>NW_028324180.1:6947575-7570719 GCF_054372755.1 Phalangium opilio | reverse complement strand
CAATGTAATGATTTAAATCATTTTCGAGATATTTCCCAGGTTTCGTTTCATTTAAGACTAGTTTAAAAGGCCGTACCCAGTATACGCTAGATGGTTTCTGATAGTATTTTATAGGGCTATTAACATATTTAAACTAAATGAAGATCGTATGTGCCAGATTTAAGATATTCAACTTTCAAAGCTAAGTTGAACAATGTAATGATTTAAATCATTTTCGAGATATTTCCCAGGTTTCGTTTCATCTATGACTTGTTTAAAAGGCCGTTCCCAGTAAACGCTAGATGGTTTCTGATAGTGTTTTATAGGGCTATTAACATATTTAAACTAAATGAAGATCGTATGTGCCAGATTTAAGATATTCAACTTTCAAAGCTAAGTTGAACAATGTAATAATTTAAATCATTTTCGAGATGTTTCCCAGGTTTCGTTTCATTTATGACTTGTTTAAAAGGAAGTTCCCAGTATACGCTAGATGGTTTCTGATAGTGTTTTATAGGGCTATTAACATATTTAAACTAAATGAAGATCGTATGTGCCAGATTTAAGATATTCAACTTTCAAAGCTAAGTTGGACAATGTAATAATTTAAATCATTTTCGAGATTCTCCTCAGGTTTCATTCATATATGACTAATTTATATGGAAGTTCATGGTATACGCTAGACGGTTTCTGGTAGTGTTTTATAAGGCTAATTACATATTTAAACTAAATGAATATCGTATGTGCCAGATTTAAGATATTCAACTTTCAAAGCTAAGTTGAACAATGTAATAATTTAAATCATTTTCGAGATGTTTCCCAGGTTTCGTTTCATTTATGACTTGTTTAAAAGGCCGTTCCCAGTATACGCTAGATGGTTTCTGATAGTGTTTTATAGGGCTATTAACATATTTAAACTAAATGAAGATCGTATGTGCCAGATTTAAGATATTCAACTTTCAAAGCTAAGTTGGACAATGTAATAATTTAATTCATTTTCGAGATTCTCCTCAGGTTTCATTCATATATGACTAATTTATATGGAAGTTCATGGTATACGCTAGACGGTTTCTGGTAGTGTTTTATAAGGCTAATTACATATTTAAACTAAATGAAGATCGTATGTGCCAGATTTAAGATATTCAACTTTCAAAGCTAAGTTGAACAATGTAATGATTTAAATCATTTTCGAGATATTTCCCAGGTTTCGTTTCATTTATGACTTGTTTAAAAGGCCGTTCCCAGTATACGCTAGATGGTTTCTGATAGTGTTTTATAGGGCTATTAACATATTTAAACTAAATGAAGATCGTATGTGCCAGATTTAAGATATTCAACTTTCAAAGCTAAGTTGGACAATGTAATAATTTAAATCATTTTCGAGATTCTCCTCAGGTTTCATTCATATATGACTAATTTATATGGAAGTTCATGGTATACGCTAGACGGTTTCTGGTAGTGTTTTATAAGGCTAATTACATATTTAAACTAAATGAAGATCGTATGTGCCAGATTTAAGATATTCAACTTTCAAAGCTAAGTTGAACCATGTAATGATTTAAATCATTTTCGAGATATTTCCCAGGTTTCGTTTCATTTAAGACTAGTTTAAAAGCCCGTCCCAGTATACGCTAGATGGTTTCTGATAGTATTTTATAGGGCTATTAACATATTTAAACTAAATGAAGATCGTATGTGCCAGATTTAAGATATTCAACTTTCAAAGCTAAGTTGGACAATGTAATAATTTAAATCATTTTCGAGATTCTCCTCAGGTTTCATTCATATATGACTAATTTATATGGAAGTTCATGGTATACGCTAGACGGTTTCTGGTAGTGTTTTATAAGGCTAATTACATATTTAAACTAAAAGAATATCGTATGTGCCAGATTTAAGATATTCAACTTTCAAAGCTAAGTTGAACAATGTAATAATTTAAATCATTTTCGAGATGTTTCCCAGGTTTCGTTTCATTTATGACTTGTTTAAAAGGCCGTTCCCAGTATACGCTAGATGGTTTCTGATAGTGTTTTATAGGGCTATTAACATATTTAAACTAAATGAAGATCGTATGTGCCAGATTTAAGATATTCAACTTTCAAAGCTAAGTTGGACAATGTAATAATTTAATTCATTTTCGAGATTCTCCTCAGGTTTCATTCATATATGACTAATTTATATGGAAGTTCATGGTATACGCTAGACGGTTTCTGGTAGTGTTTTATAAGGCTAATTACATATTTAAACTAAATGAAGATCGTATGTGCCAGATTTAAGATATTCAACTTTCAAAGCTAAGTTGAACCATGTAATGATTTAAATCATTTTCGAGATATTTCCCAGGTTTCGTTTCATTTAAGACTAGTTTAAAAGCCCGTCCCAGTATACGCTAGATGGTTTCTGATAGTATTTTATAGGGCTATTAACATATTTAAACTAAATGAAGATCGTATGTGCCAGATTTAAGATATTCAACTTTCAAAGCTAAGTTGGACAATGTAATAATTTAAATCATTTTTGAGATTCTCCTCAGGTTTCATTCATATATGACTAATTTATATGGAAGTTCATGGTATACGCTAGACGGTTTCTGGTAGTGTTTTATAAGGCTAATTACATATTTAAACTAAATGAATATCGTATGTGCCAGATTTAAGATATTCAACTTTCAAAGCTAAGTTGAACAATGTAATAATTTAAATCATTTTCGAGATGTTTCCCAGGTTTCGTTTCATGTATGACTTGTTTAAAAGGCCGTTCCCAGTATACGCTAGATGGTTTCTGATAGTGTTTTATAGGGCTATTAACATATTTAAACTAAATGAAGATCGTATGTGCCAGATTTAAGATATTCAACTTTCAAAGCTAAGTTGGACAATGTAATAATTTAATTCATTTTCGAGATTCTCCTCAGGTTTCATTCATATATGACTAATTTATATGGAAGTTCATGGTATACGCTAGACGGTTTCTGGTAGTGTTTTATAAGGCTAATTACATATTTAAACTAAATGAAGATCGTATGTGCCAGATTTAAGATATTCAACTTTCAAAGCTAAGTTGAACCATGTAATGATTTAAATCATTTTCGAGATATTTCCCAGGTTTCGTTTCATTTAAGACTAGTTTAAAAGGCCGTTCCCAGTATACGCTAGATGGTTTCTGATAGTATTTTATAGGGCTATTAACATATTTAAACTAAATGAAGATCGTATGTGCCAGATTTAAGATATTCAACTTTCAAAGCTAAGTTGAACAATGTAATGATTTAAATCATTTTCGAGATATTTCCCAGGTTTCGTTTCATCTATGACTTGTTTAAAAGGCCGTTCCCAGTATACGCTAGATGGTTTCTGATAGTGTTTTATAGGGCTATTAACATATTTAAACTAAATGAAGATCGTATGTGCCAGATTTAAGATATTCAACTTTCAAAGCTAAGTTGAACAATGTAATAATTTAAATCATTTTCGAGATGTTTCCCAGGTTTCGTTTCATTTATGACTTGTTTAAAAGGCCGTTCCCAGTATACGCTAGATGGTTTCTGATAGTGTTTTATAGGGCTATTAACATATTTAAACTAAATGAAGATCGTATGTGCCAGATTTAAGATATTCAACTTTCAAAGCTAAGTTGGACAATGCAATAATTTAAATCATTTTCGAGATTCTCCTCAGGTTTCATTCATATATGACTAATTTATATGGAAGTTCATGGTATACGCTAGACGGTTTCTGGTAGTGTTTTATAAGGCTAATTACATATTTAAACTAAATGAATATCGTATGTGCCAGATTTAAGATATTCAACTTTCAAAGCTAAGTTGAACAATGTAATAATTTAAATCATTTTCGAGATGTTTCCCAGGTTTCGTTTCATTTATGACTTGTTTAAAAGGCCGTTCCCAGTATACGCTAGATGGTTTCTGATAGTGTTTTATAGGGCTATTAACATATTTAAACTAAATGAAGATCGTATGTGCCAGATTTAAGATATTCAACTTTCAAAGCTAAGTTGGACAATGTAATAATTTAATTCATTTTCGAGATTCTCCTCAGGTTTCATTCATATATGACTAATTTATATGGAAGTTCATGGTATACGCTAGACGGTTTCTGGTAGTGTTTTATAAGGCTAATTACATATTTAAACTAAATGAAGATCGTATGTGCCAGATTTAAGATATTCAACTTTCAAAGCTAAGTTGAACCATGTAATGATTTAAATCATTTTCGAGATATTTCCCAGGTTTCGTTTCATTTAAGACTAGTTTAAAAGGCCGTTCCCAGTATACGCTAGATGGTTTCTGATAGTATTTTATAGGGCTATTAACATATTTAAACTAAATGAAGATCGTATGTGCCAGATTTAAGATATTCAACTTTCAAAGCTAAGTTGAACAATGTAATGATTTAAATCATTTTCGAGATATTTCCCAGGTTTCGTTTCATTTAAGACTAGTTTAAAAGGCCGTTCCCAGTATACGCTAGATGGTTTCTGATAGTGTTTTATAGGGCTATTAACATATTTAAACTAAATGAAGATCGTATGTGCCAGATTTAAGATATTCAACTTTCAAAGCTAATTTGTACAATGTAATAATTTAATTCATTTTCGAGATTCTCCTCAGGTTTCATTCATATATGACTAATTTATATGGAAGTTCATGGTATACGCTAGACGGTTTCTGGTAGTGTTTTATAAGGCTAATTACATATTTAAACTAAATGAAGATCGTATGTGCCAGATTTAAGATATTCAACTTTCAAAGCTAAGTTGAACAATGTAATGATTTAAATCATTTTCGAGATATTTCCCAGGTTTCGTTTCATTTATGACTTGTTTAAAAGGCCGTTCCCAGTATACGCTAGATGGTTTCTGATAGTGTTTTATAGGGCTATTAACATATTTAAACTAAATGAAGATCGTATGTGCCAGATTTAAGATATTCAACTTTCAAAGCTAAGTTGGACAATGTAATAATTTAAATCATTTTCGAGATTCTCCTCAGGTTTCATTCATATATGACTAATTTATATGGAAGTTCATGGTATACGCTAGACGGTTTCTGGTAGTGTTTTATAAGGCTAATTACATATTTAAACTAAATGAAGATCGTATGTGCCAGATTTAAGATATTCAACTTTCAAAGCTAAGTTGAACAATGTAATGATTTAAATCATTTTCGAGATATTTCCCAGGTTTCGTTTCATTTATGACTTGTTTAAAAGGCCGTTCCCAGTATACGCTAGATGGTTTCTGATAGTGTTTTATAGGGCTATTAACATATTTAAACTAAATGAAGATCGTATGTGCCAGATTTAAGATATTCAACTTTCAAAGCTAAGTTGAACAATGTAATGATTTAAATCATTTTCGAGATATTTCCCAGGTTTCGTTTCATCTATGACTTGTTTAAAAGGCCGTTCCCAGTATACGCTAGATGGTTTCTGATAGTGTTTTATAGGGCTATTAACATATTTAAACTAAATGAAGATCGTATGTGCCAGATTTAAGATATTCAACTTTCAAAGCTAAGTTGGACAATGTAATAATTTAAATCATTTTCGAGATTCTCCTCAGGTTTCATTCATATATGACTAATTTATATGGAAGTTCATGGTATACGCTAGACGGTTTCTGGTAGTGTTTTATAAGGCTAATTACATATTTAAACTAAATGAATATCGTATGTGCCAGATTTAAGATATTCAACTTTCAAAGCTAAGTTGAACAATGTAATAATTTAAATCATTTTCGAGATGTTTCCCAGGTTTCGTTTCATTTATGACTTGTTTAAAAGGCCGTTCCCAGTATACGCTAGATGGTTTCTGATAGTGTTTTATAGGGCTATTAACATATTTAAACTAAATGAAGATCGTATATGCCAGATTTAAGATATTCAACTTTCAAAGCTAAGTTGGACAATGCAATAATTTAAATCATTTTCGAGATTCTCCTCAGGTTTCATTCATATATGACTAATTTATATGGAAGTTCATGGTATACGCTAGACGGTTTCTGGTAGTGTTTTATAAGGCTAATTACATATTTAAACTAAATGAATATCGTATGTGCCAGATTTAAGATATTCAACTTTCAAAGCTAAGTTGAACAATGTAATAATTTAAATCATTTTCGAGATGTTTCCCAGGTTTCGTTTCATTTATGACTTGTTTAAAAGGCCGTTCCCAGTATACGCTAGATGGTTTCTGATAGTGTTTTATAGGGCTATTAACATATTTAAACTAAATGAAGATCGTATGTGCCAGATTTAAGATATTCAACTTTCAAAGCTAAGTTGGACAATGTAATAATTTAATTCATTTTCGAGATTCTCCTCAGGTTTCATTCATATATGACTAATTTATATGGAAGTTCATGGTATACGCTAGACGGTTTCTGGTAGTGTTTTATAAGGCTAATTACATATTTAAACTAAATGAAGATCGTATGTGCCAGATTTAAGATATTCAACTTTCAAAGCTAAGTTGAACCATGTAATGATTTAAATCATTTTCGAGATATTTCCCAGGTTTCGTTTCATTTAAGACTAGTTTAAAAGGCCGTTCCCAGTATACGCTAGATGGTTTCTGATAGTATTTTATAGGGCTATTAACATATTTAAACTAAATGAAGATCGTATGTGCCAGATTTAAGATATTCAACTTTCAAAGCTAAGTTGAACAATGTAATGATTTAAATCATTTTCGAGATATTTCCCAGGTTTCGTTTCATCTATGACTTGTTTAAAAGGCCGTTCCCAGTATACGCTAGATGGTTTCTGATAGTGTTTTATAGGGCTATTAACATATTTAAACTAAATGAAGATCGTATGTGCCAGATTTAAGATATTCAACTTTCAAAGCTAAGTTGAACAATGTAATAATTTAAATCATTTTCGAGATGTTTCCCAGGTTTCGTTTCATTTATGACTTGTTTAAAAGGCCGTTCCCAGTATACGCTAGATGGTTTCTGATAGTGTTTTATAGGGCTATTAACATATTTAAACTAAATGAAGATCGTATGTGCCAGATTTAAGATATTCAACTTTCAAAGCTAAGTTGGACAATGTAATAATTTAAATCATTTTCGAGATTCTCCTCAGGTTTCATTCATATATGACTAATTTATATGGAAGTTCATGGTATACGCTAGACGGTTTCTGGTAGTGTTTTATAAGGCTAATTACATATTTAAACTAAATGAATATCGTATGTTCCAGATTTAAGATATTCAACTTTCAAAGCTAAGTTGAACAATGTAATAATTTAAATCATTTTCGAGATGTTTCCCAGGTTTCGTTTCATTTATGACTTGTTTAAAAGGCCGTTCCCAGTATACGCTAGATGGTTTCTGATAGTGTTTTATAGGGCTATTAACATATTTAAACTAAATGAAGATCGTATGTGCCAGATTTAAGATATTCAACTTTCAAAGCTAATTTGTACAATGTAATAATTTAATTCATTTTCGAGATTCTCCTCAGGTTTCATTCATATATGACTAATTTATATGGAAGTTCATGGTATACGCTAGACGGTTTCTGGTAGTGTTTTATAAGGCTAATTACATATTTAAACTAAATGAAGATCGTATGTGCCAGATTTAAGATATTCAACTTTCAAAGCTAAGTTGAACAATGTAATGATTTAAATCATTTTCGAGATATTTCCCAGGTTTCGTTTCATTTATGACTTGTTTAAAAGGCCGTTCCCAGTATACGCTAGATGGTTTCTGATAGTGTTTTATAGGGCTATTAACATATTTAAACTAAATGAAGATCGTATGTGCCAGATTTAAGATATTCAACTTTCAAAGCTAAGTTGGACAATGTAATAATTTAAATCATTTTCGAGATTCTCCTCAGGTTTCATTCATATATGACTAATTTATATGGAAGTTCATGGTATACGCTAGACGGTTTCTGGTAGTGTTTTATAAGGCTAATTACATATTTAAACTAAATGAATATCGTATGTGCCAGATTTAAGATATTCAACTTTCAAAGCTAAGTTGAACAATGTAATAATTTAAATCATTTTCGAGATGTTTCCCAGGTTTCGTTTCATTTATGACTTGTTTAAAAGGCCGTTCCCAGTATACGCTAGATGGTTTCTGATAGTCTTTTATAGGGCTATTAACATATTTAAACTAAATGAAGATCGTATGTGCCAGATTTAAGATATTCAACTTTCAAAGCTAAGTTGGACAATGTAATAATTTAATTCATTTTCGAGATTCTCCTCAGGTTTCATTCATATATGACTAATTTATATGGAAGTTCATGGTATACGCTAGACGGTTTCTGGTAGTGTTTTATAAGGCTAATTACATATTTAAACTAAATGAAGATCGTATGTGCCAGATTTAAGATATTCAACTTTCAAAGCTAAGTTGAACCATGTAATGATTTAAATCATTTTCGAGATATTTCCCAGGTTTCGTTTCATTTAAGACTAGTTTAAAAGGCCGTTCCCAGTATACGCTAGATGGTTTCTGATAGTGTTTTATAGGGCTATTAACATATTTAAACTAAATGAAGATCGTATGTGCCAGATTTAAGATATTCAACTTTCAAAGCTAATTTGTACAATGTAATAATTTAATTCATTTTCGAGATTCTCCTCAGGTTTCATTCATATATGACTAATTTATATGGAAGTTCATGGTATACGCTAGACGGTTTCTGGTAGTGTTTTATAAGGCTAATTACATATTTAAACTAAATGAAGATCGTATGTGCCAGATTTAAGATATTCAACTTTCAAAGCTAAGTTGAACAATGTAATGATTTAAATCATTTTCGAGATATTTCCCAGGTTTCGTTTCATTTATGACTTGTTTAAAAGGCCGTTCCCAGTATACGCTAGATGGTTTCTGATAGTGTTTTATAGGGCTATTAACATATTTAAACTAAATGAAGATCGTATGTGCCAGATTTAAGATATTCAACTTTCAAAGCTAAGTTGGACAATGTAATAATTTAAATCATTTTCGAGATTCTCCTCAGGTTTCATTCATATATGACTAATTTATATGGAAGTTCATGGTATACGCTAGACGGTTTCTGGTAGTGTTTTATAAGGCTAATTACATATTTAAACTAAATGAAGATCGTATGTGCCAGATTTAAGATATTCAACTTTCAAAGCTAAGTTGAACAATGTAATGATTTAAATCATTTTCGAGATATTTCCCAGGTTTCGTTTCATTTATGACTTGTTTAAAAGGCCGTTCCCAGTATACGCTAGATGGTTTCTGATAGTGTTTTATAGGGCTATTAACATATTTAAACTAAATGAAGATCGTATGTGCCAGATTTAAGATATTCAACTTTCAAAGCTAAGTTGAACAATGTAATGATTTAAATCATTTTCGAGATATTTCCCAGGTTTCGTTTCATCTATGACTTGTTTTAAAGGCCGTTCCCAGTATACGCTAGATGGTTTCTGATAGTGTTTTATAGGGCTATTAACATATTTAAACTAAATGAAGATCGTATGTGCCAGATTTAAGATATTCAACTTTCAAAGCTAAGTTGAACAATGTAATAATTTAAATCATTTTCGAGATGTTTCCCAGGTTTCGTTTCATTTATGACTTGTTTAAAAGGCCGTTCCCAGTATACGCTAGATGGTTTCTGATAGTGTTTTATAGGGCTATTAACATATTTAAACTAAATGAAGATCGTATGTGCCAGATTTAAGATATTCAACTTTCAAAGCTAATTTGTACAATGTAATAATTTAATTCATTTTCGAGATTCTCCTCAGGTTTCATTCATATATGACTAATTTATATGGAAGTTCATGGTATACGCTAGACGGTTTCTGGTAGTGTTTTATAAGGCTAATTACATATTTAAACTAAATGAAGATCGTATGTGCCAGATTTAAGATATTCAACTTTCAAAGCTAAGTTGAACAATGTAATGATTTAAATCATTTTCGAGATATTTCCCAGGTTTCGTTTCATTTATGACTTGTTTAAAAGGCCGTTCCCAGTATACGCTAGATGGTTTCTGATAGTGTTTTATAGGGCTATTAACATATTTAAACTAAATGAAGATCGTATGTGCCAGATTTAAGATATTCAACTTTCAAAGCTAAGTTGGACAATGTAATAATTTAAATCATTTTCGAGATTCTCCTCAGGTTTCATTCATATATGACTAATTTATATGGAAGTTCATGGTATACGCTAGACGGTTTCTGGTAGTGTTTTATAAGGCTAATTACATATTTAAACTAAATGAATATCGTATGTGCCAGATTTAAGATATTCAACTTTCAAAGCTAAGTTGAACAATGTAATAATTTAAATCATTTTCGAGATGTTTCCCAGGTTTCGTTTCATTTATGACTTGTTTAAAAGGCCGTTCCCAGTATACGCTAGATGGTTTCTGATAGTCTTTTATAGGGCTATTAACATATTTAAACTAAATGAAGATCGTATGTGCCAGATTTAAGATATTCAACTTTCAAAGCTAAGTTGGACAATGTAATAATTTAATTCATTTTCGAGATTCTCCTCAGGTTTCATTCATATATGACTAATTTATATGGAAGTTCATGGTATACGCTAGACGGTTTCTGGTAGTGTTTTATAAGGCTAATTACATATTTAAACTAAATGAAGATCGTATGTGCCAGATTTAAGATATTCAACTTTCAAAGCTAAGTTGAACCATGTAATGATTTAAATCATTTTCGAGATATTTCCCAGGTTTCGTTTCATTTAAGACTAGTTTAAAAGGCCGTTCCCAGTATACGCTAGATGGTTTCTGATAGTGTTTTATAGGGCTATTAACATATTTAAACTAAATGAAGATCGTATGTGCCAGATTTAAGATATTCAACTTTCAAAGCTAATTTGTACAATGTAATAATTTAATTCATTTTCGAGATTCTCCTCAGGTTTCATTCATATATGACTAATTTATATGGAAGTTCATGGTATACGCTAGACGGTTTCTGGTAGTGTTTTATAAGGCTAATTACATATTTAAACTAAATGAAGATCGTATGTGCCAGATTTAAGATATTCAACTTTCAAAGCTAAGTTGAACAATGTAATGATTTAAATCATTTTCGAGATATTTCCCAGGTTTCGTTTCATTTATGACTTGTTTAAAAGGCCGTTCCCAGTATACGCTAGATGGTTTCTGATAGTGTTTTATAGGGCTATTAACATATTTAAACTAAATGAAGATCGTATGTGCCAGATTTAAGATATTCAACTTTCAAAGCTAAGTTGGACAATGTAATAATTTAAATCATTTTCGAGATTCTCCTCAGGTTTCATTCATATATGACTAATTTATATGGAAGTTCATGGTATACGCTAGACGGTTTCTGGTAGTGTTTTATAAGGCTAATTACATATTTAAACTAAATGAAGATCGTATGTGCCAGATTTAAGATATTCAACTTTCAAAGCTAAGTTGAACAATGTAATGATTTAAATCATTTTCGAGATATTTCCCAGGTTTCGTTTCATTTATGACTTGTTTAAAAGGCCGTTCCCAGTATACGCTAGATGGTTTCTGATAGTGTTTTATAGGGCTATTAACATATTTAAACTAAATGAAGATCGTATGTGCCAGATTTAAGATATTCAACTTTCAAAGCTAAGTTGGACAATGTAATAATTTAAATCATTTTCGAGATTCTCCTCAGGTTTCATTCATATATGACTAATTTATATGGAAGTTCATGGTATACGCTAGACGGTTTCTGGTAGTGTTTTATAAGGCTAATTACATATTTAAACTAAATGAAGATCGTATGTGCCAGATTTAAGATATTCAACTTTCAAAGCTAAGTTGAACAATGTAATGATTTAAATCATTTTCGAGATATTTCCCAGGTTTCGTTTCATTTATGACTTGTTTAAAAGGCCGTTCCCAGTATACGCTAGATGGTTTCTGATAGTGTTTTATAGGGCTATTAACATATTTAAACTAAATGAAGATCGTATGTGCCAGATTTAAGATATTCAACTTTCAAAGCTAAGTTGAACAATGTAATGATTTAAATCATTTTCGAGATATTTCCCAGGTTTCGTTTCATCTATGACTTGTTTAAAAGGCCGTTCCCAGTATACGCTAGATGGTTTCTGATAGTGTTTTATAGGGCTATTAACATATTTAAACTAAATGAAGATCGTATGTGCCAGATTTAAGATATTCAACTTTCAAAGCTAAGTTGAACAATGTAATAATTTAAATCATTTTCGAGATGTTTCCCAGGTTTCGTTTCATTTATGACTTGTTTAAAAGGCCGTTCCCAGTATACGCTAGATGGTTTCTGATAGTGTTTTATAGGGCTATTAACATATTTAAACTAAATGAAGATCGTATGTGCCAGATTTAAGATATTCAACTTTCAAAGCTAAGTTGGACAATGTAATAATTTAAATCATTTTCGAGATTCTCCTCAGGTTTCATTCATATATGACTAATTTATATGGAAGTTCATGGTATACGCTAGACGGTTTCTGGTAGTGTTTTATAAGGCTAATTACATATTTAAACTAAATGAATATCGTATGTGCCAGATTTAAGATATTCAACTTTCAAAGCTAAGTTGAACAATGTAATAATTTAAATCATTTTCGAGATGTTTCCCAGGTTTCGTTTCATTTATGACTTGTTTAAAAGGCCGTTCCCAGTATACGCTAGATGGTTTCTGATAGTGTTTTATAGGGCTATTAACATATTTAAACTAAATGAAGATCGTATGTGCCAGATTTAAGATATTCAACTTTCAAAGCTAATTTGTACAATGTAATAATTTAATTCATTTTCGAGATTCTCCTCAGGTTTCATTCATATATGACTAATTTATATGGAAGTTCATGGTATACGCTAGACGGTTTCTGGTAGTGTTTTATAAGGCTAATTACATATTTAAACTAAATGAAGATCGTATGTGCCAGATTTAAGATATTCAACTTTCAAAGCTAAGTTGAACAATGTAATGATTTAAATCATTTTCGAGATATTTCCCAGGTTTCGTTTCATTTATGACTTGTTTAAAAGGCCGTTCCCAGTATACCCTAGATGGTTTCTGATAGTGTTTTATAGGGCTATTAACATATTTAAACTAAATGAAGATCGTATGTGCCAGATTTAAGATATTCAACTTTCAAAGCTAAGTTGGACAATGTAATAATTTAAATCATTTTCGAGATTCTCCTCAGGTTTCATTCATATATGACTAATTTATATGGAAGTTCATGGTATACGCTAGACGGTTTCTGGTAGTGTTTTATAAGGCTTATTACATATTTAAACTAAATGAATATCGTATGTGCCAGATTTAAGATATTCAACTTTCAAAGCTAAGTTGAACAATGTAATAATTTAAATCATTTTCGAGATGTTTCCCAGGTTTCGTTTCATTTATGACTTGTTTAAAAGGCCGTTCCCAGTATACGCTAGATGGTTTCTGATAGTGTTTTATAGGGCTATTAACATATTTAAACTAAATGAAGATCGTATGTGCCAGATTTAAGATATTCAACTTTCAAAGCTAAGTTGGACAATGTAATAATTTAATTCATTTTCGAGATTCTCCTCAGGTTTCATTCATATATGACTAATTTATATGGAAGTTCATGGTATACGCTAGACGGTTTCTGGTAGTGTTTTATAAGGCTAATTACATATTTAAACTAAATGAAGATCGTATGTGCCAGATTTAAGATATTCAACTTTCAAAGCTAAGTTGAACAATGTAATGATTTAAATCATTTTCGAGATATTTCCCAGGTTTCGTTTCATTTATGACTTGTTTAAAAGGCCGTTCCCAGTATACGCTAGATGGTTTCTGATAGTGTTTTATAGGGCTATTAACATATTTAAACTAAATGAAGATCGTATGTGCCAGATTTAAGATATTCAACTTTCAAAGCTAAGTTGGACAATGTAATAATTTAAATCATTTTCGAGATTCTCCTCAGGTTTCATTCATATATGACTAATTTATATGGAAGTTCATGGTATACGCTAGACGGTTTCTGGTAGTGTTTTATAAGGCTAATTACATATTTAAACTAAATGAAGATCGTATGTGCCAGATTTAAGATATTCAACTTTCAAAGCTAAGTTGAACAATGTAATGATTTAAATCATTTTCGAGATATTTCCCAGGTTTCGTTTCATTTATGACTTGTTTAAAAGGCCGTTCCCAGTATACGCTAGATGGTTTCTGATAGTGTTTTATAGGGCTATTAACATATTTAAACTAAATGAAGATCGTATGTGCCAGATTTAAGATATTCAACTTTCAAAGCTAAGTTGAACAATGTAATGATTTAAATCATTTTCGAGATATTTCCCAGGTTTCGTTTCATCTATGACTTGTTTAAAAGGCCGTTCCCAGTATACGCTAGATGGTTTCTGATAGTGTTTTATAGGGCTATTAACATATTTAAACTAAATGAAGATCGTATGTGCCAGATTTAAGATATTCAACTTTCAAAGCTAAGTTGAACAATGTAATGATTTAAATCATTTTCGAGATATTTCCCAGGTTTCGTTTCATTTATGACTAGTTTAAAAGGCCGTTCCCAGTATACAATAGATGGTTTCTGATAGTGTTTTATAGGGCTATTAACATATTTAAACTAAATGAAGATCGTATGTGCCAGATTTAAGATATTCAACTTTCAAAGCTAAGTTGAACAATGTAATGATTTAAATCATTTTCGAGATATTTCCCAGGTTTCGTTTCATCTATGACTTGTTTAAAAGGCCGTTCCCAGTATACGCTAGATGGTTTCTGATAGTATTTTATAGGGCTATTAACATATTTAAACTAAATGAAGATCGTATGTGCCAGATTTAAGATATTCAACTTTCAAAGCTAAGTTGAACAATGTAATGATTTAAATCATTTTCGAGATATTTCCCAGGTTTCGTTTCATTTATGACTAGTTTAAAAGGCCGTTCCCAGTATACAATAGATGGTTTCTGATAGTGTTTTATAGGGCTATTAACATATTTAAACTAAATGAATATCGTATGTGCCAGATTTAAGATATTCAACTTTCAAAGCTAAGTTGAACAATGTAATAATTTAAATCATTTTCGAGATGTTTCCCAGGTTTCGTTTCATTTATGACTTGTTTAAAAGGCCGTTCCCAGTATACGCTAGATGGTTTCTGATAGTGTTTTATAGGGCTATTAACATATTTAAACTAAATGAAGATCGTATGTGCCAGATTTAAGATATTCAACTTTCAAAGCTAAGTTGGACAATGTAATAATTTAAATCATTTTCGAGATTCTCCTCAGGTTTCATTCATATATGACTAATTTATATGGAAGTTCATGGTATACGCTAGACGGTTTCTGGTAGTGTTTTATAAGGCTAATTACATATTTAAACTAAATGAATATCGTATGTGCCAGATTTAAGATATTCAACTTTCAAAGCTAAGTTGAACAATGTAATAATTTAAATCATTTTCGAGATGTTTCCCAGGTTTCGTTTCATTTATGACTTGTTTAAAAGGCCGTTCCCAGTATACGCTAGATGGTTTCTGATAGTGTTTTATAGGGCTATTAACATATTTAAACTAAATGAAGATCGTATGTGCCAGATTTAAGATATTCAACTTTCAAAGCTAATTTGTACAATGTAATAATTTAATTCATTTTCGAGATTCTCCTCAGGTTTCATTCATATATGACTAATTTATATGGAAGTTCATGGTATACGCTAGACGGTTTCTGGTAGTGTTTTATAAGGCTAATTACATATTTAAACTAAATGAAGATCGTATGTGCCAGATTTAAGATATTCAACTTTCAAAGCTAAGTTGAACAATGTAATGATTTAAATCATTTTCGAGATATTTCCCAGGTTTCGTTTCATTTATGACTTGTTTAAAAGGCCGTTCCCAGTATACCCTAGATGGTTTCTGATAGTGTTTTATAGGGCTATTAACATATTTAAACTAAATGAAGATCGTATGTGCCAGATTTAAGATATTCAACTTTCAAAGCTAAGTTGGACAATGTAATAATTTAAATCATTTTCGAGATTCTCCTCAGGTTTCATTCATATATGACTAATTTATATGGAAGTTCATGGTATACGCTAGACGGTTTCTGGTAGTGTTTTATAAGGCTTATTACATATTTAAACTAAATGAATATCGTATGTGCCAGATTTAAGATATTCAACTTTCAAAGCTAAGTTGAACAATGTAATAATTTAAATCATTTTCGAGATGTTTCCCAGGTTTCGTTTCATTTATGACTTGTTTAAAAGGCCGTTCCCAGTATACGCTAGATGGTTTCTGATAGTGTTTTATAGGGCTATTAACATATTTAAACTAAATGAAGATCGTATGTGCCAGATTTAAGATATTCAACTTTCAAAGCTAAGTTGGACAATGTAATAATTTAATTCATTTTCGAGATTCTCCTCAGGTTTCATTCATATATGACTAATTTATATGGAAGTTCATGGTATACGCTAGACGGTTTCTGGTAGTGTTTTATAAGGCTAATTACATATTTAAACTAAATGAAGATCGTATGTGCCAGATTTAAGATATTCAACTTTCAAAGCTAAGTTGAACCATGTAATGATTTAAATCATTTTCGAGATATTTCCCAGGTTTCGTTTCATTTAAGACTAGTTTAAAAGGCCGTTCCCAGTATACGCTAGATTGTTTCTGATAGTATTTTATAGGGCTATTAACATATTTAAACTAAATGAAGATCGTATGTGCCAGATTTAAGATATTCAACTTTCAAAGCTAAGTTGAACAATGTAATGATTTAAATCATTTTCGAGATATTTCCCAGGTTTCGTTTCATTTATGACTTGTTTAAAAGGCCGTTCCCAGTATACGCTAGATGGTTTCTGATAGTGTTTTATAGGGCTATTAACATATTTAAACTAAATGAAGATCGTATGTGCCAGATTTAAGATATTCAACTTTCAAAGCTAAGTTGGACAATGTAATAATTTAATTCATTTTCGAGATTCTCCTCAGGTTTCATTCATATATGACTAATTTATATGGAAGTTCATGGTATACGCTAGACGGTTTCTGGTAGTGTTTTATAAGGCTAATTACATATTTAAACTAAATGAAGATCGTATGTGCCAGATTTAAGATATTCAACTTTCAAAGCTAAGTTGAACCATGTAATGATTTAAATCATTTTCGAGATATTTCCCAGGTTTCGTTTCATTTAAGACTAGTTTAAAAGGCCGTTCCCAGTATACGCTGGATTGTTTCTGATAGTATTTTATAGGGCTATTAACATATTTAAACTAAATGAAGATCGTATGTGCCAGATTTAAGATATTCAACTTTCAAAGCTAAGTTGAACAATGTAATGATTTAAATCATTTTCGAGATATTTCCCAGGTTTCGTTTCATTTATGACTTGTTTAAAAGGCCGTTCCCAGTATACGCTAGATGGTTTCTGATAGTGTTTTATAGGGCTATTAACATATTTAAACTAAATGAAGATCGTATGTGCCAGATTTAAGATATTCAACTTTCAAAGCTAATTTGTACAATGTAATAATTTAATTCATTTTCGAGATTCTCCTCAGGTTTCATTCATATATGACTAATTTATATGGAAGTTCATGGTATACGCTAGACGGTTTCTGGTAGTGTTTTATAAGGCTAATTACATATTTAAACTAAATGAAGATCGTATGTGCCAGATTTAAGATATTCAACTTTCAAAGCTAAGTTGGACAATGTAATAATTTAAATCATTTTCGAGATTCTCCTCAGGTTTCATTCATATATGACTAATTTATATGGAAGTTCATGGTATACGCTAGACGGTTTCTGGTAGTGTTTTATAAGGCTTATTACATATTTAAACTAAATGAATATCGTATGTGCCAGATTTAAGATATTCAACTTTCAAAGCTAAGTTGAACAATGTAATAATTTAAATCATTTTCGAGATGTTTCCCAGGTTTCGTTTCATTTATGACTTGTTTAAAAGGCCGTTCCCAGTATACGCTAGATGGTTTCTGATAGTGTTTTATAGGGCTATTAACATATTTAAACTAAATGAAGATCGTATGTGCCAGATTTAAGATATTCAACTTTCAAAGCTAAGTTGGACAATGTAATAATTTAA
The DNA here is from genome assembly GCF_054372755.1 of Phalangium opilio. NCBI lineage: Eukaryota > Metazoa > Arthropoda > Arachnida > Opiliones > Phalangiidae > Phalangium > Phalangium opilio. The sequence continues at coordinate 7,552,598 of NW_028324180.1, read as the reverse complement.
TTCATTTTCGAGATTCTCCTCAGGTTTCATTCATATATGACTAATTTATATGGAAGTTCATGGTATACGCTAGACGGTTTCTGGTAGTGTTTTATAAGGCTAATTACATATTTAAACTAAATGAAGATCGTATGTGCCAGATTTAAGATATTCAACTTTCAAAGCTAAGTTGAACCATGTAATGATTTAAATCATTTTCGAGATATTTCCCAGGTTTCGTTTCATTTAAGACTAGTTTAAAAGGCCGTTCCCAGTATACGCTAGATTGTTTCTGATAGTATTTTATAGGGCTATTAACATATTTAAACTAAATGAAGATCGTATGTGCCAGATTTAAGATATTCAACTTTCAAAGCTAAGTTGAACAATGTAATGATTTAAATCATTTTCGAGATATTTCCCAGGTTTCGTTTCATTTATGACTTGTTTAAAAGGCCGTTCCCAGTATACGCTAGATGGTTTCTGATAGTGTTTTATAGGGCTATTAACATATTTAAACTAAATGAAGATCGTATGTGCCAGATTTAAGATATTCAACTTTCAAAGCTAAGTTGGACAATGTAATAATTTAATTCATTTTCGAGATTCTCCTCAGGTTTCATTCATATATGACTAATTTATATGGAAGTTCATGTTATACGCTAGACGGTTTCTGGTAGTGTTTTATAAGGCTAATTACATATTTAAACTAAATGAAGATCGTATGTGCCAGATTTAAGATATTCAACTTTCAAAGCTAAGTTGAACCATGTAATGATTTAAATCATTTTCGAGATATTTCCCAGGTTTCGTTTCATTTAAGACTAGTTTAAAAGGCCGTTCCCAGTATACGCTGGATTGTTTCTGATAGTATTTTATAGGGCTATTAACATATTTAAACTAAATGAAGATCGTATGTGCCAGATTTAAGATATTCAACTTTCAAAGCTAAGTTGAACAATGTAATGATTTAAATCATTTTCGAGATATTTCCCAGGTTTCGTTTCATTTATGACTTGTTTAAAAGGCCGTTCCCAGTATACGCTAGATGGTTTCTGATAGTGTTTTATAGGGCTATTAACATATTTAAACTAAATGAAGATCGTATGTGCCAGATTTAAGATATTCAACTTTCAAAGCTAATTTGTACAATGTAATAATTTAATTCATTTTCGAGATTCTCCTCAGGTTTCATTCATATATGACTAATTTATATGGAAGTTCATGGTATACGCTAGACGGTTTCTGGTAGTGTTTTATAAGGCTAATTACATATTTAAACTAAATGAAGATCGTATGTGCCAGATTTAAGATATTCAACTTTCAAAGCTAAGTTGAACAATGTAATGATTTAAATCATTTTCGAGATATTTCCCAGGTTTCGTTTCATTTATGACTTGTTTAAAAGGCCGTTCCCAGTATACCCTAGATGGTTTCTGATAGTGTTTTATAGGGCTATTAACATATTTAAACTAAATGAAGATCGTATGTGCCAGATTTAAGATATTCAACTTTCAAAGCTAAGTTGGACAATGTAATAATTTAAATCATTTTCGAGATTCTCCTCAGGTTTCATTCATATATGACTAATTTATATGGAAGTTCATGGTAAACGCTAGACGGTTTCTGGTAGTGTTTTATAAGGCTTATTACATATTTAAACTAAATGAATATCGTATGTGCCAGATTTAAGATATTCAACTTTCAAAGCTAAGTTGAACAATGTAATAATTTAAATCATTTTCGAGATGTTTCCCAGGTTTCGTTTCATTTATGACTTGTTTAAAAGGCCGTTCCCAGTATACGCTAGATGGTTTCTGATAGTGTTTTATAGGGCTATTAACATATTTAAACTAAATGAAGATCGTATGTGCCAGATTTAAGATATTCAACTTTCAAAGCTAAGTTGGACAATGTAATAATTTAATTCATTTTCGAGATTCTCCTCAGGTTTCATTCATATATGACTAATTTATATGGAAGTTCATGGTATACGCTAGACGGTTTCTGGTAGTGTTTTATAAGGCTAATTACATATTTAAACTAAATGAAGATCGTATGTGCCAGATTTAAGATATTCAACTTTCAAAGCTAAGTTGAACCATGTAATGATTTAAATCATTTTCGAGATATTTCCCAGGTTTCGTTTCATTTAAGACTAGTTTAAAAGGCCGTTCCCAGTATACGCTAGATTGTTTCTGATAGTATTTTATAGGGCTATTAACATATTTAAACTAAATGAAGATCGTATGTGCCAGATTTAAGATATTCAACTTTCAAAGCTAAGTTGAACAATGTAATGATTTAAATCATTTTCGAGATATTTCCCAGGTTTCGTTTCATTTATGACTTGTTTAAAAGGCCGTTCCCAGTATACGCTAGATGGTTTCTGATAGTGTTTTATAGGGCTATTAACATATTTAAACTAAATGAAGATCGTATGTGCCAGATTTAAGATATTCAACTTTCAAAGCTAAGTTGGACAATGTAATAATTTAAATCATTTTCGAGATTCTCCTCAGGTTTCATTCATATATGACTAATTTATATGGAAGTTCATGGTATACGCTAGACGGTTTCTGGTAGTGTTTTATAAGGCTAATTACATATTTAAACTAAATGAAGATCGTATGTGCCAGATTTAAGATATTCAACTTTCAAAGCTAAGTTGAACCATGTAATGATTTAAATCATTTTCGAGATATTTCCCAGGTTTCGTTTCATTTAAGACTAGTTTAAAAGCCCGTCCCAGTATACGCTAGATGGTTTCTGATAGTATTTTATAGGGCTATTAACATATTTAAACTAAATGAAGATCGTATGTGCCAGATTTAAGATATTCAACTTTCAAAGCTAAGTTGGACAATGTAATAATTTAAATCATTTTCGAGATGTTTCCCAGGTTTCGTTTCATTTATGACTTGTTTAAAAGGCCGTTCCCAGTATACGCTAGATGGTTTCTGATAGTGTTTTATAGGGCTATTAACATATTTAAACTAAATGAAGATCGTATGTGCCAGATTTAAGATATTCAACTTTCAAAGCTAAGTTGGACAATGTAATAATTTAATTCATTTTCGAGATTCTCCTCAGGTTTCATTCATATATGACTAATTTATATGGAAGTTCATGTTATACGCTAGACGGTTTCTGGTAGTGTTTTATAAGGCTAATTACATATTTAAACTAAATGAAGATCGTATGTGCCAGATTTAAGATATTCAACTTTCAAAGCTAAGTTGAACCATGTAATGATTTAAATCATTTTCGAGATATTTCCCAGGTTTCGTTTCATTTAAGACTAGTTTAAAAGGCCGTTCCCAGTATACGCTGGATTGTTTCTGATAGTATTTTATAGGGCTATTAACATATTTAAACTAAATGAAGATCGTATGTGCCAGATTTAAGATATTCAACTTTCAAAGCTAAGTTGAACAATGTAATGATTTAAATCATTTTCGAGATATTTCCCAGGTTTCGTTTCATTTATGACTTGTTTAAAAGGCCGTTCCCAGTATACGCTAGATGGTTTCTGATAGTGTTTTATAGGGCTATTAACATATTTAAACTAAATGAAGATCGTATGTGCCAGATTTAAGATATTCAACTTTCAAAGCTAATTTGTACAATGTAATAATTTAATTCATTTTCGAGATTCTCCTCAGGTTTCATTCATATATGACTAATTTATATGGAAGTTCATGGTATACGCTAGACGGTTTCTGGTAGTGTTTTATAAGGCTAATTACATATTTAAACTAAATGAAGATCGTATGTGCCAGATTTAAGATATTCAACTTTCAAAGCTAAGTTGAACAATGTAATGATTTAAATCATTTTCGAGATATTTCCCAGGTTTCGTTTCATTTATGACTTGTTTAAAAGGCCGTTCCCAGTATACCCTAGATGGTTTCTGATAGTGTTTTATAGGGCTATTAACATATTTAAACTAAATGAAGATCGTATGTGCCAGATTTAAGATATTCAACTTTCAAAGCTAAGTTGGACAATGTAATAATTTAAATCATTTTCGAGATTCTCCTCAGGTTTCATTCATATATGACTAATTTATATGGAAGTTCATGGTAAACGCTAGACGGTTTCTGGTAGTGTTTTATAAGGCTTATTACATATTTAAACTAAATGAATATCGTATGTGCCAGATTTAAGATATTCAACTTTCAAAGCTAAGTTGAACAATGTAATAATTTAAATCATTTTCGAGATGTTTCCCAGGTTTCGTTTCATTTATGACTTGTTTAAAAGGCCGTTCCCAGTATACGCTAGATGGTTTCTGATAGTGTTTTATAGGGCTATTAACATATTTAAACTAAATGAAGATCGTATGTGCCAGATTTAAGATATTCAACTTTCAAAGCTAAGTTGGACAATGTAATAATTTAATTCATTTTCGAGATTCTCCTCAGGTTTCATTCATATATGACTAATTTATATGGAAGTTCATGGTATACGCTAGACGGTTTCTGGTAGTGTTTTATAAGGCTAATTACATATTTAAACTAAATGAAGATCGTATGTGCCAGATTTAAGATATTCAACTTTCAAAGCTAAGTTGAACCATGTAATGATTTAAATCATTTTCGAGATATTTCCCAGGTTTCGTTTCATTTAAGACTAGTTTAAAAGGCCGTTCCCAGTATACGCTAGATTGTTTCTGATAGTATTTTATAGGGCTATTAACATATTTAAACTAAATGAAGATCGTATGTGCCAGATTTAAGATATTCAACTTTCAAAGCTAAGTTGAACAATGTAATGATTTAAATCATTTTCGAGATATTTCCCAGGTTTCGTTTCATTTATGACTTGTTTAAAAGGCCGTTCCCAGTATACGCTAGATGGTTTCTGATAGTGTTTTATAGGGCTATTAACATATTTAAACTAAATGAAGATCGTATGTGCCAGATTTAAGATATTCAACTTTCAAAGCTAAGTTGGACAATGTAATAATTTAAATCATTTTCGAGATTCTCCTCAGGTTTCATTCATATATGACTAATTTATATGGAAGTTCATGGTATACGCTAGACGGTTTCTGGTAGTGTTTTATAAGGCTAATTACATATTTAAACTAAATGAAGATCGTATGTGCCAGATTTAAGATATTCAACTTTCAAAGCTAAGTTGAACCATGTAATGATTTAAATCATTTTCGAGATATTTCCCAGGTTTCGTTTCATTTAAGACTAGTTTAAAAGCCCGTCCCAGTATACGCTAGATGGTTTCTGATAGTATTTTATAGGGCTATTAACATATTTAAACTAAATGAAGATCGTATGTGCCAGATTTAAGATATTCAACTTTCAAAGCTAAGTTGGACAATGTAATAATTTAAATCATTTTCGAGATGTTTCCCAGGTTTCGTTTCATTTATGACTTGTTTAAAAGGCCGTTCCCAGTATACGCTAGATGGTTTCTGATAGTGTTTTATAGGGCTATTAACATATTTAAACTAAATGAAGATCGTATGTGCCAGATTTAAGATATTCAACTTTCAAAGCTAAGTTGGACAATGTAATAATTTAAATCATTTTCGAGATTCTCCTCAGGTTTCATTCATATATGACTAATTTATATGGAAGTTCATGGTATACGCTAGACGGTTTCTGGTAGTGTTTTATAAGGCTAATTACATATTTAAACTAAATGAAGATCGTATGTGCCAGATTTAAGATATTCAACTTTCAAAGCTAAGTTGAACCATGTAATGATTTAAATCATTTTCGAGATATTTCCCAGGTTTCGTTTCATTTAAGACTAGTTTAAAAGCCCGTCCCAGTATACGCTAGATGGTTTCTGATAGTATTTTATAGGGCTATTAACATATTTAAACTAAATGAAGATCGTATGTGCCAGATTTAAGATATTCAACTTTCAAAGCTAAGTTGGACAATGTAATAATTTAAATCATTTTCGAGATTCTCCTCAGGTTTCATTCATATATGACTAATTTATATGGAAGTTCATGGTATACGCTAGACGGTTTCTGGTAGTGTTTTATAAGGCTAATTACATATTTAAACTAAATGAATATCGTATGTGCCAGATTTAAGATATTCAACTTTCAAAGCTAAGTTGAACAATGTAATAATTTAAATCATTTTCGAGATGTTTCCCAGGTTTCGTTTCATTTATGACTTGTTTAAAAGGCCGTTCCCAGTATACGCTAGATGGTTTCTGATAGTGTTTTATAGGGCTATTAACATATTTAAACTAAATGAAGATCGTATGTGCCAGATTTAAGATATTCAACTTTCAAAGCTAAGTTGGACAATGTAATAATTTAATTCATTTTCGAGATTCTCCTCAGGTTTCATTCATATATGACTAATTTATATGGAAGTTCATGGTATACGCTAGACGGTTTCTGGTAGTGTTTTATAAGGCTAATTACATATTTAAACTAAATGAAGATCGTATGTGCCAGATTTAAGATATTCAACTTTCAAAGCTAAGTTGAACCATGTAATGATTTAAATCATTTTCGAGATATTTCCCAGGTTTCGTTTCATTTAAGACTAGTTTAAAAGGCCGTTCCCAGTATACGCTGGATTGTTTCTGATAGTATTTTATAGGGCTATTAACATATTTAAACTAAATGAAGATCGTATGTGCCAGATTTAAGATATTCAACTTTCAAAGCTAAGTTGAACAATGTAATGATTTAAATCATTTTCGAGATATTTCCCAGGTTTCGTTTCATTTATGACTTGTTTAAAAGGCCGTTCCCAGTATACGCTAGATGGTTTCTGATAGTGTTTTATAGGGCTATTAACATATTTAAACTAAATGAAGATCGTATGTGCCAGATTTAAGATATTCAACTTTCAAAGCTAAGTTGGACAATGTAATAATTTAAATCATTTTCGAGATTCTCCTCAGGTTTCATTCATATATGACTAATTTATATGGAAGTTCATGGTATACGCTAGACGGTTTCTGGTAGTGTTTTATAAGGCTAATTACATATTTAAACTAAATGAAGATCGTATGTGCCAGATTTAAGATATTCAACTTTCAAAGCTAAGTTGAACAATGTAATAATTTAAATCATTTTCGAGATGTTTCCCAGGTTTCGTTTCATTTATGACTTGTTTAAAAGGCCGTTCCCAGTATACGCTAGATGGTTTCTGATAGTGTTTTATAGGGCTATTAACATATTTAAACTAAATGAAGATCGTATGTGCCAGATTTAAGATATTCAACTTTCAAAGCTAAGTTGGACAATGTAATAATTTAAATCATTTTCGAGATTCTCCTCAGGTTTCATTCATATATGACTAATTTATATGGAAGTTCATGGTATACGCTAGACGGTTTCTGGTAGTGTTTTATAAGGCTAATTACATATTTAAACTAAATGAAGATCGTATGTGCCAGATTTAAGATATTCAACTTTCAAAGCTAAGTTGAACCATGTAATGATTTAAATCATTTTCGAGATATTTCCCAGGTTTCGTTTCATTTAAGACTAGTTTAAAAGCCCGTCCCAGTATACGCTAGATGGTTTCTGATAGTATTTTATAGGGCTATTAACATATTTAAACTAAATGAAGATCGTATGTGCCAGATTTAAGATATTCAACTTTCAAAGCTAAGTTGGACAATGTAATAATTTAATTCATTTTCGAGATTCTCCTCAGGTTTCATTCATATATGACTAATTTATATGGAAGTTCATGGTATACGCTAGACGGTTTCTGGTAGTGTTTTATAAGGCTAATTACATATTTAAACTAAATGAAGATCGTATGTGCCAGATTTAAGATATTCAACTTTCAAAGCTAAGTTGAACCATGTAATGATTTAAATCATTTTCGAGATATTTCCCAGGTTTCGTTTCATTTAAGACTAGTTTAAAAGGCCGTTCCCAGTATACGCTGGATTGTTTCTGATAGTATTTTATAGGGCTATTAACATATTTAAACTAAATGAAGATCGTATGTGCCAGATTTAAGATATTCAACTTTCAAAGCTAAGTTGAACAATGTAATGATTTAAATCATTTTCGAGATATTTCCCAGGTTTCGTTTCATTTATGACTTGTTTAAAAGGCCGTTCCCAGTATACGCTAGATGGTTTCTGATAGTGTTTTATAGGGCTATTAACATATTTAAACTAAATGAAGATCGTATGTGCCAGATTTAAGATATTCAACTTTCAAAGCTAAGTTGGACAATGTAATAATTTAAATCATTTTCGAGATTCTCCTCAGGTTTCATTCATATATGACTAATTTATATGGAAGTTCATGGTATACGCTAGACGGTTTCTGGTAGTGTTTTATAAGGCTAATTACATATTTAAACTAAATGAAGATCGTATGTGCCAGATTTAAGATATTCAACTTTCAAAGCTAAGTTGAACCATGTAATGATTTAAATCATTTTCGAGATATTTCCCAGGTTTCGTTTCATTTAAGACTAGTTTAAAAGCCCGTCCCAGTATACGCTAGATGGTTTCTGATAGTATTTTATAGGGCTATTAACATATTTAAACTAAATGAAGATCGTATGTGCCAGATTTAAGATATTCAACTTTCAAAGCTAAGTTGGACAATGTAATAATTTAAATCATTTTCGAGATGTTTCCCAGGTTTCGTTTCATTTATGACTTGTTTAAAAGGCCGTTCCCAGTATACGCTAGATGGTTTCTGATAGTGTTTTATAGGGCTATTAACATATTTAAACTAAATGAAGATCGTATGTGCCAGATTTAAGATATTCAACTTTCAAAGCTAAGTTGGACAATGTAATAATTTAAATAATTTTCGAGATTCTCCTCAGGTTTCATTCATATATGACTAATTTATATGGAAGTTCATGGTATACGCTAGACGGTTTCTGGTAGTGTTTTATAAGGCTAATTACATATTTAAACTAAATGAAGATCGTATGTGCCAGATTTAAGATATTCAACTTTCAAAGCTAAGTTGAACCATGTAATGATTTAAATCATTTTCGAGATATTTCCCAGGTTTCGTTTCATTTAAGACTAGTTTAAAAGCCCGTCCCAGTATACGCTAGATGGTTTCTGATAGTATTTTATAGGGCTATTAACATATTTAAACTAAATGAAGATCGTATGTGCCAGATTTAAGATATTCAACTTTCAAAGCTAAGTTGGACAATGTAATAATTTAAATCATTTTCGAGATTCTCCTCAGGTTTCATTCATATATGACTAATTTATATGGAAGTTCATGGTATACGCTAGACGGTTTCTGGTAGTGTTTTATAAGGCTAATTACATATTTAAACTAAATGAATATCGTATGTGCCAGATTTAAGATATTCAACTTTCAAAGCTAAGTTGAACAATGTAATAATTTAAATCATTTTCGAGATGTTTCCCAGGTTTCGTTTCATTTATGACTTGTTTAAAAGGCCGTTCCCAGTATACGCTAGATGGTTTCTGATAGTGTTTTATAGGGCTATTAACATATTTAAACTAAATGAAGATCGTATGTGCCAGATTTAAGATATTCAACTTTCAAAGCTAAGTTGGACAATGTAATAATTTAATTCATTTTCGAGATTCTCCTCAGGTTTCATTCATATATGACTAATTTATATGGAAGTTCATGGTATACGCTAGACGGTTTCTGGTAGTGTTTTATAAGGCTAATTACATATTTAAACTAAATGAAGATCGTATGTGCCAGATTTAAGATATTCAACTTTCAAAGCTAAGTTGAACCATGTAATGATTTAAATCATTTTCGAGATATTTCCCAGGTTTCGTTTCATTTAAGACTAGTTTAAAAGGCCGTTCCCAGTATACGCTGGATTGTTTCTGATAGTATTTTATAGGGCTATTAACATATTTAAACTAAATGAAGATCGTATGTGCCAGATTTAAGATATTCAACTTTCAAAGCTAAGTTGAACAATGTAATGATTTAAATCATTTTCGAGATATTTCCCAGGTTTCGTTTCATTTATGACTTGTTTAAAAGGCCGTTCCCAGTATACGCTAGATGGTTTCTGATAGTGTTTTATAAGGCTAATTACATATTTAAACTAAATGAATATCGTATGTGCCAGATTTAAGATATTCAACTTTCAAAGCTAAGTTGAACAATGTAATAATTTAAATCATTTTCGAGATGTTTCCCAGGTTTCGTTTCATTTATGACTTGTTTAAAAGGCCGTTCCCAGTATACGCTAGATGGTTTCTGATAGTGTTTTATAGGGCTATTAACATATTTAAACTAAATGAAGATCGTATGTGCCAGATTTAAGATATTCAACTTTCAAAGCTAAGTTGGACAATGTAATAATTTAATTCATTTTCGAGATTCTCCTCAGGTTTCATTCATATATGACTAATTTATATGGAAGTTCATGGTATACGCTAGACGGTTTCTGGTAGTGTTTTATAAGGCTAATTACATATTTAAACTAAATGAAGATCGTATGTGCCAGATTTAAGATATTCAACTTTCAAAGCTAAGTTGAACCATGTAATGATTTAAATCATTTTCGAGATATTTCCCAGGTTTCGTTTCATTTAAGACTAGTTTAAAAGGCCGTTCCCAGTATACGCTGGATTGTTTCTGATAGTATTTTATAGGGCTATTAACATATTTAAACTAAATGAAGATCGTATGTGCCAGATTTAAGATATTCAACTTTCAAAGCTAAGTTGAACAATGTAATGATTTAAATCATTTTCGAGATATTTCCCAGGTTTCGTTTCATTTATGACTTGTTTAAAAGGCCGTTCCCAGTATACGCTAGATGGTTTCTGATAGTGTTTTATAGGGCTATTAACATATTTAAACTAAATGAAGATCGTATGTGCCAGATTTAAGATATTCAACTTTCAAAGCTAAGTTGGACAATGTAATAATTTAAATCATTTTCGAGATTCTCCTCAGGTTTCATTCATATATGACTAATTTATATGGAAGTTCATGGTATACGCTAGACGGTTTCTGGTAGTGTTTTATAAGGCTAATTACATATTTAAACTAAATGAAGATCGTATGTGCCAGATTTAAGATATTCAACTTTCAAAGCTAAGTTGAACAATGTAATAATTTAAATCATTTTCGAGATGTTTCCCAGGTTTCGTTTCATTTATGACTTGTTTAAAAGGCCGTTCCCAGTATACGCTAGATGGTTTCTGATAGTGTTTTATAGGGCTATTAACATATTTAAACTAAATGAAGATCGTATGTGCCAGATTTAAGATATTCAACTTTCAAAGCTAAGTTGGACAATGTAATAATTTAAATCATTTTCGAGATTCTCCTCAGGTTTCATTCATATATGACTAATTTATATGGAAGTTCATGGTATACGCTAGACGGTTTCTGGTAGTGTTTTATAAGGCTAATTACATATTTAAACTAAATGAAGATCGTATGTGCCAGATTTAAGATATTCAACTTTCAAAGCTAAGTTGAACCATGTAATGATTTAAATCATTTTCGAGATATTTCCCAGGTTTCGTTTCATTTAAGACTAGTTTAAAAGCCCGTCCCAGTATACGCTAGATGGTTTCTGATAGTATTTTATAGGGCTATTAACATATTTAAACTAAATGAAGATCGTATGTGCCAGATTTAAGATATTCAACTTTCAAAGCTAAGTTGGACAATGTAATAATTTAATTCATTTTCGAGATTCTCCTCAGGTTTCATTCATATATGACTAATTTATATGGAAGTTCATGGTATACGCTAGACGGTTTCTGGTAGTGTTTTATAAGGCTAATTACATATTTAAACTAAATGAAGATCGTATGTGCCAGATTTAAGATATTCAACTTTCAAAGCTAAGTTGAACCATGTAATGATTTAAATCATTTTCGAGATATTTCCCAGGTTTCGTTTCATTTAAGACTAGTTTAAAAGGCCGTTCCCAGTATACGCTGGATTGTTTCTGATAGTATTTTATAGGGCTATTAACATATTTAAACTAAATGAAGATCGTATGTGCCAGATTTAAGATATTCAACTTTCAAAGCTAAGTTGAACAATGTAATGATTTAAATCATTTTCGAGATATTTCCCAGGTTTCGTTTCATTTATGACTTGTTTAAAAGGCCGTTCCCAGTATACGCTAGATGGTTTCTGATAGTGTTTTATAGGGCTATTAACATATTTAAACTAAATGAAGATCGTATGTGCCAGATTTAAGATATTCAACTTTCAAAGCTAAGTTGGACAATGTAATAATTTAAATCATTTTCGAGATTCTCCTCAGGTTTCATTCATATATGACTAATTTATATGGAAGTTCATGGTATACGCTAGACGGTTTCTGGTAGTGTTTTATAAGGCTAATTACATATTTAAACTAAATGAAGATCGTATGTGCCAGATTTAAGATATTCAACTTTCAAAGCTAAGTTGAACCATGTAATGATTTAAATCATTTTCGAGATATTTCCCAGGTTTCGTTTCATTTAAGACTTGTTTAAAAGGCCGTTCCCAGTATACGCTGGATTGTTTCTGATAGTATTTTATAGGGCTATTAACATATTTAAACTAAATGAAGATCGTATGTGCCAGATTTAAGATATTCAACTTTCAAAGCTAAGTTGAACAATGTAATGATTTAAATCATTTTCGAGATATTTCCCAGGTTTCGTTTCATTTATGACTTGTTTAAAAGGCCGTTCCCAGTATACGCTAGATGGTTTCTGATAGTGTTTTATAGGGCTATTAACATATTTAAACTAAATGAAGATCGTATGTGCCAGATTTAAGATATTCAACTTTCAAAGCTAAGTTGGACAATGTAATAATTTAAATCATTTTCGAGATTCTCCTCAGGTTTCATTCATATATGACTAATTTATATGGAAGTTCATGGTATACGCTAGACGGTTTCTGGTAGTGTTTTATAAGGCTAATTACATATTTAAACTAAATGAAGATCGTATGTGCCAGATTTAAGATATTCAACTTTCAAAGCTAAGTTGAACCATGTAATGATTTAAATCATTTTCGAGATATTTCCCAGGTTTCGTTTCATTTAAGACTAGTTTAAAAGGCCGTTCCCAGTATACGCTAGATGGTTTCTGATAGTATTTTATAGGGCTATTAACATATTTAAACTAAATGAAGATCGTATGTGCCAGATTTAAGATATTCAACTTTCAAAGCTAAGTTGAACAATGTAATGATTTAAATCATTTTCGAGATATTTCCCAGGTTTCGTTTCATTTATGACTTGTTTAAAAGGCCGTTCCCAGTATACGCTAGATGGTTTCTGATAGTGTTTTATAGGGCTATTAACATATTTAAACTAAATGAAGATCGTATGTGCCAGATTTAAGATATTCAACTTTCAAAGCTAAGTTGGACAATGTAATAATTTAAATTATTTTCGAGATTCTCCTCAGGTTTCATTCATATATGACTAATTTATATGGAAGTTCATGGTATACGCTAGACGGTTTCTGGTAGTGTTTTATAAGGCTAATTACATATTTAAACTAAATGAAGATCGTATGTGCCAGATTTAAGATATTCAACTTTCAAAGCTAAGTTGAACCATGTAATGATTTAAATCATTTTCGAGATATTTCCCAGGTTTCGTTTCATTTAAGACTAGTTTAAAAGCCCGTCCCAGTATACGCTAGATGGTTTCTGATAGTATTTTATAGGGCTATTAACATATTTAAACTAAATGAAGATCGTATGTGCCAGATTTAAGATATTCAACTTTCAAAGCTAAGTTGGACAATGTAATAATTTAATTCATTTTCGAGATTCTCCTCAGGTTTCATTCATATATGACTAATTTATATGGAAGTTCATGGTATACGCTAGACGGTTTCTGGTAGTGTTTTATAAGGCTAATTACATATTTAAACTAAATGAAGATCGTATGTGCCAGATTTAAGATATTCAACTTTCAAAGCTAAGTTGAACCATGTAATGATTTAAATCATTTTCGAGATATTTCCCAGGTTTCGTTTCATTTAAGACTAGTTTAAAAGGCCGTTCCCAGTATACGCTGGATTGTTTCTGATAGTATTTTATAGGGCTATTAACATATTTAAACTAAATGAAGATCGTATGTGCCAGATTTAAGATATTCAACTTTCAAAGCTAAGTTGAACAATGTAATGATTTAAATCATTTTCGAGATATTTCCCAGGTTTCGTTTCATTTATGACTTGTTTAAAAGGCCGTTCCCAGTATACGCTAGATGGTTTCTGATAGTGTTTTATAGGGCTATTAACATATTTAAACTAAATGAAGATCGTATGTGCCAGATTTAAGATATTCAACTTTCAAAGCTAAGTTGGACAATGTAATAATTTAAATCATTTTCGAGATTCTCCTCAGGTTTCATTCATATATGACTAATTTATATGGAAGTTCATGGTATACGCTAGACGGTTTCTGGTAGTGTTTTATAAGGCTAATTACATATTTAAACTAAATGAAGATCGTATGTGCCAGATTTAAGATATTCAACTTTCAAAGCTAAGTTGAACCATGTAATGATTTAAATCATTTTCGAGATATTTCCCAGGTTTCGTTTCATTTAAGACTTGTTTAAAAGGCCGTTCCCAGTATACGCTGGATTGTTTCTGATAGTATTTTATAGGGCTATTAACATATTTAAACTAAATGAAGATCGTATGTGCCAGATTTAAGATATTCAACTTTCAAAGCTAAGTTGAACAATGTAATGATTTAAATCATTTTCGAGATATTTCCCAGGTTTCGTTTCATTTATGACTTGTTTAAAAGGCCGTTCCCAGTATACGCTAGATGGTTTCTGATAGTGTTTTATAGGGCTATTAACATATTTAAACTAAATGAAGATCGTATGTGCCAGATTTAAGATATTCAACTTTCAAAGCTAAGTTGGACAATGTAATAATTTAAATCATTTTCGAGATTCTCCTCAGGTTTCATTCATATATGACTAATTTATATGGAAGTTCATGGTATACGCTAGACGGTTTCTGGTAGTGTTTTATAAGGCTAATTACATATTTAAACTAAATGAAGATCGTATGTGCCAGATTTAAGATATTCAACTTTCAAAGCTAAGTTGAACCATGTAATGATTTAAATCATTTTCGAGATATTTCCCAGGTTTCGTTTCATTTAAGACTAGTTTAAAAGGCCGTTCCCAGTATACGCTAGATGGTTTCTGATAGTATTTTATAGGGCTATTAACATATTTAAACTAAATGAAGATCGTATGTGCCAGATTTAAGATATTCAACTTTCAAAGCTAAGTTGAACAATGTAATGATTTAAATCATTTTCGAGATATTTCCCAGGTTTCGTTTCATTTATGACTTGTTTAAAAGGCCGTTCCCAGTATACGCTAGATGGTTTCTGATAGTGTTTTATAGGGCTATTAACATATTTAAACTAAATGAAGATCGTATGTGCCAGATTTAAGATATTCAACTTTCAAAGCTAAGTTGGACAATGTAATAATTTAAATCATTTTCGAGATTCTCCTCAGGTTTCATTCATATATGACTAATTTATATGGAAGTTCATGGTATACGCTAGACGGTTTCTGGTAGTGTTTTATAAGGCTAATTACATATTTAAACTAAATGAAGATCGTATGTGCCAGATTTAAGATATTCAACTTTCAAAGCTAAGTTGAACAATGTAATAATTTAAATCATTTTCGAGATGTTTCCCAGGTTTCGTTTCATTTATGACTTGTTTAAAAGGCCGTTCCCAGTATACGCTAGATGGTTTCTGATAGTGTTTTATAGGGCTATTAACATATTTAAACTAAATGAAGATCGTATGTGCCAGATTTAAGATATTCAACTTTCAAAGCTAAGTTGGACAATGTAATAATTTAAATCATTTTCGAGATTCTCCTCAGGTTTCATTCATATATGACTAATTTATATGGAAGTTCATGGTATACGCTAGACGGTTTCTGGTAGTGTTTTATAAGGCTAATTACATATTTAAACTAAATGAAGATCGTATGTGCCAGATTTAAGATATTCAACTTTCAAAGCTAAGTTGAACCATGTAATGATTTAAATCATTTTCGAGATATTTCCCAGGTTTCGTTTCATTTAAGACTAGTTTAAAAGCCCGTCCCAGTATACGCTAGATGGTTTCTGATAGTATTTTATAGGGCTATTAACATATTTAAACTAAATGAAGATCGTATGTGCCAGATTTAAGATATTCCACTTTCAAAGCTAAGTTGGACAATGTAATAATTTAAATCATTTTCGAGATTCTCCTCAGGTTTCATTCATATATGACTAATTTATATGGAAGTTCATGGTATACGCTAGACGGTTTCTGGTAGTGTTTTATAAGGCTAATTACATATTTAAACTAAATGAATATCGTATGTGCCAGATTTAAGATATTCAACTTTCAAAGCTAAGTTGAACAATGTAATGATTTAAATCATTTTCGAGATATTTCCCAGGTTTCGTTTCATTTATGACTTGTTTAAAAGGCCGTTCCCAGTATACGCTAGATGGTTTATGATAGTGTTTTATAGGGCTATTAACATATTTAAACTAAATGAAGATCGTATGTGCCAGATTTAAGATATTCAACTTTCAAAGCTAAGTTGGACAATGTAATAATTTAAATCATTTTCGAGATTCTCCTCAGGTTTCATTCATATATGACTAATTTATATGGAAGTTCATGGTATACGCTAGACGGTTTCTGGTAGTGTTTTATAAGGCTAATTACATATTTAAACTAAATGAAGATCGTATGTGCCAGATTTAAGATATTCAACTTTCAAAGCTAAGTTGAACCATGTAATGATTTAAATCATTTTCGAGATATTTCCCAGGTTTCGTTTCATTTAAGACTTGTTTAAAAGGCCGTTCCCAGTATACGCTGGATTGTTTCTGATAGTATTTTATAGGGCTATTAACATATTTAAACTAAATGAAGATCGTATGTGCCAGATTTAAGATATTCAACTTTCAAAGCTAAGTTGAACAATGTAATGATTTAAATCATTTTCGAGATATTTCCCAGGTTTCGTTTCATTTATGACTTGTTTAAAAGGCCGTTCCCAGTATACGCTAGATGGTTTCTGATAGTGTTTTATAGGGCTATTAACATATTTAAACTAAATGAAGATCGTATGTGCCAGATTTAAGATATTCAACTTTCAAAGCTAAGTTGGACAATGTAATAATTTAAATCATTTTCGAGATTCTCCTCAGGTTTCATTCATATATGACTAATTTATATGGAAGTTCATGGTATACGCTAGACGGTTTCTGGTAGTGTTTTATAAGGCTAATTACATATTTAAACTAAATGAAGATCGTATGTGCCAGATTTAAGATATTCAACTTTCAAAGCTAAGTTGAACCATGTAATGATTTAAATCATTTTCGAGATATTTCCCAGGTTTCGTTTCATTTAAGACTAGTTTAAAAGGCCGTTCCCAGTATACGCTAGATGGTTTCTGATAGTATTTTATAGGGCTATTAACATATTTAAACTAAATGAAGATCGTATGTGCCAGATTTAAGATATTCAACTTTCAAAGCTAAGTTGAACAATGTAATGATTTAAATCATTTTCGAGATATTTCCCAGGTTTCGTTTCATTTATGACTTGTTTAAAAGGCCGTTCCCAGTATACGCTAGATGGTTTCTGATAGTGTTTTATAGGGCTATTAACATATTTAAACTAAATGAAGATCGTATGTGCCAGATTTAAGATATTCAACTTTCAAAGCTAAGTTGGACAATGTAATAATTTAAATCATTTTCGAGATTCTCCTCAGGTTTCATTCATATATGACTAATTTATATGGAAGTTCATGGTATACGCTAGACGGTTTCTGGTAGTGTTTTATAAGGCTAATTACATATTTAAACTAAATGAAGATCGTATGTGCCAGATTTAAGATATTCAACTTTCAAAGCTAAGTTGAACAATGTAATGATTTAAATCATTTTCGAGAAATTTGCCAGGTTTCGTTTCATTTATGACTAGTTTAAAAGGCCGTTCCCAGTATACGCTAGATGGTTTCTGATAGTATTTTATAGGGCTATTAACATATTTAAACTAAATGAAGATCGTATGTGCCAGATTTAAGATATTCAACTTTCAAAGCTAAGTTGAACAATGTAATGATTTAAATCATTTTCGAGATATTTCCCAGGTTTCGTTTCATTTATGACTAGTTTAAAAGGCCGTTCCCAGTATACAATAGATGGTTTCTGATAGTGTTTTATAGGGCTATTAACATATTTAAACTAAATGAATATCGTATGTGCCAGATTTAAGATATTCAACTTTCAAAGCTAAGTTGAACAATGTAATAATTTAAATCATTTTCGAGATGTTTCCCAGGTTTCGTTTCATTTATGACTTGTTTAAAAGGCCGTTCCCAGTATACGCTAGATGGTTTCTGATAGTGTTTTATAGGGCTATTAACATATTTAAACTAAATGAAGATCGTATGTGCCAGATTTAAGATATTCAACTTTCAAAGCTAAGTTGGACAATGTAATAATTTAAATCATTTTCGAGATTCTCCTCAGGTTTCATTCATATATGACTAATTTATATGGAAGTTCATGGTATACGCTAGACGGTTTCTGGTAGTGTTTTATAAGGCTAATTACATATTTAAACTAAATGAATATCGTATGTGCCAGATTTAAGATATTCAACTTTCAAAGCTAAGTTGAACAATGTAATGATTTAAATCATTTTCGAGATATTTCCCAGGTTTCGTTTCATTTATGACTTGTTTAAAAGGCCGTTCCCAGTATACGCTAGATGGTTTCTGATAGTGTTTTATAGGGCTATTAACATATTTAAACTAAATGAAGATCGTATGTGCCAGATTTAAGATATTCAACTTTCAAAGCTAAGTTGGACAATGTAATAATTTAAATCATTTTCGAGATTCTCCTCAGGTTTCATTCATATATGACTAATTTATATGGAAGTTCATGGTATACGCTAGACGGTTTCTGGTAGTGTTTTATAAGGCTAATTACATATTTAAACTAAATGAAGATCGTATGTGCCAGATTTAAGATATTCAACTTTCAAAGCTAAGTTGAACCATGTAATGATTTAAATCATTTTCGAGATATTTCCCAGGTTTCGTTTCATTTAAGACTAGTTTAAAAGCCCGTCCCAGTATACGCTAGATGGTTTCTGATAGTATTTTATAGGGCTATTAACATATTTAAACTAAATGAAGATCGTATGTGCCAGATTTAAGATATTCAACTTTCAAAGCTAAGTTGGACAATGTAATAATTTAAATCATTTTCGAGATTCTCCTCAGGTTTCATTCATATATGACTAATTTATATGGAAGTTCATGGTATACGCTAGACGGTTTCTGGTAGTGTTTTATAAGGCTAATTACATATTTAAACTAAATGAATATCGTATGTGCCAGATTTAAGATATTCAACTTTCAAAGCTAAGTTGAACAATGTAATAATTTAAATCATTTTCGAGATGTTTCCCAGGTTTCGTTTCATTTATGACTTGTTTAAAAGGCCGTTCCCAGTATACGCTAGATGGTTTCTGATAGTGTTTTATAGGGCTATTAACATATTTAAACTAAATGAAGATCGTATGTGCCAGATTTAAGATATTCAACTTTCAAAGCTAAGTTGGACAATGTAATAATTTAAATCATTTTCGAGATTCTCCTCAGGTTTCATTCATATATGACTAATTTATATGGAAGTTCATGGTATACGCTAGACGGTTTCTGGTAGTGTTTTATAAGGCTAATTACATATTTAAACTAAATGAATATCGTATGTGCCAGATTTAAGATATTCAACTTTCAAAGCTAAGTTGAACAATGTAATGATTTAAATCATTTTCGAGATATTTCCCAGGTTTCGTTTCATTTATGACTTGTTTAAAAGGCCGTTCCCAGTATACGCTAGATGGTTTCTGATAGTGTTTTATAGGGCTATTAACATATTTAAACTAAATGAAGATCGTATGTGCCAGATTTAAGATATTCAAGTTTCAAAGCTAAGTTGGACAATGTAATAATTTAAATCATTTTCGAGATTCTCCTCAGGTTTCATTCATATATGACTAATTTATATGGAAGTTCATGGTATACGCAAGACGGTTTCTGGTAGTGTTTTATAAGGCTAATTACATATTTAAACTAAATGAAGATCGTATGTGCCAGATTTAAGATATTCAACTTTCAAAGCTAAGTTGAACCATGTAATGATTTAAATCATTTTCGAGATATTTCCCAGGTTTCGTTTCATTTAAGACTAGTTTAAAAGCCCGTCCCAGTATACGCTAGATGGTTTCTGATAGTATTTTATAGGGCTATTAACATATTTAAACTAAATGAAGATCGTATGTGCCAGATTTAAGATATTCAACTTTCAAAGCTAAGTTGGACAATGTAATAATTTAAATCATTTTCGAGATTCTCCTCAGGTTTCATTCATATATGACTAATTTATATGGAAGTTCATGGTATACGCTAGACGGTTTCTGGTAGTGTTTTATAAGGCTAATTACATATTTAAACTAAATGAATATCGTATGTGCCAGATTTAAGATATTCAACTTTCAAAGCTAAGTTGAACAATGTAATAATTTAAATCATTTTCGAGATGTTTCCCAGGTTTCGTTTCATTTATGACTTGTTTAAAAGGCCGTTCCCAGTATACGCTAGATGGTTTCTGATAGTGTTTTATAGGGCTATTAACATATTTAAACTAAATGAATATCGTATGTGCCAGATTTAAGATATTCAACTTTCAAAGCTAAGTTGAACAATGTAATAATTTAAATCATTTTCGAGATGTTTCCCAGGTTTCGTTTCATTTATGACTTGTTTAAAAGGCCGTTCCCAGTATACGCTAGATGGTTTCTGATAGTGTTTTATAGGGCTATTAACATATTTAAACTAAATGAAGATCGTATGTGCCAGATTTAAGATATTCAACTTTCAAAGCTAAGTTGGACAATGTAATAATTTAAATCATTTTCGAGATTCTCCTCAGGTTTCATTCATATATGACTAATTTATATGGAAGTTCATGGTATACGCTAGACGGTTTCTGGTAGTGTTTTATAAGGCTAATTACATATTTAAACTAAATGAATATCGTATGTGCCAGATTTAAGATATTCAACTTTCAAAGCTAAGTTGAACAATGTAATGATTTAAATCATTTTCGAGATATTTCCCAGGTTTCGTTTCATTTATGACTTGTTTAAAAGGCCGTTCCCAGTATACGCTAGATGGTTTCTGATAGTGTTTTATAGGGCTATTAACATATTTAAACTAAATGAAGATCGTATGTGCCAGATTTAAGATATTCAACTTTCAAAGCTAAGTTGGACAATGTAATAATTTAAATCATTTTCGAGATTCTCCTCAGGTTTCATTCATATATGACTAATTTATATGGAAGTTCATGGTATACGCAAGACGGTTTCTGGTAGTGTTTTATAAGGCTAATTACATATATAAACTAAATGAAGATCGTATGTGCCAGATTTAAGATATTCAACTTTCAAAGCTAAGTTGAACCATGTAATGATTTAAATCATTTTCGAGATATTTCCCAGGTTTCGTTTCATTTAAGACTAGTTTAAAAGCCCGTCCCAGTATACGCTAGATGGTTTCTGATAGTATTTTATAGGGCTATTAACATATTTAAACTAAATGAAGATCGTATGTGCCAGATTTAAGATATTCAACTTTCAAAGCTAAGTTGGACAATGTAATAATTTAAATCATTTTCGAGATTCTCCTCAGGTTTCATTCATATATGACTAATTTATATGGAAGTTCATGGTATACGCTAGACGGTTTCTGATAGTGTTTTATAAGGCTAATTACATATTTAAACTAAATGAATATCGTATGTGCCAGATTTAAGATATTCAACTTTCAAAGCTAAGTTGAACAATGTAATAATTTAAATCATTTTCGAGATGTTTCCCAGGTTTCGTTTCATTTATGACTTGTTTAAAAGGCCGTTCCCAGTATACGCTAGATGGTTTCTGATAGTGTTTTATAGGGCTATTAACATATTTAAACTAAATGAAGATCGTATGTGCCAGATTTAAGATATTCAACTTTCAAAGCTAAGTTGGACAATGTAATAATTTAATTCATTTTCGAGATTCTCCTCAGGTTTCATTCATATATGACTAATTTATATGGAAGTTCATGGTATACGCTAGACGGTTTCTGGTAGTGTTTTATAAGGCTAATTACATATTTAAACTAAATGAATATCGTATGTGCCAGATTTAAGATATTCAACTTTCAAAGCTAAGTTGAACAATGTAATAATTTAAATCATTTTCGAGATGTTTCCCAGGTTTCGTTTCATTTATGACTTGTTTAAAAGGCCGTTCCCAGTATACGCTAGATGGTTTCTGATAGTGTTTTATAGGGCTATTAACATATTTAAACTAAATGAAGATCGTATGTGCCAGATTTAAGATATTCAACTTTCAAAGCTAAGTTGGACAATGTAATAATTTAAATCATTTTCGAGATTCTCCTCAGGTTTCATTCATATATGACTAATTTATATGGAAGTTCATGGTATACGCTAGACGGTTTCTGGTAGTGTTTTATAAGGCTAATTACATATTTAAACTAAATGAATATCGTATGTGCCAGATTTAAGATATTCAACTTTCAAAGCTAAGTTGAACAATGTAATAATTTAAATCATTTTCGAGATGTTTCCCAGGTTTCGTTTCATTTATGACTTGTTTAAAAGGCCGTTCCCAGTATACGCTAGATGGTTTCTGATAGTGTTTTATAGGGCTATTAACATATTTAAACTAAATGAAGATCGTATGTGCCAGATTTAAGATATTCAACTTTCAAAGCTAAGTTGGACAATGTAATAATTTAAATCATTTTCGAGATTCTCCTCAGGTTTCATTCATATATGACTAATTTATATGGAAGTTCATGGTATACGCTAGACGGTTTCTGGTAGTGTTTTATAAGGCTAATTACATATTTAAACTAAATGAATATCGTATGTGCCAGATTTAAGATATTCAACTTTCAAAGCTAAGTTGAACAATGTAATAATTTAAATCATTTTCGAGATGTTTCCCAGGTTTCGTTTCATTTATGACTTGTTTAAAAGGCCGTTCCCAGTATACGCTAGATGGTTTCTGATAGTGTTTTATAGGGCTATTAACATATTTAAACTAAATGAAGATCGTATGTGCCAGATTTAAGATATTCAACTTTCAAAGCTAAGTTGAACAATGTAATGATTTAAATCATTTTCGAGATATTTCCCAGGTTTCGTTTCATTTATGACTTGTTTAAAAGGCCGTTCCCAGTATACGCTAGATGGTTTCTGATAGTGTTTTATAGGGCTATTAACATATTTAAACTAAATGAAGATCGTATGTGCCAGATTTAAGATATTCAACTTTCAAAGCTAAGTTGGACAATGTAATAATTTAAATCATTTTCGAGATTCTCCTCAGGTTTCATTCATATATGACTAATTTATATGGAAGTTCATGGTATACGCTAGACGGTTTCTGGTAGTGTTTTATAAGGCTAATTACATATTTAAACTAAATGAAGATCGTATGTGCCAGATTTAAGATATTCAACTTTCAAAGCTAAGTTGAACCATGTAATGATTTAAATCATTTTCGAGATATTTCCCAGGTTTCGTTTCATTTAAGACTAGTTTAAAAGGCCGTTCCCAGTATACGCTAGATGGTTTCTGATAGTATTTTATAGGGCTATTAACATATTTAAACTAAATGAAGATCGTATGTGCCAGATTTAAGATATTCAACTTTCAAAGCTAAGTTGAACAATGTAATGATTTAAATCATTTTCGAGATATTTCCCAGGTTTCGTTTCATTTATGACTTGTTTAAAAGGCCGTTCCCAGTATACGCTAGATGGTTTCTGATAGTGTTTTATATGGCTATTAACATATTTAAACTAAATGAAGATCGTATGTGCCAGATTTAAGATATTCAACTTTCAAAGCTAAGTTGGACAATGTAATAATTTAAATCATTTTCGAGATTCTCCTCAGGTTTCATTCATATATGACTAATTTATATGGAAGTTCATGGTATACGCTAGACGGTTTCTGGTAGTGTTTTATAAGGCTAATTACATATTTAAACTAAATGAAGATCGTATGTGCCAGATTTAAGATATTCAACTTTCAAAGCTAAGTTGAACAATGTAATGATTTAAATCATTTTCGAGAAATTTTCCAGGTTTCGTTTCATTTATGACTAGTTTAAAAGGCCGTTCCCAGTATACGCTAGATGGTTTCTGATAGTATTTTATAGGGCTATTAACATATTTAAACTAAATGAAGATCGTATGTGCCAGATTTAAGATATTCAACTTTCAAAGCTAAGTTGAACAATGTAATGATTTAAATCATTTTCGAGATATTTCCCAGGTTTCGTTTCATTTATGACTAGTTTAAAAGGCCGTTCCCAGTATACAATAGATGGTTTCTGATAGTGTTTTATAGGGCTATTAACATATTTAAACTAAATGAATATCGTATGTGCCAGATTTAAGATATTCAACTTTCAAAGCTAAGTTGAACAATGTAATAATTTAAATCATTTTCGAGATGTTTCCCAGGTTTCGTTTCATTTATGACTTGTTTAAAAGGCCGTTCCCAGTATACGCTAGATGGTTTCTGATAGTGTTTTATAGGGCTATTAACATATTTAAACTAAATGAAGATCGTATGTGCCAGATTTAAGATATTCAACTTTCAAAGCTAAGTTGGACAATGTAATAATTTAAATCATTTTCGAGATTCTCCTCAGGTTTCATTCATATATGACTAATTTATATGGAAGTTCATGGTATACGCTAGACGGTTTCTGGTAGTGTTTTATAAGGCTAATTACATATTTAAACTAAATGAAGATCGTATGTGCCAGATTTAAGATATTCAACTTTCAAAGCTAAGTTGAACCATGTAATGATTTAAATCATTTTCGAGATATTTCCCAGGTTTCGTTTCATTTAAGACTAGTTTAAAAGCCCGTCCCAGTATACGCTAGATGGTTTCTGATAGTATTTTATAGGGCTATTAACATATTTAAACTAAATGAAGATCGTATGTGCCAGATTTAAGATATTCAACTTTCAAAGCTAAGTTGGACAATGTAATAATTTAAATCATTTTCGAGATTCTCCTCAGGTTTCATTCATATATGACTAATTTATATGGAAGTTCATGGTATACGCTAGACGGTTTCTGGTAGTGTTTTATAAGGCTAATTACATATTTAAACTAAATGAATATCGTATGTGCCAGATTTAAGATATTCAACTTTCAAAGCTAAGTTGAACAATGTAATAATTTAAATCATTTTCGAGATGTTTCCCAGGTTTCGTTTCATTTATGACTTGTTTAAAAGGCCGTTCCCAGTATACGCTAGATGGTTTCTGATAGTGTTTTATAGGGCTATTAACATATTTAAACTAAATGAAGATCGTATGTGCCAGATTTAAGATATTCAACTTTCAAAGCTAAGTTGGACAATGTAATAATTTAAATCATTTTCGAGATTCTCCTCAGGTTTCATTCATATATGACTAATTTATATGGAAGTTCATGGTATACGCTAGACGGTTTCTGATAGTGTTTTATAAGGCTAATTACATATTTAAACTAAATGAATATCGTATGTGCCAGATTTAAGATATTCAACTTTCAAAGCTAAGTTGAACAATGTAATAATTTAAATCATTTTCGAGATGTTTCCCAGGTTTCGTTTCATTTATGACTTGTTTAAAAGGCCGTTCCCAGTATACGCTAGATGGTTTCTGATAGTGTTTTATAGGGCTATTAACATATTTAAACTAAATGAAGATCGTATGTGCCAGATTTAAGATATTCAACTTTCAAAGCTAAGTTGGACAATGTAATAATTTAATTCATTTTCGAGATTCTCCTCAGGTTTCATTCATATATGACTAATTTATATGGAAGTTCATGGTATACGCTAGACGGTTTCTGGTAGTGTTTTATAAGGCTAATTACATATTTAAACTAAATGAAGATCGTATGTGCCAGATTTAAGATATTCAACTTTCAAAGCTAAGTTGAACCATGTAATGATTTAAATCATTTTCGAGATATTTCCCAGGTTTCGTTTCATTTAAGACTAGTTTAAAAGGCCGTTCCCAGTATACGCTAGATTGTTTCTGATAGTATTTTATAGGGCTATTAACATATTTAAACTAAATGAAGATCGTATGTGCCAGATTTAAGATATTCAACTTTCAAAGCTAAGTTGAACAATGTAATGATTTAAATCATTTTCGAGATATTTCCCAGGTTTCGTTTCATTTATGACTTGTTTAAAAGGCCGTTCCCAGTATACGCTAGATGGTGTCTGATAGTGTTTTATAGGGCTATTAACATATTTAAACTAAATGAAGATCGTATGTGCCAGATTTAAGATATTCAACTTTCAAAGCTAAGTTGGACAATGTAATAATTTAAATCATTTTCGAGATTCTCCTCAGGTTTCATTCATATATGACTAATTTATATGGAAGTTCATGGTATACGCTAGACGGTTTCTGGTAGTGTTTTATAAGGCTAATTACATATTTAAACTAAATGAAGATCGTATGTGCCAGATTTAAGATATTCAACTTTCAAAGCTTAGTTGAACCATGTAATGATTTAAATCATCTTCGAGATATTTCCCAGGTTTCGTTTCATTTAAGACTAGTTTAAAAGGCCGTTCCCAGTATACGCTGGATTGTTTCTGATAGTATTTTATAGGGCTATTAACATATTTAAACTAAATGAAGATCGTATGTGCCAGATTTAAGATATTCAACTTTCAAAGCTAAGTTGAACAATGTAATGATTTAAATCATTTTCGAGATATTTCCCAGGTTTCGTTTCATTTATGACTTGTTTAAAAGGCCGTTCCCAGTATACGCTAGATGGTTTCTGATAGTGTTTTATAGGGCTATTAACATATTTAAACTAAATGAAGATCGTATGTGCCAGATTTAAGATATTCAACTTTCAAAGCTAAGTTGGACAATGTAATAATTTAAATCATTTTCGAGATTCTCCTCAGGTTTCATTCATATATGACTAATTTATATGGAAGTTCATGGTATACGCTAGACGGTTTCTGGTAGTGTTTTATAAGGCTAATTACATATTTAAACTAAATGAAGATCGTATGTGCCAGATTTAAGATATTCAACTTTCAAAGCTAAGTTGAACCATGTAATGATTTAAATCATTTTCGAGATATTTCCCAGGTTTCGTTTCATTTAAGACTAGTTTAAAAGGCCGTTCCCAGTATACGCTGGATTGTTTCTGATAGTATTTTATAGGGCTATTAACATATTTAAACTAAATGAAGATCGTATGTGCCAGATTTAAGATATTCAACTTTCAAAGCTAAGTTGAACAATGTAATGATTTAAATCATTTTCGAGATATTTCCCAGGTTTCGTTTCATTTATGACTTGTTTAAAAGGCCGTTCCCAGTATACGCTAGATGGTTTCTGATAGTGTTTTATAGGGCTATTAACATATTTAAACTAAATGAAGATCGTATGTGCCAGATTTAAGATATTCAACTTTCAAAGCTAAGTTGGACAATGTAATAATTTAAATCATTTTCGAGATTCTCCTCAGGTTTCATTCATATATGACTAATTTATATGGAAGTTCATGGTATACGCTAGACGGTTTCTGGTAGTGTTTTATAAGGCTAATTACATATTTAAACTAAATGAAGATCGTATGTGCCAGATTTAAGATATTCAACTTTCAAAGCTAAGTTGAACCATGTAATGATTTAAATCATTTTCGAGATATTTCCCAGGTTTCGTTTCATTTAAGACTAGTTTAAAAGGCCGTTCCCAGTATACGCTAGATGGTTTCTGATAGTATTTTATAGGGCTATTAACATATTTAAACTAAATGAAGATCGTATGTGCCAGATTTAAGATATTCAACTTTCAAAGCTAAGTTGAACAATGTAATGATTTAAATCATTTTCGAGATATTTCCCAGGTTTCGTTTCATTTATGACTTGTTTAAAAGGCCGTTCCCAGTATACGCTAGATGGTTTCTGATAGTGTTTTATAGGGCTATTAACATATTTAAACTAAATGAAGATCGTATGTGCCAGATTTAAGATATTCAACTTTCAAAGCTAAGTTGGACAATGTAATAATTTAAATCATTTTCGAGATTCTCCTCAGGTTTCATTCATATATGACTAATTTATATGGAAGTTCATGGTATACGCTAGACGGTTTCTGGTAGTGTTTTATAAGGCTAATTACATATTTAAACTAAATGAAGATCGTATGTGCCAGATTTAAGATATTCAACTTTCAAAGCTAAGTTGAACCATGTAATGATTTAAATCATTTTCGAGATATTTCCCAGGTTTCGTTTCATTTAAGACTAGTTTAAAAGGCCGTTCCCAGTATACGCTAGATGGTTTCTGATAGTATTTTATAGGGCTATTAACATATTTAAACTAAATGAAGATCGTATGTGCCAGATTTAAGATATTCAACTTTCAAAGCTAAGTTGAACAATGTAATGATTTAAATCATTTTCGAGATATTTCCCAGGTTTCGTTTCATTTATGACTTGTTTAAAAGGCCGTTCCCAGTATACGCTAGATGGTTTCTGATAGTGTTTTATATGGCTATTAACATATTTAAACTAAATGAAGATCGTATGTGCCAGATTTAAGATATTCAACTTTCAAAGCTAAGTTGGACAATGTAATAATTTAAATCATTTTCGAGATTCTCCTCAGGTTTCATTCATATATGACTAATTTATATGGAAGTTCATGGTATACGCTAGACGGTTTCTGGTAGTGTTTTATAAGGCTAATTACATATTTAAACTAAATGAAGATCGTATGTGCCAGATTTAAGATATTCAACTTTCAAAGCTAAGTTGAACAATGTAATGATTTAAATCATTTTCGAGAAATTTTCCAGGTTTCGTTTCATTTATCACTAGTTTAAAAGGCCGTTCCCAGTATACGCTAGATGGTTTCTGATAGTATTTTATAGGGCTATTAACATATTTAAACTAAATGAAGATCGTATGTGCCAGATTTAAGATATTCAACTTTCAAAGCTAAGTTGAACAATGTAATGATTTAAATCATTTTCGAGATATTTCCCAGGTTTCGTTTCATTTATGACTAGTTTAAAAGGCCGTTCCCAGTATACAATAGATGGTTTCTGATAGTGTTTTATAGGGCTATTAACATATTTAAACTAAATGAATATCGTATGTGCCAGATTTAAGATATTCAACTTTCAAAGCTAAGTTGAACAATGTAATAATTTAAATCATTTTCGAGATGTTTCCCAGGTTTCGTTTCATTTATGACTTGTTTAAAAGGCCGTTCCCAGTATACGCTAGATGGTTTCTGATAGTGTTTTATAGGGCTATTAACATATTTAAACTAAATGAAGATCGTATGTGCCAGATTTAAGATATTCAACTTTCAAAGCTAAGTTGGACAATGTAATAATTTAAATCATTTTCGAGATTCTCCTCAGGTTTCATTCATATATGACTAATTTATATGGAAGTTCATGGTATACGCTAGACGGTTTCTGGTAGTGTTTTATAAGGCTAATTACATATTTAAACTAAATGAAGATCGTATGTGCCAGATTTAAGATATTCAACTTTCAAAGCTAAGTTGAACCATGTAATGATTTAAATCATTTTCGAGATATTTCCCAGGTTTCGTTTCATTTAAGACTAGTTTAAAAGCCCGTCCCAGTATACGCTAGATGGTTTCTGATAGTATTTTATAGGGCTATTAACATATTTAAACTAAATGAAGATCGTATGTGCCAGATTTAAGATATTCAACTTTCAAAGCTAAGTTGGACAATGTAATAATTTAAATCATTTTCGAGATTCTCCTCAGGTTTCATTCATATATGACTAATTTATATGGAAGTTCATGGTATACGCTAGACGGTTTCTGGTAGTGTTTTATAAGGCTAATTACATATTTAAACTAAATGAATATCGTATGTGCCAGATTTAAGATATTCAACTTTCAAAGCTAAGTTGAACAATGTAATAATTTAAATCATTTTCGAGATGTTTCCCAGGTTTCGTTTCATTTATGACTTGTTTAAAAGGCCGTTCCCAGTATACGCTAGATGGTTTCTGATAGTGTTTTATAGGGCTATTAACATATTTAAACTAAATGAAGATCGTATGTGCCAGATTTAAGATATTCAACTTTCAAAGCTAAGTTGGACAATGTAATAATATAAATCATTTTCGAGATTCTCCTCAGGTTTCATTCATATATGACTAATTTATATGGAAGTTCATGGTATACGCTAGACGGTTTCTGGTAGTGTTTTATAAGGCTAATTACATATTTAAACTAAATGAAGATCGTATGTGCCAGATTTAAGATATTCAACTTTCAAAGCTAAGTTGAACAATGTAATGATTTAAATCATTTTCGAGAAATTTGCCAGGTTTCGTTTCATTTATGACTAGTTTAAAAGGCCGTTCCCAGTATACGCTAGATGGTTTCTGATAGTATTTTATAGGGCTATTAACATATTTAAACTAAATGAAGATCGTATGTGCCAGATTTAAGATATTCAACTTTCAAAGCTAAGTTGAACAATGTAATGATTTAAATCATTTTCGAGATATTTCCCAGGTTTCGTTTCATTTATGACTAGTTTAAAAGGCCGTTCCCAGTATACAATAGATGGTTTCTGATAGTGTTTTATAGGGCTATTAACATATTTAAACTAAATGAATATCGTATGTGCCAGATTTAAGATATTCAACTTTCAAAGCTAAGTTGAACAATGTAATAATTTAAATCATTTTCGAGATGTTTCCCAGGTTTCGTTTCATTTATGACTTGTTTAAAAGGCCGTTCCCAGTATACGCTAGATGGTTTCTGATAGTGTTTTATAGGGCTATTAACATATTTAAACTAAATGAAGATCGTATGTGCCAGATTTAAGATATTCAACTTTCAAAGCTAAGTTGGACAATGTAATAATTTAAATCATTTTCGAGATTCTCCTCAGGTTTCATTCATATATGACTAATTTATATGGAAGTTCATGGTATACGCTAGACGGTTTCTGGTAGTGTTTTATAAGGCTAATTACATATTTAAACTAAATGAAGATCGTATGTGCCAGATTTAAGATATTCAACTTTCAAAGCTAAGTTGAACCATGTAATGATTTAAATCATTTTCGAGATATTTCCCAGGTTTCGTTTCATTTAAGACTAGTTTAAAAGCCCGTCCCAGTATACGCTAGATGGTTTCTGATAGTATTTTATAGGGCTATTAACATATTTAAACTAAATGAAGATCGTATGTGCCAGATTTAAGATATTCAACTTTCAAAGCTAAGTTGGACAATGTAATAATTTAAATCATTTTCGAGATTCTCCTCAGGTTTCATTCATATATGACTAATTTATATGGAAGTTCATGGTATACGCTAGACGGTTTCTGGTAGTGTTTTATAAGGCTAATTACATATTTAAACTAAATGAATATCGTATGTGCCAGATTTAAGATATTCAACTTTCAAAGCTAAGTTGAACAATGTAATAATTTAAATCATTTTCGAGATGTTTCCCAGGTTTCGTTTCATTTATGACTTGTTTAAAAGGCCGTTCCCAGTATACGCTAGATGGTTTCTGATAGTGTTTTATAGGGCTATTAACATATTTAAACTAAATGAAGATCGTATGTGCCAGATTTAAGATATTCAACTTTCAAAGCTAAGTTGGACAATGTAATAATATAAATCATTTTCGAGATTCTCCTCAGGTTTCATTCATATATGACTAATTTATATGGAAGTTCATGGTATACGCTAGACGGTTTCTGGTAGTGTTTTATAAGGCTAATTACATATTTAAACTAAATGAAGATCGTATGTGCCAGATTTAAGATATTCAACTTTCAAAGCTAAGTTGAACCATGTAATGATTTAAATCATTTTCGAGATATTTCCCAGGTTTCGTTTCATTTAAGACTAGTTTAAAAGCCCGTCCCAGTATACGCTAGATGGTTTCTGATAGTATTTTATAGGGCTATTAACATATTTAAACTAAATGAAGATCGTATGTGCCAGATTTAAGATATTCAACTTTCAAAGCTAAGTTGGACAATGTAATAATTTAAATCATTTTCGAGATTCTCCTCAGGTTTCATTCATATATGACTAATTTATATGGAAGTTCATGGTATACGCTAGACGGTTTCTGGTAGTGTTTTATAAGGCTAATTACATATTTAAACTAAATGAATATCGTATGTGCCAGATTTAAGATATTCAACTTTCAAAGCTAAGTTGAACAATGTAATAATTTAAATCATTTTCGAGATGTTTCCCAGGTTTCGTTTCATTTATGACTTGTTTAAAAGGCCGTTCCCAGTATACGCTAGATGGTTTCTGATAGTGTTTTATAGGGCTATTAACATATTTAAACTAAATGAAGATCGTATGTGCCAGATTTAAGATATTCAACTTTCAAAGCTAAGTTGGACAATGTAATAATATAAATCATTTTCGAGATTCTCCTCAGGTTTCATTCATATATGACTAATTTATATGGAAGTTCATGGTATACGCTAGACGGTTTCTGGTAGTGTTTTATAAGGCTAATTACATATTTAAACTAAATGAAGATCGTATGTGCCAGATTTAAGATATTCAACTTTCAAAGCTAAGTTGAACCATGTAATGATTTAAATCATTTTCGAGATATTTCCCAGGTTTCGTTTCATTTAAGACTAGTTTAAAAGCCCGTCCCAGTATACGCTAGATGGTTTCTGATAGTATTTTATAGGGCTATTAACATATTTAAACTAAATGAAGATCGTATGTGCCAGATTTAAGATATTCAACTTTCAAAGCTAAGTTGGACAATGTAATAATTTAAATCATTTTCGAGATTCTCCTCAGGTTTCATTCATATATGACTAATTTATATGGAAGTTCATGGTATACGCTAGACGGTTTCTGGTAGTGTTTTATAAGGCTAATTACATATTTAAACTAAATGAATATCGTATGTGCCAGATTTAAGATATTCAACTTTCAAAGCTAAGTTGAACAATGTAATAATTTAAATCATTTTCGAGATGTTTCCCAGGTTTCGTTTCATTTATGACTTGTTTAAAAGGCCGTTCCCAGTATACGCTAGATGGTTTCTGATAGTGTTTTATAGGGCTATTAACATATTTAAACTAAATGAAGATCGTATGTGCCAGATTTAAGATATTCAACTTTCAAAGCTAAGTTGGACAATGTAATAATTTAATTCATTTTCGAGATTCTCCTCAGGTTTCATTCATATATGACTAATTTATATGGAAGTTCATGGTATACGCTAGACGGTTTCTGGTAGTGTTTTATAAGGCTAATTACATATTTAAACTAAATGAAGATCGTATGTGCCAGATTTAAGATATTCAACTTTCAAAGCTAAGTTGAACCATGTAATGATTTAAATCATTTTCGAGATATTTCCCAGGTTTCGTTTCATTTAAGACTAGTTTAAAAGGCCGTTCCCAGTATACGCTGGATTGTTTCTGATAGTATTTTATAGGGCTATTAACATATTTAAACTAAATGAAGATCGTATGTGCCAGATTTAAGATATTCAACTTTCAAAGCTAAGTTGAACAATGTAATGATTTAAATCATTTTCGAGATATTTCCCAGGTTTCGTTTCATTTATGACTTGTTTAAAAGGCCGTTCCCAGTATACGCTAGATGGTTTCTGATAGTGTTTTATAGGGCTATTAACATATTTAAACTAAATGAAGATCGTATGTGCCAGATTTAAGATATTCAACTTTCAAAGCTAAGTTGGACAATGTAATAATTTAAATCATTTTCGAGATTCTCCTCAGGTTTCATTCATATATGACTAATTTATATGGAAGTTCATGGTATACGCTAGACGGTTTCTGGTAGTGTTTTATAAGGCTAATTACATATTTAAACTAAATGAATATCGTATGTGCCAGATTTAAGATATTCAACTTTCAAAGCTAAGTTGAACAATGTAATAATTTAAATCATTTTCGAGATGTTTCCCAGGTTTCGTTTCATTTATGACTTGTTTAAAAGGCCGTTCCCAGTATACGCTAGATGGTTTCTGATAGTGTTTTATAGGGCTATTAACATATTTAAACTAAATGAAGATCGTATGTGCCAGATTTAAGATATTCAACTTTCAAAGCTAAGTTGGACAATGTAATAATATAAATCATTTTCGAGATTCTCCTCAGGTTTCATTCATATATGACTAATTTATATGGAAGTTCATGGTATACGCTAGACGGTTTCTGGTAGTGTTTTATAAGGCTAATTACATATTTAAACTAAATGAAGATCGTATGTGCCAGATTTAAGATATTCAACTTTCAAAGCTAAGTTGAACCATGTAATGATTTAAATCATTTTCGAGATATTTCCCAGGTTTCGTTTCATTTAAGACTAGTTTAAAAGCCCGTCCCAGTATACGCTAGATGGTTTCTGATAGTATTTTATAGGGCTATTAACATATTTAAACTAAATGAAGATCGTATGTGCCAGATTTAAGATATTCAACTTTCAAAGCTAAGTTGGACAATGTAATAATTTAAATCATTTTCGAGATTCTCCTCAGGTTTCATTCATATATGACTAATTTATATGGAAGTTCATGGTATACGCTAGACGGTTTCTGGTAGTGTTTTATAAGGCTAATTACATATTTAAACTAAATGAATATCGTATGTGCCAGATTTAAGATATTCAACTTTCAAAGCTAAGTTGAACAATGTAATAATTTAAATCATTTTCGAGATGTTTCCCAGGTTTCGTTTCATTTATGACTTGTTTAAAAGGCCGTTCCCAGTATACGCTAGATGGTTTCTGATAGTGTTTTATAGGGCTATTAACATATTTAAACTAAATGAAGATCGTATGTGCCAGATTTAAGATATTCAACTTTCAAAGCTAAGTTGGACAATGTAATAATTTAATTCATTTTCGAGATTCTCCTCAGGTTTCATTCATATATGACTAATTTATATGGAAGTTCATGGTATACGCTAGACGGTTTCTGGTAGTGTTTTATAAGGCTAATTACATATTTAAACTAAATGAAGATCGTATGTGCCAGATTTAAGATATTCAACTTTCAAAGCTAAGTTGAACCATGTAATGATTTAAATCATTTTCGAGATATTTCCCAGGTTTCGTTTCATTTAAGACTAGTTTAAAAGGCCGTTCCCAGTATACGCTGGATTGTTTCTGATAGTATTTTATAGGGCTATTAACATATTTAAACTAAATGAAGATCGTATGTGCCAGATTTAAGATATTCAACTTTCAAAGCTAAGTTGAACAATGTAATGATTTAAATCATTTTCGAGATATTTCCCAGGTTTCGTTTCATTTATGACTTGTTTAAAAGGCCGTTCCCAGTATACGCTAGATGGTTTCTGATAGTGTTTTATAGGGCTATTAACATATTTAAACTAAATGAAGATCGTATGTGCCAGATTTAAGATATTCAACTTTCAAAGCTAAGTTGGACAATGTAATAATTTAAATCATTTTCGAGATTCTCCTCAGGTTTCATTCATATATGACTAATTTATATGGAAGTTCATGGTATACGCTAGACGGTTTCTGGTAGTGTTTTATAAGGCTAATTACATATTTAAACTAAATGAAGATCGTATGTGCCAGATTTAAGATATTCAACTTTCAAAGCTAAGTTGAACAATGTAATAATTTAAATCATTTTCGAGATGTTTCCCAGGTTTCGTTTCATTTATGACTTGTTTAAAAGGCCGTTCCCAGTATACGCTAGATGGTTTCTGATAGTGTTTTATAGGGCTATTAACATATTTAAACTAAATGAAGATCGTATGTGCCAGATTTAAGATATTCAACTTTCAAAGCTAAGTTGGACAATGTAATAATTTAAATCATTTTCGAGATTCTCCTCAGGTTTCATTCATATATGACTAATTTATATGGAAGTTCATGGTATACGCTAGACGGTTTCTGGTAGTGTTTTATAAGGCTAATTACATATTTAAACTAAATGAAGATCGTATGTGCCAGATTTAAGATATTCAACTTTCAAAGCTAAGTTGAACCATGTAATGATTTAAATCATTTTCGAGATATTTCCCAGGTTTCGTTTCATTTAAGACTAGTTTAAAAGCCCGTCCCAGTATACGCTAGATGGTTTCTGATAGTATTTTATAGGGCTATTAACATATTTAAACTAAATGAAGATCGTATGTGCCAGATTTAAGATATTCAACTTTCAAAGCTAAGTTGGACAATGTAATAATTTAAATCATTTTCGAGATTCTCCTCAGGTTTCATTCATATATGACTAATTTATATGGAAGTTCATGGTATACGCTAGACGGTTTCTGGTAGTGTTTTATAAGGCTAATTACATATTTAAACTAAATGAATATCGTATGTGCCAGATTTAAGATATTCAACTTTCAAAGCTAAGTTGAACAATGTAATAATTTAAATCATTTTCGAGATGTTTCCCAGGTTTCGTTTCATTTATGACTTGTTTAAAAGGCCGTTCCCAGTATACGCTAGATGGTTTCTGATAGTGTTTTATATTGCTATAAACATATTTAAACTAAATGAAGATCGTATGTGCCAGATTTAAGATATTCAACTTTCAAAGCTAAGTTGGACAATGTAATAATTTAATTCATTTTCGAGATTCTCCTCAGGTTTCATTCATATATGACTAATTTATATGGAAGTTCATGGTATACGCTAGACGGTTTCTGGTAGTGTTTTATAAGGCTAATTACATATTTAAACTAAATGAAGATCGTATGTGCCAGATTTAAGATATTCAACTTTCAAAGCTAAGTTGAACCATGTAATGATTTAAATCATTTTCGAGATATTTCCCAGGTTTCGTTTCATTTAAGACTAGTTTAAAAGGCCGTTCCCAGTATACGCTGGATTGTTTCTGATAGTATTTTATAGGGCTATTAACATATTTAAACTAAATGAAGATCGTATGTGCCAGATTTAAGATATTCAACTTTCAAAGCTAAGTTGAACAATGTAATGATTTAAATCATTTTCGAGATATTTCCCAGGTTTCGTTTCATTTATGACTTGTTTAAAAGGCCGTTCCCAGTATACGCTAGATGGTTTCTGATAGTGTTTTATAGGGCTATTAACATATTTAAACTAAATGAAGATCGTATGTGCCAGATTTAAGATATTCAACTTTCAAAGCTAAGTTGGACAATGTAATAATTTAAATCATTTTCGAGATTCTCCTCAGGTTTCATTCATATATGACTAATTTATATGGAAGTTCATGGTATACGCTAGACGGTTTCTGGTAGTGTTTTATAAGGCTAATTACATATTTAAACTAAATGAAGATCGTATGTGCCAGATTTAAGATATTCAACTTTCAAAGCTAAGTTGAACAATGTAATGATTTAAATCATTTTCGAGATATTTCCCAGGTTTCGTTTCATTTATGACTTGTTTAAAAGGCCGTTCCCAGTATACGCTAGATGGTTTCTGATAGTGTTTTATAGGGCTATTAACATATTTAAACTAAATGAAGATCGTATGTGCCAGATTTAAGATATTCAACTTTCAAAGCTAAGTTGGACAATGTAATAATTTAAATCATTTTCGAGATTCTCCTCAGGTTTCATTCATATATGACTAATTTATATGGAAGTTCATGGTATACGCTAGACGGTTTCTGGTAGTGTTTTATAAGGCTAATTACATATTTAAACTAAATGAAGATCGTATGTGCCAGATTTAAGATATTCAACTTTCAAAGCTAAGTTGAACAATGTAATAATTTAAATCATTTTCGAGATGTTTCCCAGGTTTCGTTTCATTTATGACTTGTTTAAAAGGCCGTTCCCAGTATACGCTAGATGGTTTCTGATAGTGTTTTATAGGGCTATTAACATATTTAAACTAAATGAAGATCGTATGTGCCAGATTTAAGATATTCAACTTTCAAAGCTAAGTTGGACAATGTAATAATTTAAATCATTTTCGAGATTCTCCTCAGGTTTCATTCATATATGACTAATTTATATGGAAGTTCATGGTATACGCTAGACGGTTTCTGGTAGTGTTTTATAAGGCTAATTACATATTTAAACTAAATGAAGATCGTATGTGCCAGATTTAAGATATTCAACTTTCAAAGCTAAGTTGAACCATGTAATGATTTAAATCATTTTCGAGATATTTCCCAGGTTTCGTTTCATTTAAGACTAGTTTAAAAGCCCGTCCCAGTATACGCTAGATGGTTTCTGATAGTATTTTATAGGGCTATTAACATATTTAAACTAAATGAAGATCGTATGTGCCAGATTTAAGATATTCAACTTTCAAAGCTAAGTTGGACAATGTAATAATTTAAATCATTTTCGAGATTCTCCTCAGGTTTCATTCATATATGACTAATTTATATGGAAGTTCATGGTATACGCTAGACGGTTTCTGGTAGTGTTTTATAAGGCTAATTACATATTTAAACTAAATGAATATCGTATGTGCCAGATTTAAGATATTCAACTTTCAAAGCTAAGTTGAACAATGTAATAATTTAAATCATTTTCGAGATGTTTCCCAGGTTTCGTTTCATTTATGACTTGTTTAAAAGGCCGTTCCCAGTATACGCTAGATGGTTTCTGATAGTGTTTTATATTGCTATAAACATATTTAAACTAAATGAAGATCGTATGTGCCAGATTTAAGATATTCAACTTTCAAAGCTAAGTTGGACAATGTAATAATTTAATTCATTTTCGAGATTCTCCTCAGGTTTCATTCATATATGACTAATTTATATGGAAGTTCATGGTATACGCTAGACGGTTTCTGGTAGTGTTTTATAAGGCTAATTACATATTTAAACTAAATGAAGATCGTATGTGCCAGATTTAAGATATTCAACTTTCAAAGCTAAGTTGAACCATGTAATGATTTAAATCATTTTCGAGATATTTCCCAGGTTTCGTTTCATTTAAGACTAGTTTAAAAGGCCGTTCCCAGTATACGCTGGATTGTTTCTGATAGTATTTTATAGGGCTATTAACATATTTAAACTAAATGAAGATCGTATGTGCCAGATTTAAGATATTCAACTTTCAAAGCTAAGTTGAACAATGTAATGATTTAAATCATTTTCGAGATATTTCCCAGGTTTCGTTTCATTTATGACTTGTTTAAAAGGCCGTTCCCAGTATACGCTAGATGGTTTCTGATAGTGTTTTATAGGGCTATTAACATATTTAAACTAAATGAAGATCGTATGTGCCAGATTTAAGATATTCAACTTTCAAAGCTAAGTTGGACAATGTAATAATTTAAATCATTTTCGAGATTCTCCTCAGGTTTCATTCATATATGACTAATTTATATGGAAGTTCATGGTATACGCTAGACGGTTTCTGGTAGTGTTTTATAAGGCTAATTACATATTTAAACTAAATGAAGATCGTATGTGCCAGATTTAAGATATTCAACTTTCAAAGCTAAGTTGAACCATGTAATGATTTAAATCATTTTCGAGATATTTCCCAGGTTTCGTTTCATTTAAGACTTGTTTAAAAGGCCGTTCCCAGTATACGCTGGATTGTTTCTGATAGTATTTTATAGGGCTATTAACATATTTAAACTAAATGAAGATCGTATGTGCCAGATTTAAGATATTCAACTTTCAAAGCTAAGTTGAACAATGTAATGATTTAAATCATTTTCGAGATATTTCCCAGGTTTCGTTTCATTTATGACTTGTTTAAAAGGCCGTTCCCAGTATACGCTAGATGGTTTCTGATAGTGTTTTATAGGGCTATTAACATATTTAAACTAAATGAAGATCGTATGTGCCAGATTTAAGATATTCAACTTTCAAAGCTAAGTTGGACAATGTAATAATTTAAATCATTTTCGAGATTCTCCTCAGGTTTCATTCATATATGACTAATTTATATGGAAGTTCATGGTATACGCTAGACGGTTTCTGGTAGTGTTTTATAAGGCTAATTACATATTTAAACTAAATGAAGATCGTATGTGCCAGATTTAAGATATTCAACTTTCAAAGCTAAGTTGGACAATGTAATAATTTAAATCATTTTCGAGATTCTCCTCAGGTTTCATTCATATATGACTAATTTATATGGAAGTTCATGGTATACGCTAGACGGTTTCTGGTAGTGTTTTATAAGGCTAATTACATATTTAAACTAAATGAATATCGTATGTGCCAGATTTAAGATATTCAACTTTCAAAGCTAAGTTGAACAATGTAATAATTTAAATCATTTTCGAGATGTTTCCCAGGTTTCGTTTCATTTATGACTTGTTTAAAAGGCCGTTCCCAGTATACGCTAGATGGTTTCTGATAGTATTTTATAGGGCTATTAACATATTTAAACTAAATGAAGATCGTATGTGCCAGATTTAAGATATTCAACTTTCAAAGCTAAGTTGAACAATGTAATGATTTAAATCATTTTCGAGATATTTCCCAGGTTTCGTTTCATTTATGACTAGTTTAAAAGGCCGTTCCCAGTATACGCTAGATGGTTTCTGATAGTGTTTTATAGGGCTATTAACATATTTAAACTAAATGAAGATCGTATGTGCCAGATTTAAGATATTCAACTTTCAAAGCTAAGTTGGACAATGTAATAATTTAAATCATTTTCGAGATTCTCCTCAGGTTTCATTCATATATGACTAATTTATATGGAAGTTCATGGTATACGCTAGACGGTTTCTGGTAGTGTTTTATAAGGCTAATTACATATTTAAACTAAATGAATATCGTATGTGCCAGATTTAAGATATTCAACTTTCAAAGCTAAGTTGAACAATGTAATGATTTAAATCATTTTCGAGATATTTCCCAGGTTTCGTTTCATTTATGACTTGTTTAAAAGGCCGTTCCCAGTATACGCTAGATGGTTTCTGATAGTGTTTTATAGGGCTATTAACATATTTAAACTAAATGAAGATCGTATGTGCCAGATTTAAGATATTCAACTTTCAAAGCTAAGTTGGACAATGTAATAATTTAAATCATTTTCGAGATTCTCCTCAGGTTTCATTCATATATGACTAATTTATATGGAAGTTCATGGTATACGCAAGACGGTTTCTGGTAGTGTTTTATAAGGCTAATTACATATTTAAACTAAATGAAGATCGTATGTGCCAGATTTAAGATATTCAACTTTCAA
Organism: Phalangium opilio; assembly: GCF_054372755.1. NCBI lineage: Eukaryota > Metazoa > Arthropoda > Arachnida > Opiliones > Phalangiidae > Phalangium > Phalangium opilio. Next base: position 7,511,287 of record NW_028324180.1, on the reverse strand, counting down.
AGCTAAGTTGAACCATGTAATGATTTAAATCATTTTCGAGATATTTCCCAGGTTTCGTTTCATTTAAGACTAGTTTAAAAGCCCGTCCCAGTATACGCTAGATGGTTTCTGATAGTATTTTATAGGGCTATTAACATATTTAAACTAAATGAAGATCGTATGTGCCAGATTTAAGATATTCAACTTTCAAAGCTAAGTTGGACAATGTAATAATTTAAATCATTTTCGAGATTCTCCTCAGGTTTCATTCATATATGACTAATTTATATGGAAGTTCATGGTATACGCTAGACGGTTTCTGGTAGTGTTTTATAAGGCTAATTACATATTTAAACTAAATGAATATCGTATGTGCCAGATTTAAGATATTCAACTTTCAAAGCTAAGTTGAACAATGTAATAATTTAAATCATTTTCGAGATGTTTCCCAGGTTTCGTTTCATTTATGACTTGTTTAAAAGGCCGTTCCCAGTATACGCTAGATGGTTTCTGATAGTGTTTTATAGGGCTATTAACATATTTAAACTAAATGAAGATCGTATGTGCCAGATTTAAGATATTCAACTTTCAAAGCTAAGTTGGACAATGTAATAATTTAATTCATTTTCGAGATTCTCCACAGGTTTCATTCATATATGACTAATTTATATGGAAGTTCATGGTATACGCTAGACGGTTTCTGGTAGTGTTTTATAAGGCTAATTACATATTTAAACTAAATGAATATCGTATGTGCCAGATTTAAGATATTCAACTTTCAAAGCTAAGTTGAACAATGTAATAATTTAAATCATTTTCGAGATGTTTCCCAGGTTTCGTTTCATTTATGACTTGTTTAAAAGGCCGTTCCCAGTATACGCTAGATGGTTTCTGATAGTGTTTTATAGGGCTATTAACATATTTAAACTAAATGAAGATCGTATGTGCCAGATTTAAGATATTCAACTTTCAAAGCTAAGTTGGACAATGTAATAATTTAATTCATTTTCGAGATTCTCCTCAGGTTTCATTCATATATGACTAATTTATATGGAAGTTCATGGTATACGCTAGACGGTTTCTGGTAGTGTTTTATAAGGCTAATTACATATTTAAACTAAATGAAGATCGTATGTGCCAGATTTAAGATATTCAACTTTCAAAGCTAAGTTGAACCATGTAATGATTTAAATCATTTTCGAGATATTTCCCAGGTTTCGTTTCATTTAAGACTAGTTTAAAAGGCCGTTCCCAGTATACGCTAGATTGTTTCTGATAGTATTTTATAGGGCTATTAACATATTTAAACTAAATGAAGATCGTATGTGCCAGATTTAAGATATTCAACTTTCAAAGCTAAGTTGAACAATGTAATAATTTAAATCATTTTCGAGATGTTTCCCAGGTTTCGTTTCATTTATGACTTGTTTAAAAGGCCGTTCCCAGTATACGCTAGATGGTTTCTGATAGTGTTTTATAGGGCTATTAACATATTTAAACTAAATGAAGATCGTATGTGCCAGATTTAAGATATTCAACTTTCAAAGCTAAGTTGGACAATGTAATAATTTAAATCATTTTCGAGATTCTCCTCAGGTTTCATTCATATATGACTAATTTATATGGAAGTTCATGGTATACGCTAGACGGTTTCTGGTAGTGTTTTATAAGGCTAATTACATATTTAAACTAAATGAATATCGTATGTGCCAGATTTAAGATATTCAACTTTCAAAGCTAAGTTGAACAATGTAATGATTTAAATCATTTTCGAGATATTTCCCAGGTTTCGTTTCATTTATGACTTGTTTAAAAGGCCGTTCCCAGTATACGCTAGATGGTTTCTGATAGTGTTTTATAGGGCTATTAACATATTTAAACTAAATGAAGATCGTATGTGCCAGATTTAAGATATTCAACTTTCAAAGCTAAGTTGGACAATGTAATAATTTAAATCATTTTCGAGATTCTCCTCAGGTTTCATTCATATATGACTAATTTATATGGAAGTTCATGGTATACGCAAGACGGTTTCTGGTAGTGTTTTATAAGGCTAATTACATATTTAAACTAAATGAAGATCGTATGTGCCAGATTTAAGATATTCAACTTTCAAAGCTAAGTTGAACCATGTAATGATTTAAATCATTTTCGAGATATTTCCCAGGTTTCGTTTCATTTAAGACTAGTTTAAAAGCCCGTCCCAGTATACGCTAGATGGTTTCTGATAGTATTTTATAGGGCTATTAACATATTTAAACTAAATGAAGATCGTATGTGCCAGATTTAAGATATTCAACTTTCAAAGCTAAGTTGGACAATGTAATAATTTAAATCATTTTCGAGATTCTCCTCAGGTTTCATTCATATATGACTAATTTATATGGAAGTTCATGGTATACGCTAGACGGTTTCTGGTAGTGTTTTATAAGGCTAATTACATATTTAAACTAAATGAATATCGTATGTGCCAGATTTAAGATATTCAACTTTCAAAGCTAAGTTGAACAATGTAATAATTTAAATCATTTTCGAGATGTTTCCCAGGTTTCGTTTCATTTATGACTTGTTTAAAAGGCCGTTCCCAGTATACGCTAGATGGTTTCTGATAGTGTTTTATAGGGCTATTAACATATTTAAACTAAATGAAGATCGTATGTGCCAGATTTAAGATATTCAACTTTCAAAGCTAAGTTGGACAATGTAATAATTTAATTCATTTTCGAGATTCTCCTCAGGTTTCATTCATATATGACTAATTTATATGGAAGTTCATGGTATACGCTAGACGGTTTCTGGTAGTGTTTTATAAGGCTAATTACATATTTAAACTAAATGAATATCGTATGTGCCAGATTTAAGATATTCAACTTTCAAAGCTAAGTTGAACAATGTAATAATTTAAATCATTTTCGAGATGTTTCCCAGGTTTCGTTTCATTTATGACTTGTTTAAAAGGCCGTTCCCAGTATACGCTAGATGGTTTCTGATAGTGTTTTATAGGGCTATTAACATATTTAAACTAAATGAAGATCGTATGTGCCAGATTTAAGATATTCAACTTTCAAAGCTAAGTTGGACAATGTAATAATTTAATTCATTTTCGAGATTCTCCTCAGGTTTCATTCATATATGACTAATTTATATGGAAGTTCATGGTATACGCTAGACGGTTTCTGGTAGTGTTTTATAAGGCTAATTACATATTTAAACTAAATGAAGATCGTATGTGCCAGATTTAAGATATTCAACTTTCAAAGCTAAGTTGAACCATGTAATGATTTAAATCATTTTCGAGATATTTCCCAGGTTTCGTTTCATTTAAGACTAGTTTAAAAGGCCGTTCCCAGTATACGCTAGATGGTTTCTGATAGTGTTTTATAGGGCTATTAACATATTTAAACTAAATGAAGATCGTATGTGCCAGATTTAAGATATTCAACTTTCAAAGCTAAGTTGGACAATGTAATAATTTAATTCATTTTCGAGATTCTCCTCAGGTTTCATTCATATATGACTAATTTATATGGAAGTTCATGGTATACGCTAGACGGTTTCTGGTAGTGTTTTATAAGGCTAATTACATATTTAAACTAAATGAAGATCGTATGTGCCAGATTTAAGATATTCAACTTTCAAAGCTAAGTTGAACCATGTAATGATTTAAATCATTTTCGAGATATTTCCCAGGTTTCGTTTCATTTAAGACTAGTTTAAAAGGCCGTTCCCAGTATACGCTAGATTGTTTCTGATAGTATTTTATAGGGCTATTAACATATTTAAACTAAATGAAGATCGTATGTGCCAGATTTAAGATATTCAACTTTCAAAGCTAAGTTGAACAATGTAATAATTTAAATCATTTTCGAGATGTTTCCCAGGTTTCGTTTCATTTATGACTTGTTTAAAAGGCCGTTCCCAGTATACGCTAGATGGTTTCTGATAGTGTTTTATAGGGCTATTAACATATTTAAACTAAATGAAGATCGTATGTGCCAGATTTAAGATATTCAACTTTCAAAGCTAAGTTGGACAATGTAATAATTTAAATCATTTTCGAGATTCTCCTCAGGTTTCATTCATATATGACTAATTTATATGGAAGTTCATGGTATACGCTAGACGGTTTCTGGTAGTGTTTTATAAGGCTAATTACATATTTAAACTAAATGAATATCGTATGTGCCAGATTTAAGATATTCAACTTTCAAAGCTAAGTTGAACAATGTAATGATTTAAATCATTTTCGAGATATTTCCCAGGTTTCGTTTCATTTATGACTTGTTTAAAAGGCCGTTCCCAGTATACGCTAGATGGTTTCTGATAGTGTTTTATAGGGCTATTAACATATTTAAACTAAATGAAGATCGTATGTGCCAGATTTAAGATATTCAACTTTCAAAGCTAAGTTGGACAATGTAATAATTTAAATCATTTTCGAGATTCTCCTCAGGTTTCATTCATATATGACTAATTTATATGGAAGTTCATGGTATACGCAAGACGGTTTCTGGTAGTGTTTTATAAGGCTAATTACATATTTAAACTAAATGAAGATCGTATGTGCCAGATTTAAGATATTCAACTTTCAAAGCTAAGTTGAACCATGTAATGATTTAAATCATTTTCGAGATATTTCCCAGGTTTCGTTTCATTTAAGACTAGTTTAAAAGCCCGTCCCAGTATACGCTAGATGGTTTCTGATAGTATTTTATAGGGCTATTAACATATTTAAACTAAATGAAGATCGTATGTGCCAGATTTAAGATATTCAACTTTCAAAGCTAAGTTGGACAATGTAATAATTTAAATCATTTTCGAGATTCTCCTCAGGTTTCATTCATATATGACTAATTTATATGGAAGTTCATGGTATACGCTAGACGGTTTCTGGTAGTGTTTTATAAGGCTAATTACATATTTAAACTAAATGAATATCGTATGTGCCAGATTTAAGATATTCAACTTTCAAAGCTAAGTTGAACAATGTAATAATTTAAATCATTTTCGAGATGTTTCCCAGGTTTCGTTTCATTTATGACTTGTTTAAAAGGCCGTTCCCAGTATACGCTAGATGGTTTCTGATAGTGTTTTATAGGGCTATTAACATATTTAAACTAAATGAAGATCGTATGTGCCAGATTTAAGATATTCAACTTTCAAAGCTAAGTTGGACAATGTAATAATTTAATTCATTTTCGAGATTCTCCTCAGGTTTCATTCATATATGACTAATTTATATGGAAGTTCATGGTATACGCTAGACGGTTTCTGGTAGTGTTTTATAAGGCTAATTACATATTTAAACTAAATGAATATCGTATGTGCCAGATTTAAGATATTCAACTTTCAAAGCTAAGTTGAACAATGTAATAATTTAAATCATTTTCGAGATGTTTCCCAGGTTTCGTTTCATTTATGACTTGTTTAAAAGGCCGTTCCCAGTATACGCTAGATGGTTTCTGATAGTGTTTTATAGGGCTATTAACATATTTAAACTAAATGAAGATCGTATGTGCCAGATTTAAGATATTCAACTTTCAAAGCTAAGTTGGACAATGTAATAATTTAATTCATTTTCGAGATTCTCCTCAGGTTTCATTCATATATGACTAATTTATATGGAAGTTCATGGTATACGCTAGACGGTTTCTGGTAGTGTTTTATAAGGCTAATTACATATTTAAACTAAATGAAGATCGTATGTGCCAGATTTAAGATATTCAACTTTCAAAGCTAAGTTGAACCATGTAATGATTTAAATCATTTTCGAGATATTTCCCAGGTTTCGTTTCATTTAAGACTAGTTTAAAAGGCCGTTCCCAGTATACGCTAGATTGTTTCTGATAGTATTTTATAGGGCTATTAACATATTTAAACTAAATGAAGATCGTATGTGCCAGATTTAAGATATTCAACTTTCAAAGCTAAGTTGAACAATGTAATGATTTAAATCATTTTCGAGATATTTCCCAGGTTTCGTTTCATTTATGACTTGTTTAAAAGGCCGTTCCCAGTATACGCTAGATGGTTTCTGATAGTGTTTTATAGGGCTATTAACATATTTAAACTAAATGAAGATCGTATGTGCCAGATTTAAGATATTCAACTTTCAAAGCTAAGTTGGACAATGTAATAATTTAAATCATTTTCGAGATTCTCCTCAGGTTTCATTCATATATGACTAATTTATATGGAAGTTCATGGTATACGCTAGACGGTTTCTGGTAGTGTTTTATAAGGCTAATTACATATTTAAACTAAATGAATATCGTATGTGCCAGATTTAAGATATTCAACTTTCAAAGCTAAGTTGAACAATGTAATGATTTAAATCATTTTCGAGATATTTCCCAGGTTTCGTTTCATTTATGACTTGTTTAAAAGGCCGTTCCCAGTATACGCTAGATGGTTTCTGATAGTGTTTTATAGGGCTATTAACATATTTAAACTAAATGAAGATCGTATGTGCCAGATTTAAGATATTCAACTTTCAAAGCTAAGTTGGACAATGTAATAATTTAAATCATTTTCGAGATTCTCCTCAGGTTTCATTCATATATGACTAATTTATATGGAAGTTCATGGTATACGCAAGACGGTTTCTGGTAGTGTTTTATAAGGCTAATTACATATTTAAACTAAATGAAGATCGTATGTGCCAGATTTAAGATATTCAACTTTCAAAGCTAAGTTGAACCATGTAATGATTTAAATCATTTTCGAGATATTTCCCAGGTTTCGTTTCATTTAAGACTAGTTTAAAAGCCCGTCCCAGTATACGCTAGATGGTTTCTGATAGTATTTTATAGGGCTATTAACATATTTAAACTAAATGAAGATCGTATGTGCCAGATTTAAGATATTCAACTTTCAAAGCTAAGTTGGACAATGTAATAATTTAAATCATTTTCGAGATTCTCCTCAGGTTTCATTCATATATGACTAATTTATATGGAAGTTCATGGTATACGCTAGACGGTTTCTGGTAGTGTTTTATAAGGCTAATTACATATTTAAACTAAATGAAGATCGTATGTGCCAGATTTAAGATATTCAACTTTCAAAGCTAAGTTGAACCATGTAATGATTTAAATCATTTTCGAGATATTTCCCAGGTTTCGTTTCATTTAAGACTAGTTTAAAAGCCCGTCCCAGTATACGCTAGATGGTTTCTGATAGTATTTTATAGGGCTATTAACATATTTAAACTAAATGAAGATCGTATGTGCCAGATTTAAGATATTCAACTTTCAAAGCTAAGTTGGACAATGTAATAATTTAAATCATTTTCGAGATTCTCCTCAGGTTTCATTCATATATGACTAATTTATATGGAAGTTCATGGTATACGCTAGACGGTTTCTGGTAGTGTTTTATAAGGCTAATTACATATTTAAACTAAATGAATATCGTATGTGCCAGATTTAAGATATTCAACTTTCAAAGCTAAGTTGAACAATGTAATAATTTAAATCATTTTCGAGATGTTTCCCAGGTTTCGTTTCATTTATGACTTGTTTAAAAGGCCGTTCCCAGTATACGCTAGATGGTTTCTGATAGTGTTTTATAGGGCTATTAACATATTTAAACTAAATGAAGATCGTATGTGCCAGATTTAAGATATTCAACTTTCAAAGCTAAGTTGGACAATGTAATAATTTAATTCATTTTCGAGATTCTCCTCAGGTTTCATTCATATATGACTAATTTATATGGAAGTTCATGGTATACGCTAGACGGTTTCTGGTAGTGTTTTATAAGGCTAATTACATATTTAAACTAAATGAATATCGTATGTGCCAGATTTAAGATATTCAACTTTCAAAGCTAAGTTGAACAATGTAATAATTTAAATCATTTTCGAGATGTTTCCCAGGTTTCGTTTCATTTATGACTTGTTTAAAAGGCCGTTCCCAGTATACGCTAGATGGTTTCTGATAGTGTTTTATAGGGCTATTAACATATTTAAACTAAATGAAGATCGTATGTGCCAGATTTAAGATATTCAACTTTCAAAGCTAAGTTGGACAATGTAATAATTTAATTCATTTTCGAGATTCTCCTCAGGTTTCATTCATATATGACTAATTTATATGGAAGTTCATGGTATACGCTAGACGGTTTCTGGTAGTGTTTTATAAGGCTAATTACATATTTAAACTAAATGAAGATCGTATGTGCCAGATTTAAGATATTCAACTTTCAAAGCTAAGTTGAACCATGTAATGATTTAAATCATTTTCGAGATATTTCCCAGGTTTCGTTTCATTTAAGACTAGTTTAAAAGGCCGTTCCCAGTATACGCTAGATTGTTTCTGATAGTATTTTATAGGGCTATTAACATATTTAAACTAAATGAAGATCGTATGTGCCAGATTTAAGATATTCAACTTTCAAAGCTAAGTTGAACAATGTAATGATTTAAATCATTTTCGAGATATTTCCCAGGTTTCGTTTCATTTATGACTTGTTTAAAAGGCCGTTCCCAGTATACGCTAGATGGTGTCTGATAGTGTTTTATAGGGCTATTAACATATTTAAACTAAATGAAGATCGTATGTGCCAGATTTAAGATATTCAACTTTCAAAGCTAAGTTGGACAATGTAATAATTTAAATCATTTTCGAGATTCTCCTCAGGTTTCATTCATATATGACTAATTTATATGGAAGTTCATGGTATACGCTAGACGGTTTCTGGTAGTGTTTTATAAGGCTAATTACATATTTAAACTAAATGAAGATCGTATGTGCCAGATTTAAGATATTCAACTTTCAAAGCTTAGTTGAACCATGTAATGATTTAAATCATCTTCGAGATATTTCCCAGGTTTCGTTTCATTTAAGACTAGTTTAAAAAGGCCGTTCCCAGTATACGCTGGATTGTTTCTGATAGTATTTTATAGGGCTATTAACATATTTAAACTAAATGAAGATCGTATGTGCCAGATTTAAGATATTCAACTTTCAAAGCTAAGTTGAACAATGTAATGATTTAAATCATTTTCGAGATATTTCCCAGGTTTCGTTTCATTTATGACTTGTTTAAAAGGCCGTTCCCAGTATACGCTAGATGGTTTCTGATAGTGTTTTATAGGGCTATTAACATATTTAAACTAAATGAAGATCGTATGTGCCAGATTTAAGATATTCAACTTTCAAAGCTAAGTTGGACAATGTAATAATTTAAATCATTTTCGAGATTCTCCTCAGGTTTCATTCATATATGACTAATTTATATGGAAGTTCATGGTATACGCAAGACGGTTTCTGGTAGTGTTTTATAAGGCTAATTACATATTTAAACTAAATGAAGATCGTATGTGCCAGATTTAAGATATTCAACTTTCAAAGCTAAGTTGAACCATGTAATGATTTAAATCATTTTCGAGATATTTCCCAGGTTTCGTTTCATTTAAGACTAGTTTAAAAGCCCGTCCCAGTATACGCTAGATGGTTTCTGATAGTATTTTATAGGGCTATTAACATATTTAAACTAAATGAAGATCGTATGTGCCAGATTTAAGATATTCAACTTTCAAAGCTAAGTTGGACAATGTAATAATTTAAATCATTTTCGAGATTCTCCTCAGGTTTCATTCATATATGACTAATTTATATGGAAGTTCATGGTATACGCTAGACGGTTTCTGGTAGTGTTTTATAAGGCTAATTACATATTTAAACTAAATGAATATCGTATGTGCCAGATTTAAGATATTCAACTTTCAAAGCTAAGTTGAACAATGTAATAATTTAAATCATTTTCGAGATGTTTCCCAGGTTTCGTTTCATTTATGACTTGTTTAAAAGGCCGTTCCCAGTATACGCTAGATGGTTTCTGATAGTGTTTTATAGGGCTATTAACATATTTAAACTAAATGAAGATCGTATGTGCCAGATTTAAGATATTCAACTTTCAAAGCTAAGTTGGACAATGTAATAATTTAATTCATTTTCGAGATTCTCCTCAGGTTTCATTCATATATGACTAATTTATATGGAAGTTCATGGTATACGCTAGACGGTTTCTGGTAGTGTTTTATAAGGCTAATTACATATTTAAACTAAATGAATATCGTATGTGCCAGATTTAAGATATTCAACTTTCAAAGCTAAGTTGAACAATGTAATAATTTAAATCATTTTCGAGATGTTTCCCAGGTTTCGTTTCATTTATGACTTGTTTAAAAGGCCGTTCCCAGTATACGCTAGATGGTTTCTGATAGTGTTTTATAGGGCTATTAACATATTTAAACTAAATGAAGATCGTATGTGCCAGATTTAAGATATTCAACTTTCAAAGCTAAGTTGGACAATGTAATAATTTAATTCATTTTCGAGATTCTCCTCAGGTTTCATTCATATATGACTAATTTATATGGAAGTTCATGGTATACGCTAGACGGTTTCTGGTAGTGTTTTATAAGGCTAATTACATATTTAAACTAAATGAAGATCGTATGTGCCAGATTTAAGATATTCAACTTTCAAAGCTAAGTTGAACCATGTAATGATTTAAATCATTTTCGAGATATTTCCCAGGTTTCGTTTCATTTAAGACTAGTTTAAAAGGCCGTTCCCAGTATACGCTAGATTGTTTCTGATAGTATTTTATAGGGCTATTAACATATTTAAACTAAATGAAGATCGTATGTGCCAGATTTAAGATATTCAACTTTCAAAGCTAAGTTGAACAATGTAATGATTTAAATCATTTTCGAGATATTTCCCAGGTTTCGTTTCATTTATGACTTGTTTAAAAGGCCGTTCCCAGTATACGCTAGATGGTGTCTGATAGTGTTTTATAGGGCTATTAACATATTTAAACTAAATGAAGATCGTATGTGCCAGATTTAAGATATTCAACTTTCAAAGCTAAGTTGGACAATGTAATAATTTAAATCATTTTCGAGATTCTCCTCAGGTTTCATTCATATATGACTAATTTATATGGAAGTTCATGGTATACGCTAGACGGTTTCTGGTAGTGTTTTATAAGGCTAATTACATATTTAAACTAAATGAAGATCGTATGTGCCAGATTTAAGATATTCAACTTTCAAAGCTTAGTTGAACCATGTAATGATTTAAATCATCTTCGAGATATTTCCCAGGTTTCGTTTCATTTAAGACTAGTTTAAAAAGGCCGTTCCCAGTATACGCTGGATTGTTTCTGATAGTATTTTATAGGGCTATTAACATATTTAAACTAAATGAAGATCGTATGTGCCAGATTTAAGATATTCAACTTTCAAAGCTAAGTTGAACAATGTAATGATTTAAATCATTTTCGAGATATTTCCCAGGTTTCGTTTCATTTATGACTTGTTTAAAAGGCCGTTCCCAGTATACGCTAGATGGTTTCTGATAGTGTTTTATAGGGCTATTAACATATTTAAACTAAATGAAGATCGTATGTGCCAGATTTAAGATATTCAACTTTCAAAGCTAAGTTGGACAATGTAATAATTTAAATCATTTTCGAGATTCTCCTCAGGTTTCATTCATATATGACTAATTTATATGGAAGTTCATGGTATACGCTAGACGGTTTCTGGTAGTGTTTTATAAGGCTAATTACATATTTAAACTAAATGAAGATCGTATGTGCCAGATTTAAGATATTCAACTTTCAAAGCTAAGTTGAACCATGTAATGATTTAAATCATTTTCGAGATATTTCCCAGGTTTCGTTTCATTTAAGACTAGTTTAAAAGGCCGTTCCCAGTATACGCTGGATTGTTTCTGATAGTATTTTATAGGGCTATTAACATATTTAAACTAAATGAAGATCGTATGTGCCAGATTTAAGATATTCAACTTTCAAAGCTAAGTTGAACAATGTAATGATTTAAATCATTTTCGAGATATTTCCCAGGTTTCGTTTCATTTATGACTTGTTTAAAAGGCCGTTCCCAGTATACGCTAGATGGTTTCTGATAGTGTTTTATAGGGCTATTAACATATTTAAACTAAATGAAGATCGTATGTGCCAGATTTAAGATATTCAACTTTCAAAGCTAAGTTGGACAATGTAATAATTTAAATCATTTTCGATATTCTCCTCAGGTTTCATTCATATATGACTAATTTATATGGAAGTTCATGGTATACGCTAGACGGTTTCTGGTAGTGTTTTATAAGGCTAATTACATATTTAAACTAAATGAAGATCGTATGTGCCAGATTTAAGATATTCAACTTTCAAAGCTAAGTTGAACCATGTAATGATTTAAATCATTTTCGAGATATTTCCCAGGTTTCGTTTCATTTAAGACTAGTTTAAAAGGCCGTTCCCAGTATACGCTAGATGGTTTCTGATAGTGTTTTATAGGGCTATTAACATATTTAAACTAAATGAAGATCGTATGTGCCAGATTTAAGATATTCAACTTTCAAAGCTAAGTTGGACAATGTAATAATTTAAATCATTTTCGAGATTCTCCTCAGGTTTCATTCATATATGACTAATTTATATGGAAGTTCATGGTATACGCTAGACGGTTTCTGGTAGTGTTTTATAAGGCTAATTACATATTTAAACTAAATGAAGATCGTATGTGCCAGATTTAAGATATTCAACTTTCAAAGCTAAGTTGAACCATGTAATGATTTAAATCATTTTCGAGATATTTCCCAGGTTTCGTTTCATTTAAGACTAGTTTAAAAGGCCGTTCCCAGTATACGCTGGATTGTTTCTGATAGTATTTTATAGGGCTATTAACATATTTAAACTAAATGAAGATCGTATGTGCCAGATTTAAGATATTCAACTTTCAAAGCTAAGTTGAACAATGTAATGATTTAAATCATTTTCGAGATATTTCCCAGGTTTCGTTTCATTTATGACTTGTTTAAAAGGCCGTTCCCAGTATACGCTAGATGGTTTCTGATAGTGTTTTATAGGGCTATTAACATATTTAAACTAAATGAAGATCGTATGTGCCAGATTTAAGATATTCAACTTTCAAAGCTAAGTTGGACAATGTAATAATTTAAATCATTTTCGAGATTCTCCTCAGGTTTCATTCATATATGACTAATTTATATGGAAGTTCATGGTATACGCTAGACGGTTTCTGGTAGTGTTTTATAAGGCTAATTACATATTTAAACTAAATGAATATCGTATGTGCCAGATTTAAGATATTCAACTTTCAAAGCTAAGTTGAACAATGTAATAATTTAAATCATTTTCGAGATGTTTCCCAGGTTTCGTTTCATTTATGACTTGTTTAAAAGGCCGTTCCCAGTATACGCTAGATGGTTTCTGATAGTGTTTTATAGGGCTATTAACATATTTAAACTAAATGAAGATCGTATGTGCCAGATTTAAGATATTCAACTTTCAAAGCTAAGTTGGACAATGTAATAATTTAATTCATTTTCGAGATTCTCCTCAGGTTTCATTCATATATGACTAATTTATATGGAAGTTCATGGTATACGCTAGACGGTTTCTGGTAGTGTTTTATAAGGCTAATTACATATTTAAACTAAATGAATATCGTATGTGCCAGATTTAAGATATTCAACTTTCAAAGCTAAGTTGAACAATGTAATAATTTAAATCATTTTCGAGATGTTTCCCAGGTTTCGTTTCATTTATGACTTGTTTAAAAGGCCGTTCCCAGTATACGCTAGATGGTTTCTGATAGTGTTTTATAGGGCTATTAACATATTTAAACTAAATGAAGATCGTATGTGCCAGATTTAAGATATTCAACTTTCAAAGCTAAGTTGGACAATGTAATAATTTAATTCATTTTCGAGATTCTCCTCAGGTTTCATTCATATATGACTAATTTATATGGAAGTTCATGGTATACGCTAGACGGTTTCTGGTAGTGTTTTATAAGGCTAATTACATATTTAAACTAAATGAAGATCGTATGTGCCAGATTTAAGATATTCAACTTTCAAAGCTAAGTTGAACCATGTAATGATTTAAATCATTTTCGAGATATTTCCCAGGTTTCGTTTCATTTAAGACTAGTTTAAAAGGCCGTTCCCAGTATACGCTAGATTGTTTCTGATAGTATTTTATAGGGCTATTAACATATTTAAACTAAATGAAGATCGTATGTGCCAGATTTAAGATATTCAACTTTCAAAGCTAAGTTGAACAATGTAATGATTTAAATCATTTTCGAGATATTTCCCAGGTTTCGTTTCATTTATGACTTGTTTAAAAGGCCGTTCCCAGTATACGCTAGATGGTGTCTGATAGTGTTTTATAGGGCTATTAACATATTTAAACTAAATGAAGATCGTATGTGCCAGATTTAAGATATTCAACTTTCAAAGCTAAGTTGGACAATGTAATAATTTAAATCATTTTCGAGATTCTCCTCAGGTTTCATTCATATATGACTAATTTATATGGAAGTTCATGGTATACGCTAGACGGTTTCTGGTAGTGTTTTATAAGGCTAATTACATATTTAAACTAAATGAAGATCGTATGTGCCAGATTTAAGATATTCAACTTTCAAAGCTTAGTTGAACCATGTAATGATTTAAATCATCTTCGAGATATTTCCCAGGTTTCGTTTCATTTAAGACTAGTTTAAAAAGGCCGTTCCCAGTATACGCTGGATTGTTTCTGATAGTATTTTATAGGGCTATTAACATATTTAAACTAAATGAAGATCGTATGTGCCAGATTTAAGATATTCAACTTTCAAAGCTAAGTTGAACAATGTAATGATTTAAATCATTTTCGAGATATTTCCCAGGTTTCGTTTCATTTATGACTTGTTTAAAAGGCCGTTCCCAGTATACGCTAGATGGTTTCTGATAGTGTTTTATAGGGCTATTAACATATTTAAACTAAATGAAGATCGTATGTGCCAGATTTAAGATATTCAACTTTCAAAGCTAAGTTGGACAATGTAATAATTTAAATCATTTTCGAGATTCTCCTCAGGTTTCATTCATATATGACTAATTTATATGGAAGTTCATGGTATACGCAAGACGGTTTCTGGTAGTGTTTTATAAGGCTAATTACATATTTAAACTAAATGAAGATCGTATGTGCCAGATTTAAGATATTCAACTTTCAAAGCTAAGTTGAACCATGTAATGATTTAAATCATTTTCGAGATATTTCCCAGGTTTCGTTTCATTTAAGACTAGTTTAAAAGCCCGTCCCAGTATACGCTAGATGGTTTCTGATAGTATTTTATAGGGCTATTAACATATTTAAACTAAATGAAGATCGTATGTGCCAGATTTAAGATATTCAACTTTCAAAGCTAAGTTGGACAATGTAATAATTTAAATCATTTTCGAGATTCTCCTCAGGTTTCATTCATATATGACTAATTTATATGGAAGTTCATGGTATACGCTAGACGGTTTCTGGTAGTGTTTTATAAGGCTAATTACATATTTAAACTAAATGAATATCGTATGTGCCAGATTTAAGATATTCAACTTTCAAAGCTAAGTTGAACATGTAATAATTTAAATCATTTTCGAGATGTTTCCCAGGTTTCGTTTCATTTATGACTTGTTTAAAAGGCCGTTCCCAGTATACGCTAGATGGTTTCTGATAGTGTTTTATAGGGCTATTAACATATTTAAACTAAATGAAGATCGTATGTGCCAGATTTAAGATATTCAACTTTCAAAGCTAAGTTGGACAATGTAATAATTTAATTCATTTTCGAGATTCTCCTCAGGTTTCATTCATATATGACTAATTTATATGGAAGTTCATGGTATACGCTAGACGGTTTCTGGTAGTGTTTTATAAGGCTAATTACATATTTAAACTAAATGAATATCGTATGTGCCAGATTTAAGATATTCAACTTTCAAAGCTAAGTTGAACAATGTAATAATTTAAATCATTTTCGAGATGTTTCCCAGGTTTCGTTTCATTTATGACTTGTTTAAAAGGCCGTTCCCAGTATACGCTAGATGGTTTCTGATAGTGTTTTATAGGGCTATTAACATATTTAAACTAAATGAAGATCGTATGTGCCAGATTTAAGATATTCAACTTTCAAAGCTAAGTTGGACAATGTAATAATTTAATTCATTTTCGAGATTCTCCTCAGGTTTCATTCATATATGACTAATTTATATGGAAGTTCATGGTATACGCTAGACGGTTTCTGGTAGTGTTTTATAAGGCTAATTACATATTTAAACTAAATGAAGATCGTATGTGCCAGATTTAAGATATTCAACTTTCAAAGCTAAGTTGAACCATGTAATGATTTAAATCATTTTCGAGATATTTCCCAGGTTTCGTTTCATTTAAGACTAGTTTAAAAGGCCGTTCCCAGTATACGCTAGATTGTTTCTGATAGTATTTTATAGGGCTATTAACATATTTAAACTAAATGAAGATCGTATGTGCCAGATTTAAGATATTCAACTTTCAAAGCTAAGTTGAACAATGTAATGATTTAAATCATTTTCGAGATATTTCCCAGGTTTCGTTTCATTTATGACTTGTTTAAAAGGCCGTTCCCAGTATACGCTAGATGGTGTCTGATAGTGTTTTATAGGGCTATTAACATATTTAAACTAAATGAAGATCGTATGTGCCAGATTTAAGATATTCAACTTTCAAAGCTAAGTTGGACAATGTAATAATTTAAATCATTTTCGAGATTCTCCTCAGGTTTCATTCATATATGACTAATTTATATGGAAGTTCATGGTATACGCTAGACGGTTTCTGGTAGTGTTTTATAAGGCTAATTACATATTTAAACTAAATGAAGATCGTATGTGCCAGATTTAAGATATTCAACTTTCAAAGCTTAGTTGAACCATGTAATGATTTAAATCATCTTCGAGATATTTCCCAGGTTTCGTTTCATTTAAGACTAGTTTAAAAAGGCCGTTCCCAGTATACGCTGGATTGTTTCTGATAGTATTTTATAGGGCTATTAACATATTTAAACTAAATGAAGATCGTATGTGCCAGATTTAAGATATTCAACTTTCAAAGCTAAGTTGAACAATGTAATGATTTAAATCATTTTCGAGATATTTCCCAGGTTTCGTTTCATTTATGACTTGTTTAAAAGGCCGTTCCCAGTATACGCTAGATGGTTTCTGATAGTGTTTTATAGGGCTATTAACATATTTAAACTAAATGAAGATCGTATGTGCCAGATTTAAGATATTCAACTTTCAAAGCTAAGTTGGACAATGTAATAATTTAAATCATTTTCGAGATTCTCCTCAGGTTTCATTCATATATGACTAATTTATATGGAAGTTCATGGTATACGCTAGACGGTTTCTGGTAGTGTTTTATAAGGCTAATTACATATTTAAACTAAATGAAGATCGTATGTGCCAGATTTAAGATATTCAACTTTCAAAGCTAAGTTGAACCATGTAATGATTTAAATCATTTTCGAGATATTTCCCAGGTTTCGTTTCATTTAAGACTAGTTTAAAAGGCCGTTCCCAGTATACGCTGGATTGTTTCTGATAGTATTTTATAGGGCTATTAACATATTTAAACTAAATGAAGATCGTATGTGCCAGATTTAAGATATTCAACTTTCAAAGCTAAGTTGAACAATGTAATGATTTAAATCATTTTCGAGATATTTCCCAGGTTTCGTTTCATTTATGACTTGTTTAAAAGGCCGTTCCCAGTATACGCTAGATGGTTTCTGATAGTGTTTTATAGGGCTATTAACATATTTAAACTAAATGAAGATCGTATGTGCCAGATTTAAGATATTCAACTTTCAAAGCTAAGTTGGACAATGTAATAATTTAAATCATTTTCGAGATTCTCCTCAGGTTTCATTCATATATGACTAATTTATATGGAAGTTCATGGTATACGCTAGACGGTTTCTGGTAGTGTTTTATAAGGCTAATTACATATTTAAACTAAATGAAGATCGTATGTGCCAGATTTAAGATATTCAACTTTCAAAGCTAAGTTGAACCATGTAATGATTTAAATCATTTTCGAGATATTTCCCAGGTTTCGTTTCATTTAAGACTAGTTTAAAAGGCCGTTCCCAGTATACGCTAGATGGTTTCTGATAGTGTTTTATAGGGCTATTAACATATTTAAACTAAATGAAGATCGTATGTGCCAGATTTAAGATATTCAACTTTCAAAGCTAAGTTGGACAATGTAATAATTTAAATCATTTTCGAGATTCTCCTCAGGTTTCATTCATATATGACTAATTTATATGGAAGTTCATGGTATACGCTAGACGGTTTCTGGTAGTGTTTTATAAGGCTAATTACATATTTAAACTAAATGAAGATCGTATGTGCCAGATTTAAGATATTCAACTTTCAAAGCTAAGTTGAACAATGTAATGATTTAAATCATTTTCGAGATATTTCCCAGGTTTCGTTTCATTTATGACTTGTTTAAAAGGCCGTTCCCAGTATACGCTAGATGGTTTCTGATAGTGTTTTATAGGGCTATTAACATATTTAAACTAAATGAAGATCGTATGTGCCAGATTTAAGATATTCAACTTTCAAAGCTAAGTTGGACAATGTAATAATTTAAATCATTTTCGAGATTCTCCTCAGGTTTCATTCATATATGACTAATTTATATGGAAGTTCATGGTATACGCTAGACGGTTTCTGGTAGTGTTTTATAAGGCTAATTACATATTTAAACTAAATGAAGATCGTATGTGCCAGATTTAAGATATTCAACTTTCAAAGCTAAGTTGAACCATGTAATGATTTAAATCATTTTCGAGATATTTCCCAGGTTTCGTTTCATTTAAGACTAGTTTAAAAGGCCGTTCCCAGTATACGCTAGATGGTTTCTGATAGTATTTTATAGGGCTATTAACATATTTAAACTAAATGAAGATCGTATGTGCCAGATTTAAGATATTCAACTTTCAAAGCTAAGTTGAACAATGTAATGATTTAAATCATTTTCGAGATATTTCCCAGGTTTCGTTTCATTTATGACTTGTTTAAAAGGCCGTTCCCAGTATACGCTAGATTGTTTCTGATAGTATTTTATAGGGCTATTAACATATTTAAACTAAATGAAGATCGTATGTGCCAGATTTAAGATATTCAACTTTCAAAGCTAAGTTGGACAATGTAATAATTTAAATCATTTTCGAGATTCTCCTCAGGTTTCATTCATATATGACTAATTTATATGGAAGTTCATGGTATACGCTAGACGGTTTCTGGTAGTGTTTTATAAGGCTAATTACATATTTAAACTAAATGAAGATCGTATGTGCCAGATTTAAGATATTCAACTTTCAAAGCTTAGTTGAACCATGTAATGATTTAAATCATCTTCGAGATATTTCCCAGGTTTCGTTTCATTTAAGACTAGTTTAAAAAGGCCGTTCCCAGTATACGCTGGATTGTTTCTGATAGTATTTTATAGGGCTATTAACATATTTAAACTAAATGAAGATCGTATGTGCCAGATTTAAGATATTCAACTTTCAAAGCTAAGTTGAACAATGTAATGATTTAAATCATTTTCGAGATATTTCCCAGGTTTCGTTTCATTTATGACTTGTTTAAAAGGCCGTTCCCAGTATACGCTAGATGGTTTCTGATAGTGTTTTATAGGGCTATTAACATATTTAAACTAAATGAAGATCGTATGTGCCAGATTTAAGATATTCAACTTTCAAAGCTAAGTTGGACAATGTAATAATTTAAATCATTTTCGAGATTCTCCTCAGGTTTCATTCATATATGACTAATTTATATGGAAGTTCATGGTATACGCTAGACGGTTTCTGGTAGTGTTTTATAAGGCTAATTACATATTTAAACTAAATGAAGATCGTATGTGCCAGATTTAAGATATTCAACTTTCAAAGCTAAGTTGAACCATGTAATGATTTAAATCATTTTCGAGATATTTCCCAGGTTTCGTTTCATTTAAGACTAGTTTAAAAGGCCGTTCCCAGTATACGCTGGATTGTTTCTGATAGTATTTTATAGGGCTATTAACATATTTAAACTAAATGAAGATCGTATGTGCCAGATTTAAGATATTCAACTTTCAAAGCTAAGTTGAACAATGTAATGATTTAAATCATTTTCGAGATATTTCCCAGGTTTCGTTTCATTTATGACTTGTTTAAAAGGCCGTTCCCAGTATACGCTAGATGGTTTCTGATAGTGTTTTATAGGGCTATTAACATATTTAAACTAAATGAAGATCGTATGTGCCAGATTTAAGATATTCAACTTTCAAAGCTAAGTTGGACAATGTAATAATTTAAATCATTTTCGAGATTCTCCTCAGGTTTCATTCATATATGACTAATTTATATGGAAGTTCATGGTATACGCTAGACGGTTTCTGGTAGTGTTTTATAAGGCTAATTACATATTTAAACTAAATGAAGATCGTATGTGCCAGATTTAAGATATTCAACTTTCAAAGCTAAGTTGAACCATGTAATGATTTAAATCATTTTCGAGATATTTCCCAGGTTTCGTTTCATTTAAGACTAGTTTAAAAGGCCGTTCCCAGTATACGCTAGATGGTTTCTGATAGTGTTTTATAGGGCTATTAACATATTTAAACTAAATGAAGATCGTATGTGCCAGATTTAAGATATTCAACTTTCAAAGCTAAGTTGGACAATGTAATAATTTAAATCATTTTCGAGATTCTCCTCAGGTTTCATTCATATATGACTAATTTATATGGAAGTTCATGGTATACGCTAGACGGTTTCTGGTAGTGTTTTATAAGGCTAATTACATATTTAAACTAAATGAAGATCGTATGTGCCAGATTTAAGATATTCAACTTTCAAAGCTAAGTTGAACAATGTAATGATTTAAATCATTTTCGAGATATTTCCCAGGTTTCGTTTCATTTATGACTTGTTTAAAAGGCCGTTCCCAGTATACGCTAGATGGTTTCTGATAGTGTTTTATAGGGCTATTAACATATTTAAACTAAATGAAGATCGTATGTGCCAGATTTAAGATATTCAACTTTCAAAGCTAAGTTGGACAATGTAATAATTTAAATCATTTTCGAGATTCTCCTCAGGTTTCATTCATATATGACTAATTTATATGGAAGTTCATGGTATACGCTAGACGGTTTCTGGTAGTGTTTTATAAGGCTAATTACATATTTAAACTAAATGAAGATCGTATGTGCCAGATTTAAGATATTCAACTTTCAAAGCTAAGTTGAACCATGTAATGATTTAAATCATTTTCGAGATATTTCCCAGGTTTCGTTTCATTTAAGACTAGTTTAAAAGGCCGTTCCCAGTATACGCTAGATGGTTTCTGATAGTATTTTATAGGGCTATTAACATATTTAAACTAAATGAAGATCGTATGTGCCAGATTTAAGATATTCAACTTTCAAAGCTAAGTTGAACAATGTAATGATTTAAATCATTTTCGAGATATTTCCCAGGTTTCGTTTCATTTATGACTTGTTTAAAAGGCCGTTCCCAGTATACGCTAGATGGTTTCTGATAGTGTTTTATAGGGCTATTAACATATTTAAACTAAATGAAGATCGTATGTGCCAGATTTAAGATATTCAACTTTCAAAGCTAAGTTGGACAATGTAATAATTTAAATCATTTTCGAGATTCTCCTCAGGTTTCATTCATATATGACTAATTTATATGGAAGTTCATGGTATACGCTAGACGGTTTCTGGTAGTGTTTTATAAGGCTAATTACATATTTAAACTAAATGAAGATCGTATGTGCCAGATTTAAGATATTCAACTTTCAAAGCTAAGTTGAACAATGTAATGATTTAAATCATTTTCGAGAAATTTGCCAGGTTTCGTTTCATTTATGACTAGTTTAAAAGGCCGTTCCCAGTATACGCTAGATGGTTTCTGATAGTATTTTATAGGGCTATTAACATATTTAAACTAAATGAAGATCGTATGTGCCAGATTTAAGATATTCAACTTTCAAAGCTAAGTTGAACAATGTAATGATTTAAATCATTTTCGAGATATTTCCCAGGTTTCGTTTCATTTATGACTAGTTTAAAAGGCCGTTCCCAGTATACAATAGATGGTTTCTGATAGTGTTTTATAGGGCTATTAACATATTTAAACTAAATGAATATCGTATGTGCCAGATTTAAGATATTCAACTTTCAAAGCTAAGTTGAACAATGTAATAATTTAAATCATTTTCGAGATGTTTCCCAGGTTTCGTTTCATTTATGACTTGTTTAAAAGGCCGTTCCCAGTATACGCTAGATGGTTTCTGATAGTGTTTTATAGGGCTATTAACATATTTAAACTAAATGAAGATCGTATGTGCCAGATTTAAGATATTCAACTTTCAAAGCTAAGTTGGACAATGTAATAATTTAAATCATTTTCGAGATTCTCCTCAGGTTTCATTCATATATGACTAATTTATATGGAAGTTCATGGTATACGCTAGACGGTTTCTGGTAGTGTTTTATAAGGCTAATTACATATTTTAACTAAATGAATATCGTATGTGCCAGATTTAAGATATTCAACTTTCAAAGCTAAGTTGAACAATGTAATAATTTAAATCATTTTCGAGATGTTTCCCAGGTTTCGTTTCATTTATGACTTGTTTAAAACGCCGTTCCCAGTATACGCTAGATGGTTTCTGATAGTGTTTTATAGGGCTATTAACATATTTAAACTAAATGAAGATCGTATGTGCCAGATTTAAGATATTCAACTTTCAAAGCTAAGTTGGACAATGTAATAATTTAAATCATTTTCGAGATGTTTCCCAGGTTTCGTTTCATTTATGACTTGTTTAAAAGGCCGTTCCCAGTATACGCTAGATGGTTTCTGATAGTGTTTTATAGGGCTATTAACATATTTAAACTAAATGAAGATCGTATGTGCCAGATTTAAGATATTCAACTTTCAAAGCTAAGTTGGACAATGTAATAATTTAATTCATTTTCGAGATTCTCCTCAGGTTTCATTCATATATGACTAATTTATATGGAAGTTCATGGTATACGCTAGACGGTTTCTGGTAGTGTTTTATAAGGCTAATTACATATTTAAACTAAATGAATATCGTATGTGCCAGATTTAAGATATTCAACTTTCAAAGCTAAGTTGAACAATGTAATAATTTAAATCATTTTCGAGATGTTTCCCAGGTTTCGTTTCATTTATGACTTGTTTAAAAGGCCGTTCCCAGTATACGCTAGATGGTTTCTGATAGTGTTTTATAGGGCTATTAACATATTTAAACTAAATGAAGATCGTATGTGCCAGATTTAAGATATTCAACTTTCAAAGCTAAGTTGGACAATGTAATAATTTAATTCATTTTCGAGATTCTCCTCAGGTTTCATTCATATATGACTAATTTATATGGAAGTTCATGGTATACGCTAGACGGTTTCTGGTAGTGTTTTATAAGGCTAATTACATATTTAAACTAAATGAAGATCGTATGTGCCAGATTTAAGATATTCAACTTTCAAAGCTAAGTTGAACCATGTAATGATTTAAATCATTTTCGAGATATTTCCCAGGTTTCGTTTCATTTAAGACTAGTTTAAAAGGCCGTTCCCAGTATACGCTAGATTGTTTCTGATAGTATTTTATAGGGCTATTAACATATTTAAACTAAATGAAGATCGTATGTGCCAGATTTAAGATATTCAACTTTCAAAGCTAAGTTGAACAATGTAATGATTTAAATCATTTTCGAGATATTTCCCAGGTTTCGTTTCATTTATGACTTGTTTAAAAGGCCGTTCCCAGTATACGCTAGATGGTGTCTGATAGTGTTTTATAGGGCTATTAACATATTTAAACTAAATGAAGATCGTATGTGCCAGATTTAAGATATTCAACTTTCAAAGCTAAGTTGGACAATGTAATAATTTAAATCATTTTCGAGATTCTCCTCAGGTTTCATTCATATATGACTAATTTATATGGAAGTTCATGGTATACGCTAGACGGTTTCTGGTAGTGTTTTATAAGGCTAATTACATATTTAAACTAAATGAAGATCGTATGTGCCAGATTTAAGATATTCAACTTTCAAAGCTTAGTTGAACCATGTAATGATTTAAATCATCTTCGAGATATTTCCCAGGTTTCGTTTCATTTAAGACTAGTTTAAAAAGGCCGTTCCCAGTATACGCTGGATTGTTTCTGATAGTATTTTATAGGGCTATTAACATATTTAAACTAAATGAAGATCGTATGTGCCAGATTTAAGATATTCAACTTTCAAAGCTAAGTTGAACAATGTAATGATTTAAATCATTTTCGAGATATTTCCCAGGTTTCGTTTCATTTATGACTTGTTTAAAAGGCCGTTCCCAGTATACGCTAGATGGTTTCTGATAGTGTTTTATAGGGCTATTAACATATTTAAACTAAATGAAGATCGTATGTGCCAGATTTAAGATATTCAACTTTCAAAGCTAAGTTGGACAATGTAATAATTTAAATCATTTTCGAGATTCTCCTCAGGTTTCATTCATATATGACTAATTTATATGGAAGTTCATGGTATACGCAAGACGGTTTCTGGTAGTGTTTTATAAGGCTAATTACATATTTAAACTAAATGAAGATCGTATGTGCCAGATTTAAGATATTCAACTTTCAAAGCTAAGTTGAACCATGTAATGATTTAAATCATTTTCGAGATATTTCCCAGGTTTCGTTTCATTTAAGACTAGTTTAAAAGCCCGTCCCAGTATACGCTAGATGGTTTCTGATAGTATTTTATAGGGCTATTAACATATTTAAACTAAATGAAGATCGTATGTGCCAGATTTAAGATATTCAACTTTCAAAGCTAAGTTGGACAATGTAATAATTTAAATCATTTTCGAGATTCTCCTCAGGTTTCATTCATATATGACTAATTTATATGGAAGTTCATGGTATACGCTAGACGGTTTCTGGTAGTGTTTTATAAGGCTAATTACATATTTAAACTAAATGAATATCGTATGTGCCAGATTTAAGATATTCAACTTTCAAAGCTAAGTTGAACATGTAATAATTTAAATCATTTTCGAGATGTTTCCCAGGTTTCGTTTCATTTATGACTTGTTTAAAAGGCCGTTCCCAGTATACGCTAGATGGTTTCTGATAGTGTTTTATAGGGCTATTAACATATTTAAACTAAATGAAGATCGTATGTGCCAGATTTAAGATATTCAACTTTCAAAGCTAAGTTGGACAATGTAATAATTTAATTCATTTTCGAGATTCTCCTCAGGTTTCATTCATATATGACTAATTTATATGGAAGTTCATGGTATACGCTAGACGGTTTCTGGTAGTGTTTTATAAGGCTAATTACATATTTAAACTAAATGAATATCGTATGTGCCAGATTTAAGATATTCAACTTTCAAAGCTAAGTTGAACAATGTAATAATTTAAATCATTTTCGAGATGTTTCCCAGGTTTCGTTTCATTTATGACTTGTTTAAAAGGCCGTTCCCAGTATACGCTAGATGGTTTCTGATAGTGTTTTATAGGGCTATTAACATATTTAAACTAAATGAAGATCGTATGTGCCAGATTTAAGATATTCAACTTTCAAAGCTAAGTTGGACAATGTAATAATTTAATTCATTTTCGAGATTCTCCTCAGGTTTCATTCATATATGACTAATTTATATGGAAGTTCATGGTATACGCTAGACGGTTTCTGGTAGTGTTTTATAAGGCTAATTACATATTTAAACTAAATGAAGATCGTATGTGCCAGATTTAAGATATTCAACTTTCAAAGCTAAGTTGAACCATGTAATGATTTAAATCATTTTCGAGATATTTCCCAGGTTTCGTTTCATTTAAGACTAGTTTAAAAGGCCGTTCCCAGTATACGCTAGATTGTTTCTGATAGTATTTTATAGGGCTATTAACATATTTAAACTAAATGAAGATCGTATGTGCCAGATTTAAGATATTCAACTTTCAAAGCTAAGTTGAACAATGTAATGATTTAAATCATTTTCGAGATATTTCCCAGGTTTCGTTTCATTTATGACTTGTTTAAAAGGCCGTTCCCAGTATACGCTAGATGGTGTCTGATAGTGTTTTATAGGGCTATTAACATATTTAAACTAAATGAAGATCGTATGTGCCAGATTTAAGATATTCAACTTTCAAAGCTAAGTTGGACAATGTAATAATTTAAATCATTTTCGAGATTCTCCTCAGGTTTCATTCATATATGACTAATTTATATGGAAGTTCATGGTATACGCTAGACGGTTTCTGGTAGTGTTTTATAAGGCTAATTACATATTTAAACTAAATGAAGATCGTATGTGCCAGATTTAAGATATTCAACTTTCAAAGCTTAGTTGAACCATGTAATGATTTAAATCATCTTCGAGATATTTCCCAGGTTTCGTTTCATTTAAGACTAGTTTAAAAAGGCCGTTCCCAGTATACGCTGGATTGTTTCTGATAGTATTTTATAGGGCTATTAACATATTTAAACTAAATGAAGATCGTATGTGCCAGATTTAAGATATTCAACTTTCAAAGCTAAGTTGAACAATGTAATGATTTAAATCATTTTCGAGATATTTCCCAGGTTTCGTTTCATTTATGACTTGTTTAAAAGGCCGTTCCCAGTATACGCTAGATGGTTTCTGATAGTGTTTTATAGGGCTATTAACATATTTAAACTAAATGAAGATCGTATGTGCCAGATTTAAGATATTCAACTTTCAAAGCTAAGTTGGACAATGTAATAATTTAAATCATTTTCGAGATTCTCCTCAGGTTTCATTCATATATGACTAATTTATATGGAAGTTCATGGTATACGCAAGACGGTTTCTGGTAGTGTTTTATAAGGCTAATTACATATTTAAACTAAATGAAGATCGTATGTGCCAGATTTAAGATATTCAACTTTCAAAGCTAAGTTGGACAATGTAATAATTTAATTCATTTTCGAGATTCTCCTCAGGTTTCATTCATATATGACTAATTTATATGGAAGTTCATGGTATACGCTAGACGGTTTCTGGTAGTGTTTTATAAGGCTAATTACATATTTAAACTAAATGAATATCGTATGTGCCAGATTTAAGATATTCAACTTTCAAAGCTAAGTTGAACAATGTAATAATTTAAATCATTTTCGAGATGTTTCCCAGGTTTCGTTTCATTTATGACTTGTTTAAAAGGCCGTTCCCAGTATACGCTAGATGGTTTCTGATAGTGTTTTATAGGGCTATTAACATATTTAAACTAAATGAAGATCGTATGTGCCAGATTTAAGATATTCAACTTTCAAAGCTAAGTTGGACAATGTAATAATTTAATTCATTTTCGAGATTCTCCTCAGGTTTCATTCATATATGACTAATTTATATGGAAGTTCATGGTATACGCTAGACGGTTTCTGGTAGTGTTTTATAAGGCTAATTACATATTTAAACTAAATGAAGATCGTATGTGCCAGATTTAAGATATTCAACTTTCAAAGCTAAGTTGAACCATGTAATGATTTAAATCATTTTCGAGATATTTCCCAGGTTTCGTTTCATTTAAGACTAGTTTAAAAGGCCGTTCCCAGTATACGCTAGATTGTTTCTGATAGTATTTTATAGGGCTATTAACATATTTAAACTAAATGAAGATCGTATGTGCCAGATTTAAGATATTCAACTTTCAAAGCTAAGTTGAACAATGTAATGATTTAAATCATTTTCGAGATATTTCCCAGGTTTCGTTTCATTTATGACTTGTTTAAAAGGCCGTTCCCAGTATACGCTAGATGGTGTCTGATAGTGTTTTATAGGGCTATTAACATATTTAAACTAAATGAAGATCGTATGTGCCAGATTTAAGATATTCAACTTTCAAAGCTAAGTTGGACAATGTAATAATTTAAATCATTTTCGAGATTCTCCTCAGGTTTCATTCATATATGACTAATTTATATGGAAGTTCATGGTATACGCTAGACGGTTTCTGGTAGTGTTTTATAAGGCTAATTACATATTTAAACTAAATGAAGATCGTATGTGCCAGATTTAAGATATTCAACTTTCAAAGCTTAGTTGAACCATGTAATGATTTAAATCATCTTCGAGATATTTCCCAGGTTTCGTTTCATTTAAGACTAGTTTAAAAAGGCCGTTCCCAGTATACGCTGGATTGTTTCTGATAGTATTTTATAGGGCTATTAACATATTTAAACTAAATGAAGATCGTATGTGCCAGATTTAAGATATTCAACTTTCAAAGCTAAGTTGAACAATGTAATGATTTAAATCATTTTCGAGATATTTCCCAGGTTTCGTTTCATTTATGACTTGTTTAAAAGGCCGTTCCCAGTATACGCTAGATGGTTTCTGATAGTGTTTTATAGGGCTATTAACATATTTAA
The DNA here is from genome assembly GCF_054372755.1 of Phalangium opilio. Lineage (NCBI taxonomy): Eukaryota > Metazoa > Arthropoda > Arachnida > Opiliones > Phalangiidae > Phalangium > Phalangium opilio. The sequence continues at coordinate 7,482,938 of NW_028324180.1, read as the reverse complement.
ACTAAATGAAGATCGTATGTGCCAGATTTAAGATATTCAACTTTCAAAGCTAAGTTGGACAATGTAATAATTTAAATCATTTTCGAGATTCTCCTCAGGTTTCATTCATATATGACTAATTTATATGGAAGTTCATGGTATACGCTAGACGGTTTCTGGTAGTGTTTTATAAGGCTAATTACATATTTAAACTAAATGAAGATCGTATGTGCCAGATTTAAGATATTCAACTTTCAAAGCTAAGTTGAACCATGTAATGATTTAAATCATTTTCGAGATATTTCCCAGGTTTCGTTTCATTTAAGACTAGTTTAAAAGGCCGTTCCCAGTATACGCTGGATTGTTTCTGATAGTATTTTATAGGGCTATTAACATATTTAAACTAAATGAAGATCGTATGTGCCAGATTTAAGATATTCAACTTTCAAAGCTAAGTTGAACAATGTAATGATTTAAATCATTTTCGAGATATTTCCCAGGTTTCGTTTCATTTATGACTTGTTTAAAAGGCCGTTCCCAGTATACGCTAGATGGTTTCTGATAGTGTTTTATAGGGCTATTAACATATTTAAACTAAATGAAGATCGTATGTGCCAGATTTAAGATATTCAACTTTCAAAGCTAAGTTGGACAATGTAATAATTTAAATCATTTTCGAGATTCTCCTCAGGTTTCATTCATATATGACTAATTTATATGGAAGTTCATGGTATACGCTAGACGGTTTCTGGTAGTGTTTTATAAGGCTAATTACATATTTAAACTAAATGAAGATCGTATGTGCCAGATTTAAGATATTCAACTTTCAAAGCTAAGTTGAACCATGTAATGATTTAAATCATTTTCGAGATATTTCCCAGGTTTCGTTTCATTTAAGACTAGTTTAAAAGGCCGTTCCCAGTATACGCTAGATGGTTTCTGATAGTGTTTTATAGGGCTATTAACATATTTAAACTAAATGAAGATCGTATGTGCCAGATTTAAGATATTCAACTTTCAAAGCTAAGTTGGACAATGTAATAATTTAAATCATTTTCGAGATTCTCCTCAGGTTTCATTCATATATGACTAATTTATATGGAAGTTCATGGTATACGCTAGACGGTTTCTGGTAGTGTTTTATAAGGCTAATTACATATTTAAACTAAATGAAGATCGTATGTGCCAGATTTAAGATATTCAACTTTCAAAGCTAAGTTGAACAATGTAATGATTTAAATCATTTTCGAGATATTTCCCAGGTTTCGTTTCATTTATGACTTGTTTAAAAGGCCGTTCCCAGTATACGCTAGATGGTTTCTGATAGTGTTTTATAGGGCTATTAACATATTTAAACTAAATGAAGATCGTATGTGCCAGATTTAAGATATTCAACTTTCAAAGCTAAGTTGGACAATGTAATAATTTAAATCATTTTCGAGATTCTCCTCAGGTTTCATTCATATATGACTAATTTATATGGAAGTTCATGGTATACGCTAGACGGTTTCTGGTAGTGTTTTATAAGGCTAATTACATATTTAAACTAAATGAAGATCGTATGTGCCAGATTTAAGATATTCAACTTTCAAAGCTAAGTTGAACCATGTAATGATTTAAATCATTTTCGAGATATTTCCCAGGTTTCGTTTCATTTAAGACTAGTTTAAAAGGCCGTTCCCAGTATACGCTAGATGGTTTCTGATAGTATTTTATAGGGCTATTAACATATTTAAACTAAATGAAGATCGTATGTGCCAGATTTAAGATATTCAACTTTCAAAGCTAAGTTGAACAATGTAATGATTTAAATCATTTTCGAGATATTTCCCAGGTTTCGTTTCATTTATGACTTGTTTAAAAGGCCGTTCCCAGTATACGCTAGATGGTTTCTGATAGTGTTTTATAGGGCTATTAACATATTTAAACTAAATGAAGATCGTATGTGCCAGATTTAAGATATTCAACTTTCAAAGCTAAGTTGGACAATGTAATAATTTAAATCATTTTCGAGATTCTCCTCAGGTTTCATTCATATATGACTAATTTATATGGAAGTTCATGGTATACGCTAGACGGTTTCTGGTAGTGTTTTATAAGGCTAATTACATATTTAAACTAAATGAAGATCGTATGTGCCAGATTTAAGATATTCAACTTTCAAAGCTAAGTTGAACAATGTAATGATTTAAATCATTTTCGAGAAATTTGCCAGGTTTCGTTTCATTTATGACTAGTTTAAAAGGCCGTTCCCAGTATACGCTAGATGGTTTCTGATAGTATTTTATAGGGCTATTAACATATTTAAACTAAATGAAGATCGTATGTGCCAGATTTAAGATATTCAACTTTCAAAGCTAAGTTGAACAATGTAATGATTTAAATCATTTTCGAGATATTTCCCAGGTTTCGTTTCATTTATGACTAGTTTAAAAGGCCGTTCCCAGTATACAATAGATGGTTTCTGATAGTGTTTTATAGGGCTATTAACATATTTAAACTAAATGAATATCGTATGTGCCAGATTTAAGATATTCAACTTTCAAAGCTAAGTTGAACAATGTAATAATTTAAATCATTTTCGAGATGTTTCCCAGGTTTCGTTTCATTTATGACTTGTTTAAAAGGCCGTTCCCAGTATACGCTAGATGGTTTCTGATAGTGTTTTATAGGGCTATTAACATATTTAAACTAAATGAAGATCGTATGTGCCAGATTTAAGATATTCAACTTTCAAAGCTAAGTTGGACAATGTAATAATTTAAATCATTTTCGAGATTCTCCTCAGGTTTCATTCATATATGACTAATTTATATGGAAGTTCATGGTATACGCTAGACGGTTTCTGGTAGTGTTTTATAAGGCTAATTACATATTTTAACTAAATGAATATCGTATGTGCCAGATTTAAGATATTCAACTTTCAAAGCTAAGTTGAACAATGTAATAATTTAAATCATTTTCGAGATGTTTCCCAGGTTTCGTTTCATTTATGACTTGTTTAAAACGCCGTTCCCAGTATACGCTAGATGGTTTCTGATAGTGTTTTATAGGGCTATTAACATATTTAAACTAAATGAAGATCGTATGTGCCAGATTTAAGATATTCAACTTTCAAAGCTAAGTTGGACAATGTAATAATTTAAATCATTTTCGAGATTCTCCTCAGGTTTCATTCATATATGACTAATTTATATGGAAGTTCATGGTATACGCTAGACGGTTTCTGGTAGTGTTTTATAAGGCTAATTACATATTTTAACTAAATGAATATCGTATGTGCCAGATTTAAGATATTCAACTTTCAAAGCTAAGTTGAACAATGTAATAATTTAAATCATTTTCGAGATGTTTCCCAGGTTTCGTTTCATTTATGACTTGTTTAAAACGCCGTTCCCAGTATACGCTAGATGGTTTCTGATAGTGTTTTATAGGGCTATTAACATATTTAAACTAAATGAAGATCGTATGTGCCAGATTTAAGATATTCAACTTTCAAAGCTAAGTTGGACAATGTAATAATTTAAATCATTTTCGAGATTCTCCTCAGGTTTCATTCATATATGACTAATTTATATGGAAGTTCATGGTATACGCTAGACGGTTTCTGGTAGTGTTTTATAAGGCTAATTACATATTTAAACTAAATGAAGATCGTATGTGCCAGATTTAAGATATTCAACTTTCAAAGCTAAGTTGAACCATGTAATGATTTAAATCATTTTCGAGATATTTCCCAGGTTTCGTTTCATTTAAGACTAGTTTAAAAGCCCGTCCCAGTATACGCTAGATGGTTTCTGATAGTATTTTATAGGGCTATTAACATATTTAAACTAAATGAAGATCGTATGTGCCAGATTTAAGATATTCAACTTTCAAAGCTAAGTTGGACAATGTAATAATTTAAATCATTTTCGAGATTCTCCTCAGGTTTCATTCATATATGACTAATTTATATGGAAGTTCATGGTATACGCTAGACGGTTTCTGGTAGTGTTTTATAAGGCTAATTACATATTTAAACTAAATGAATATCGTATGTGCCAGATTTAAGATATTCAACTTTCAAAGCTAAGTTGAACAATGTAATAATTTAAATCATTTTCGAGATGTTTCCCAGGTTTCGTTTCATTTATGACTTGTTTAAAAGGCCGTTCCCAGTATACGCTAGATGGTTTCTGATAGTGTTTTATAGGGCTATTAACATATTTAAACTAAATGAAGATCGTATGTGCCAGATTTAAGATATTCAACTTTCAAAGCTAAGTTGAACAATGTAATGATTTAAATCATTTTCGAGATATTTCCCAGGTTTCGTTTCATTTATGACTTGTTTAAAAGGCCGTTCCCAGTATACGCTAGATGGTTTCTGATAGTGTTTTATAGGGCTATTAACATATTTAAACTAAATGAAGATCGTATGTGCCAGATTTAAGATATTCAACTTTCAAAGCTAAGTTGGACAATGTAATAATTTAAATCATTTTCGAGATTCTCCTCAGGTTTCATTCATATATGACTAATTTATATGGAAGTTCATGGTATACGCTAGACGGTTTCTGGTAGTGTTTTATAAGGCTAATTACATATTTAAACTAAATGAAGATCGTATGTGCCAGATTTAAGATATTCAACTTTCAAAGCTAAGTTGAACCATGTAATGATTTAAATCATTTTCGAGATATTTCCCAGGTTTCGTTTCATTTAAGACTAGATTAAAAGGCCGTTCCCAGTATACGCTAGATGGTTTCTGATAGTATTTTATAGGGCTATTAACATATTTAAACTAAATGAAGATCGTATGTGCCAGATTTAAGATATTCAACTTTCAAAGCTAAGTTGAACAATGTAATGATTTAAATCATTTTCGAGATATTTCCCAGGTTTCGTTTCATTTATGACTTGTTTAAAAGGCCGTTCCCAGTATACGCTAGATGGTTTCTGATAGTGTTTTATAGGGCTATTAACATATTTAAACTAAATGAAGATCGTATGTGCCAGATTTAAGATATTCAACTTTCAAAGCTAAGTTGGACAATGTAATAATTTAAATCATTTTCGAGATTCTCCTCAGGTTTCATTCATATATGACTAATTTATATGGAAGTTCATGGTATACGCTAGACGGTTTCTGGTAGTGTTTTATAAGGCTAATTACATATTTAAACTAAATGAAGATCGTATGTGCCAGATTTAAGATATTCAACTTTCAAAGCTAAGTTGAACAATGTAATGATTTAAATCATTTTCGAGAAATTTGCCAGGTTTCGTTTCATTTATGACTAGTTTAAAAGGCCGTTCCCAGTATACGCTAGATGGTTTCTGATAGTATTTTATAGGGCTATTAACATATTTAAACTAAATGAAGATCGTATGTGCCAGATTTAAGATATTCAACTTTCAAAGCTAAGTTGAACAATGTAATGATTTAAATCATTTTCGAGATATTTCCCAGGTTTCGTTTCATTTATGACTAGTTTAAAAGGCCGTTCCCAGTATACAATAGATGGTTTCTGATAGTGTTTTATAGGGCTATTAACATATTTAAACTAAATGAATATCGTATGTGCCAGATTTAAGATATTCAACTTTCAAAGCTAAGTTGAACAATGTAATAATTTAAATCATTTTCGAGATGTTTCCCAGGTTTCGTTTCATTTATGACTTGTTTAAAAGGCCGTTCCCAGTATACGCTAGATGGTTTCTGATAGTGTTTTATAGGGCTATTAACATATTTAAACTAAATGAAGATCGTATGTGCCAGATTTAAGATATTCAACTTTCAAAGCTAAGTTGGACAATGTAATAATTTAAATCATTTTCGAGATTCTCCTCAGGTTTCATTCATATATGACTAATTTATATGGAAGTTCATGGTATACGCTAGACGGTTTCTGGTAGTGTTTTATAAGGCTAATTACATATTTAAACTAAATGAATATCGTATGTGCCGGATTTAAGATATTCAACTTTCAAAGCTAAGTTGAACAATGTAATAATTTAAATCATTTTCGAGATGTTTCCCAGGTTTCGTTTCATTTATGACTTGTTTAAAAGGCCGTTCCCAGTATACGCTAGATGGTTTCTGATAGTGTTTTATAGGGCTATTAACATATTTAAACTAAATGAAGATCGTATGTGCCAGATTTAAGATATTCAACTTTCAAAGCTAAGTTGAACAATGTAATGATTTAAATCATTTTCGAGATATTTCCCAGGTTTCGTTTCATTTATGACTTGTTTAAAAGGCCGTTCCCAGTATACGCTAGATGGTTTCTGATAGTGTTTTATAGGGCTATTAACATATTTAAACTAAATGAAGATCGTATGTGCCAGATTTAAGATATTCAACTTTCAAAGCTAAGTTGGACAATGTAATAATTTAAATCATTTTCGAGATTCTCCTCAGGTTTCATTCATATATGACTAATTTATATGGAAGTTCATGGTATACGCTAGACGGTTTCTGGTAGTGTTTTATAAGGCTAATTACATATTTAAACTAAATGAAGATCGTATGTGCCAGATTTAAGATATTCAACTTTCAAAGCTAAGTTGAACAATGTAATGATTTAAATCATTTTCGAGAAATTTGCCAGGTTTCGTTTCATTTATGACTAGTTTAAAAGGCCGTTCCCAGTATACGCTAGATGGTTTCTGATAGTATTTTATAGGGCTATTAACATATTTAAACTAAATGAAGATCGTATGTGCCAGATTTAAGATATTCAACTTTCAAAGCTAAGTTGAACAATGTAATGATTTAAATCATTTTCGAGATATTTCCCAGGTTTCGTTTCATTTATGACTAGTTTAAAAGGCCGTTCCCAGTATACAATAGATGGTTTCTGATAGTGTTTTATAGGGCTATTAACATATTTAAACTAAATGAATATCGTATGTGCCAGATTTAAGATATTCAACTTTCAAAGCTAAGTTGAACAATGTAATAATTTAAATCATTTTCGAGATGTTTCCCAGGTTTCGTTTCATTTATGACTTGTTTAAAAGGCCGTTCCCAGTATACGCTAGATGGTTTCTGATAGTGTTTTATAGGGCTATTAACATATTTAAACTAAATGAAGATCGTATGTGCCAGATTTAAGATATTCAACTTTCAAAGCTAAGTTGGACAATGTAATAATTTAAATCATTTTCGAGATTCTCCTCAGGTTTCATTCATATATGACTAATTTATATGGAAGTTCATGGTATACGCTAGACGGTTTCTGGTAGTGTTTTATAAGGCTAATTACATATTTAAACTAAATGAATATCGTATGTGCCAGATTTAAGATATTCAACTTTCAAAGCTAAGTTGAACAATGTAATAATTTAAATCATTTTCGAGATGTTTCCCAGGTTTCGTTTCATTTATGACTTGTTTAAAAGGCCGTTCCCAGTATACGCTAGATGGTTTCTGATAGTGTTTTATAGGGCTATTAACATATTTAAACTAAATGAAGATCGTATGTGCCAGATTTAAGATATTCAACTTTCAAAGCTAAGTTGGACAATGTAATAATTTAAATCATTTTCGAGATTCTCCTCAGGTTTCATTCATATATGACTAATTTATATGGAAGTTCATGGTATACGCTAGACGGTTTCTGGTAGTGTTTTATAAGGCTAATTACATATTTAAACTAAATGAATATCGTATGTGCCAGATTTAAGATATTCAACTTTCAAAGCTAAGTTGAACAATGTAATAATTTAAATCATTTTCGAGATGTTTCCCAGGTTTCGTTTCATTTATGACTTGTTTAAAAGGCCGTTCCCAGTATACGCTAGATGGTTTCTGATAGTGTTTTATAGGGCTATTAACATATTTAAACTAAATGAAGATCGTATGTGCCAGATTTAAGATATTCAACTTTCAAAGCTAAGTTGAACAATGTAATGATTTAAATCATTTTCGAGATATTTCCCAGGTTTCGTTTCATTTATGACTTGTTTAAAAGGCCGTTCCCAGTATACGCTAGATGGTTTCTGATAGTGTTTTATAGGGCTATTAACATATTTAAACTAAATGAAGATCGTATGTGCCAGATTTAAGATATTCAACTTTCAAAGCTAAGTTGGACAATGTAATAATTTAAATCATTTTCGAGATTCTCCTCAGGTTTCATTCATATATGACTAATTTATATGGAAGTTCATGGTATACGCTAGACGGTTTCTGGTAGTGTTTTATAAGGCTAATTACATATTTAAACTAAATGAAGATCGTATGTGCCAGATTTAAGATATTCAACTTTCAAAGCTAAGTTGAACCATGTAATGATTTAAATCATTTTCGAGATATTTCCCAGGTTTCGTTTCATTTAAGACTAGTTTAAAAGGCCGTTCCCAGTATACGCTAGATGGTTTCTGATAGTGTTTTATAGGGCTATTAACATATTTAAACTAAATGAAGATCGTATGTGCCAGATTTAAGATATTCAACTTTCAAAGCTAAGTTGGACAATGTAATAATTTAAATCATTTTCGAGATTCTCCTCAGGTTTCATTCATATATGACTAATTTATATGGAAGTTCATGGTATACGCTAGACGGTTTCTGGTAGTGTTTTATAAGGCTAATTACATATTTAAACTAAATGAAGATCGTATGTGCCAGATTTAAGATATTCAACTTTCAAAGCTAAGTTGAACCATGTAATGATTTAAATCATTTTCGAGATATTTCCCAGGTTTCGTTTCATTTAAGACTAGTTTAAAAGGCCGTTCCCAGTATACGCTAGATGGTTTCTGATAGTGTTTTATAGGGCTATTAACATATTTAAACTAAATGAAGATCGTATGTGCCAGATTTAAGATATTCAACTTTCAAAGCTAAGTTGGACAATGTAATAATTTAAATCATTTTCGAGATTCTCCTCAGGTTTCATTCATATATGACTAATTTATATGGAAGTTCATGGTATACGCTAGACGGTTTCTGGTAGTGTTTTATAAGGCTAATTACATATTTAAACTAAATGAATATCGTATGTGCCAGATTTAAGATATTCAACTTTCAAAGCTAAGTTGAACAATGTAATAATTTAAATCATTTTCGAGATGTTTCCCAGGTTTCGTTTCATTTATGACTTGTTTAAAAGGCCGTTCCCAGTATACGCTAGATGGTTTCTGATAGTGTTTTATAGGGCTATTAACATATTTAAACTAAATGAAGATCGTATGTGCCAGATTTAAGATATTCAACTTTCAAAGCTAAGTTGAACAATGTAATGATTTAAATCATTTTCGAGATATTTCCCAGGTTTCGTTTCATTTATGACTTGTTTAAAAGGCCGTTCCCAGTATACGCTAGATGGTTTCTGATAGTGTTTTATAGGGCTATTAACATATTTAAACTAAATGAAGATCGTATGTGCCAGATTTAAGATATTCAACTTTCAAAGCTAAGTTGGACAATGTAATAATTTAAATCATTTTCGAGATTCTCCTCAGGTTTCATTCATATATGACTAATTTATATGGAAGTTCATGGTATACGCTAGACGGTTTCTGGTAGTGTTTTATAAGGCTAATTACATATTTAAACTAAATGAAGATCGTATGTGCCAGATTTAAGATATTCAACTTTCAAAGCTAAGTTGAACCATGTAATGATTTAAATCATTTTCGAGATATTTCCCAGGTTTCGTTTCATTTAAGACTAGTTTAAAAGGCCGTTCCCAGTATACGCTAGATGGTTTCTGATAGTGTTTTATAGGGCTATTAACATATTTAAACTAAATGAAGATCGTATGTGCCAGATTTAAGATATTCAACTTTCAAAGCTAAGTTGGACAATGTAATAATTTAAATCATTTTCGAGATTCTCCTCAGGTTTCATTCATATATGACTAATTTATATGGAAGTTCATGGTATACGCTAGACGGTTTCTGGTAGTGTTTTATAAGGCTAATTACATATTTAAACTAAATGAAGATCGTATGTGCCAGATTTAAGATATTCAACTTTCAAAGCTAAGTTGAACCATGTAATGATTTAAATCATTTTCGAGATATTTCCCAGGTTTCGTTTCATTTAAGACTAGTTTAAAAGGCCGTTCCCAGTATACGCTAGATGGTTTCTGATAGTATTTTATAGGGCTATTAACATATTTAAACTAAATGAAGATCGTATGTGCCAGATTTAAGATATTCAACTTTCAAAGCTAAGTTGAACAATGTAATGATTTAAATCATTTTCGAGATATTTCCCAGGTTTCGTTTCATTTATGACTTGTTTAAAAGGCCGTTCCCAGTATACGCTAGATGGTTTCTGATAGTGTTTTATAGGGCTATTAACATATTTAAACTAAATGAAGATCGTATGTGCCAGATTTAAGATATTCAACTTTCAAAGCTAAGTTGGACAATGTAATAATTTAAATCATTTTCGAGATTCTCCTCAGGTTTCATTCATATATGACTAATTTATATGGAAGTTCATGGTATACGCTAGACGGTTTCTGGTAGTGTTTTATAAGGCTAATTACATATTTAAACTAAATGAAGATCGTATGTGCCAGATTTAAGATATTCAACTTTCAAAGCTAAGTTGAACAATGTAATGATTTAAATCATTTTCGAGAAATTTGCCAGGTTTCGTTTCATTTATGACTAGTTTAAAAGGCCGTTCCCAGTATACGCTAGATGGTTTCTGATAGTATTTTATAGGGCTATTAACATATTTAAACTAAATGAAGATCGTATGTGCCAGATTTAAGATATTCAACTTTCAAAGCTAAGTTGAACAATGTAATGATTTAAATCATTTTCGAGATATTTCCCAGGTTTCGTTTCATTTATGACTAGTTTAAAAGGCCGTTCCCAGTATACAATAGATGGTTTCTGATAGTGTTTTATAGGGCTATTAACATATTTAAACTAAATGAATATCGTATGTGCCAGATTTAAGATATTCAACTTTCAAAGCTAAGTTGAACAATGTAATAATTTAAATCATTTTCGAGATGTTTCCCAGGTTTCGTTTCATTTATGACTTGTTTAAAAGGCCGTTCCCAGTATACGCTAGATGGTTTCTGATAGTGTTTTATAGGGCTATTAACATATTTAAACTAAATGAAGATCGTATGTGCCAGATTTAAGATATTCAACTTTCAAAGCTAAGTTGGACAATGTAATAATTTAAATCATTTTCGAGATTCTCCTCAGGTTTCATTCATATATGACTAATTTATATGGAAGTTCATGGTATACGCTAGACGGTTTCTGGTAGTGTTTTATAAGGCTAATTACATATTTAAACTAAATGAATATCGTATGTGCCAGATTTAAGATATTCAACTTTCAAAGCTAAGTTGAACAATGTAATAATTTAAATCATTTTCGAGATGTTTCCCAGGTTTCGTTTCATTTATGACTTGTTTAAAAGGCCGTTCCCAGTATACGCTAGATGGTTTCTGATAGTGTTTTATAGGGCTATTAACATATTTAAACTAAATGAAGATCGTATGTGCCAGATTTAAGATATTCAACTTTCAAAGCTAAGTTGGACAATGTAATAATTTAAATCATTTTCGAGATTCTCCTCAGGTTTCATTCATATATGACTAATTTATATGGAAGTTCATGGTATACGCTAGACGGTTTCTGGTAGTGTTTTATAAGGCTAATTACATATTTAAACTAAATGAAGATCGTATGTGCCAGATTTAAGATATTCAACTTTCAAAGCTAAGTTGAACCATGTAATGATTTAAATCATTTTCGAGATATTTCCCAGGTTTCGTTTCATTTAAGACTAGTTTAAAAGGCCGTTCCCAGTATACGCTAGATGGTTTCTGATAGTATTTTATAGGGCTATTAACATATTTAAACTAAATGAAGATCGTATGTGCCAGATTTAAGATATTCAACTTTCAAAGCTAAGTTGAACAATGTAATGATTTAAATCATTTTCGAGATATTTCCCAGGTTTCGTTTCATTTATGACTTGTTTAAAAGGCCGTTCCCAGTATACGCTAGATGGTTTCTGATAGTGTTTTATAGGGCTATTAACATATTTAAACTAAATGAAGATCGTATGTGCCAGATTTAAGATATTCAACTTTCAAAGCTAAGTTGGACAATGTAATAATTTAAATCATTTTCGAGATTCTCCTCAGGTTTCATTCATATATGACTAATTTATATGGAAGTTCATGGTATACGCTAGACGGTTTCTGGTAGTGTTTTATAAGGCTAATTACATATTTAAACTAAATGAAGATCGTATGTGCCAGATTTAAGATATTCAACTTTCAAAGCTAAGTTGAACCATGTAATGATTTAAATCATTTTCGAGATATTTCCCAGGTTTCGTTTCATTTAAGACTAGTTTAAAAGCCCGTCCCAGTATACGCTAGATGGTTTCTGATAGTATTTTATAGGGCTATTAACATATTTAAACTAAATGAAGATCGTATGTGCCAGATTTAAGATATTCAACTTTCAAAGCTAAGTTGGACAATGTAATAATTTAAATCATTTTCGAGATTCTCCTCAGGTTTCATTCATATATGACTAATTTATATGGAAGTTCATGGTATACGCTAGACGGTTTCTGGTAGTGTTTTATAAGGCTAATTACATATTTAAACTAAATGAATATCGTATGTGCCAGATTTAAGATATTCAACTTTCAAAGCTAAGTTGAACAATGTAATAATTTAAATCATTTTCGAGATGTTTCCCAGGTTTCGTTTCATTTATGACTTGTTTAAAAGGCCGTTCCCAGTATACGCTAGATGGTTTCTGATAGTGTTTTATAGGGCTATTAACATATTTAAACTAAATGAAGATCGTATGTGCCAGATTTAAGATATTCAACTTTCAAAGCTAAGTTGAACAATGTAATGATTTAAATCATTTTCGAGATATTTCCCAGGTTTCGTTTCATTTATGACTTGTTTAAAAGGCCGTTCCCAGTATACGCTAGATGGTTTCTGATAGTGTTTTATAGGGCTATTAACATATTTAAACTAAATGAAGATCGTATGTGCCAGATTTAAGATATTCAACTTTCAAAGCTAAGTTGGACAATGTAATAATTTAAATCATTTTCGAGATTCTCCTCAGGTTTCATTCATATATGACTAATTTATATGGAAGTTCATGGTATACGCTAGACGGTTTCTGGTAGTGTTTTATAAGGCTAATTACATATTTAAACTAAATGAAGATCGTATGTGCCAGATTTAAGATATTCAACTTTCAAAGCTAAGTTGAACCATGTAATGATTTAAATCATTTTCGAGATATTTCCCAGGTTTCGTTTCATTTAAGACTAGATTAAAAGGCCGTTCCCAGTATACGCTAGATGGTTTCTGATAGTATTTTATAGGGCTATTAACATATTTAAACTAAATGAAGATCGTATGTGCCAGATTTAAGATATTCAACTTTCAAAGCTAAGTTGAACAATGTAATGATTTAAATCATTTTCGAGATATTTCCCAGGTTTCGTTTCATTTATGACTTGTTTAAAAGGCCGTTCCCAGTATACGCTAGATGGTTTCTGATAGTGTTTTATAGGGCTATTAACATATTTAAACTAAATGAAGATCGTATGTGCCAGATTTAAGATATTCAACTTTCAAAGCTAAGTTGGACAATGTAATAATTTAAATCATTTTCGAGATTCTCCTCAGGTTTCATTCATATATGACTAATTTATATGGAAGTTCATGGTATACGCTAGACGGTTTCTGGTAGTGTTTTATAAGGCTAATTACATATTTAAACTAAATGAAGATCGTATGTGCCAGATTTAAGATATTCAACTTTCAAAGCTAAGTTGAACAATGTAATGATTTAAATCATTTTCGAGAAATTTGCCAGGTTTCGTTTCATTTATGACTAGTTTAAAAGGCCGTTCCCAGTATACGCTAGATGGTTTCTGATAGTATTTTATAGGGCTATTAACATATTTAAACTAAATGAAGATCGTATGTGCCAGATTTAAGATATTCAACTTTCAAAGCTAAGTTGAACAATGTAATGATTTAAATCATTTTCGAGATATTTCCCAGGTTTCGTTTCATTTATGACTAGTTTAAAAGGCCGTTCCCAGTATACAATAGATGGTTTCTGATAGTGTTTTATAGGGCTATTAACATATTTAAACTAAATGAATATCGTATGTGCCAGATTTAAGATATTCAACTTTCAAAGCTAAGTTGAACAATGTAATAATTTAAATCATTTTCGAGATGTTTCCCAGGTTTCGTTTCATTTATGACTTGTTTAAAAGGCCGTTCCCAGTATACGCTAGATGGTTTCTGATAGTGTTTTATAGGGCTATTAACATATTTAAACTAAATGAAGATCGTATGTGCCAGATTTAAGATATTCAACTTTCAAAGCTAAGTTGGACAATGTAATAATTTAAATCATTTTCGAGATTCTCCTCAGGTTTCATTCATATATGACTAATTTATATGGAAGTTCATGGTATACGCTAGACGGTTTCTGGTAGTGTTTTATAAGGCTAATTACATATTTAAACTAAATGAATATCGTATGTGCCGGATTTAAGATATTCAACTTTCAAAGCTAAGTTGAACAATGCAATAATTTAAATCATTTTCGAGATGTTTCCCAGGTTTCGTTTCATTTATGACTTGTTTAAAAGGCCGTTCCCAGTATACGCTAGATGGTTTCTGATAGTGTTTTATAGGGCTATTAACATATTTAAACTAAATGAAGATCGTATGTGCCAGATTTAAGATATTCAACTTTCAAAGCTAAGTTGAACAATGTAATGATTTAAATCATTTTCGAGATATTTCCCAGGTTTCGTTTCATTTATGACTTGTTTAAAAGGCCGTTCCCAGTATACGCTAGATGGTTTCTGATAGTGTTTTATAGGGCTATTAACATATTTAAACTAAATGAAGATCGTATGTGCCAGATTTAAGATATTCAACTTTCAAAGCTAAGTTGGACAATGTAATAATTTAAATCATTTTCGAGATTCTCCTCAGGTTTCATTCATATATGACTAATTTATATGGAAGTTCATGGTATACGCTAGACGGTTTCTGGTAGTGTTTTATAAGGCTAATTACATATTTAAACTAAATGAAGATCGTATGTGCCAGATTTAAGATATTCAACTTTCAAAGCTAAGTTGAACAATGTAATGATTTAAATCATTTTCGAGAAATTTGCCAGGTTTCGTTTCATTTATGACTAGTTTAAAAGGCCGTTCCCAGTATACGCTAGATGGTTTCTGATAGTATTTTATAGGGCTATTAACATATTTAAACTAAATGAAGATCGTATGTGCCAGATTTAAGATATTCAACTTTCAAAGCTAAGTTGAACAATGTAATGATTTAAATCATTTTCGAGATATTTCCCAGGTTTCGTTTCATTTATGACTAGTTTAAAAGGCCGTTCCCAGTATACAATAGATGGTTTCTGATAGTGTTTTATAGGGCTATTAACATATTTAAACTAAATGAATATCGTATGTGCCAGATTTAAGATATTCAACTTTCAAAGCTAAGTTGAACAATGTAATAATTTAAATCATTTTCGAGATGTTTCCCAGGTTTCGTTTCATTTATGACTTGTTTAAAAGGCCGTTCCCAGTATACGCTAGATGGTTTCTGATAGTGTTTTATAGGGCTATTAACATATTTAAACTAAATGAAGATCGTATGTGCCAGATTTAAGATATTCAACTTTCAAAGCTAAGTTGGACAATGTAATAATTTAAATCATTTTCGAGATTCTCCTCAGGTTTCATTCATATATGACTAATTTATATGGAAGTTCATGGTATACGCTAGACGGTTTCTGGTAGTGTTTTATAAGGCTAATTACATATTTAAACTAAATGAATATCGTATGTGCCAGATTTAAGATATTCAACTTTCAAAGCTAAGTTGAACAATGTAATAATTTAAATCATTTTCGAGATGTTTCCCAGGTTTCGTTTCATTTATGACTTGTTTAAAAGGCCGTTCCCAGTATACGCTAGATGGTTTCTGATAGTGTTTTATAGGGCTATTAACATATTTAAACTAAATGAAGATCGTATGTGCCAGATTTAAGATATTCAACTTTCAAAGCTAAGTTGGACAATGTAATAATTTAAATCATTTTCGAGATTCTCCTCAGGTTTCATTCATATATGACTAATTTATATGGAAGTTCATGGTATACGCTAGACGGTTTCTGGTAGTGTTTTATAAGGCTAATTACATATTTAAACTAAATGAATATCGTATGTGCCAGATTTAAGATATTCAACTTTCAAAGCTAAGTTGAACAATGTAATAATTTAAATCATTTTCGAGATGTTTCCCAGGTTTCGTTTCATTTATGACTTGTTTAAAAGGCCGTTCCCAGTATACGCTAGATGGTTTCTGATAGTGTTTTATAGGGCTATTAACATATTTAAACTAAATGAAGATCGTATGTGCCAGATTTAAGATATTCAACTTTCAAAGCTAAGTTGAACAATGTAATGATTTAAATCATTTTCGAGATATTTCCCAGGTTTCGTTTCATTTATGACTTGTTTAAAAGGCCGTTCCCAGTATACGCTAGATGGTTTCTGATAGTGTTTTATAGGGCTATTAACATATTTAAACTAAATGAAGATCGTATGTGCCAGATTTAAGATATTCAACTTTCAAAGCTAAGTTGGACAATGTAATAATTTAAATCATTTTCGAGATTCTCCTCAGGTTTCATTCATATATGACTAATTTATATGGAAGTTCATGGTATACGCTAGACGGTTTCTGGTAGTGTTTTATAAGGCTAATTACATATTTAAACTAAATGAAGATCGTATGTGCCAGATTTAAGATATTCAACTTTCAAAGCTAAGTTGAACCATGTAATGATTTAAATCATTTTCGAGATATTTCCCAGGTTTCGTTTCATTTAAGACTAGTTTAAAAGGCCGTTCCCAGTATACGCTAGATGGTTTCTGATAGTGTTTTATAGGGCTATTAACATATTTAAACTAAATGAAGATCGTATGTGCCAGATTTAAGATATTCAACTTTCAAAGCTAAGTTGGACAATGTAATAATTTAAATCATTTTCGAGATTCTCCTCAGGTTTCATTCATATATGACTAATTTATATGGAAGTTCATGGTATACGCTAGACGGTTTCTGGTAGTGTTTTATAAGGCTAATTACATATTTAAACTAAATGAAGATCGTATGTGCCAGATTTAAGATATTCAACTTTCAAAGCTAAGTTGAACCATGTAATGATTTAAATCATTTTCGAGATATTTCCCAGGTTTCGTTTCATTTAAGACTAGTTTAAAAGGCCGTTCCCAGTATACGCTAGATGGTTTCTGATAGTGTTTTATAGGGCTATTAACATATTTAAACTAAATGAAGATCGTATGTGCCAGATTTAAGATATTCAACTTTCAAAGCTAAGTTGGACAATGTAATAATTTAAATCATTTTCGAGATTCTCCTCAGGTTTCATTCATATATGACTAATTTATATGGAAGTTCATGGTATACGCTAGACGGTTTCTGGTAGTGTTTTATAAGGCTAATTACATATTTAAACTAAATGAATATCGTATGTGCCAGATTTAAGATATTCAACTTTCAAAGCTAAGTTGAACAATGTAATAATTTAAATCATTTTCGAGATGTTTCCCAGGTTTCGTTTCATTTATGACTTGTTTAAAAGGCCGTTCCCAGTATACGCTAGATGGTTTCTGATAGTGTTTTATAGGGCTATTAACATATTTAAACTAAATGAAGATCGTATGTGCCAGATTTAAGATATTCAACTTTCAAAGCTAAGTTGAACAATGTAATGATTTAAATCATTTTCGAGATATTTCCCAGGTTTCGTTTCATTTATGACTTGTTTAAAAGGCCGTTCCCAGTATACGCTAGATGGTTTCTGATAGTGTTTTATAGGGCTATTAACATATTTAAACTAAATGAAGATCGTATGTGCCAGATTTAAGATATTCAACTTTCAAAGCTAAGTTGGACAATGTAATAATTTAAATCATTTTCGAGATTCTCCTCAGGTTTCATTCATATATGACTAATTTATATGGAAGTTCATGGTATACGCTAGACGGTTTCTGGTAGTGTTTTATAAGGCTAATTACATATTTAAACTAAATGAAGATCGTATGTGCCAGATTTAAGATATTCAACTTTCAAAGCTAAGTTGAACCATGTAATGATTTAAATCATTTTCGAGATATTTCCCAGGTTTCGTTTCATTTAAGACTAGTTTAAAAGGCCGTTCCCAGTATACGCTAGATGGTTTCTGATAGTATTTTATAGGGCTATTAACATATTTAAACTAAATGAAGATCGTATGTGCCAGATTTAAGATATTCAACTTTCAAAGCTAAGTTGAACAATGTAATGATTTAAATCATTTTCGAGATATTTCCCAGGTTTCGTTTCATTTATGACTTGTTTAAAAGGCCGTTCCCAGTATACGCTAGATGGTTTCTGATAGTGTTTTATAGGGCTATTAACATATTTAAACTAAATGAAGATCGTATGTGCCAGATTTAAGATATTCAACTTTCAAAGCTAAGTTGGACAATGTAATAATTTAAATCATTTTCGAGATTCTCCTCAGGTTTCATTCATATATGACTAATTTATATGGAAGTTCATGGTATACGCTAGACGGTTTCTGGTAGTGTTTTATAAGGCTAATTACATATTTAAACTAAATGAAGATCGTATGTGCCAGATTTAAGATATTCAACTTTCAAAGCTAAGTTGAACAATGTAATGATTTAAATCATTTTCGAGAAATTTGCCAGGTTTCGTTTCATTTATGACTAGTTTAAAAGGCCGTTCCCAGTATACGCTAGATGGTTTCTGATAGTATTTTATAGGGCTATTAACATATTTAAACTAAATGAAGATCGTATGTGCCAGATTTAAGATATTCAACTTTCAAAGCTAAGTTGAACAATGTAATGATTTAAATCATTTTCGAGATATTTCCCAGGTTTCGTTTCATTTATGACTAGTTTAAAAGGCCGTTCCCAGTATACAATAGATGGTTTCTGATAGTGTTTTATAGGGCTATTAACATATTTAAACTAAATGAATATCGTATGTGCCAGATTTAAGATATTCAACTTTCAAAGCTAAGTTGAACAATGTAATAATTTAAATCATTTTCGAGATGTTTCCCAGGTTTCGTTTCATTTATGACTTGTTTAAAAGGCCGTTCCCAGTATACGCTAGATGGTTTCTGATAGTGTTTTATAGGGCTATTAACATATTTAAACTAAATGAAGATCGTATGTGCCAGATTTAAGATATTCAACTTTCAAAGCTAAGTTGGACAATGTAATAATTTAAATCATTTTCGAGATTCTCCTCAGGTTTCATTCATATATGACTAATTTATATGGAAGTTCATGGTATACGCTAGACGGTTTCTGGTAGTGTTTTATAAGGCTAATTACATATTTAAACTAAATGAATATCGTATGTGCCAGATTTAAGATATTCAACTTTCAAAGCTAAGTTGAACAATGTAATAATTTAAATCATTTTCGAGATGTTTCCCAGGTTTCGTTTCATTTATGACTTGTTTAAAAGGCCGTTCCCAGTATACGCTAGATGGTTTCTGATAGTGTTTTATAGGGCTATTAACATATTTAAACTAAATGAAGATCGTATGTGCCAGATTTAAGATATTCAACTTTCAAAGCTAAGTTGGACAATGTAATAATTTAAATCATTTTCGAGATTCTCCTCAGGTTTCATTCATATATGACTAATTTATATGGAAGTTCATGGTATACGCTAGACGGTTTCTGGTAGTGTTTTATAAGGCTAATTACATATTTAAACTAAATGAAGATCGTATGTGCCAGATTTAAGATATTCAACTTTCAAAGCTAAGTTGAACCATGTAATGATTTAAATCATTTTCGAGATATTTCCCAGGTTTCGTTTCATTTAAGACTAGTTTAAAAGGCCGTTCCCAGTATACGCTAGATGGTTTCTGATAGTATTTTATAGGGCTATTAACATATTTAAACTAAATGAAGATCGTATGTGCCAGATTTAAGATATTCAACTTTCAAAGCTAAGTTGAACAATGTAATGATTTAAATCATTTTCGAGATATTTCCCAGGTTTCGTTTCATTTATGACTTGTTTAAAAGGCCGTTCCCAGTATACGCTAGATGGTTTCTGATAGTGTTTTATAGGGCTATTAACATATTTAAACTAAATGAAGATCGTATGTGCCAGATTTAAGATATTCAACTTTCAAAGCTAAGTTGGACAATGTAATAATTTAAATCATTTTCGAGATTCTCCTCAGGTTTCATTCATATATGACTAATTTATATGGAAGTTCATGGTATACGCTAGACGGTTTCTGGTAGTGTTTTATAAGGCTAATTACATATTTAAACTAAATGAAGATCGTATGTGCCAGATTTAAGATATTCAACTTTCAAAGCTAAGTTGAACAATGTAATGATTTAAATCATTTTCGAGAAATTTGCCAGGTTTCGTTTCATTTATGACTAGTTTAAAAGGCCGTTCCCAGTATACGCTAGATGGTTTCTGATAGTATTTTATAGGGCTATTAACATATTTAAACTAAATGAAGATCGTATGTGCCAGATTTAAGATATTCAACTTTCAAAGCTAAGTTGAACAATGTAATGATTTAAATCATTTTCGAGAAATTTGCCAGGTTTCGTTTCATTTATGACTAGTTTAAAAGGCCGTTCCCAGTATACGCTAGATGGTTTGTGATAGTATTTTATAGGGCTATTAACATATTTAAACTAAATGAAGATCGTATGTGCCAGATTTAAGATATTCAACTTTCAAAGCTAAGTTGAACAATGTAATGATTTAAATCATTTTCGAGATATTTCCCAGGTTTCGTTTCATTTATGACTAGTTTAAAAGGCCGTTCCCAGTATACAATAGATGGTTTCTGATAGTGTTTTATAGGGCTATTAACATATTTAAACTAAATGAATATCGTATGTGCCAGATTTAAGATATTCAACTTTCAAAGCTAAGTTGAACAATGTAATAATTTAAATCATTTTCGAGATGTTTCCCAGGTTTCGTTTCATTTATGACTTGTTTAAAAGGCCGTTCCCAGTATACGCTAGATGGTTTCTGATAGTGTTTTATAGGGCTATTAACATATTTAAACTAAATGAAGATCGTATGTGCCAGATTTAAGATATTCAACTTTCAAAGCTAAGTTGGACAATGTAATAATTTAAATCATTTTCGAGATTCTCCTCAGGTTTCATTCATATATGACTAATTTATATGGAAGTTCATGGTATACGCTAGACGGTTTCTGGTAGTGTTTTATAAGGCTAATTACATATTTAAACTAAATGAATATCGTATGTGCCAGATTTAAGATATTCAACTTTCAAAGCTAAGTTGAACAATGTAATAATTTAAATCATTTTCGAGATGTTTCCCAGGTTTCGTTTCATTTATGACTTGTTTAAAAGGCCGTTCCCAGTATACGCTAGATGGTTTCTGATAGTGTTTTATAGGGCTATTAACATATTTAAACTAAATGAAGATCGTATGTGCCAGATTTAAGATATTCAACTTTCAAAGCTAAGTTGAACAATGTAATGATTTAAATCATTTTCGAGATATTTCCCAGGTTTCGTTTCATTTATGACTTGTTTAAAAGGCCGTTCCCAGTATACGCTAGATGGTTTCTGATAGTGTTTTATAGGGCTATTAACATATTTAAACTAAATGAAGATCGTATGTGCCAGATTTAAGATATTCAACTTTCAAAGCTAAGTTGGACAATGTAATAATTTAAATCATTTTCGAGATTCTCCTCAGGTTTCATTCATATATGACTAATTTATATGGAAGTTCATGGTATACGCTAGACGGTTTCTGGTAGTGTTTTATAAGGCTAATTACATATTTAAACTAAATGAAGATCGTATGTGCCAGATTTAAGATATTCAACTTTCAAAGCTAAGTTGAACCATGTAATGATTTAAATCATTTTCGAGATATTTCCCAGGTTTCGTTTCATTTAAGACTAGTTTAAAAGGCCGTTCCCAGTATACGCTAGATGGTTTCTGATAGTATTTTATAGGGCTATTAACATATTTAAACTAAATGAAGATCGTATGTGCCAGATTTAAGATATTCAACTTTCAAAGCTAAGTTGAACAATGTAATGATTTAAATCATTTTCGAGATATTTCCCAGGTTTCGTTTCATTTATGACTTGTTTAAAAGGCCGTTCCCAGTATACGCTAGATGGTTTCTGATAGTGTTTTATAGGGCTATTAACATATTTAAACTAAATGAAGATCGTATGTGCCAGATTTAAGATATTCAACTTTCAAAGCTAAGTTGGACAATGTAATAATTTAAATCATTTTCGAGATTCTCCTCAGGTTTCATTCATATATGACTAATTTATATGGAAGTTCATGGTATACGCTAGACGGTTTCTGGTAGTGTTTTATAAGGCTAATTACATATTTAAACTAAATGAAGATCGTATGTGCCAGATTTAAGATATTCAACTTTCAAAGCTAAGTTGAACAATGTAATGATTTAAATCATTTTCGAGAAATTTGCCAGGTTTCGTTTCATTTATGACTAGTTTAAAAGGCCGTTCCCAGTATACGCTAGATGGTTTCTGATAGTATTTTATAGGGCTATTAACATATTTAAACTAAATGAAGATCGTATGTGCCAGATTTAAGATATTCAACTTTCAAAGCTAAGTTGAACAATGTAATGATTTAAATCATTTTCGAGATATTTCCCAGGTTTCGTTTCATTTATGACTAGTTTAAAAGGCCGTTCCCAGTATACAATAGATGGTTTCTGATAGTGTTTTATAGGGCTATTAACATATTTAAACTAAATGAATATCGTATGTGCCAGATTTAAGATATTCAACTTTCAAAGCTAAGTTGAACAATGTAATAATTTAAATCATTTTCGAGATGTTTCCCAGGTTTCGTTTCATTTATGACTTGTTTAAAAGGCCGTTCCCAGTATACGCTAGATGGTTTCTGATAGTGTTTTATAGGGCTATTAACATATTTAAACTAAATGAAGATCGTATGTGCCAGATTTAAGATATTCAACTTTCAAAGCTAAGTTGGACAATGTAATAATTTAAATCATTTTCGAGATTCTCCTCAGGTTTCATTCATATATGACTAATTTATATGGAAGTTCATGGTATACGCTAGACGGTTTCTGGTAGTGTTTTATAAGGCTAATTACATATTTAAACTAAATGAATATCGTATGTGCCAGATTTAAGATATTCAACTTTCAAAGCTAAGTTGAACAATGTAATAATTTAAATCATTTTCGAGATGTTTCCCAGGTTTCGTTTCATTTATGACTTGTTTAAAAGGCCGTTCCCAGTATACGCTAGATGGTTTCTGATAGTGTTTTATAGGGCTATTAACATATTTAAACTAAATGAAGATCGTATGTGCCAGATTTAAGATATTCAACTTTCAAAGCTAAGTTGGACAATGTAATAATTTAAATCATTTTCGAGATTCTCCTCAGGTTTCATTCATATATGACTAATTTATATGGAAGTTCATGGTATACGCTAGACGGTTTCTGGTAGTGTTTTATAAGGCTAATTACATATTTAAACTAAATGAATATCGTATGTGCCAGATTTAAGATATTCAACTTTCAAAGCTAAGTTGAACAATGTAATGATTTAAATCATTTTCGAGATATTTCCCAGGTTTCGTTTCATTTATGACTTGTTTAAAAGGCCGTTCCCAGTATACTCTAGATGGTTTCTGATAGTGTTTTATAGGGCTATTAACATATTTAAACTAAATGAAGATCGTATGTGCCAGATTTAAGATATTCAACTTTCAAAGCTAAGTTGGACAATGTAATAATTTAAATCATTTTCGAGATTCTCCTCAGGTTTCATTCATATATGACTAATTTATATGGAAGTTCATGGTATACGCTAGACGGTTTCTGGTAGTGTTTTATAAGGCTAATTACATATTTAAACTAAATGAATATCGTATGTGCCAGATTTAAGATATTCAACTTTCAAAGCTAAGTTGAACAATGTAATAATTTAAATCATTTTCGAGATGTTTCCCAGGTTTCGTTTCATTTATGACTTGTTTAAAAGGCCGTTCCCAGTATACGCTAGATGGTTTCTGATAGTGTTTTATAGGGCTATTAACATATTTAAACTAAATGAAGATCGTATGTGCCAGATTTAAGATATTCAACTTTCAAAGCTAAGTTGGACAATGTAATAATTTAAATCATTTTCGAGATTCTCCTCAGGTTTCATTCATATATGACTAATTTATATGGAAGTTCATGGTATACGCTAGACGGTTTCTGGTAGTGTTTTATAAGGCTAATTACATATTTAAACTAAATGAATATCGTATGTGCCAGATTTAAGATATTCAACTTTCAAAGCTAAGTTGAACAATGTAATGATTTAAATCATTTTCGAGATATTTCCCAGGTTTCGTTTCATTTATGACTTGTTTAAAAGGCCGTTCCCAGTATACGCTAGATGGTTTCTGATAGTGTTTTATAGGGCTATTAACATATTTAAACTAAATGAAGATCGTATGTGCCAGATTTAAGATATTCAACTTTCAAAGCTAAGTTGGACAATGTAATAATTTAAATCATTTTCGAGATTCTCCTCAGGTTTCATTCATATATGACTAATTTATATGGAAGTTCATGGTATACGCTAGACGGTTTCTGGTAGTGTTTTATAAGGCTAATTACATATTTAAACTAAATGAAGATCGTATGTGCCAGATTTAAGATATTCAACTTTCAAAGCTAAGTTGAACCATGTAATGATTTAAATCATTTTCGAGATATTTCCCAGGTTTCGTTTCATTTAAGACTAGTTTAAAAGCCCGTCCCAGTATACGCTAGATGGTTTCTGATAGTATTTTATAGGGCTATTAACATATTTAAACTAAATGAAGATCGTATGTGCCAGATTTAAGATATTCAACTTTCAAAGCTAAGTTGGACAATGTAATAATTTAAATCATTTTCGAGATTCTCCTCAGGTTTCATTCATATATGACTAATTTATATGGAAGTTCATGGTATACGCTAGACGGTTTCTGGTAGTGTTTTATAAGGCTAATTACATATTTAAACTAAATGAAGATCGTATGTGCCAGATTTAAGATATTCAACTTTCAAAGCTAAGTTGAACAATGTAATGATTTAAATCATTTTCGAGAAATTTGCCAGGTTTCGTTTCATTTATGACTAGTTTAAAAGGCCGTTCCCAGTATACGCTAGATGGTTTCTGATAGTATTTTATAGGGCTATTAACATATTTAAACTAAATGAAGATCGTATGTGCCAGATTTAAGATATTCAACTTTCAAAGCTAAGTTGAACAATGTAATGATTTAAATCATTTTCGAGA
This sequence comes from Phalangium opilio, assembly GCF_054372755.1. Lineage (NCBI taxonomy): Eukaryota > Metazoa > Arthropoda > Arachnida > Opiliones > Phalangiidae > Phalangium > Phalangium opilio. Next base: position 7,457,498 of record NW_028324180.1, on the reverse strand, counting down.
TATTTCCCAGGTTTCGTTTCATTTATGACTAGTTTAAAAGGCCGTTCCCAGTATACAATAGATGGTTTCTGATAGTGTTTTATAGGGCTATTAACATATTTAAACTAAATGAATATCGTATGTGCCAGATTTAAGATATTCAACTTTCAAAGCTAAGTTGAACAATGTAATAATTTAAATCATTTTCGAGATGTTTCCCAGGTTTCGTTTCATTTATGACTTGTTTAAAAGGCCGTTCCCAGTATACGCTAGATGGTTTCTGATAGTGTTTTATAGGGCTATTAACATATTTAAACTAAATGAAGATCGTATGTGCCAGATTTAAGATATTCAACTTTCAAAGCTAAGTTGGACAATGTAATAATTTAAATCATTTTCGAGATTCTCCTCAGGTTTCATTCATATATGACTAATTTATATGGAAGTTCATGGTATACGCTAGACGGTTTCTGGTAGTGTTTTATAAGGCTAATTACATATTTAAACTAAATGAATATCGTATGTGCCAGATTTAAGATATTCAACTTTCAAAGCTAAGTTGAACAATGTAATAATTTAAATCATTTTCGAGATGTTTCCCAGGTTTCGTTTCATTTATGACTTGTTTAAAAGGCCGTTCCCAGTATACGCTAGATGGTTTCTGATAGTGTTTTATAGGGCTATTAACATATTTAAACTAAATGAAGATCGTATGTGCCAGATTTAAGATATTCAACTTTCAAAGCTAAGTTGGACAATGTAATAATTTAAATCATTTTCGAGATTCTCCTCAGGTTTCATTCATATATGACTAATTTATATGGAAGTTCATGGTATACGCTAGACGGTTTCTGGTAGTGTTTTATAAGGCTAATTACATATTTAAACTAAATGAATATCGTATGTGCCAGATTTAAGATATTCAACTTTCAAAGCTAAGTTGAACAATGTAATGATTTAAATCATTTTCGAGATATTTCCCAGGTTTCGTTTCATTTATGACTTGTTTAAAAGGCCGTTCCCAGTATACGCTAGATGGTTTCTGATAGTGTTTTATAGGGCTATTAACATATTTAAACTAAATGAAGATCGTATGTGCCAGATTTAAGATATTCAACTTTCAAAGCTAAGTTGGACAATGTAATAATTTAAATCATTTTCGAGATTCTCCTCAGGTTTCATTCATATATGACTAATTTATATGGAAGTTCATGGTATACGCTAGACGGTTTCTGGTAGTGTTTTATAAGGCTAATTACATATTTAAACTAAATGAATATCGTATGTGCCAGATTTAAGATATTCAACTTTCAAAGCTAAGTTGAACAATGTAATAATTTAAATCATTTTCGAGATGTTTCCCAGGTTTCGTTTCATTTATGACTTGTTTAAAAGGCCGTTCCCAGTATACGCTAGATGGTTTCTGATAGTGTTTTATAGGGCTATTAACATATTTAAACTAAATGAAGATCGTATGTGCCAGATTTAAGATATTCAACTTTCAAAGCTAAGTTGGACAATGTAATAATTTAAATCATTTTCGAGATTCTCCTCAGGTTTCATTCATATATGACTAATTTATATGGAAGTTCATGGTATACGCTAGACGGTTTCTGGTAGTGTTTTATAAGGCTAATTACATATTTAAACTAAATGAATATCGTATGTGCCAGATTTAAGATATTCAACTTTCAAAGCTAAGTTGAACAATGTAATGATTTAAATCATTTTCGAGATATTTCCCAGGTTTCGTTTCATTTATGACTTGTTTAAAAGGCCGTTCCCAGTATACGCTAGATGGTTTCTGATAGTGTTTTATAGGGCTATTAACATATTTAAACTAAATGAAGATCGTATGTGCCAGATTTAAGATATTCAACTTTCAAAGCTAAGTTGGACAATGTAATAATTTAAATCATTTTCGAGATTCTCCTCAGGTTTCATTCATATATGACTAATTTATATGGAAGTTCATGGTATACGCTAGACGGTTTCTGGTAGTGTTTTATAAGGCTAATTACATATTTAAACTAAATGAAGATCGTATGTGCCAGATTTAAGATATTCAACTTTCAAAGCTAAGTTGAACCATGTAATGATTTAAATCATTTTCGAGATATTTCCCAGGTTTCGTTTCATTTAAGACTAGTTTAAAAGCCCGTCCCAGTATACGCTAGATGGTTTCTGATAGTATTTTATAGGGCTATTAACATATTTGAACTAAATGAAGATCGTATGTGCCAGATTTAAGATATTCAACTTTCAAAGCTAAGTTGAACAATGTAATGATTTAAATCATTTTCGAGATATTTCCCAGGTTTCGTTTCATTTATGACTTGTTTAAAAGGCCGTTCCCAGTATACGCTAGATGGTTTCTGATAGTGTTTTATAGGGCTATTAACATATTTAAACTAAATGAAGATCGTATGTGCCAGATTTAAGATATTCAACTTTCAAAGCTAAGTTGGACAATGTAATAATTTAAATCATTTTCGAGATTCTCCTCAGGTTTCATTCATATATGACTAATTTATATGGAAGTTCATGGTATACGCTAGACGGTTTCTGGTAGTGTTTTATAAGGCTAATTACATATTTAAACTAAATGAAGATCGTATGTGCCAGATTTAAGATATTCAACTTTCAAAGCTAAGTTGAACCATGTAATGATTTAAATCATTTTCGAGATATTTCCCAGGTTTCGTTTCATTTAAGACTAGTTTAAAAGGCCGTTCCCAGTATACGCTAGATGGTTTCTGATAGTATTTTATAGGGCTATTAACATATTTAAACTAAATGAAGATCGTATGTGCCAGATTTAAGATATTCAACTTTCAAAGCTAAGTTGAACAATGTAATGATTTAAATCATTTTCGAGATATTTCCCAGGTTTCGTTTCATTTATGACTTGTTTAAAAGGCCGTTCCCAGTATACGCTAGATGGTTTCTGATAGTGTTTTATAGGGCTATTAACATATTTAAACTAAATGAAGATCGTATGTGCCAGATTTAAGATATTCAACTTTCAAAGCTAAGTTGGACAATGTAATAATTTAAATCATTTTCGAGATTCTCCTCAGGTTTCATTCATATATGACTAATTTATATGGAAGTTCATGGTATACGCTAGACGGTTTCTGGTAGTGTTTTATAAGGCTAATTACATATTTAAACTAAATGAAGATCGTATGTGCCAGATTTAAGATATTCAACTTTCAAAGCTAAGTTGAACAATGTAATGATTTAAATCATTTTCGAGAAATTTGCCAGGTTTCGTTTCATTTATGACTAGTTTAAAAGGCCGTTCCCAGTATACGCTAGATGGTTTCTGATAGTATTTTATAGGGCTATTAACATATTTAAACTAAATGAAGATCGTATGTGCCAGATTTAAGATATTCAACTTTCAAAGCTAAGTTGAACAATGTAATAATTTAAATCATTTTCGAGATGTTTCCCAGGTTTCGTTTCATTTATGACTTGTTTAAAAGGCCGTTCCCAGTATACGCTAGATGGTTTCTGATAGTGTTTTATAGGGCTATTAACATATTTAAACTAAATGAAGATCGTATGTGCCAGATTTAAGATATTCAACTTTCAAAGCTAAGTTGGACAATGTAATAATTTAAATCATTTTCGAGATTCTCCTCAGGTTTCATTCATATATGACTAATTTATATGGAAGTTCATGGTATACGCTAGACGGTTTCTGGTAGTGTTTTATAAGGCTAATTACATATTTAAACTAAATGAAGATCGTATGTGCCAGATTTAAGATATTCAACTTTCAAAGCTAAGTTGAACCATGTAATGATTTAAATCATTTTCGAGATATTTCCCAGGTTTCGTTTCATTTAAGACTAGTTTAAAAGCCCGTCCCAGTATACGCTAGATGGTTTCTGATAGTGTTTTATAGGGCTATTAACATATTTAAACTAAATGAAGATCGTATGTGCCAGATTTAAGATATTCAACTTTCAAAGCTAAGTTGGACAATGTAATAATTTAAATCATTTTCGAGATTCTCCTCAGGTTTCATTCATATATGACTAATTTATATGGAAGTTCATGGTATACGCTAGACGGTTTCTGGTAGTGTTTTATAAGGCTAATTACATATTTAAACTAAATGAAGATCGTATGTGCCAGATTTAAGATATTCAACTTTCAAAGCTAAGTTGAACCATGTAATGATTTAAATCATTTTCGAGATATTTCCCAGGTTTCGTTTCATTTAAGACTAGTTTAAAAGCCCGTCCCAGTATACGCTAGATGGTTTCTGATAGTATTTTATAGGGCTATTAACATATTTAAACTAAATGAAGATCGTATGTGCCAGATTTAAGATATTCAACTTTCAAAGCTAAGTTGAACAATGTAATGATTTAAATCATTTTCGAGATATTTCCCAGGTTTCGTTTCATTTATGACTTGTTTAAAAGGCCGTTCCCAGTATACGCTAGATGGTTTCTGATAGTGTTTTATAGGGCTATTAACATATTTAAACTAAATGAAGATCGTATGTGCCAGATTTAAGATATTCAACTTTCAAAGCTAAGTTGGACAATGTAATAATTTAAATCATTTTCGAGATTCTCCTCAGGTTTCATTCATATATGACTAATTTATATGGAAGTTCATGGTATACGCTAGACGGTTTCTGGTAGTGTTTTATAAGGCTAATTACATATTTAAACTAAATGAAGATCGTATGTGCCAGATTTAAGATATTCAACTTTCAAAGCTAAGTTGAACCATGTAATGATTTAAATCATTTTCGAGATATTTCCCAGGTTTCGTTTCATTTAAGACTAGTTTAAAAGGCCGTTCCCAGTATACGCTAGATGGTTTCTGATAGTATTTTATAGGGCTATTAACATATTTAAACTAAATGAAGATCGTATGTGCCAGATTTAAGATATTCAACTTTCAAAGCTAAGTTGAACAATGTAATGATTTAAATCATTTTCGAGATATTTCCCAGGTTTCGTTTCATTTATGACTTGTTTAAAAGGCCGTTCCCAGTATACGCTAGATGGTTTCTGATAGTGTTTTATAGGGCTATTAACATATTTAAACTAAATGAAGATCGTATGTGCCAGATTTAAGATATTCAACTTTCAAAGCTAAGTTGGACAATGTAATAATTTAAATCATTTTCGAGATTCTCCTCAGGTTTCATTCATATATGACTAATTTATATGGAAGTTCATGGTATACGCTAGACGGTTTCTGGTAGTGTTTTATAAGGCTAATTACATATTTAAACTAAATGAAGATCGTATGTGCCAGATTTAAGATATTCAACTTTCAAAGCTAAGTTGAACAATGTAATGATTTAAATCATTTTCGAGAAATTTGCCAGGTTTCGTTTCATTTATGACTAGTTTAAAAGGCCGTTCCCAGTATACGCTAGATGGTTTCTGATAGTATTTTATAGGGCTATTAACATATTTAAACTAAATGAAGATCGTATGTGCCAGATTTAAGATATTCAACTTTCAAAGCTAAGTTGAACAATGTAATAATTTAAATCATTTTCGAGATGTTTCCCAGGTTTCGTTTCATTTATGACTTGTTTAAAAGGCCGTTCCCAGTATACGCTAGATGGTTTCTGATAGTGTTTTATAGGGCTATTAACATATTTAAACTAAATGAAGATCGTATGTGCCAGATTTAAGATATTCAACTTTCAAAGCTAAGTTGGACAATGTAATAATTTAAATCATTTTCGAGATTCTCCTCAGGTTTCATTCATATATGACTAATTTATATGGAAGTTCATGGTATACGCTAGACGGTTTCTGGTAGTGTTTTATAAGGCTAATTACATATTTAAACTAAATGAATATCGTATGTGCCAGATTTAAGATATTCAACTTTCAAAGCTAAGTTGAACAATGTAATAATTTAAATCATTTTCGAGATGTTTCCCAGGTTTCGTTTCATTTATGACTTGTTTAAAAGGCCGTTCCCAGTATACGCTAGATGGTTTCTGATAGTGTTTTATAGGGCTATTAACATATTTAAACTAAATGAAGATCGTATGTGCCAGATTTAAGATATTCAACTTTCAAAGCTAAGTTGGACAATGTAATAATTTAAATCATTTTCGAGATTCTCCTCAGGTTTCATTCATATATGACTAATTTATATGGAAGTTCATGGTATACGCTAGACGGTTTCTGGTAGTGTTTTATAAGGCTAATTACATATTTAAACTAAATGAATATCGTATGTGCCAGATTTAAGATATTCAACTTTCAAAGCTAAGTTGAACAATGTAATGATTTAAATCATTTTCGAGATATTTCCCAGGTTTCGTTTCATTTATGACTTGTTTAAAAGGCCGTTCCCAGTATACTCTAGATGGTTTCTGATAGTGTTTTATAGGGCTATTAACATATTTAAACTAAATGAAGATCGTATGTGCCAGATTTAAGATATTCAACTTTCAAAGCTAAGTTGGACAATGTAATAATTTAAATCATTTTCGAGATTCTCCTCAGGTTTCATTCATATATGACTAATTTATATGGAAGTTCATGGTATACGCTAGACGGTTTCTGGTAGTGTTTTATAAGGCTAATTACATATTTAAACTAAATGAATATCGTATGTGCCAGATTTAAGATATTCAACTTTCAAAGCTAAGTTGAACAATGTAATAATTTAAATCATTTTCGAGATGTTTCCCAGGTTTCGTTTCATTTATGACTTGTTTAAAAGGCCGTTCCCAGTATACGCTAGATGGTTTCTGATAGTGTTTTATAGGGCTATTAACATATTTAAACTAAATGAAGATCGTATGTGCCAGATTTAAGATATTCAACTTTCAAAGCTAAGTTGGACAATGTAATAATTTAAATCATTTTCGAGATTCTCCTCAGGTTTCATTCATATATGACTAATTTATATGGAAGTTCATGGTATACGCTAGACGGTTTCTGGTAGTGTTTTATAAGGCTAATTACATATTTAAACTAAATGAATATCGTATGTGCCAGATTTAAGATATTCAACTTTCAAAGCTAAGTTGAACAATGTAATGATTTAAATCATTTTCGAGATATTTCCCAGGTTTCGTTTCATTTATGACTTGTTTAAAAGGCCGTTCCCAGTATACGCTAGATGGTTTCTGATAGTGTTTTATAGGGCTATTAACATATTTAAACTAAATGAAGATCGTATGTGCCAGATTTAAGATATTCAACTTTCAAAGCTAAGTTGGACAATGTAATAATTTAAATCATTTTCGAGATTCTCCTCAGGTTTCATTCATATATGACTAATTTATATGGAAGTTCATGGTATACGCTAGACGGTTTCTGGTAGTGTTTTATAAGGCTAATTACATATTTAAACTAAATGAAGATCGTATGTGCCAGATTTAAGATATTCAACTTTCAAAGCTAAGTTGAACCATGTAATGATTTAAATCATTTTCGAGATATTTCCCAGGTTTCGTTTCATTTAAGACTAGTTTAAAAGCCCGTCCCAGTATACGCTAGATGGTTTCTGATAGTATTTTATAGGGCTATTAACATATTTAAACTAAATGAAGATCGTATGTGCCAGATTTAAGATATTCAACTTTCAAAGCTAAGTTGGACAATGTAATAATTTAAATCATTTTCGAGATTCTCCTCAGGTTTCATTCATATATGACTAATTTATATGGAAGTTCATGGTATACGCTAGACGGTTTCTGGTAGTGTTTTATAAGGCTAATTACATATTTAAACTAAATGAAGATCGTATGTGCCAGATTTAAGATATTCAACTTTCAAAGCTAAGTTGAACAATGTAATGATTTAAATCATTTTCGAGAAATTTGCCAGGTTTCGTTTCATTTATGACTAGTTTAAAAGGCCGTTCCCAGTATACGCTAGATGGTTTCTGATAGTATTTTATAGGGCTATTAACATATTTAAACTAAATGAAGATCGTATGTGCCAGATTAAAGATATTCAACTTTCAAAGCTAAGTTGGACAATGTAATAATTTAAATCATTTTCGAGATTCTCCTCAGGTTTCATTCATATATGACTAATTTATATGGAAGTTCATGGTATACGCTAGACGGTTTCTGGTAGTGTTTTATAAGGCTAATTACATATTTAAACTAAATGAAGATCGTATGTGCCAGATTTAAGATATTCAACTTTCAAAGCTAAGTTGAACCATGTAATGATTTAAATCATTTTCGAGATATTTCCCAGGTTTCGTTTCATTTAAGACTAGTTTAAAAGCCCGTCCCAGTATACGCTAGATGGTTTCTGATAGTGTTTTATAGGGCTATTAACATATTTAAACTAAATGAAGATCGTATGTGCCAGATTTAAGATATTCAACTTTCAAAGCTAAGTTGGACAATGTAATAATTTAAATCATTTTCGAGATTCTCCTCAGGTTTCATTCATATATGACTAATTTATATGGAAGTTCATGGTATACGCTAGACGGTTTCTGGTAGTGTTTTATAAGGCTAATTACATATTTAAACTAAATGAAGATCGTATGTGCCAGATTTAAGATATTCAACTTTCAAAGCTAAGTTGAACCATGTAATGATTTAAATCATTTTCGAGATATTTCCCAGGTTTCGTTTCATTTAAGACTAGTTTAAAAGCCCGTCCCAGTATACGCTAGATGGTTTCTGATAGTATTTTATAGGGCTATTAACATATTTAAACTAAATGAAGATCGTATGTGCCAGATTTAAGATATTCAACTTTCAAAGCTAAGTTGAACAATGTAATGATTTAAATCATTTTCGAGATATTTCCCAGGTTTCGTTTCATTTATGACTTGTTTAAAAGGCCGTTCCCAGTATACGCTAGATGGTTTCTGATAGTGTTTTATAGGGCTATTAACATATTTAAACTAAATGAAGATCGTATGTGCCAGATTTAAGATATTCAACTTTCAAAGCTAAGTTGGACAATGTAATAATTTAAATCATTTTCGAGATTCTCCTCAGGTTTCATTCATATATGACTAATTTATATGGAAGTTCATGGTATACGCTAGACGGTTTCTGGTAGTGTTTTATAAGGCTAATTACATATTTAAACTAAATGAAGATCGTATGTGCCAGATTTAAGATATTCAACTTTCAAAGCTAAGTTGAACCATGTAATGATTTAAATCATTTTCGAGATATTTCCCAGGTTTCGTTTCATTTAAGACTAGTTTAAAAGGCCGTTCCCAGTATACGCTAGATGGTTTCTGATAGTATTTTATAGGGCTATTAACATATTTAAACTAAATGAAGATCGTATGTGCCAGATTTAAGATATTCAACTTTCAAAGCTAAGTTGAACAATGTAATGATTTAAATCATTTTCGAGATATTTCCCAGGTTTCGTTTCATTTATGACTTGTTTAAAAGGCCGTTCCCAGTATACGCTAGATGGTTTCTGATAGTGTTTTATAGGGCTATTAACATATTTAAACTAAATGAAGATCGTATGTGCCAGATTTAAGATATTCAACTTTCAAAGCTAAGTTGGACAATGTAATAATTTAAATCATTTTCGAGATTCTCCTCAGGTTTCATTCATATATGACTAATTTATATGGAAGTTCATGGTATACGCTAGACGGTTTCTGGTAGTGTTTTATAAGGCTAATTACATATTTAAACTAAATGAAGATCGTATGTGCCAGATTTAAGATATTCAACTTTCAAAGCTAAGTTGAACAATGTAATGATTTAAATCATTTTCGAGAAATTTGCCAGGTTTCGTTTCATTTATGACTAGTTTAAAAGGCCGTTCCCAGTATACGCTAGATGGTTTCTGATAGTATTTTATAGGGCTATTAACATATTTAAACTAAATGAAGATCGTATGTGCCAGATTTAAGATATTCAACTTTCAAAGCTAAGTTGAACAATGTAATAATTTAAATCATTTTCGAGATGTTTCCCAGGTTTCGTTTCATTTATGACTTGTTTAAAAGGCCGTTCCCAGTATACGCTAGATGGTTTCTGATAGTGTTTTATAGGGCTATTAACATATTTAAACTAAATGAAGATCGTATGTGCCAGATTTAAGATATTCAACTTTCAAAGCTAAGTTGGACAATGTAATAATTTAAATCATTTTCGAGATTCTCCTCAGGTTTCATTCATATATGACTAATTTATATGGAAGTTCATGGTATACGCTAGACGGTTTCTGGTAGTGTTTTATAAGGCTAATTACATATTTAAACTAAATGAATATCGTATGTGCCAGATTTAAGATATTCAACTTTCAAAGCTAAGTTGAACAATGTAATAATTTAAATCATTTTCGAGATGTTTCCCAGGTTTCGTTTCATTTATGACTTGTTTAAAAGGCCGTTCCCAGTATACGCTAGATGGTTTCTGATAGTGTTTTATAGGGCTATTAACATATTTAAACTAAATGAAGATCGTATGTGCCAGATTTAAGATATTCAACTTTCAAAGCTAAGTTGGACAATGTAATAATTTAAATCATTTTCGAGATTCTCCTCAGGTTTCATTCATATATGACTAATTTATATGGAAGTTCATGGTATACGCTAGACGGTTTCTGGTAGTGTTTTATAAGGCTAATTACATATTTAAACTAAATGAATATCGTATGTGCCAGATTTAAGATATTCAACTTTCAAAGCTAAGTTGAACAATGTAATGATTTAAATCATTTTCGAGATATTTCCCAGGTTTCGTTTCATTTATGACTTGTTTAAAAGGCCGTTCCCAGTATACTCTAGATGGTTTCTGAAAGTGTTTTATAGGGCTATTAACATATTTAAACTAAATGAAGATCGTATGTGCCAGATTTAAGATATTCAACTTTCAAAGCTAAGTTGGACAATGTAATAATTTAAATCATTTTCGAGATTCTCCTCAGGTTTCATTCATATATGACTAATTTATATGGAAGTTCATGGTATACGCTAGACGGTTTCTGGTAGTGTTTTATAAGGCTAATTACATATTTAAACTAAATGAATATCGTATGTGCCAGATTTAAGATATTCAACTTTCAAAGCTAAGTTGAACAATGTAATAATTTAAATCATTTTCGAGATGTTTCCCAGGTTTCGTTTCATTTATGACTTGTTTAAAAGGCCGTTCCCAGTATACGCTAGATGGTTTCTGATAGTGTTTTATAGGGCTATTAACATATTTAAACTAAATGAAGATCGTATGTGCCAGATTTAAGATATTCAACTTTCAAAGCTAAGTTGGACAATGTAATAATTTAAATCATTTTCGAGATTCTCCTCAGGTTTCATTCATATATGACTAATTTATATGGAAGTTCATGGTATACGCTAGACGGTTTCTGGTAGTGTTTTATAAGGCTAATTACATATTTAAACTAAATGAATATCGTATGTGCCAGATTTAAGATATTCAACTTTCAAAGCTAAGTTGAACAATGTAATGATTTAAATCATTTTCGAGATATTTCCCAGGTTTCGTTTCATTTATGACTTGTTTAAAAGGCCGTTCCCAGTATACGCTAGATGGTTTCTGATAGTGTTTTATAGGGCTATTAACATATTTAAACTAAATGAAGATCGTATGTGCCAGATTTAAGATATTCAACTTTCAAAGCTAAGTTGGACAATGTAATAATTTAAATCATTTTCGAGATTCTCCTCAGGTTTCATTCATATATGACTAATTTATATGGAAGTTCATGGTATACGCTAGACGGTTTCTGGTAGTGTTTTATAAGGCTAATTACATATTTAAACTAAATGAAGATCGTATGTGCCAGATTTAAGATATTCAACTTTCAAAGCTAAGTTGAACCATGTAATGATTTAAATCATTTTCGAGATATTTCCCAGGTTTCGTTTCATTTAAGACTAGTTTAAAAGCCCGTCCCAGTATACGCTAGATGGTTTCTGATAGTATTTTATAGGGCTATTAACATATTTAAACTAAATGAAGATCGTATGTGCCAGATTTAAGATATTCAACTTTCAAAGCTAAGTTGGACAATGTAATAATTTAAATCATTTTCGAGATTCTCCTCAGGTTTCATTCATATATGACTAATTTATATGGAAGTTCATGGTATACGCTAGACGGTTTCTGGTAGTGTTTTATAAGGCTAATTACATATTTAAACTAAATGAAGATCGTATGTGCCAGATTTAAGATATTCAACTTTCAAAGCTAAGTTGAACAATGTAATGATTTAAATCATTTTCGAGAAATTTGCCAGGTTTCGTTTCATTTATGACTAGTTTAAAAGGCCGTTCCCAGTATACGCTAGATGGTTTCTGATAGTATTTTATAGGGCTATTAACATATTTAAACTAAATGAAGATCGTATGTGCCAGATTAAAGATATTCAACTTTCAAAGCTAAGTTGAACAATGTAATGATTTAAATCATTTTCGAGATATTTCCCAGGTTTCGTTTCATTTATGACTAGTTTAAAAGGCCGTTCCCAGTATACAATAGATGGTTTCTGATAGTGTTTTATAGGGCTATTAACATATTTAAACTAAATGAATATCGTATGTGCCAGATTTAAGATATTCAACTTTCAAAGCTAAGTTGAACAATGTAATAATTTAAATCATTTTCGAGATGTTTCCCAGGTTTCGTTTCATTTATGACTTGTTTAAAAGGCCGTTCCCAGTATACGCTAGATGGTTTCTGATAGTGTTTTATAGGGCTATTAACATATTTAAACTAAATGAAGATCGTATGTGCCAGATTTAAGATATTCAACTTTCAAAGCTAAGTTGGACAATGTAATAATTTAAATCATTTTCGAGATTCTCCTCAGGTTTCATTCATATATGACTAATTTATATGGAAGTTCATGGTATACGCTAGACGGTTTCTGGTAGTGTTTTATAAGGCTAATTACATATTTAAACTAAATGAATATCGTATGTGCCAGATTTAAGATATTCAACTTTCAAAGCTAAGTTGAACAATGTAATGATTTAAATCATTTTCGAGATATTTCCCAGGTTTCGTTTCATTTATGACTTGTTTAAAAGGCCGTTCCCAGTATACGCTAGATGGTTTCTGATAGTGTTTTATAGGGCTATTAACATATTTAAACTAAATGAAGATCGTATGTGCCAGATTTAAGATATTCAACTTTCAAAGCTAAGTTGGACAATGTAATAATTTAAATCATTTTCGAGATTCTCCTCAGGTTTCATTCATATATGACTAATTTATATGGAAGTTCATGGTATACGCTAGACGGTTTCTGGTAGTGTTTTATAAGGCTAATTACATATTTAAACTAAATGAATATCGTATGTGCCAGATTTAAGATATTCAACTTTCAAAGCTAAGTTGAACAATGTAATAATTTAAATCATTTTCGAGATGTTTCCCAGGTTTCGTTTCATTTATGACTTGTTTAAAAGGCCGTTCCCAGTATACGCTAGATGGTTTCTGATAGTGTTTTATAGGGCTATTAACATATTTAAACTAAATGAAGATCGTATGTGCCAGATTTAAGATATTCAACTTTCAAAGCTAAGTTGGACAATGTAATAATTTAAATCATTTTCGAGATTCTCCTCAGGTTTCATTCATATATGACTAATTTATATGGAAGTTCATGGTATACGCTAGACGGTTTCTGGTAGTGTTTTATAAGGCTAATTACATATTTAAACTAAATGAATATCGTATGTGCCAGATTTAAGATATTCAACTTTCAAAGCTAAGTTGAACAATGTAATGATTTAAATCATTTTCGAGATATTTCCCAGGTTTCGTTTCATTTATGACTTGTTTAAAAGGCCGTTCCCAGTATACGCTAGATGGTTTCTGATAGTGTTTTATAGGGCTATTAACATATTTAAACTAAATGAAGATCGTATGTGCCAGATTTAAGATATTCAACTTTCAAAGCTAAGTTGGACAATGTAATAATTTAAATCATTTTCGAGATTCTCCTCAGGTTTCATTCATATATGACTAATTTATATGGAAGTTCATGGTATACGCTAGACGGTTTCTGGTAGTGTTTTATAAGGCTAATTACATATTTAAACTAAATGAAGATCGTATGTGCCAGATTTAAGATATTCAACTTTCAAAGCTAAGTTGAACCATGTAATGATTTAAATCATTTTCGAGATATTTCCCAGGTTTCGTTTCATTTAAGACTAGTTTAAAAGCCCGTCCCAGTATACGCTAGATGGTTTCTGATAGTATTTTATAGGGCTATTAACATATTTAAACTAAATGAAGATCGTATGTGCCAGATTTAAGATATTCAACTTTCAAAGCTAAGTTGAACAATGTAATGATTTAAATCATTTTCGAGATATTTCCCAGGTTTCGTTTCATTTATGACTTGTTTAAAAGGCCGTTCCCAGTATACGCTAGATGGTTTCTGATAGTGTTTTATAAGGCTAATTACATATTTAAACTAAATGAATATCGTATGTGCCAGATTTAAGATATTCAACTTTCAAAGCTAAGTTGAACAATGTAATAATTTAAATCATTTTCGAGATGTTTCCCAGGTTTCGTTTCATTTATGACTTGTTTAAAAGGCCGTTCCCAGTATACGCTAGATGGTTTCTGATAGTGTTTTATAGGGCTATTAACATATTTAAACTAAATGAAGATCGTATGTGCCAGATTTAAGATATTCAACTTTCAAAGCTAAGTTGGACAATGTAATAATTTAATTCATTTTCGAGATTCTCCTCAGGTTTCATTCATATATGACTAATTTATATGGAAGTTCATGGTATACGCTAGACGGTTTCTGGTAGTGTTTTATAAGGCTAATTACATATTTAAACTAAATGAAGATCGTATGTGCCAGATTTAAGATATTCAACTTTCAAAGCTAAGTTGAACCATGTAATGATTTAAATCATTTTCGAGATATTTCCCAGGTTTCGTTTCATTTAAGACTAGTTTAAAAGGCCGTTCCCAGTATACGCTAGATGGTTTCTGATAGTATTTTATAGGGCTATTGACATATTTAAACTAAATGAAGATCGTATGTGCCAGATTTAAGATATTCAACTTTCAAAGCTAAGTTGAACAATGTAATGATTTAAATCATTTTCGAGATATTTCCCAGGTTTCGTTTCATCTATGACTTGTTTAAAAGGCCGTTCCCAGTATACGCTAGATGGTTTCTGATAGTGTTTTATAGGGCTATTAACATATTTAAACTAAATGAAGATCGTATGTGCCAGATTTAAGATATTCAACTTTCAAAGCTAAGTTGAACAATGTAATAATTTAAATCATTTTCGAGATGTTTCCCAGGTTTCGTTTCATTTATGACTTGTTTAAAAGGCCGTTCCCAGTATACGCTAGATGGTTTCTGATAGTGTTTTATAGGGCTATTAACATATTTAAACTAAATGAAGATCGTATGTGCCAGATTTAAGATATTCAACTTTCAAAGCTAAGTTGGACAATGTAATAATTTAAATCATTTTCGAGATTCTCCTCAGGTTTCATTCATATATGACTAATTTATATGGAAGTTCATGGTATACGCTAGACGGTTTCTGGTAGTGTTTTATAAGGCTAATTACATATTTAAACTAAATGAATATCGTATGTGCCAGATTTAAGATATTCAACTTTCAAAGCTAAGTTGAACAATGTAATAATTTAAATCATTTTCGAGATGTTTCCCAGGTTTCGTTTCATTTATGACTTGTTTAAAAGGCCGTTCCCAGTATACGCTAGATGGTTTCTGATAGTGTTTTATAGGGCTATTAACATATTTAAACTAAATGAAGATCGTATGTGCCAGATTTAAGATATTCAACTTTCAAAGCTAAGTTGGACAATGTAATAATTTAATTCATTTTCGAGATTCTCCTCAGGTTTCATTCATATATGACTAATTTATATGGAAGTTCATGGTATACGCTAGACGGTTTCTGGTAGTGTTTTATAAGGCTAATTACATATTTAAACTAAATGAAGATCGTATGTGCCAGATTTAAGATATTCAACTTTCAAAGCTAAGTTGAACAATGTAATGATTTAAATCATTTTAGAGATATTTCCCAGGTTTCGTTTCATTTATGACTTGTTTAAAAGGCCGTTCCCAGTATACGCTAGATGGTTTCTGATAGTGTTTTATAGGGCTATTAACATATTTAAACTAAATGAAGATCGTATGTGCCAGATTTAAGATATTCAACTTTCAACGCTAAGTTGGACAATGTAATAATTTAAATCATTTTCGAGATTCTCCTCAGGTTTCATTCATATATGACTAATTTATATGGAAGTTCATGGTATACGCTAGACGGTTTCTGGTAGTGTTTTATAAGGCTAATTACATATTTAAACTAAATGAATATCGTATGTGCCAGATTTAAGATATTCAACTTTCAAAGCTAAGTTGAACAATGTAATAATTTAAATCATTTTCGAGATGTTTCCCAGGTTTCGTTTCATTTATGACTTGTTTAAAAGGCCGTTCCCAGTATACGCTAGATGGTTTCTGATAGTGTTTTATAGGGCTATTAACATATTTAAACTAAATGAAGATCGTATGTGCCAGATTTAAGATATTCAACTTTCAAAGCTAAGTTGGACAATGTAATAATTTAAATCATTTTCGAGATGTTTCCCAGGTTTCGTTTCATTTATGACTTGTTTAAAAGGCCGTTCCCAGTATACGCTAGATGGTTTCTGATAGTGTTTTATAGGGCTATTAACATATTTAAACTAAATGAAGATCGTATGTGCCAGATTTAAGATATTCAACTTTCAAAGCTAAGTTGGACAATGTAATAATTTAAATCATTTTCGAGATTCTCCTCAGGTTTCATTCATATATGACTAATTTATATGGAAGTTCATGGTATACGCTAGACGGTTTCTGGTAGTGTTTTATAAGGCTAATTACATATTTAAACTAAATGAATATCGTATGTGCCAGATTTAAGATATTCAACTTTCAAAGCTAAGTTGAACAATGTAATAATTTAAATCATTTTCGAGATGTTTCCCAGGTTTCGTTTCATTTATGACTTGTTTAAAAGGCCGTTCCCAGTATACGCTAGATGGTTTCTGATAGTGTTTTATAGGGCTATTAACATATTTAAACTAAATGAAGATCGTATGTGCCAGATTTAAGATATTCAACTTTCAAAGCTAAGTTGGACAATGTAATAATTTAATTCATTTTCGAGATTCTCCTCAGGTTTCATTCATATATGACTAATTTATATGGAAGTTCATGGTATACGCTAGACGGTTTCTGGTAGTGTTTTATAAGGCTAATTACATATTTAAACTAAATGAAGATCGTATGTGCCAGATTTAAGATATTCAACTTTCAAAGCTAAGTTGAACAATGTAATGATTTAAATCATTTTAGAGATATTTCCCAGGTTTCGTTTCATTTATGACTTGTTTAAAAGGCCGTTCCCAGTATACGCTAGATGGTTTCTGATAGTGTTTTATAGGGCTATTAACATATTTAAACTAAATGAAGATCGTATGTGCCAGATTTAAGATATTCAACTTTCAACGCTAAGTTGGACAATGTAATAATTTAAATCATTTTCGAGATTCTCCTCAGGTTTCATTCATATATGACTAATTTATATGGAAGTTCATGGTATACGCTAGACGGTTTCTGGTAGTGTTTTATAAGGCTAATTACATATTTAAACTAAATGAATATCGTATGTGCCAGATTTAAGATATTCAACTTTCAAAGCTAAGTTGAACAATGTAATAATTTAAATCATTTTCGAGATGTTTCCCAGGTTTCGTTTCATTTATGACTTGTTTAAAAGGCCGTTCCCAGTATACGCTAGATGGTTTCTGATAGTGTTTTATAGGGCTATTAACATATTTAAACTAAATGAAGATCGTATGTGCCAGATTTAAGATATTCAACTTTCAAAGCTAAGTTGGACAATGTAATAATTTAAATCATTTTCGAGATTCTCCTCAGGTTTCATTCATATATGACTAATTTATATGGAAGTTCATGGTATACGCTAGACGGTTTCTGGTAGTGTTTTATAAGGCTAATTACATATTTAAACTAAATGAATATCGTATGTGCCAGATTTAAGATATTCAACTTTCAAAGCTAAGTTGAACAATGTAATGATTTAAATCATTTTCGAGATATTTCCCAGGTTTCGTTTCATTTATGACTTGTTTAAAAGGCCGTTCCCAGTATACGCTAGATGGTTTCTGATAGTGTTTTATAGGGCTATTAACATATTTAAACTAAATGAAGATCGTATGTGCCAGATTTAAGATATTCAACTTTCAAAGCTAAGTTGGACAATGTAATAATTTAAACCATTTTCGAGATTCTCCTCAGGTTTCATTCATATATGACTATTTATATGGAAGTTCATGGTATACGCTAGACGGTTTCTGGTAGTGTTTTATAAGGCTAATTACATATTTAAACTAAATGAATATCGTATGTGCCAGATTTAAGATATTCAACTTTCAAAGCTAAGTTGAACAATGTAATAATTTAAATCATTTTCGAGATGTTTCCCAGGTTTCGTTTCATTTATGACTTGTTTAAAAGGCCGTTCCCAGTATACGCTAGATGGTTTCTGATAGTGTTTTATAGGGCTATTAACATATTTAAACTAAATGAAGATCGTATGTGCCAGATTTAAGATATTCAACTTTCAAAGCTAAGTTGGACAATGTAATAATTTAAATCATTTTCGAGATTCTCCTCAGGTTTCATTCATATATGACTAATTTATATGGAAGTTCATGGTATACGCTAGACGGTTTCTGGTAGTGTTTTATAAGGCTAATTACATATTTAAACTAAATGAATATCGTATGTGCCAGATTTAAGATATTCAACTTTCAAAGCTAAGTTGAACAATGTAATGATTTAAATCATTTTCGAGATATTTCCCAGGTTTCGTTTCATTTATGACTTGTTTAAAAGGCCGTTCCCAGTATACGCTAGATGGTTTCTGATAGTGTTTTATAGGGCTATTAACATATTTAAACTAAATGAAGATCGTATGTGCCAGATTTAAGATATTCAACTTTCAAAGCTAAGTTGGACAATGTAATAATTTAAATCATTTTCGAGATTCTCCTCAGGTTTCATTCATATATGACTAATTTATATGGAAGTTCATGGTATACGCTAGACGGTTTCTGGTAGTGTTTTATAAGGCTAATTACATATTTAAACTAAATGAAGATCGTATGTGCCAGATTTAAGATATTCAACTTTCAAAGCTAAGTTGAACCATGTAATGATTTAAATCATTTTCGAGATATTTCCCAGGTTTCGTTTCATTTAAGACTAGTTTAAAAGCCCGTCCCAGTATACGCTAGATGGTTTCTGATAGTATTTTATAGGGCTATTAACATATTTAAACTAAATGAAGATCGTATGTGCCAGATTTAAGATATTCAACTTTCAAAGCTAAGTTGAACAATGTAATGATTTAAATCATTTTCGAGATATTTCCCAGGTTTCGTTTCATTTATGACTTGTTTAAAAGGCCGTTCCCAGTATACGCTAGATGGTTTCTGATAGTGTTTTATAAGGCTAATTACATATTTAAACTAAATGAATATCGTATGTGCCAGATTTAAGATATTCAACTTTCAAAGCTAAGTTGAACAATGTAATAATTTAAATCATTTTCGAGATGTTTCCCAGGTTTCGTTTCATTTATGACTTGTTTAAAAGGCCGTTCCCAGTATACGCTAGATGGTTTCTGATAGTGTTTTATAGGGCTATTAACATATTTAAACTAAATGAAGATCGTATGTGCCAGATTTAAGATATTCAACTTTCAAAGCTAAGTTGGACAATGTAATAATTTAATTCATTTTCGAGATTCTCCTCAGGTTTCATTCATATATGACTAATTTATATGGAAGTTCATGGTATACGCTAGACGGTTTCTGGTAGTGTTTTATAAGGCTAATTACATATTTAAACTAAATGAAGATCGTATGTGCCAGATTTAAGATATTCAACTTTCAAAGCTAAGTTGAACCATGTAATGATTTAAATCATTTTCGAGATATTTCCCAGGTTTCGTTTCATTTAAGACTAGTTTAAAAGGCCGTTCCCAGTATACGCTAGATGGTTTCTGATAGTATTTTATAGGGCTATTGACATATTTAAACTAAATGAAGATCGTATGTGCCAGATTTAAGATATTCAACTTTCAAAGCTAAGTTGAACAATGTAATGATTTAAATCATTTTCGAGATATTTCCCAGGTTTCGTTTCATCTATGACTTGTTTAAAAGGCCGTTCCCAGTATACGCTAGATGGTTTCTGATAGTGTTTTATAGGGCTATTAACATATTTAAACTAAATGAAGATCGTATGTGCCAGATTTAAGATATTCAACTTTCAAAGCTAAGTTGAACAATGTAATAATTTAAATCATTTTCGAGATGTTTCCCAGGTTTCGTTTCATTTATGACTTGTTTAAAAGGCCGTTCCCAGTATACGCTAGATGGTTTCTGATAGTGTTTTATAGGGCTATTAACATATTTAAACTAAATGAAGATCGTATGTGCCAGATTTAAGATATTCAACTTTCAAAGCTAAGTTGGACAATGTAATAATTTAAATCATTTTCGAGATTCTCCTCAGGTTTCATTCATATATGACTAATTTATATGGAAGTTCATGGTATACGCTAGACGG
Source organism: Phalangium opilio (assembly GCF_054372755.1). NCBI lineage: Eukaryota > Metazoa > Arthropoda > Arachnida > Opiliones > Phalangiidae > Phalangium > Phalangium opilio. The sequence continues at coordinate 7,436,859 of NW_028324180.1, read as the reverse complement.
TTTCTGGTAGTGTTTTATAAGGCTAATTACATATTTAAACTAAATGAATATCGTATGTGCCAGATTTAAGATATTCAACTTTCAAAGCTAAGTTGAACAATGTAATAATTTAAATCATTTTCGAGATGTTCCCAGGTTTCGTTTCATTTATGACTTGTTTAAAAGGCCGTTCCCAGTATACGCTAGATGGTTTCTGATAGTGTTTTATAGGGCTATTAACATATTTAAACTAAATGAAGATCGTATGTGCCAGATTTAAGATATTCAACTTTCAAAGCTAAGTTGGACAATGTAATAATTTAATTCATTTTCGAGATTCTCCTCAGGTTTCATTCATATATGACTAATTTATATGGAAGTTCATGGTATACGCTAGACGGTTTCTGGTAGTGTTTTATAAGGCTAATTACATATTTAAACTAAATGAAGATCGTATGTGCCAGATTTAAGATATTCAACTTTCAAAGCTAAGTTGAACAATGTAATAATTTAAATCATTTTCGAGATGTTTCCCAGGTTTCGTTTCATTTATGACTTGTTTAAAAGGCCGTTCCCAGTATACGCTAGATGGTTTCTGATAGTGTTTTATAGGGCTATTAACATATTTAAACTAAATGAAGATCGTATGTGCCAGATTTAAGATATTCAACTTTCAAAGCTAAGTTGGACAATGTAATAATTTAAATCATTTTCGAGATTCTCCTCAGGTTTCATTCATATATGACTAATTTATATGGAAGTTCATGGTATACGCTAGACGGTTTCTGGTAGTGTTTTATAAGGCTAATTACATATTTAAACTAAATGAATATCGTATGTGCCAGATTTAAGATATTCAACTTTCAAAGCTAAGTTGAACAATGTAATAATTTAAATCATTTTCGAGATGTTTCCCAGGTTTCGTTTCATTTATGACTTGTTTAAAAGGCCGTTCCCAGTATACGCTAGATGGTTTCTGATAGTGTTTTATAGGGCTATTAACATATTTAAACTAAATGAAGATCGTATGTGCCAGATTTAAGATATTCAACTTTCAAAGCTTAGTTGGACAATGTAATAATTTAATTCATTTTCGAGATTCTCCTCAGGTTTCATTCATATATGACTAATTTATATGGAAGTTCATGGTATACGCTAGACGGTTTCTGGTAGTGTTTTATAAGGCTAATTACATATTTAAACTAAATGAAGATCGTATGTGCCAGATTTAAGATATTCAACTTTCAAAGCTAAGTTGAACAATGTAATGATTTAAATCATTTTAGAGATATTTCCCAGGTTTCGTTTCATTTATGACTTGTTTAAAAGGCCGTTCCCAGTATACGCTAGATGGTTTCTGATAGTGTTTTATAGGGCTATTAACATATTTAAACTAAATGAAGATCGTATGTGCCAGATTTAAGATATTCAACTTTCAACGCTAAGTTGGACAATGTAATAATTTAAATCATTTTCGAGATTCTCCTCAGGTTTCATTCATATATGACTAATTTATATGGAAGTTCATGGTATACGCTAGACGGTTTCTGGTAGTGTTTTATAAGGCTAATTACATATTTAAACTAAATGAATATCGTATGTGCCAGATTTAAGATATTCAACTTTCAAAGCTAAGTTGAACAATGTAATAATTTAAATCATTTTCGAGATGTTTCCCAGGTTTCGTTTCATTTATGACTTGTTTAAAAGGCCGTTCCCAGTATACGCTAGATGGTTTCTGATAGTGTTTTATAGGGCTATTAACATATTTAAACTAAATGAAGATCGTATGTGCCAGATTTAAGATATTCAACTTTCAAAGCTAAGTTGGACAATGTAATAATTTAAATCATTTTCGAGATTCTCCTCAGGTTTCATTCATATATGACTAATTTATATGGAAGTTCATGGTATACGCTAGACGGTTTCTGGTAGTGTTTTATAAGGCTAATTACATATTTAAACTAAATGAATATCGTATGTGCCAGATTTAAGATATTCAACTTTCAAAGCTAAGTTGAACAATGTAATGATTTAAATCATTTTCGAGATATTTCCCAGGTTTCGTTTCATTTATGACTTGTTTAAAAGGCCGTTCCCAGTATACGCTAGATGGTTTCTGATAGTGTTTTATAGGGCTATTAACATATTTAAACTAAATGAAGATCGTATGTGCCAGATTTAAGATATTCAACTTTCAAAGCTAAGTTGGACAATGTAATAATTTAAATCATTTTCGAGATTCTCCTCAGGTTTCATTCATATATGACTATTTATATGGAAGTTCATGGTATACGCTAGACGGTTTCTGGTAGTGTTTTATAAGGCTAATTACATATTTAAACTAAATGAATATCGTATGTGCCAGATTTAAGATATTCAACTTTCAAAGCTAAGTTGAACAATGTAATAATTTAAATCATTTTCGAGATGTTTCCCAGGTTTCGTTTCATTTATGACTTGTTTAAAAGGCCGTTCCCAGTATACGCTAGATGGTTTCTGATAGTGTTTTATAGGGCTATTAACATATTTAAACTAAATGAAGATCGTATGTGCCAGATTTAAGATATTCAACTTTCAAAGCTAAGTTGGACAATGTAATAATTTAAATCATTTTCGAGATTCTCCTCAGGTTTCATTCATATATGACTAATTTATATGGAAGTTCATGGTATACGCTAGACGGTTTCTGGTAGTGTTTTATAAGGCTAATTACATATTTAAACTAAATGAATATCGTATGTGCCAGATTTAAGATATTCAACTTTCAAAGCTAAGTTGAACAATGTAATGATTTAAATCATTTTCGAGATATTTCCCAGGTTTCGTTTCATTTATGACTTGTTTAAAAGGCCGTTCCCAGTATACGCTAGATGGTTTCTGATAGTGTTTTATAGGGCTATTAACATATTTAAACTAAATGAAGATCGTATGTGCCAGATTTAAGATATTCAACTTTCAAAGCTAAGTTGGACAATGTAATAATTTAAATCATTTTCGAGATTCTCCTCAGGTTTCATTCATATATGACTAATTTATATGGAAGTTCATGGTATACGCTAGACGGTTTCTGGTAGTGTTTTATAAGGCTAATTACATATTTAAACTAAATGAATATCGTATGTGCCAGATTTAAGATATTCAACTTTCAAAGCTAAGTTGAACAATGTAATAATTTAAATCATTTTCGAGATGTTTCCCAGGTTTCGTTTCATTTATGACTTGTTTAAAAGGCCGTTCCCAGTATACGCTAGATGGTTTCTGATAGTGTTTTATAGGGCTATTAACATATTTAAACTAAATGAAGATCGTATGTGCCAGATTTAAGATATTCAACTTTCAAAGCTAAGTTGGACAATGTAATAATTTAATTCATTTTCGAGATTCTCCTCAGGTTTCATTCATATATGACTAATTTATATGGAAGTTCATGGTATACGCTAGACGGTTTCTGGTAGTGTTTTATAAGGCTAATTACATATTTAAACTAAATGAAGATCGTATGTGCCAGATTTAAGATATTCAACTTTCAAAGCTAAGTTGAACAATGTAATGATTTAAATCATTTTAGAGATATTTCCCAGGTTTCGTTTCATTTATGACTTGTTTAAAAGGCCGTTCCCAGTATACGCTAGATGGTTTCTGATAGTGTTTTATAGGGCTATTAACATATTTAAACTAAATGAAGATCGTATGTGCCAGATTTAAGATATTCAACTTTCAACGCTAAGTTGGACAATGTAATAATTTAAATCATTTTCGAGATTCTCCTCAGGTTTCATTCATATATGACTAATTTATATGGAAGTTCATGGTATACGCTAGACGGTTTCTGGTAGTGTTTTATAAGGCTAATTACATATTTAAACTAAATGAATATCGTATGTGCCAGATTTAAGATATTCAACTTTCAAAGCTAAGTTGAACAATGTAATAATTTAAATCATTTTCGAGATGTTTCCCAGGTTTCGTTTCATTTATGACTTGTTTAAAAGGCCGTTCCCAGTATACGCTAGATGGTTTCTGATAGTGTTTTATAGGGCTATTAACATATTTAAACTAAATGAAGATCGTATGTGCCAGATTTAAGATATTCAACTTTCAAAGCTAAGTTGGACAATGTAATAATTTAAATCATTTTCGAGATTCTCCTCAGGTTTCATTCATATATGACTAATTTATATGGAAGTTCATGGTATACGCTAGACGGTTTCTGGTAGTGTTTTATAAGGCTAATTACATATTTAAACTAAATGAATATCGTATGTGCCAGATTTAAGATATTCAACTTTCAAAGCTAAGTTGAACAATGTAATGATTTAAATCATTTTCGAGATATTTCCCAGGTTTCGTTTCATTTATGACTTGTTTAAAAGGCCGTTCCCAGTATACGCTAGATGGTTTCTGATAGTGTTTTATAGGGCTATTAACATATTTAAACTAAATGAAGATCGTATGTGCCAGATTTAAGATATTCAACTTTCAAAGCTAAGTTGGACAATGTAATAATTTAAATCATTTTCGAGATTCTCCTCAGGTTTCATTCATATATGACTATTTATATGGAAGTTCATGGTATACGCTAGACGGTTTCTGGTAGTGTTTTATAAGGCTAATTACATATTTAAACTAAATGAATATCGTATGTGCCAGATTTAAGATATTCAACTTTCAAAGCTAAGTTGAACAATGTAATAATTTAAATCATTTTCGAGATGTTTCCCAGGTTTCGTTTCATTTATGACTTGTTTAAAAGGCCGTTCCCAGTATACGCTAGATGGTTTCTGATAGTGTTTTATAGGGCTATTAACATATTTAAACTAAATGAAGATCGTATGTGCCAGATTTAAGATATTCAACTTTCAAAGCTAAGTTGGACAATGTAATAATTTAAATCATTTTCGAGATTCTCCTCAGGTTTCATTCATATATGACTAATTTATATGGAAGTTCATGGTATACGCTAGACGGTTTCTGGTAGTGTTTTATAAGGCTAATTACATATTTAAACTAAATGAATATCGTATGTGCCAGATTTAAGATATTCAACTTTCAAAGCTAAGTTGAACAATGTAATGATTTAAATCATTTTCGAGATATTTCCCAGGTTTCGTTTCATTTATGACTTGTTTAAAAGGCCGTTCCCAGTATACGCTAGATGGTTTCTGATAGTGTTTTATAGGGCTATTAACATATTTAAACTAAATGAAGATCGTATGTGCCAGATTTAAGATATTCAACTTTCAAAGCTAAGTTGGACAATGTAATAATTTAAATCATTTTCGAGATTCTCCTCAGGTTTCATTCATATATGACTAATTTATATGGAAGTTCATGGTATACGCTAGACGGTTTCTGGTAGTGTTTTATAAGGCTAATTACATATTTAAACTAAATGAAGATCGTATGTGCCAGATTTAAGATATTCAACTTTCAAAGCTAAGTTGAACCATGTAATGATTTAAATCATTTTCGAGATATTTCCCAGGTTTCGTTTCATTTAAGACTAGTTTAAAAGCCCGTCCCAGTATACGCTAGATGGTTTCTGATAGTATTTTATAGGGCTATTAACATATTTAAACTAAATGAAGATCGTATGTGCCAGATTTAAGATATTCAACTTTCAAAGCTAAGTTGAACAATGTAATGATTTAAATCATTTTCGAGATATTTCCCAGGTTTCGTTTCATTTATGACTTGTTTAAAAGGCCGTTCCCAGTATACGCTAGATGGTTTCTGATAGTGTTTTATAAGGCTAATTACATATTTAAACTAAATGAATATCGTATGTGCCAGATTTAAGATATTCAACTTTCAAAGCTAAGTTGAACAATGTAATAATTTAAATCATTTTCGAGATGTTTCCCAGGTTTCGTTTCATTTATGACTTGTTTAAAAGGCCGTTCCCAGTATACGCTAGATGGTTTCTGATAGTGTTTTATAGGGCTATTAACATATTTAAACTAAATGAAGATCGTATGTGCCAGATTTAAGATATTCAACTTTCAAAGCTAAGTTGGACAATGTAATAATTTAATTCATTTTCGAGATTCTCCTCAGGTTTCATTCATATATGACTAATTTATATGGAAGTTCATGGTATACGCTAGACGGTTTCTGGTAGTGTTTTATAAGGCTAATTACATATTTAAACTAAATGAAGATCGTATGTGCCAGATTTAAGATATTCAACTTTCAAAGCTAAGTTGAACCATGTAATGATTTAAATCATTTTCGAGATATTTCCCAGGTTTCGTTTCATTTAAGACTAGTTTAAAAGGCCGTTCCCAGTATACGCTAGATGGTTTCTGATAGTATTTTATAGGGCTATTGACATATTTAAACTAAATGAAGATCGTATGTGCCAGATTTAAGATATTCAACTTTCAAAGCTAAGTTGAACAATGTAATGATTTAAATCATTTTCGAGATATTTCCCAGGTTTCGTTTCATCTATGACTTGTTTAAAAGGCCGTTCCCAGTATACGCTAGATGGTTTCTGATAGTGTTTTATAGGGCTATTAACATATTTAAACTAAATGAAGATCGTATGTGCCAGATTTAAGATATTCAACTTTCAAAGCTAAGTTGAACAATGTAATAATTTAAATCATTTTCGAGATGTTTCCCAGGTTTCGTTTCATTTATGACTTGTTTAAAAGGCCGTTCCCAGTATACGCTAGATGGTTTCTGATAGTGTTTTATAGGGCTATTAACATATTTAAACTAAATGAAGATCGTATGTGCCAGATTTAAGATATTCAACTTTCAAAGCTAAGTTGGACAATGTAATAATTTAAATCATTTTCGAGATTCTCCTCAGGTTTCATTCATATATGACTAATTTATATGGAAGTTCATGGTATACGCTAGACGGTTTCTGGTAGTGTTTTATAAGGCTAATTACATATTTAAACTAAATGAATATCGTATGTGCCAGATTTAAGATATTCAACTTTCAAAGCTAAGTTGAACAATGTAATAATTTAAATCATTTTCGAGATGTTCCCAGGTTTCGTTTCATTTATGACTTGTTTAAAAGGCCGTTCCCAGTATACGCTAGATGGTTTCTGATAGTGTTTTATAGGGCTATTAACATATTTAAACTAAATGAAGATCGTATGTGCCAGATTTAAGATATTCAACTTTCAAAGCTAAGTTGGACAATGTAATAATTTAATTCATTTTCGAGATTCTCCTCAGGTTTCATTCATATATGACTAATTTATATGGAAGTTCATGGTATACGCTAGACGGTTTCTGGTAGTGTTTTATAAGGCTAATTACATATTTAAACTAAATGAAGATCGTATGTGCCAGATTTAAGATATTCAACTTTCAAAGCTAAGTTGAACAATGTAATGATTTAAATCATTTTCGAGATATTTCCCAGGTTTCGTTTCATTTATGACTTGTTTAAAAGGCCGTTCCCAGTATACGCTAGATGGTTTCTGATAGTGTTTTATAGGGCTATTAACATATTTAAACTAAATGAAGATCGTATGTGCCAGATTTAAGATATTCAACTTTCAAAGCTAAGTTGGACAATGTAATAATTTAAATCATTTTCGAGATTCTCCTCAGGTTTCATTCATATATGACTAATTTATATGGAAGTTCATGGTATACGCTAGACGGTTTCTGGTAGTGTTTTATAAGGCTAATTACATATTTAAACTAAATGAAGATCGTATGTGCCAGATTTAAGATATTCAACTTTCAAAGCTAAGTTGAACCATGTAATGATTTAAATCATTTTCGAGATATTTCCCAGGTTTCGTTTCATTTAAGACTAGTTTAAAAGCCCGTCCCAGTATACGCTAGATGGTTTCTGATAGTATTTTATAGGGCTATTAACATATTTAAACTAAATGAAGATCGTATGTGCCAGATTTAAGATATTCAACTTTCAAAGCTAAGTTGAACAATGTAATGATTTAAATCATTTTCGAGATATTTCCCAGGTTTCGTTTCATTTATGACTTGTTTAAAAGGCCGTTCCCAGTATACGCTAGATGGTTTCTGATAGTGTTTTATAAGGCTAATTACATATTTAAACTAAATGAATATCGTATGTGCCAGATTTAAGATATTCAACTTTCAAAGCTAAGTTGAACAATGTAATAATTTAAATCATTTTCGAGATGTTTCCCAGGTTTCGTTTCATTTATGACTTGTTTAAAAGGCCGTTCCCAGTATACGCTAGATGGTTTCTGATAGTGTTTTATAGGGCTATTAACATATTTAAACTAAATGAAGATCGTATGTGCCAGATTTAAGATATTCAACTTTCAAAGCTAAGTTGGACAATGTAATAATTTAATTCATTTTCGAGATTCTCCTCAGGTTTCATTCATATATGACTAATTTATATGGAAGTTCATGGTATACGCTAGACGGTTTCTGGTAGTGTTTTATAAGGCTAATTACATATTTAAACTAAATGAAGATCGTATGTGCCAGATTTAAGATATTCAACTTTCAAAGCTAAGTTGAACCATGTAATGATTTAAATCATTTTCGAGATATTTCCCAGGTTTCGTTTCATTTAAGACTAGTTTAAAAGGCCGTTCCCAGTATACGCTAGATGGTTTCTGATAGTATTTTATAGGGCTATTGACATATTTAAACTAAATGAAGATCGTATGTGCCAGATTTAAGATATTCAACTTTCAAAGCTAAGTTGAACAATGTAATGATTTAAATCATTTTCGAGATATTTCCCAGGTTTCGTTTCATCTATGACTTGTTTAAAAGGCCGTTCCCAGTATACGCTAGATGGTTTCTGATAGTGTTTTATAGGGCTATTAACATATTTAAACTAAATGAAGATCGTATGTGCCAGATTTAAGATATTCAACTTTCAAAGCTAAGTTGAACAATGTAATAATTTAAATCATTTTCGAGATGTTTCCCAGGTTTCGTTTCATTTATGACTTGTTTAAAAGGCCGTTCCCAGTATACGCTAGATGGTTTCTGATAGTGTTTTATAGGGCTATTAACATATTTAAACTAAATGAAGATCGTATGTGCCAGATTTAAGATATTCAACTTTCAAAGCTAAGTTGGACAATGTAATAATTTAAATCATTTTCGAGATTCTCCTCAGGTTTCATTCATATATGACTAATTTATATGGAAGTTCATGGTATACGCTAGACGGTTTCTGGTAGTGTTTTATAAGGCTAATTACATATTTAAACTAAATGAAGATCGTATGTGCCAGATTTAAGATATTCAACTTTCAAAGCTAAGTTGAACCATGTAATGATTTAAATCATTTTCGAGATATTTCCCAGGTTTCGTTTCATTTAAGACTAGTTTAAAAGCCCGTCCCAGTATACGCTAGATGGTTTCTGATAGTATTTTATAGGGCTATTAACATATTTAAACTAAATGAAGATCGTATGTGCCAGATTTAAGATATTCAACTTTCAAAGCTAAGTTGAACAATGTAATGATTTAAATCATTTTCGAGATATTTCCCAGGTTTCGTTTCATTTATGACTTGTTTAAAAGGCCGTTCCCAGTATACGCTAGATGGTTTCTGATAGTGTTTTATAAGGCTAATTACATATTTAAACTAAATGAATATCGTATGTGCCAGATTTAAGATATTCAACTTTCAAAGCTAAGTTGAACAATGTAATAATTTAAATCATTTTCGAGATGTTTCCCAGGTTTCGTTTCATTTATGACTTGTTTAAAAGGCCGTTCCCAGTATACGCTAGATGGTTTCTGATAGTGTTTTATAGGGCTATTAACATATTTAAACTAAATGAAGATCGTATGTGCCAGATTTAAGATATTCAACTTTCAAAGCTAAGTTGGACAATGTAATAATTTAATTCATTTTCGAGATTCTCCTCAGGTTTCATTCATATATGACTAATTTATATGGAAGTTCATGGTATACGCTAGACGGTTTCTGGTAGTGTTTTATAAGGCTAATTACATATTTAAACTAAATGAAGATCGTATGTGCCAGATTTAAGATATTCAACTTTCAAAGCTAAGTTGAACCATGTAATGATTTAAATCATTTTCGAGATATTTCCCAGGTTTCGTTTCATTTAAGACTAGTTTAAAAGGCCGTTCCCAGTATACGCTAGATGGTTTCTGATAGTATTTTATAGGGCTATTGACATATTTAAACTAAATGAAGATCGTATGTGCCAGATTTAAGATATTCAACTTTCAAAGCTAAGTTGAACAATGTAATGATTTAAATCATTTTCGAGATATTTCCCAGGTTTCGTTTCATTTATGACTTGTTTAAAAGGCCGTTCCCAGTATACGCTAGATGGTTTCTGATAGTGTTTTATAGGGCTATTAACATATTTAAACTAAATGAAGATCGTATGTGCCAGATTTAAGATATTCAACTTTCAAAGCTAAGTTGGACAATGTAATAATTTAATTCATTTTCGAGATTCTCCTCAGGTTTCATTCATATATGACTAATTTATATGGAAGTTCATGGTATACGCTAGACGGTTTCTGGTAGTGTTTTATAAGGCTAATTACATATTTAAACTAAATGAAGATCGTATGTGCCAGATTTAAGATATTCAACTTTCAAAGCTAAGTTGGACAATGTAATAATTTAATTCATTTTCGAGATTCTCCTCAGGTTTCATTCATATATGACTAATTTATATGGAAGTTCATGGTATACGCTAGACGGTTTCTGGTAGTGTTTTATAAGGCTAATTACATATTTAAACTAAATGAAGATCGTATGTGCCAGATTTAAGATATTCAACTTTCAAAGCTAAGTTGAACAATGTAATGATTTAAATCATTTTCGAGATATTTCCCAGGTTTCGTTTCATTTATGACTTGTTTAAAAGGCCGTTCCCAGTATACGCTAGATGGTTTCTGATAGTGTTTTATAGGGCTATTAACATATTTAAACTAAATGAAGATCGTATGTGCCAGATTTAAGATATTCAACTTTCAACGCTAAGTTGGACAATGTAATAATTTAAATCATTTTCGAGATTCTCCTCAGGTTTCATTCATATATGACTAATTTATATGGAAGTTCATGGTATACGCTAGACGGTTTCTGGTAGTGTTTTATAAGGCTAATTACATATTTAAACTAAATGAAGATCGTATGTGCCAGATTTAAGATATTCAACTTTCAAAGCTAAGTTGAACCATGTAATGATTTAAATCATTTTCGAGATATTTCCCAGGTTTCGTTTCATTTATGACTTGTTTAAAAGGCCGTTCCCAGTATACGCTAGATGGTTTCTGATAGTGTTTTATAGGGCTATTAACATATTTAAACTAAATGAAGATCGTATGTGCCAGATTTAAGATATTCAACTTTCAAAGCTAAGTTGGACAATGTAATAATTTAATTCATTTTCGAGATTCTCCTCAGGTTTCATTCATATATGACTAATTTATATGGAAGTTCATGGTATACGCTAGACGGTTTCTGGTAGTGTTTTATAAGGCTAATTACATATTTAAACTAAATGAAGATCGTATGTGCCAGATTTAAGATATTCAACTTTCAAAGCTAAGTTGAACAATGTAATAATTTAAATCATTTTCGAGATGTTTCCCAGGTTTCGTTTCATTTATGACTTGTTTAAAAGGCCGTTCCCAGTATACGCTAGATGGTTTCTGATAGTGTTTTATAGGGCTATTAACATATTTAATCTAAATGAAGATCGTATGTGCCAGATTTAAGATATTCAACTTTCAAAGCTAAGTTGGACAATGTAATAATTTAAATCATTTTCGAGATTCTCCTCAGGTTTCATTCATATATGACTAATTTATATGGAAGTTCATGGTATACGCTAGACGGTTTCTGGTAGTGTTTTATAAGGCTAATTACATATTTAAACTAAATGAAGATCGTATGTGCCAGATTTAAGATATTCAACTTTCAAAGCTAAGTTGAACCATGTAATGATTTAAATCATTTTCGAGATATTTCCCAGGTTTCGTTTCATTTAAGACTAGTTTAAAAGCCCGTCCCAGTATACGCTAGATGGTTTCTGATAGTATTTTATAGGGCTATTAACATATTTAAACTAAATGAAGATCGTATGTGCCAGATTTAAGATATTCAACTTTCAAAGCTAAGTTGGACAATGTAATAATTTAAATCATTTTCGAGATTCTCCTCAGGTTTCATTCATATATGACTAATTTATATGGAAGTTCATGGTATACGCTAGACGGTTTCTGGTAGTGTTTTATAAGGCTAATTACATATTTAAACTAAATGAATATCGTATGTGCCAGATTTAAGATATTCAACTTTCAAAGCTAAGTTGAACAATGTAATAATTTAAATCATTTTCGAGATGTTTCCCAGGTTTCGTTTCATTTATGACTTGTTTAAAAGGCCGTTCCCAGTATACGCTAGATGGTTTCTGATAGTGTTTTATAGGGCTATTAACATATTTAAACTAAATGAAGATCGTATGTGCCAGATTTAAGATATTCAACTTTCAAAGCTAAGTTGGACAATGTAATAATTTAATTCATTTTCGAGATTCTCCTCAGGTTTCATTCATATATGACTAATTTATATGGAAGTTCATGGTATACGCTAGACGGTTTCTGGTAGTGTTTTATAAGGCTAATTACATATTTAAACTAAATGAAGATCGTATGTGCCAGATTTAAGATATTCAACTTTCAAAGCTAAGTTGAACCATGTAATGATTTAAATCATTTTCGAGATATTTCCCAGGTTTCGTTTCATTTAAGACTAGTTTAAAAGGCCGTTCCCAGTATACGCTGGATTGTTTCTGATAGTATTTTATAGGGCTATTAACATATTTAAACTAAATGAAGATCGTATGTGCCAGATTTAAGATATTCAACTTTCAAAGCTAAGTTGAACAATGTAATGATTTAAATCATTTTCGAGATATTTCCCAGGTTTCGTTTCATTTATGACTTGTTTAAAAGGCCGTTCCCAGTATACGCTAGATGGTTTCTGATAGTGTTTTATAGGGCTATTAACATATTTAAACTAAATGAAGATCGTATGTGCCAGATTTAAGATATTCAACTTTCAAAGCTAAGTTGGACAATGTAATAATTTAAATCATTTTCGAGATTCTCCTCAGGTTTCATTCATATATGACTAATTTATATGGAAGTTCATGGTATACGCTAGACGGTTTCTGGTAGTGTTTTATAAGGCTAATTACATATTTAAACTAAATGAAGATCGTATGTGCCAGATTTAAGATATTCAACTTTCAAAGCTAAGTTGAACCATGTAATGATTTAAATCATTTTCGAGATATTTCCCAGGTTTCGTTTCATTTAAGACTAGTTTAAAAGGCCGTTCCCAGTATACGCTGGATTGTTTCTGATAGTATTTTATAGGGCTATTAACATATTTAAACTAAATGAAGATCGTATGTGCCAGATTTAAGATATTCAACTTTCAAAGCTAAGTTGAACAATGTAATGATTTAAATCATTTTCGAGATATTTCCCAGGTTTCGTTTCATTTATGACTTGTTTAAAAGGCCGTTCCCAGTATACGCTAGATGGTTTCTGATAGTGTTTTATAGGGCTATTAACATATTTAAACTAAATGAAGATCGTATGTGCCAGATTTAAGATATTCAACTTTCAAAGCTAAGTTGGACAATGTAATAATTTAAATCATTTTCGAGATTCTCCTCAGGTTTCATTCATATATGACTAATTTATATGGAAGTTCATGGTATACGCTAGACGGTTTCTGGTAGTGTTTTATAAGGCTAATTACATATTTAAACTAAATGAAGATCGTATGTGCCAGATTTAAGATATTCAACTTTCAAAGCTAAGTTGAACCATGTAATGATTTAAATCATTTTCGAGATATTTCCCAGGTTTCGTTTCATTTAAGACTAGTTTAAAAGGCCGTTCCCAGTATACGCTAGATGGTTTCTGATAGTATTTTATAGGGCTATTAACATATTTAAACTAAATGAAGATCGTATGTGCCAGATTTAAGATATTCAACTTTCAAAGCTAAGTTGAACAATGTAATGATTTAAATCATTTTCGAGATATTTCCCAGGTTTCGTTTCATTTATGACTTGTTTAAAAGGCCGTTCCCAGTATACGCTAGATGGTTTCTGATAGTGTTTTATAGGGCTATTAACATATTTAAACTAAATGAAGATCGTATGTGCCAGATTTAAGATATTCAACTTTCAAAGCTAAGTTGGACAATGTAATAATTTAAATCATTTTCGAGATTCTCCTCAGGTTTCATTCATATATGACTAATTTATATGGAAGTTCATGGTATACGCTAGACGGTTTCTGGTAGTGTTTTATAAGGCTAATTACATATTTAAACTAAATGAAGATCGTATGTGCCAGATTTAAGATATTCAACTTTCAAAGCTAAGTTGAACAATGTAATGATTTAAATCATTTTCGAGAAATTTGCCAGGTTTCGTTTCATTTATGACTAGTTTAAAAGGCCGTTCCCAGTATACGCTAGATGGTTTCTGATAGTATTTTATAGGGCTATTAACATATTTAAACTAAATGAAGATCGTATGTGCCAGATTTAAGATATTCAACTTTCAAAGCTAAGTTGAACAATGTAATGATTTAAATCATTTTCGAGATATTTCCCAGGTTTCGTTTCATTTATGACTAGTTTATATGGAAGTTCATGGTATACGCTAGACGGTTTCTGGTAGTGTTTTATAAGGCTAATTACATATTTAAACTAAATGAATATCGTATGTGCCAGATTTAAGATATTCAACTTTCAAAGCTAAGTTGAACAATGTAATAATTTAAATCATTTTCGAGATGTTTCCCAGGTTTCGTTTCATTTATGACTTGTTTAAAAGGCCGTTCCCAGTATACGCTAGATGGTTTCTGATAGTGTTTTATAGGGCTATTAACATATTTAAACTAAATGAAGATCGTATGTGCCAGATTTAAGATATTCAACTTTCAAAGCTAAGTTGGACAATGTAATAATTTAATTCATTTTCGAGATTCTCCTCAGGTTTCATTCATATATGACTAATTTATATGGAAGTTCATGGTATACGCTAGACGGTTTCTGGTAGTGTTTTATAAGGCTAATTACATATTTAAACTAAATGAAGATCGTATGTGCCAGATTTAAGATATTCAACTTTCAAAGCTAAGTTGAACCATGTAATGATTTAAATCATTTTCGAGATATTTCCCAGGTTTCGTTTCATTTAAGACTAGTTTAAAAGGCCGTTCCCAGTATACGCTGGATTGTTTCTGATAGTATTTTATAGGGCTATTAACATATTTAAACTAAATGAAGATCGTATGTGCCAGATTTAAGATATTCAACTTTCAAAGCTAAGTTGAACAATGTAATGATTTAAATCATTTTCGAGATATTTCCCAGGTTTCGTTTCATTTATGACTTGTTTAAAAGGCCGTTCCCAGTATACGCTAGATGGTTTCTGATAGTGTTTTATAGGGCTATTAACATATTTAAACTAAATGAAGATCGTATGTGCCAGATTTAAGATATTCAACTTTCAAAGCTAAGTTGGACAATGTAATAATTTAAATCATTTTCGAGATTCTCCTCAGGTTTCATTCATATATGACTAATTTATATGGAAGTTCATGGTATACGCTAGACGGTTTCTGGTAGTGTTTTATAAGGCTAATTACATATTTAAACTAAATGAAGATCGTATGTGCCAGATTTAAGATATTCAACTTTCAAAGCTAAGTTGAACCATGTAATGATTTAAATCATTTTCGAGATATTTCCCAGGTTTCGTTTCATTTAAGACTAGTTTAAAAGGCCGTTCCCAGTATACGCTGGATTGTTTCTGATAGTATTTTATAGGGCTATTAACATATTTAAACTAAATGAAGATCGTATGTGCCAGATTTAAGATATTCAACTTTCAAAGCTAAGTTGAACAATGTAATGATTTAAATCATTTTCGAGATATTTCCCAGGTTTCGTTTCATTTATGACTTGTTTAAAAGGCCGTTCCCAGTATACGCTAGATGGTTTCTGATAGTGTTTTATAGGGCTATTAACATATTTAAACTAAATGAAGATCGTATGTGCCAGATTTAAGATATTCAACTTTCAAAGCTAAGTTGGACAATGTAATAATTTAAATCATTTTCGAGATTCTCCTCAGGTTTCATTCATATATGACTAATTTATATGGAAGTTCATGGTATACGCTAGACGGTTTCTGGTAGTGTTTTATAAGGCTAATTACATATTTAAACTAAATGAAGATCGTATGTGCCAGATTTAAGATATTCAACTTTCAAAGCTAAGTTGAACCATGTAATGATTTAAATCATTTTCGAGATATTTCCCAGGTTTCGTTTCATTTAAGACTAGTTTAAAAGGCCGTTCCCAGTATACGCTAGATGGTTTCTGATAGTATTTTATAGGGCTATTAACATATTTAAACTAAATGAAGATCGTATGTGCCAGATTTAAGATATTCAACTTTCAAAGCTAAGTTGAACAATGTAATGATTTAAATCATTTTCGAGATATTTCCCAGGTTTCGTTTCATTTATGACTTGTTTAAAAGGCCGTTCCCAGTATACGCTAGATGGTTTCTGATAGTGTTTTATAGGGCTATTAACATATTTAAACTAAATGAAGATCGTATGTGCCAGATTTAAGATATTCAACTTTCAAAGCTAAGTTGGACAATGTAATAATTTAAATCATTTTCGAGATTCTCCTCAGGTTTCATTCATATATGACTAATTTATATGGAAGTTCATGGTATACGCTAGACGGTTTCTGGTAGTGTTTTATAAGGCTAATTACATATTTAAACTAAATGAAGATCGTATGTGCCAGATTTAAGATATTCAACTTTCAAAGCTAAGTTGAACAATGTAATGATTTAAATCATTTTCGAGAAATTTGCCAGGTTTCGTTTCATTTATGACTAGTTTAAAAGGCCGTTCCCAGTATACGCTAGATGGTTTCTGATAGTATTTTATAGGGCTATTAACATATTTAAACTAAATGAAGATCGTATGTGCCAGATTTAAGATATTCAACTTTCAAAGCTAAGTTGAACAATGTAATGATTTAAATCATTTTCGAGATATTTCCCAGGTTTCGTTTCATTTATGACTAGTTTAAAAGGCCGTTCCCAGTATACAATAGATGGTTTCTGATAGTGTTTTATAGGGCTATTAACATATTTAAACTAAATGAATATCGTATGTGCCAGATTTAAGATATTCAACTTTCAAAGCTAAGTTGAACAATGTAATAATTTAAATCATTTTCGAGATGTTTCCCAGGTTTCGTTTCATTTATGACTTGTTTAAAAGGCCGTTCCCAGTATACGCTAGATGGTTTCTGATAGTGTTTTATAGGGCTATTAACATATTTAAACTAAATGAAGATCGTATGTGCCAGATTTAAGATATTCAACTTTCAAAGCTAAGTTGGACAATGTAATAATTTAAATCATTTTCGAGATTCTCCTCAGGTTTCATTCATATATGACTAATTTATATGGAAGTTCATGGTATACGCTAGACGGTTTCTGGTAGTGTTTTATAAGGCTAATTACATATTTAAACTAAATGAATATCGTATGTGCCAGATTTAAGATATTCAACTTTCAAAGCTAAGTTGAACAATGTAATAATTTAAATCATTTTCGAGATGTTTCCCAGGTTTCGTTTCATTTATGACTTGTTTAAAAGGCCGTTCCCAGTATACGCTAGATGGTTTCTGATAGTGTTTTATAGGGCTATTAACATATTTAAACTAAATGAAGATCGTATGTGCCAGATTTAAGATATTCAACTTTCAAAGCTAAGTTGGACAATGTAATAATTTAATTCATTTTCGAGATTCTCCTCAGGTTTCATTCATATATGACTAATTTATATGGAAGTTCATGGTATACGCTAGACGGTTTCTGGTAGTGTTTTATAAGGCTAATTACATATTTAAACTAAATGAAGATCGTATGTGCCAGATTTAAGATATTCAACTTTCAAAGCTAAGTTGAACCATGTAATGATTTAAATCATTTTCGAGATATTTCCCAGGTTTCGTTTCATTTAAGACTAGTTTAAAAGGCCGTTCCCAGTATACGCTAGATGGTTTCTGATAGTGTTTTATAGGGCTATTAACATATTTAAACTAAATGAAGATCGTATGTGCCAGATTTAAGATATTCAACTTTCAAAGCTAAGTTGGACAATGTAATAATTTAAATCATTTTCGAGATTCTCCTCAGGTTTCATTCATATATGACTAATTTATATGGAAGTTCATGGTATACGCTAGACGGTTTCTGGTAGTGTTTTATAAGGCTAATTACATATTTAAACTAAATGAAGATCGTATGTGCCAGATTTAAGATATTCAACTTTCAAAGCTAAGTTGAACCATGTAATGATTTAAATCATTTTCGAGATATTTCCCAGGTTTCGTTTCATTTAAGACTAGTTTAAAAGGCCGTTCCCAGTATACGCTAGATGGTTTCTGATAGTATTTTATAGGGCTATTAACATATTTAAACTAAATGAAGATCGTATGTGCCAGATTTAAGATATTCAACTTTCAAAGCTAAGTTGAACAATGTAATGATTTAAATCATTTTCGAGATATTTCCCAGGTTTCGTTTCATTTATGACTTGTTTAAAAGGCCGTTCCCAGTATACGCTAGATGGTTTCTGATAGTGTTTTATAGGGCTATTAACATATTTAAACTAAATGAAGATCGTATGTGCCAGATTTAAGATATTCAACTTTCAAAGCTAAGTTGGACAATGTAATAATTTAAATCATTTTCGAGATTCTCCTCAGGTTTCATTCATATATGACTAATTTATATGGAAGTTCATGGTATACGCTAGACGGTTTCTGGTAGTGTTTTATAAGGCTAATTACATATTTAAACTAAATGAAGATCGTATGTGCCAGATTTAAGATATTCAACTTTCAAAGCTAAGTTGAACAATGTAATGATTTAAATCATTTTCGAGAAATTTGCCAGGTTTCGTTTCATTTATGACTAGTTTAAAAGGCCGTTCCCAGTATACGCTAGATGGTTTCTGATAGTATTTTATAGGGCTATTAACATATTTAAACTAAATGAAGATCGTATGTGCCAGATTTAAGATATTCAACTTTCAAAGCTAAGTTGAACAATGTAATGATTTAAATCATTTTCGAGATATTTCCCAGGTTTCGTTTCATTTATGACTAGTTTAAAAGGCCGTTCCCAGTATACAATAGATGGTTTCTGATAGTGTTTTATAGGGCTATTAACATATTTAAACTAAATGAATATCGTATGTGCCAGATTTAAGATATTCAACTTTCAAAGCTAAGTTGAACAATGTAATAATTTAAATCATTTTCGAGATGTTTCCCAGGTTTCGTTTCATTTATGACTTGTTTAAAAGGCCGTTCCCAGTATACGCTAGATGGTTTCTGATAGTGTTTTATAGGGCTATTAACATATTTAAACTAAATGAAGATCGTATGTGCCAGATTTAAGATATTCAACTTTCAAAGCTAAGTTGGACAATGTAATAATTTAAATCATTTTCGAGATTCTCCTCAGGTTTCATTCATATATGACTAATTTATATGGAAGTTCATGGTATACGCTAGACGGTTTCTGGTAGTGTTTTATAAGGCTAATTACATATTTAAACTAAATGAATATCGTATGTGCCAGATTTAAGATATTCAACTTTCAAAGCTAAGTTGAACAATGTAATAATTTAAATCATTTTCGAGATGTTTCCCAGGTTTCGTTTCATTTATGACTTGTTTAAAAGGCCGTTCCCAGTATACGCTAGATGGTTTCTGATAGTGTTTTATAGGGCTATTAACATATTTAAACTAAATGAAGATCGTATGTGCCAGATTTAAGATATTCAACTTTCAAAGCTAAGTTGGACAATGTAATAATTTAATTCATTTTCGAGATTCTCCTCAGGTTTCATTCATATATGACTAATTTATATGGAAGTTCATGGTATACGCTAGACGGTTTCTGGTAGTGTTTTATAAGGCTAATTACATATTTAAACTAAATGAAGATCGTATGTGCCAGATTTAAGATATTCAACTTTCAAAGCTAAGTTGAACCATGTAATGATTTAAATCATTTTCGAGATATTTCCCAGGTTTCGTTTCATTTAAGACTAGTTTAAAAGGCCGTTCCCAGTATACGCTAGATGGTTTCTGATAGTATTTTATAGGGCTATTAACATATTTAAACTAAATGAAGATCGTATGTGCCAGATTTAAGATATTCAACTTTCAAAGCTAAGTTGAACAATGTAATGATTTAAATCATTTTCGAGATATTTCCCAGGTTTCGTTTCATTTATGACTTGTTTAAAAGGCCGTTCCCAGTATACGCTAGATGGTTTCTGATAGTGTTTTATAGGGCTATTAACATATTTAAACTAAATGAAGATCTTATGTGCCAGATTTAAGATATTCAACTTTCAAAGCTAAGTTGGACAATGTAATAATTTAAATCATTTTCGAGATTCTCCTCAGGTTTCATTCATATATGACTAATATATATGGAAGTTCATGGTATACGCTAGACGGTTTCTGGTAGTGTTTTATAAGGCTAATTACATATTTAAACTAAATGAAGATCGTATGTGCCAGATTTAAGATATTCAACTTTCAAAGCTAAGTTGAACAATGTAATGATTTAAATCATTTTCGAGAAATTTGCCAGGTTTCGTTTCATTTATGACTAGTTTAAAAGGCCGTTCCCAGTATACGCTAGATGGTTTCTGATAGTATTTTATAGGGCTATTAACATATTTAAACTAAATGAAGATCGTATGTGCCAGATTTAAGATATTCAACTTTCAAAGCTAAGTTGAACAATGTAATGATTTAAATCATTTTCGAGATATTTCCCAGGTTTCGTTTCATTTATGACTAGTTTAAAAGGCCGTTCCCAGTATACAATAGATGGTTTCTGATAGTGTTTTATAGGGCTATTAACATATTTAAACTAAATGAATATCGTATGTGCCAGATTTAAGATATTCAACTTTCAAAGCTAAGTTGAACAATGTAATGATTTAAATCATTTTCGAGATATTTCCCAGGTTTCGTTTCATTTATGACTAGTTTAAAAGGCCGTTCCCAGTATACAATAGATGGTTTCTGATAGTGTTTTATAGGGCTATTAACATATTTAAACTAAATGAATATCGTATGTGCCAGATTTAAGATATTCAACTTTCAAAGCTAAGTTGAACAATGTAATAATTTAAATCATTTTCGAGATGTTTCCCAGGTTTCGTTTCATTTATGACTTGTTTAAAAGGCCGTTCCCAGTATACGCTAGATGGTTTCTGATAGTGTTTTATAGGGCTATTAACATATTTAAACTAAATGAAGATCGTATGTGCCAGATTTAAGATATTCAACTTTCAAAGCTAAGTTGGACAATGTAATAATTTAAATCATTTTCGAGATTCTCCTCAGGTTTCATTCATATATGACTAATTTATATGGAAGTTCATGGTATACGCTAGACGGTTTCTGGTAGTGTTTTATAAGGCTAATTACATATTTAAACTAAATGAAGATCGTATGTGCCAGATTTAAGATATTCAACTTTCAAAGCTAAGTTGAACCATGTAATGATTTAAATCATTTTCGAGATATTTCCCAGGTTTCGTTTCATTTAAGACTAGTTTAAAAGGCCGTTCCCAGTATACGCTAGATGGTTTCTGATAGTATTTTATAGGGCTATTAACATATTTAAACTAAATGAAGATCGTATGTGCCAGATTTAAGATATTCAACTTTCAAAGCTAAGTTGAACAATGTAATGATTTAAATCATTTTCGAGATATTTCCCAGGTTTCGTTTCATTTATGACTTGTTTAAAAGGCCGTTCCCAGTATACGCTAGATGGTTTCTGATAGTGTTTTATAGGGCTATTAACATATTTAAACTAAATGAAGATCTTATGTGCCAGATTTAAGATATTCAACTTTCAAAGCTAAGTTGGACAATGTAATAATTTAAATCATTTTCGAGATTCTCCTCAGGTTTCATTCATATATGACTAATATATATGGAAGTTCATGGTATACGCTAGACGGTTTCTGGTAGTGTTTTATAAGGCTAATTACATATTTAAACTAAATGAAGATCGTATGTGCCAGATTTAAGATATTCAACTTTCAAAGCTAAGTTGAACAATGTAATGATTTAAATCATTTTCGAGAAATTTGCCAGGTTTCGTTTCATTTATGACTAGTTTAAAAGGCCGTTCCCAGTATACGCTAGATGGTTTCTGATAGTATTTTATAGGGCTATTAACATATTTAAACTAAATGAAGATCGTATGTGCCAGATTTAAGATATTCAACTTTCAAAGCTAAGTTGAACAATGTAATGATTTAAATCATTTTCGAGATATTTCCCAGGTTTCGTTTCATTTATGACTAGTTTAAAAGGCCGTTCCCAGTATACAATAGATGGTTTCTGATAGTGTTTTATAGGGCTATTAACATATTTAAACTAAATGAATATCGTATGTGCCAGATTTAAGATATTCAACTTTCAAAGCTAAGTTGAACAATGTAATGATTTAAATCATTTTCGAGATATTTCCCAGGTTTCGTTTCATTTATGACTAGTTTAAAAGGCCGTTCCCAGTATACAATAGATTGTTTCTGATAGTGTTTTATAGGGCTATTAACATATTTAAACTAAATGAATATCGTATGTGCCAGATTTAAGATATTCAACTTTCAAAGCTAAGTTGAACAATGTAATGATTTAAATCATTTTCGAGAAATTTGCCAGGTTTCGTTTCATTTATGACTAGTTTAAAAGGCCGTTCCCAGTATACGCTAGATGGTTTCTGATAGTATTTTATAGGGCTATTAACATATTTAAACTAAATGAAGATCGTATGTGCCAGATTTAAGATATTCAACTTTCAAAGCTAAGTTGAACAATGTAATGATTTAAATCATTTTCGAGATATTTCCCAGGTTTCGTTTCATTTATGACTAGTTTAAAAGGCCGTTCCCAGTATACAATAGATGGTTTCTGATAGTGTTTTATAGGGCTATTAACATATTTAAACTAAATGAATATCGTATGTGCCAGATTTAAGATATTCAACTTTCAAAGCTAAGTTGAACAATGTAATGATTTAAATCATTTTCGAGATATTTCCCAGGTTTCGTTTCATTTATGACTAGTTTAAAAGGCCGTTCCCAGTATACAATAGATGGTTTCTGATAGTGTTTTATAGGGCTATTAACATATTTAAACTAAATGAATATCGTATGTGCCAGATTTAAGATATTCAACTTTCAAAGCTAAGTTGAACAATGTAATAATTTAAATCATTTTCGAGATGTTTCCCAGGTTTCGTTTCATTTATGACTTGTTTAAAAGGCCGTTCCCAGTATACGCTAGATGGTTTCTGATAGTGTTTTATAGGGCTATTAACATATTTAAACTAAATGAATATCGTATGTGCCAGATTTAAGATATTCAACTTTCAAAGCTAAGTTGGACAATGTAATAATTTAAATCATTTTCGAGATTCTCCTCAGGTTTCATTCATATATGACTAATTTATATGGAAGTTCATGGTATACGCTAGACGGTTTCTGGTAGTGTTTTATAAGGCTAATTACATATTTAAACTAAATGAAGATCGTATGTGCCAGATTTAAGATATTCAACTTTCAAAGCTAAGTTGAACCATGTAATGATTTAAATCATTTTCGAGATATTTCCCAGGTTTCGTTTCATTTAAGACTAGTTTAAAAGGCCGTTCCCAGTATACGCTAGATGGTTTCTGATAGTATTTTATAGGGCTATTAACATATTTAAACTAAATGAAGATCGTATGTGCCAGATTTAAGATATTCAACTTTCAAAGCTAAGTTGGACAATGTAATAATTTAAATCATTTTCGAGATTCTCCTCAGGTTTCATTCATATATGACTAATTTATATGGAAGTTCATGGTATACGCTAGACGGTTTCTGGTAGTGTTTTATAAGGCTAATTACATATTTAAACTAAATGAAGATCGTATGTGCCAGATTTAAGATATTCAACTTTCAAAGCTAAGTTGAAAGATGTAATGATTTAAATCATTTTCGAGATATTTCCCAGGTTTCGTTTCATTTAAGACTAGTTTAAAAGGCCGTTCCCAGTATACGCTAGATGGTTTCTGATAGTATTTTATAGGGCTATTAACATATTTAAACTAAATGAAGATCGTATGTGCCAGATTTAAGATATTCAACTTTCAAAGCTAAGTTGAACAATGTAATGATTTAAATCATTTTCGAGATATTTCCCAGGTTTCGTTTCATTTATGACTTGTTTAAAAGGCCGTTCCCAGTATACGCTAGATGGTTTCTGATAGTGTTTTATAGGGCTATTAACATATTTAAACTAAATGAAGATCGTATGTGCCAGATTTAAGATATTCAACTTTCAAAGCTAAGTTGAACCATGTAATGATTTAAATCATTTTCGAGATATTTCCCAGGTTTCGTTTCATTTAAGACTAGTTTAAAAGGCCGTTCCCAGTATACGCTAGATGGTTTCTGATAGTATTTTATAGGGCTATTAACATATTTAAACTAAATGAAGATCGTATGTGCCAGATTTAAGATATTCAACTTTCAAAGCTAAGTTGGACAATGTAATAATTTAAATCATTTTCGAGATTCTCCTCAGGTTTCATTCATATATGACTAATATATATGGAAGTTCATGGTATACGCTAGACGGTTTCTGGTAGTGTTTTATAAGGCTAATTACATATTTAAACTAAATGAAGATCGTATGTGCCAGATTTAAGATATTCAACTTTCAAAGCTAAGTTGAACAATGTAATGATTTAAATCATTTTCGAGAAATTTGCCAGGTTTCGTTTCATTTATGACTAGTTTAAAAGGCCGTTCCCAGTATACGCTAGATGGTTTCTGATAGTATTTTATAGGGCTATTAACATATTTAAACTAAATGAAGATCGTATGTGCCAGATTTAAGATATTCAACTTTCAAAGCTAAGTTGAACAATGTAATGATTTAAATCATTTTCGAGATATTTCCCAGGTTTCGTTTCATTTATGACTAGTTTAAAAGGCCGTTCCCAGTATACAATAGATGGTTTCTGATAGTGTTTTATAGGGCTATTAACATATTTAAACTAAATGAATATCGTATGTGCCAGATTTAAGATATTCAACTTTCAAAGCTAAGTTGAACAATGTAATGATTTAAATCATTTTCGAGATATTTCCCAGGTTTCGTTTCATTTATGACTAGTTTAAAAGGCCGTTCCCAGTATACAATAGATGGTTTCTGATAGTGTTTTATAGGGCTATTAACATATTTAAACTAAATGAATATCGTATGTGCCAGATTTAAGATATTCAACTTTCAAAGCTAAGTTGAACAATGTAATAATTTAAATCATTTTCGAGATGTTTCCCAGGTTTCGTTTCATTTATGACTTGTTTAAAAGGCCGTTCCCAGTATACGCTAGATGGTTTCTGATAGTGTTTTATAGGGCTATTAACATATTTAAACTAAATGAAGATCGTATGTGCCAGATTTAAGATATTCAACTTTCAAAGCTAAGTTGGACAATGTAATAATTTAAATCATTTTCGAGATTCTCCTCAGGTTTCATTCATATATGACTAATTTATATGGAAGTTCATGGTATACGCTAGACGGTTTCTGGTAGTGTTTTATAAGGCTAATTACATATTTAAACTAAATGAATATCGTATGTGCCAGATTTAAGATATTCAACTTTCAAAGCTAAGTTGAACAATGTAATAATTTAAATCATTTCCGAGATGTTTCCCAGGTTTCGTTTCATTTATGACTTGTTTAAAAGGCCGTTCCCAGTATACGCTAGATGGTTTCTGATAGTGTTTTATAGGGCTATTAACATATTTAAACTAAATGAAGATCGTATGTGCCAGATTTAAGATATTCAACTTTCAAAGCTAAGTTGGACAATGTAATAATTTAATTCATTTTCGAGATTCTCCTCAGGTTTCATTCATATATGACTAATTTATATGGAAGTTCATGGTATACGCTAGACGGTTTCTGGTAGTGTTTTATAAGGCTAATTACATATTTAAACTAAATGAAGATCGTATGTGCCAGATTTAAGATATTCAACTTTCAAAGCTAAGTTGAACCATGTAATGATTTAAATCATTTTCGAGATATTTCCCAGGTTTCGTTTCATTTAAGACTAGTTTAAAAGGCCGTTCCCAGTATACGCTAGATGGTTTCTGATAGTATTTTATAGGGCTATTAACATATTTAAACTAAATGAAGATCGTATGTGCCAGATTTAAGATATTCAACTTTCAAAGCTAAGTTGAACAATGTAATGATTTAAATCATTTTCGAGATATTTCCCAGGTTTCGTTTCATTTATGACTTGTTTAAAAGGCCGTTCCCAGTATACGCTAGATGGTTTCTGATAGTGTTTTATAGGGCTATTAACATATTTAAACTAAATGAAGATCTTATGTGCCAGATTTAAGATATTCAACTTTCAAAGCTAAGTTGGACAATGTAATAATTTAAATCATTTTCGAGATTCTCCTCAGGTTTCATTCATATATGACTAATATATATGGAAGTTCATGGTATACGCTAGACGGTTCCTGGTAGTGTTTTATAAGGCTAATTACATATTTAAACTAAATGAAGATCGTATGTGCCAGATTTAAGATATTCAACTTTCAAAGCTAAGTTGAACAATGTAATGATTTAAATCATTTTCGAGAAATTTGCCAGGTTTCGTTTCATTTATGACTAGTTTAAAAGGCCGTTCCCAGTATACGCTAGATGGTTTCTGATAGTATTTTATAGGGCTATTAACATATTTAAACTAAATGAAGATCGTATGTGCCAGATTTAAGATATTCAACTTTCAAAGCTAAGTTGAACAATGTAATGATTTAAATCATTTTCGAGATATTTCCCAGGTTTCGTTTCATTTAGGACTAGTTTAAAAGGCCGTTCCCAGTATACAATAGATGGTTTCTGATAGTGTTTTATAGGGCTATTAACATATTTAAACTAAATGAATATCGTATGTGCCAGATTTAAGATATTCAACTTTCAAAGCTAAGTTGAACAATGTAATAATTTAAATCATTTTCGAGATGTTTCCCAGGTTTCGTTTCATTTATGACTTGTTTAAAAGGCCGTCCCAGTATACGCTAGATGGTTTCTGATAGTGTTTTATAGGGCTATTAACATATTTAAACTAAATGAAGATCGTATGTGCCAGATTTAAGATATTCAACTTTCAAAGCTAAGTTGGACAATGTAATAATTTAAATCATTTTCGAGATTCTCCTCAGGTTTCATTCATATATGACTAATTTATATGGAAGTTCATGGTATACGCTAGACGGTTTCTGGTAGTGTTTTATAAGGCTAATTACATATTTAAACTAAATGAATATCGTATGTGCCAGATTTAAGATATTCAACTTTCAAAGCTAAGTTGAACAATGTAATAATTTAAATCATTTTCGAGATGTTTCCCAGGTTTCGTTTCATTTATGACTTGTTTAAAAGGCCGTTCCCAGTATACGCTAGATGGTTTCTGATAGTGTTTTATAGGGCTATTAACATATTTAAACTAAATGAAGATCGTATGTGCCAGATTTAAGATATTCAACTTTCAAAGCTAAGTTGAACAATATAATAATTTAAATCATTTTCGAGATGTTTCCCAGGTTTCGTTTCATTTATGACTAACTATAAAGTACCGTCCAGGTAAACGTTAGATGGTGTCTGATAGTGTTTTATAAGGCTAATTACATATTTAAACTAAATGAAGATCGTATGTGCCAGATTTAAGATATTCAACTTTCAAAGCTAAGTTGAACAATGTAATAATTTAAATCATTTTCGAGAAATTTGCCAGGTTTCGTTTCATTTATGACTAGTTTAAAAGGCCGTTCCCAGTATACGCTAGATGGTTTCTGATAGTATTTTATAGGGCTATTAACATATTTAAACTAAATGAAGATCGTATGTGCCAGATTTAAGATATTCAACTTTCAAAGCTAAGTTGAACAATGTAATGATTTAAATCATTTTCGAGATATTTCCCAGGTTTCGTTTCATTTAGGACTAGTTTAAAAGGCCGTTCCCAGTATACAATAGATGGTTTCTGATAGTGTTTTATAGGGCTATTAACATATTTAAACTAAATGAATATCGTATGTGCCAGATTTAAGATATTCAACTTTCAAAGCTAAGTTGAACAATGTAATAATTTAAATCATTTTCGAGATGTTTCCCAGGTTTCGTTTCATTTATGACTTGTTTAAAAGGCCGTCCCAGTATACGCTAGATGGTTTCTGATAGTGTTTTATAGGGCTATTAACATATTTAAACTAAATGAAGATCGTATGTGCCAGATTTAAGATATTCAACTTTCAAAGCTAAGTTGGACAATGTAATAATTTAAATCATTTTCGAGATTCTCCTCAGGTTTCATTCATATATGACTAATTTATATGGAAGTTCATGGTATACGCTAGACGGTTTCTGGTAGTGTTTTATAAGGCTAATTACATATTTAAACTAAATGAATATCGTATGTGCCAGATTTAAGATATTCAACTTTCAAAGCTAAGTTGAACAATGTAATAATTTAAATCATTTTCGAGATGTTTCCCAGGTTTCGTTTCATTTATGACTTGTTTAAAAGGCCGTTCCCAGTATACGCTAGATGGTTTCTGATAGTGTTTTATAGGGCTATTAACATATTTAAACTAAATGAAGATCGTATGTGCCAGATTTAAGATATTCAACTTTCAAAGCTAAGTTGAACAATATAATAATTTAAATCATTTTCGAGATGTTTCCCAGGTTTCGTTTCATTTATGACTAACTATAAAGTACCGTCCAGGTAAACGTTAGATGGTGTCTGATAGTGTTTTATAAGGCTAATTACATATTTAAACTAAATGAAGATCGTATGTGCCAGATTTAAGATATTCAACTTTCAAAGCTAAGTTGAACAATGTAATAATTTAAATCATTTTCGAGATGTTTCCCAGGTTTCGTTTCATTTATGACTTGTTTAAAAGGCCGTTCCCAGTATACGCTAGATGGTTTCTGATAGTATTTTATAGGGCTATTAACATATTTAAACTAAATGAAGATCGTATGTGCCAGATTTAAGATATTCAACTTTCAAAGCTAAGTTGAACAATGTAATGATTTAAATCATTTTCGAGATATTTCCCAGGTTTCGTTTCATTTATGACTAGTTTAAAAGGCCGTTCCCAGTATACGCTAGATGGTTTCTGATAGTGTTTTATAGGGCTATTAACATATTTAAACTAAATGAATATCGTATGTGCCAGATTTAAGATATTCAACTTTCAAAGCTAAGTTGAACAATGTAATGATTTAAATCATTTTCGAGATATTTCCCAGGTTTCGTTTCATTTATGACTAGTTTAAAAGGCCGTTCCCAGTATACAATAGATGGTTTCTGATAGTGTTTTATAGGGCTATTAACATATTTAAACTAAATGAATATCGTATGTGCCAGATTTAAGATATTCAACTTTCAAAGCTAAGTTGAACAATGTAATAATTTAAATCATTTTCGAGATGTTTCCCAGGTTTCGTTTCATTTATGACTTGTTTAAAAGGCCGTTCCCAGTATACGCTAGATGGTTTCTGATAGTGTTTTATAGGGCTATTAACATATTTAAACTAAATGAAGATCGTATGTGCCAGATTTAAGATATTCAACTTTCAAAGCTAAGTTGGACAATGTAATAATTTAAATCATTTTCGAGATTCTCCTCAGGTTTCATTCATATATGACTAATTTATATGGAAGTTCATGGTATACGCTAGACGGTTTCTGGTAGTGTTTTATAAGGCTAATTACATATTTAAACTAAATGAATATCGTATGTGCCAGATTTAAGATATTCAACTTTCAAAGCTAAGTTGAACAATGTAATAATTTAAATCATTTTCGAGATGTTTCCCAGGTTTCGTTTCATTTATGACTTGTTTAAAAGGCCGTTCCCAGTATACGCTAGATGGTTTCTGATAGTGTTTTATAGGGCTATTAACATATTTAAACTAAATGAAGATCGTATGTGCCAGATTTAAGATATTCAACTTTCAAAGCTAAGTTGGACAATGTAATAATTTAATTCATTTTCGAGATTCTCCTCAGGTTTCATTCATATATGACTAATTTATATGGAAGTTCATGGTATAGGCTAGACGGTTTCTGGTAGTGTTTTATAAGGCTAATTACATATTTAAACTAAATGAATATCGTATGTGCCAGATTTAAGATATTCAACTTTCAAAGCTAAGTTGAACAATGTAATAATTTAAATCATTTTCGAGATGTTTCCCAGGTTTCGTTTCATTTATGACTTGTTTAAAAGGCCGTTCCCAGTATACGCTAGATGGTTTCTGATAGTATTTTATAGGGCTATTAACATATTTAAACTAAATGAAGATCGTATGTGCCAGATTTAAGATATTCAACTTTCAAAGCTAAGTTGAACAATGTAATGATTTAAATCATTTTCGAGATATTTCCCAGGTTTCGTTTCATTTATGACTAGTTTAAAAGGCCGTTCCCAGTATACAATAGATGGTTTCTGATAGTGTTTTATAGGGCTATTAACATATTTAAACTAAATGAATATCGTATGTGCCAGATTTAAGATATTCAACTTTCAAAGCTAAGTTGAACAATGTAATGATTTAAATCATTTTCGAGATATTTCCCAGGTTTCGTTTCATTTATGACTAGTTTAAAAGGCCGTTCCCAGTATACAATAGATGGTTTCTGATAGTGTTTTATAGGGCTATTAACATATTTAAACTAAATGAAGATCGTATGTGCCAGATTTAAGATATTCAACTTTCAAAGCTAAGTTGAACCATGTAATGATTTAAATCATTTTCGAGATATTTCCCAGGTTTCGTTTCATTTAAGACTAGTTTAAAAGGCCGTTCCCAGTATACGCTAGATGGTTTCTGATAGTATTTTATAGGGCTATTAACATATTTAAACTAAATGATGATCGTATGTGCCAGATTTAAGATATTCAACTTTCAAAGCTAAGTTGGACAATGTAATAATTTAAATCATTTTCGAGATTCTCCTCAGGTTTCATTCATATATGACTAATTTATATGGAAGTTCATGGTATACGCTAGACGGTTTCTGGTAGTGTTTTATAAGGCTAATTACATATTTAAACTAAATGAAGATCGTATGTGCCAGATTTAAGATATTCAACTTTCAAAGCTAAGTTGAACAATGTAATAATTTAAATCATTTTCGAGATGTTTCCCAGGTTTCGTTTCATTTATGACTAGTTTAAAAAGCCGTTCCCAGTATACGCTAGACGGTTTCTGATAGTGTTCTATAAGGCTAATTACATATTTAATTTAAATGAAGATCGTATGTGCCAGATTTAAGATATTCAACTTTCAAAGCTAAAATGAACAATGTAATAATTTAAATCATTTTCGAGATGTTTCCCAGGTTTTGTTTCATTTATGACTAATTTATATGGAAGTTCATGGTATACGCTAGACGGTTTCTGATAGTGTTTTATAAGGCTAATTACATATTTAAACTAAATGAAGATCGTATGTGCCAGATTTAAGATATTCAACTTTCAAAGCTAAGTTGAACAATGTAATAATTAAAATCATGTTCGAGATGTTTCCCAGGTTTCGTTTCATTTATGACTAGTTTAAAAGGCCGTTCCCAGTATACGCTAGACGGTTTCTGATAGTGTTCTATAAGGCTAATTACATATTTAAACTAAATGAAGATCGTATATTCAACTTTCAAAGCTAAGTTGAATCATATAATAATTTAAATCATTTTCGAGTTGTTTCCCAGGTTTTGTATCATTTATGACTAATTTATCTGGAAGTTCACGCTATACGCTAGATGGTTTTTCATAGTATTTTATTGGGCTATTAACATATTTAAACTAAATGAAGATCGTATGTGCCAGATTTAAGATATTCAACTTTCAAAGCTAAGTTGAACAATATAATAATTTAATTCATTTTCGAGATGTTTCCCAGGTTTCGTTTCATTTATGACTAACTATAAAGTACGGTCCTGGTAAACGTTAGATGGTGTCTGATAGTGTTTTATAAGGCTAGTTACATATTTCAACTAAATGAAGATCGTATGTGCCAGATTTAAGATATTCAACTTTCAAAGCTAAGTTGAACAATGTCATAATTTAAATCATTTTCGAGATGTTTCCCAGGTTTCGTTTCATTTATGACTAGTTTAAAAAGCCGTTCCCAGTATACGCTAGACGGTTTCTGATAGTGTTCTATAAGGCTAATTACATATTTAATTTAAATGAAGATCGTATGTGCCAGATTTAAGATATTCAACTTTCAAAGCTAAAATGAACAATGTAATAATTTAAATCATTTTCGAGATGTTTCCCAGGTTTTGTTTCATTTATGACTAATTTATATGGAAGTTCATGGTATACGCTAGACGGTTTCTGATAGTGTTTTATAAGGCTAATTACATATTTAAACTAAATGAAGATCGTATGTGCCAGATTTAAGATATTCAACTTTCAAAGCTAAGTTGAACAATGTAATAATTAAAATCATGTTCGAGATGTTTCCCAGGTTTCGTTTCATTTATGACTAGTTTAAAAGGCCGTTCCCAGTATACGCTAGACGGTTTCTGATAGTGTTCTATAAGGCTAATTACATATTTAAACTAAATGAAGATCGTATATTCAACTTTCAAAGCTAAGTTGAATCATATAATAATTTAAATCATTTTCGAGTTGTTTCCCAGGTTTTGTATCATTTATGACTAATTTATCTGGAAGTTCACGCTATACGCTAGATGGTTTTTCATAGTATTTTATTGGGCTATTAACATATTTAAACTAAATGAAGATCGTATTTGCCAGATTTAAGATATTCAACTTTCAAAGCTAAGTTGAACAATATAATAATTTAATTCATTTTCGAGATGTTTCCCAGGTTTCGTTTCATTTATGACGAACTATAAAGTACGGTCCTGGTAAACGTTAGATGGTGTCTGATAGTGTTTTATAAGGCTAATTACATATTTCAACTAAATGAAGATCGTATGTGCCAGATTTAAGATATTCAACTTTCAAAGCTAAGTTGAACAATGTAATAATTTAAATCATTTTCGAGATGTTTCCCAGGTTTCGTTTCATTTATGACTAGTTTAAAAAGCCGTTCCCAGTATACGCTAGACGGTTTCTGATAGTGTTCTATAAGGCTAATTACATATTTAATTGAAAAGAAGATCGTATGTGCCAGATTTAAGATATTCAACTTTCAAAGCTAAAATGAACAATGTAATAATTTAAATCATTTTCGAGATGTTTCCCAGGTTTTGTTTCATTTATGACTAATTTATATGGAAGTTCATGGTATACGCTACACGGTTTCTGATAGTGTTTTATAAGGCTAATTACATATTTAAACTAAATGAAGATCGTATGTGCCAGATTTAAGATATTCAACTTTCAAAGCTAAGTTGAACAATGTAATAATTAAAATCATGTTCGAGATGTTTCCCAGGTTTCGTTTCATTTATGACTAGTTTAAAAGGCCGTTCCCAGTATACGCTAGACGGTTTCTGATAGTGTTCTATAAGGCTAATTACATATTTAAACTAAATGAAGATCGTATATTCAACTTTCAAAGCTAAGTTGAATCATATAATAATTTAAATCATTTTCGAGTTGTTTCCCAGGTTTTGTATCATTTATGACTAATTTATCTGGAAGTTCACGCTATACGCTAGATGGTTTTTCATAGTATTTTATTGGGCTATTAACATATTTAAACTAAATGAAGATCGTATGGGCCAGATTTAAGATATTCAACTTTCAAAGCTAAGTTGAACAATATAATAATTTAAATCATTTTCGAGATGTTTCCCAGGTTTCGTTTCATTTATGACTAACTATAAAATACGGTCCTGGTAAACGTTAGATGGTGTCTGATAGTGTTTTATAAGGCTAATTACATATTTCAACTAAATGAAGATCGTATGTGCCAGATTTAAGATATTCAACTTTCAAAGCTAAGTTGAACAATGTAATAATTTAAATCATTTTCGAGATGTTTCCCAGGTTTCGTTTCATTTATGACTAGTTTAAAAAGCCGTTCCCAGTATACGCTAGACGGTTTCTGATAGTGTTCTATAAGGCTAATTACATATTTAATTTAAATGAAGATCGTATGTGCCAGATTTAAGATATTCAACTTTCAAAGCTAAAATGAACAATGTAATAATTTAAATCATTTTCGAGATGTTTCCCAGGTTTTGTTTCATTTATGACTAATTTATATGGAAGTTCACGCTATACGCTAGATGGTTTATCATAGTATTTTATAAGGCTAATTACATATTTAAACTAATTGAAGATCGTATGTGCCAGATTTAAGATATTCAACTTTCAAAGCTAAGTTGAACAATGTAATAATTTAAATCATTTTCGAGATGTTTCCCAGGTTTTGTTTCATTTATAACTTATTGTTAAGGACGGTCCTGGTGTACGCTAGATGTTTTCTGATACCGTTTTATAGGGCTAATAACATATTTAAACTAAATGAAGATCGCATGTGCTAGATTTAAGATATTCAACTTTCAATGCTAAGCTGAACAATGTAATAATTTAAATCATTTTCGAGATGTTTCCCAGGTTTCGTTTCATTTATGACTAGTTTAAAAAGCCGTTCCCAGTATACGCTAGACGGTTTCTGATAGTGTTCTATAAGGCTAATTACATATTTAATTTAAATGAAGATCGTATGTGCCAGATTTAAGATATTCAACTTTCAAAGCTAAAATGAACAATGTAATAATTTAAATCATTTTCGAGATGTTTCCCAGGTTTTGTTTCATTTATGACTAATTTATATGGAAGTTCATGGTATACGCTAGACGGTTTCTGATAGTGTTTTATAAGGCTAATTACATATTTAAACTAAATGAAGATCGTATGTGCCAGATTTAAGATATTCAACTTTCAAAGCTAAGTTGAACAATGTAATAATTAAAATCATGTTCGAGATGTTTCCCAGGTTTCGTTTCATTTATGACTAGTTTAAAAGGCCGTTCCCAGTATACGCTAGACGGTTTCTGATAGTGTTCTATAAGGCTAATTACATATTTAATTTAAATGAAGATCGTATGTGCCAGATTTAAGATATTCAACTTTCAAAGCTAAAATGAACAATGTAATAATTTAAATCATTTTCGAGATGTTTCCCAGGTTTTGTTTCATTTATGACTAATTTATATGGAAGTTCACGCTATACGCTAGATGGTTTATCATAGTATTTTATAAGGCTAATTACATATTTAAACTAATTGAAGATCGTATGTGCCAGATTTAAGATATTCAACTTTCAAAGCTAAGTTGAACAATGTAATAATTTAAATCATTTTCGAGATGTTTCCCAGGTTTTGTTTCATTTATAACTTATTGTTTAGGACGGTCCTGGTGTACGCTAGATGTTTTCTGATACCGTTTTATAGGGCTAATAACATATTTAAACTAAATGAAGATCGCATGTGCTAGATTTAAGATATTCAACTTTCAATGCTAAGCTGAACAATGTAATAATTTAAATCATTTTCGAGATGTTTCCCAGGTTTCGTTTCATTTATGACTAGTATAAAAAGCCGTTCCCAGTATAAGCTAGACGGTTTCTGATAGTGTTCTATAAGGCTAATTACATATTTAATTTAAATGAAGATCGTATGTGCCAGATTTAAGATATTCAACTTTCAAAGCTAAGTTGAACAATGTAATAATTTAAATCATTTTCGAGATGTTTCCCAGGTTTCGTTTCATTTATGACTAGTTTAAAAAGCCGTTCCCAGTATACGCTAGACGGTTTCTGATAGTGTTCTATAAGGCTAATTACATATTTAATTTAAATGAAGATCGTATGTGCCAGATTTAAGATATTCAACTTTCAAAGCTAAAATGAACAATGTAATAATTTAAATCATTTTCGAGATGTTTCCCAGGTTTTGTTTCATTTATGACTAATTTATATGGAAGTTCATGGTATACGCTAGACGGTTTCTGATAGTGTTTTATAAGGCTAATTACATATTTAAACTAAATGAAGATCGTATGTGCCAGATTTAAGATATTCAACTTTCAAAGCTAAGTTGAACAATGTAATAATTAAAATCATGTTCGAGATGTTTCCCAGGTTTCGTTTCATTTATGACTAGTTTAAAAGGCCGTTCCCAGTATACGCTAGACGGTTTCTGATAGTGTTCTATAAGGCTAATTACATATTTAAACTAAATGAAGATCGTATATTCAACTTTCAAAGCTAAGTTGAATCATATAATAATTTAAATCATTTTCGAGTTGTTTCCCAGGTTTTGTATCATTTATGACTAATTTATCTGGAAGTTCACGCTATACGCTAGATGGTTTTTCATAGTATTTTATTGGGCTATTAACATATTTAAACTAAATGAAGATCGTATGGGCCAGATTTAAGATATTCAACTTTCAAAGCTAAGTTGAACAATATAATAATTTAAATCATTTTCGAGATGTTTCCCAGGTTTCGTTTCATTTATGACTAACTATAAAATACGGTCCTGGTAAACGTTAGATGGTGTCTGATAGTGTTTTATAAGGCTAATTACATATTTCAACTAAATGAAGATCGTATGTGCCAGATTTAAGATATTCAACTTTCAAAGCTAAGTTGAACAATGTAATAATTTAAATCATTTTCGAGATGTTTCCCAGGTTTCGTTTCATTTATGACTAGTTTAAAAAGCCGTTCCCAGTATACGCTAGACGGTTTCTGATAGTGTTCTATAAGGCTAATTACATATTTAATTTAAATGAAGATCGTATGTGCCAGATTTAAGATATTCAACTTTCAAAGCTAAAATGAACAATGTAATAATTTAAATCATTTTCGAGATGTTTCCCAGGTTTTGTTTCATTTATGACTAATTTATATGGAAGTTCACGCTATACGCTAGATGGTTTATCATAGTATTTTATAAGGCTAATTACATATTTAAACTAATTGAAGATCGTATGTGCCAGATTTAAGATATTCAACTTTCAAAGCTAAGTTGAACAATGTAATAATTTAAATCATTTTCGAGATGTTTCCCAGGTTTTGTTTCATTTATAACTTATTGTTAAGGACGGTCCTGGTGTACGCTAGATGTTTTCTGATACCGTTTTATAGGGCTAATAACATATTTAAACTAAATGAAGATCGCATGTGCTAGATTTAAGATATTCAACTTTCAATGCTAAGCTGAACAATGTAATAATTTAAATCATTTTCGAGATGTTTCCCAGGTTTCGTTTCATTTATGACTAGTATAAAAAGCCGTTCCCAGTATAAGCTAGACGGTTTCTGATAGTGTTCTATAAGGCTAATTACATATTTAATTTAAATGAAGATCGTATGTGCCAGATTTAAGATATTCAACTTTCAAAGCTAAGTTGAACAATGTAATAATTTAAATCATTTTCGAGATGTTTCCCAGGTTTCGTTTCATTTATGACTAGTTTAAAAAGCCGTTCCCAGTATACGCTAGACGGTTTCTGATAGTGTTCTATAAGGCTAATTACATATTTAATTTAAATGAAGATCGTATGTGCCAGATTTAAGATATTCAACTTTCAAAGCTAAAATGAACAATGTAATAATTTAAATCATTTTCGAGATGTTTCCCAGGTTTTGTTTCATTTATGACTAATTTATATGGAAGTTCATGGTATACGCTAGACGGTTTCTGATAGTGTTTTATAAGGCTAATTACATATTTAAACTAAATGAAGATCGTATGTGCCAGATTTAAGATATTCAACTTTCAAAGCTAAGTTGAACAATGTAATAATTAAAATCATGTTCGAGATGTTTCCCAGGTTTCGTTTCATTTATGACTAGTTTAAAAGGCCGTTCCCAGTATACGCTAGACGGTTTCTGATAGTGTTCTATAAGGCTAATTACATATTTAAACTAAATGAAGATCGTATATTCAACTTTCAAAGCTAAGTTGAATCATATAATAATTTAAATCATTTTCGAGTTGTTTCCCAGGTTTTGTATCATTTATGACTAATTTATCTGGAAGTTCACGCTATACGCTAGATGGTTTTTCATAGTATTTTATTGGGCTATTAACATATTTAAACTAAATGAAGATCGTATGGGCCAGATTTAAGATATTCAACTTTCAAAGCTAAGTTGAACAATATAATAATTTAAATCATTTTCGAGATGTTTCCCAGGTTTCGTTTCATTTATGACTAACTATAAAATACGGTCCTGGTAAACGTTAGATGGTGTCTGATAGTGTTTTATAAGGCTAATTACATATTTCAACTAAATGAAGATCGTATGTGCCAGATTTAAGATATTCAACTTTCAAAGCTAAGTTGAACAATGTAATAATTTAAATCATTTTCGAGATGTTTCCCAGGTTTCGTTTCATTTATGACTAGTTTAAAAAGCCGTTCCCAGTATACGCTAGACGGTTTCTGATAGTGTTCTATAAGGCTAATTACATATTTAATTTAAATGAAGATCGTATGTGCCAGATTTAAGATATTCAACTTTCAAAGCTAAAATGAACAATGTAATAATTTAAATCATTTTCGAGATGTTTCCCAGGTTTTGTTTCATTTATGACTAATTTATATGGAAGTTCACGCTATACGCTAGATGGTTTATCATAGTATTTTATAAGGCTAATTACATATTTAAACTAATTGAAGATCGTATGTGCCAGATTTAAGATATTCAACTTTCAAAGCTAAGTTGAACAATGTAATAATTTAAATCATTTTCGAGATGTTTCCCAGGTTTTGTTTCATTTATAACTTATTGTTAAGGACGGTCCTGGTGTACGCTAGATGTTTTCTGATACCGTTTTATAGGGCTAATAACATATTTAAACTAAATGAAGATCGCATGTGCTAGATTTAAGATATTCAACTTTCAATGCTAAGCTGAACAATGTAATAATTTAAATCATTTTCGAGATGTTTCCCAGGTTTCGTTTCATTTATGACTAGTATAAAAAGCCGTTCCCAGTATAAGCTAGACGGTTTCTGATAGTGTTCTATAAGGCTAATTACATATTTAATTTAAATGAAGATCGTATGTGCCAGATTTAAGATATTCAACTTTCAAAGCTAAGTTGAACAATGTAATAATTTAAATCATTTTCGAGATGTTTCCCAGGTTTCGTTTCATTTATGACTAGTTTAAAAAGCCGTTCCCAGTATACGCTAGACGGTTTCTGATAGTGTTCTATAAGGCTAATTACATATTTAATTTAAATGAAGATCGTATGTGCCAGATTTAAGATATTCAACTTTCAAAGCTAAAATGAACAATGTAATAATTTAAATCATTTTCGAGATGTTTCCCAGGTTTTGTTTCATTTATGACTAATTTATATGGAAGTTCATGGTATACGCTAGACGGTTTCTGATAGTGTTTTATAAGGCTAATTACATATTTAAACTAAATGAAGATCGTATGTGCCAGATTTAAGATATTCAACTTTCAAAGCTAAGTTGAACAATGTAATAATTAAAATCATGTTCGAGATGTTTCCCAGGTTTCGTTTCATTTATGACTAGTTTAAAAGGCCGTTCCCAGTATACGCTAGACGGTTTCTGATAGTGTTCTATAAGGCTAATTACATATTTAAACTAAATGAAGATCGTATATTCAACTTTCAAAGCTAAGTTGAATCATATAATAATTTAAATCATTTTCGAGTTGTTTCCCAGGTTTTGTATCATTTATGACTAATTTATCTGGAAGTTCACGCTATACGCTAGATGGTTTTTCATAGTATTTTATTGGGCTATTAACATATTTAAACTAAATGAAGATCGTATGGGCCAGATTTAAGATATTCAACTTTCAAAGCTAAGTTGAACAATATAATAATTTAAATCATTTTCGAGATGTTTCCCAGGTTTCGTTTCATTTATGACTAACTATAAAATACGGTCCTGGTAAACGTTAGATGGTGTCTGATAGTGTTTTATAAGGCTAATTACATATTTAAACTAATTGAAGATCGTATGTGCCAGATTTAAGATATTCAACTTTCAAAGCTAAGTTGAACAATGTAATAATTTAAATCATTTTCGAGATGTTTCCCAGGTTTTGTTTCATTTATAACTTATTGTTAAGGACGGTCCTGGTGTACGCTAGATGTTTTCTGATACCGTTTTATAGGGCTAATAACATATTTAAACTAAATGAAGATCGCATGTGCTAGATTTAAGATATTCAACTTTCAATGCTAAGCTGAACAATGTAATAATTTAAATCATTTTCGAGATGTTTCCCAGGTTTCGTTTCATTTATGACTAGTATAAAAAGCCGTTCCCAGTATAAGCTAGACGGTTTCTGATAGTGTTCTATAAGGCTAATTACATATTTAATTTAAATGAAGATCGTATGTGCCAGATTTAAGATATTCAACTTTCAAAGCTAAGTTGAACAATGTAATAATTTAAATCATTTTCGAGATGTTTCCCAGGTTTCGTTTCATTTATGACTAGTTTAAAAAGCCGTTCCCAGTATACGCTAGACGGTTTCTGATAGTGTTCTATAAGGCTAATTACATATTTAATTTAAATGAAGATCGTATGTGCCAGATTTAAGATATTCAACTTTCAAAGCTAAAATGAACAATGTAATAATTTAAATCATTTTCGAGATGTTTCCCAGGTTTTGTTTCATTTATGACTAATTTATATGGAAGTTCATGGTATACGCTAGACGGTTTCTGATAGTGTTTTATAAGGCTAATTACATATTTAAACTAAATGAAGATCGTATGTGCCAGATTTAAGATATTCAACTTTCAAAGCTAAGTTGAACAATGTAATAATTAAAATCATGTTCGAGATGTTTCCCAGGTTTCGTTTCATTTATGACTAGTTTAAAAGGCCGTTCCCAGTATACGCTAGACGGTTTCTGATAGTGTTCTATAAGGCTAATTACATATTTAAACTAAATGAAGATCGTATATTCAACTTTCAAAGCTAAGTTGAATCATATAATAATTTAAATCATTTTCGAGTTGTTTCCCAGGTTTTGTATCATTTATGACTAATTTATCTGGAAGTTCACGCTATACGCTAGATGGTTTTTCATAGTATTTTATTGGGCTATTAACATATTTAAACTAAATGAAGATCGTATGGGCCAGATTTAAGATATTCAACTTTCAAAGCTAAGTTGAACAATATAATAATTTAAATCATTTTCGAGATGTTTCCCAGGTTTCGTTTCATTTATGACTAACTATAAAATACGGTCCTGGTAAACGTTAGATGGTGTCTGATAGTGTTTTATAAGGCTAATTACATATTTCAACTAAATGAAGATCGTATGTGCCAGATTTTAGATATTCAACTTTCAAAGCTAAGTTGAACAATGTAATAATTTAAATCATTTTCGAGATGTTTCCCAGGTTTCGTTTCATTTATGACTAGTTTAAAAAGCCGTTCCCAGTATACGCTAGACGGTTTCTGATAGTGTTCTATAAGGCTAATTACATATTTAATTTAAATGAAGATCGTATGTGCCAGATTTAAGATATTCAACTTTCAAAGCTAAAATGAACAATGTAATAATTTAAATCATTTTCGAGATGTTTCCCAGGTTTTGTTTCATTTATGACTAATTTATATGGAAGTTCACGCTATACGCTAGATGGTTTATCATAGTATTTTATAAGGCTAATTACATATTTAAACTAACTGAAGATCGTATGTGCCAGATTTAAGATATTCAACTTTCAAAGCTAAGTTGAACAATGTAATAATTTAAATCATTTTCGAGATGTTTCCCAGGTTTTGTTTCATTTATAACTTATTGTTAAGGACGGTCCTGGTGTACGCTAGATGTTTTCTGATACCGTTTTATAGGGCTAATAACATATTTAAACTAAATGAAGATCGCATGTGCTAGATTTAAGATATTCAACTTTCAATGCTAAGCTGAACAATGTAATAATTTAAATCATTTTCGAGATGTTTCCCAGGTTTCGTTTCATTTATGACTAGTTTAAAAAGCCGTTCCCAGTATACGCTAGACGGTTTCTGATAGTGTTCTATAAGGCTAATTACATATTTAATTTAAATGAAGATCGTATTTGCCAGATTTAAGATATTCAACTTTCAAAGCTAAGTTGAACAATGTAATAATTTAAATCATTTTCGAGATGTTTCCCAGGTTTCGTTTCATTTATGACTAACTATAAAGTACGGTCCTGGTAAACGTTAGATGGTGTCTGATAGTGTTTTATAAGGCTAATTACATATTTCAACTAAATGAAGATCGTATGTGCCAGATTTAAGATATTCAACTTTCAAAGCTAAGTTGAACAATGTCATAATTTAAATCATTTTCGAGATGTTTCCCAGGTTTCGTTTCATTTATGACTAGTTTAAAAAGCCGTTCCCAGTATACGCTAGACGGTTTCTGATAGTGTTCTATAAGGCTAATTACATATTTAATTTAAATGAAGATCGTATGTGCCAGATTTAAGATATTCAACTTTCAAAGCTAAAATGAACAATGTAATAATTTAAATCATTTTCGAGATGTTTCCCAGGTTTTGTTTCATTTATGACTAATTTATATGGAAGTTCATGGTATACGCTAGACGGTTTCTGATAGTGTTTTATAAGGCTAATTACATATTTAAACTAAATGAAGATCGTATGTGCCAGATTTAAGATATTCAACTTTCAAAGCTAAGTTGAACAATGTAATAATTAAAATCATGTTCGAGATGTTTCCCAGGTTTCGTTTCATTTATGACTAGTTTAAAAGGCCGTTCCCAGTATACGCTAGACGGTTTCTGATAGTGTTCTATAAGGCTAATTACATATTTAAACTAAATGAAGATCGTATATTCAACTTTCAAAGCTAAGTTGAATCATATAATAATTTAAATCATTTTCGAGTTGTTTCCCAGGTTTTGTATCATTTATGACTAATTTATCTGGAAGTTCACGCTATACGCTAGATGGTTTTTCATAGTATTTTATTGGGCTATTAACATATTTAAACTAAATGAAGATCGTATTTGCCAGATTTAAGATATTCAACTTTCAAAGCTAAGTTGAACAATATAATAATTTAATTCATTTTCGAGATGTTTCCCAGGTTTCGTTTCATTTATGACGAACTATAAAGTACGGTCCTGGTAAACGTTAGATGGTGTCTGATAGTGTTTTATAAGGCTAATTACATATTTCAACTAAATGAAGATCGTATGTGCCAGATTTAAGATATTCAACTTTCAAAGCTAAGTTGAACAATGTAATAATTTAAATCATTTTCGAGATGTTTCCCAGGTTTCGTTTCATTTATGACTAGTTTAAAAAGCCGTTCCCAGTATACGCTAGACGGTTTCTGATAGTGTTCTATAAGGCTAATTACATATTTAATTTAAAAG
Organism: Phalangium opilio; assembly: GCF_054372755.1. Taxonomy (NCBI): domain Eukaryota; kingdom Metazoa; phylum Arthropoda; class Arachnida; order Opiliones; family Phalangiidae; genus Phalangium; species Phalangium opilio. The sequence goes on along the minus strand of NW_028324180.1, from coordinate 7,393,267 downwards.
AAGATCGTATGTGCCAGATTTAAGATATTCAACTTTCAAAGCTAAAATGAACAATGTAATAATTTAAATCATTTTCGAGATGTTTCCCAGGTTTTGTTTCATTTATGACTAATTTATATGGAAGTTCATGGTATACGCTACACGGTTTCTGATAGTGTTTTATAAGGCTAATTACATATTTAAACTAAATGAAGATCGTATGTGCCAGATTTAAGATATTCAACTTTCAAAGCTAAGTTGAACAATGTAATAATTAAAATCATGTTCGAGATGTTTCCCAGGTTTCGTTTCATTTATGACTAGTTTAAAAGGCCGTTCCCAGTATACGCTAGACGGTTTCTGATAGTGTTCTATAAGGCTAATTACATATTTAAACTAAATGAAGATCGTATATTCAACTTTCAAAGCTAAGTTGAATCATATAATAATTTAAATCATTTTCGAGTTGTTTCCCAGGTTTTGTATCATTTATGACTAATTTATCTGGAAGTTCACGCTATACGCTAGATGGTTTTTCATAGTATTTTATTGGGCTATTAACATATTTAAACTAAATGAAGATCGTATGGGCCAGATTTAAGATATTCAACTTTCAAAGCTAAGTTGAACAATATAATAATTTAAATCATTTTCGAGATGTTTCCCAGGTTTCGTTTCATTTATGACTAACTATAAAATACGGTCCTGGTAAACGTTAGATGGTGTCTGATAGTGTTTTATAAGGCTAATTACATATTTCAACTAAATGAAGATCGTATGTGCCAGATTTAAGATATTCAACTTTCAAAGCTAAGTTGAACAATGTAATAATTTAAATCATTTTCGAGATGTTTCCCAGGTTTCGTTTCATTTATGACTAGTTTAAAAAGCCGTTCCCAGTATACGCTAGACGGTTTCTGATAGTGTTCTATAAGGCTAATTACATATTTAATTTAAATGAAGATCGTATGTGCCAGATTTAAGATATTCAACTTTCAAAGCTAAAATGAACAATGTAATAATTTAAATCATTTTCGAGATGTTTCCCAGGTTTTGTTTCATTTATGACTAATTTATATGGAAGTTCACGCTATACGCTAGATGGTTTATCATAGTATTTTATAAGGCTAATTACATATTTAAACTAATTGAAGATCGTATGTGCCAGATTTAAGATATTCAACTTTCAAAGCTAAGTTGAACAATGTAATAATTTAAATCATTTTCGAGATGTTTCCCAGGTTTTGTTTCATTTATAACTTATTGTTAAGGACGGTCCTGGTGTACGCTAGATGTTTTCTGATACCGTTTTATAGGGCTAATAACATATTTAAACTAAATGAAGATCGCATGTGCTAGATTTAAGATATTCAACTTTCAATGCTTAGCTGAACAATGTAATAATTTAAATCATTTTCGAGATGTTTCCCAGGTTTCGTTTCATTTATGACTAGTTTAAAAAGCCGTTCCCAGTATACGCTAGACGGTTTCTGATAGTGTTCTATAAGGCTAATTACATATTTAATTTAAATGAAGATCGTATGTGCCAGATTTAAGATATTCAACTCTCAAAGCTAAAATGAACAATGTAATAATTTAAATCATTTTCGAGATGTTTCCCAGGTTTTGTTTCATTTATGACTAATTTATATGGAAGTTCATGGTATACGCTAGACGGTTTCTGATAGTGTTTTATAAGGCTAATTACATATTTAAACTAAATGAAGATCGTATGTGCCAGATTTAAGATATTCAACTTTCAAAGCTAAGTTGAACAATGTAATAATTAAAATCATGTTCGAGATGTTTCCCAGGTTTCGTTTCATTTATGACTAGTTTAAAAGGCCGTTCCCAGTATACGCTAGACGGTTTCTGATAGTGTTCTATAAGGCTAATTACATATTTAATTTAAATGAAGATCGTATGTGCCAGATTTAAGATATTCAACTTTCAAAGCTAAAATGAACAATGTAATAATTTAAATCATTTTCGAGATGTTTCCCAGGTTTTGTTTCATTTATGACTAATTTATATGGAAGTTCACGCTATACGCTAGATGGTTTATCATAGTATTTTATAAGGCTAATTACATATTTAAACTAATTGAAGATCGTATGTGCCAGATTTAAGATATTCAACTTTCAAAGCTAAGTTGAACAATGTAATAATTTAAATCATTTTCGAGATGTTTCCCAGGTTTTGTTTCATTTATAACTTATTGTTTAGGACGGTCCTGGTGTACGCTAGATGTTTTCTGATACCGTTTTATAGGGCTAATAACATATTTAAACTAAATGAAGATCGCATGTGCTAGATTTAAGATATTCAACTTTCAATGCTAAGCTGAACAATGTAATAATTTAAATCATTTTCGAGATGTTTCCCAGGTTTCGTTTCATTTATGACTAGTATAAAAAGCCGTTCCCAGTATAAGCTAGACGGTTTCTGATAGTGTTCTATAAGGCTAATTACATATTTAATTTAAATGAAGATCGTATGTGCCAGATTTAAGATATTCAACTTTCAAAGCTAAGTTGAACAATGTAATAATTTAAATCATTTTCGAGATGTTTCCCAGGTTTCGTTTCATTTATGACTAGTTTAAAAAGCCGTTCCCAGTATACGCTAGACGGTTTCTGATAGTGTTCTATAAGGCTAATTACATATTTAATTTAAATGAAGATCGTATGTGCCAGATTTAAGATATTCAACTTTCAAAGCTAAAATGAACAATGTAATAATTTAAATCATTTTCGAGATGTTTCCCAGGTTTTGTTTCATTTATGACTAATTTATATGGAAGTTCATGGTATACGCTAGACGGTTTCTGATAGTGTTTTATAAGGCTAATTACATATTTAAACTAAATGAAGATCGTATGTGCCAGATTTAAGATATTCAACTTTCAAAGCTAAGTTGAACAATGTAATAATTAAAATCATGTTCGAGATGTTTCCCAGGTTTCGTTTCATTTATGACTAGTTTAAAAGGCCGTTCCCAGTATACGCTAGACGGTTTCTGATAGTGTTCTATAAGGCTAATTACATATTTAAACTAAATGAAGATCGTATATTCAACTTTCAAAGCTAAGTTGAATCATATAATAATTTAAATCATTTTCGAGTTGTTTCCCAGGTTTTGTATCATTTATGACTAATTTATCTGGAAGTTCACGCTATACGCTAGATGGTTTTTCATAGTATTTTATTGGGCTATTAACATATTTAAACTAAATGAAGATCGTATGGGCCAGATTTAAGATATTCAACTTTCAAAGCTAAGTTGAACAATATAATAATTTAAATCATTTTCGAGATGTTTCCCAGGTTTCGTTTCATTTATGACTAACTATAAAATACGGTCCTGGTAAACGTTAGATGGTGTCTGATAGTGTTTTATAAGGCTAATTACATATTTCAACTAAATGAAGATCGTATGTGCCAGATTTAAGATATTCAACTTTCAAAGCTAAGTTGAACAATGTAATAATTTAAATCATTTTCGAGATGTTTCCCAGGTTTCGTTTCATTTATGACTAGTTTAAAAAGCCGTTCCCAGTATACGCTAGACGGTTTCTGATAGTGTTCTATAAGGCTAATTACATATTTAATTTAAATGAAGATCGTATGTGCCAGATTTAAGATATTCAACTTTCAAAGCTAAAATGAACAATGTAATAATTTAAATCATTTTCGAGATGTTTCCCAGGTTTTGTTTCATTTATGACTAATTTATATGGAAGTTCACGCTATACGCTAGATGGTTTATCATAGTATTTTATAAGGCTAATTACATATTTAAACTAATTGAAGATCGTATGTGCCAGATTTAAGATATTCAACTTTCAAAGCTAAGTTGAACAATGTAATAATTTAAATCATTTCCGAGATGTTTCCCAGGTTTTGTTTCATTTATAACTTATTGTTAAGGACGGTCCTGGTGTACGCTAGATGTTTTCTGATACCGTTTTATAGGGCTAATAACATATTTAAACTAAATGAAGATCGCATGTGCTAGATTTAAGATATTCAACTTTCAATGCTAAGCTGAACAATGTAATAATTTAAATCATTTTCGAGATGTTTCCCAGGTTTCGTTTCATTTATGACTAGTATAAAAAGCCGTCCCCAGTATAAGCTAGACGGTTTCTGATAGTGTTCTATAAGGCTAATTACATATTTAATTTAAATGAAGATCGTATGTGCCAGATTTAAGATATTCAACTTTCAAAGCTAAGTTGAACAATGTAATAATTTAAATCATTTTCGAGATGTTTCCCAGGTTTCGTTTCATTTATGACTAGTTTAAAAAGCCGTTCCCAGTATACGCTAGACGGTTTCTGATAGTGTTCTATAAGGCTAATTACATATTTAATTTAAATGAAGATCGTATGTGCCAGATTTAAGATATTCAACTTTCAAAGCTAAAATGAACAATGTAATAATTTAAATTATTTTCGAGATGTTTCCCAGGTTTTGTTTCATTTATGACTAATTTATATGGAAGTTCATGGTATACGCTAGACGGTTTCTGATAGTGTTTTATAAGGCTAATTACATATTTAAACTAAATGAAGATCGTATGTGCCAGATTTAAGATATTCAACTTTCAAAGCTAAGTTGAACAATGTAATAATTAAAATCATGTTCGAGATGTTTCCCAGGTTTCGTTTCATTTATGACTAGTTTAAAAGGCCGTTCCCAGTATACGCTAGACGGTTTCTGATAGTGTTCTATAAGGCTAATTACATATTTAAACTAAATGAAGATCGTATATTCAACTTTCAAAGCTAAGTTGAATCATATAATAATTTAAATCATTTTCGAGTTGTTTCCCAGGTTTTGTATCATTTATGACTAATTTATCTGGAAGTTCACGCTATACGCTAGATGGTTTTTCATAGTATTTTATTGGGCTATTAACATATTTAAACTAAATGAAGATCGTATGGGCCAGATTTAAGATATTCAACTTTCAAAGCTAAGTTGAACAATATAATAATTTAAATCATTTTCGAGATGTTTCCCAGGTTTCGTTTCATTTATGACTAACTATAAAATACGGTCCTGGTAAACGTTAGATGGTGTCTGATAGTGTTTTATAAGGCTAATTACATATTTCAACTAAATGAAGATCGTATGTGCCAGATTTAAGATATTCAACTTTCAAAGCTAAGTTGAACAATGTAATAATTTAAATCATTTTCGAGATGTTTCCCAGGTTTCGTTTCATTTATGACTAGTTTAAAAAGCCGTTCCCAGTATACGCTAGACGGTTTCTGATAGTGTTCTATAAGGCTAATTACATATTTAATTTAAATGAAGATCGTATGTGCCAGATTTAAGATATTCAACTTTCAAAGCTAAAATGAACAATGTAATAATTTAAATCATTTTCGAGATGTTTCCCAGGTTTTGTTTCATTTATGACTAATTTATATGGAAGTTCACGCTATACGCTAGATGGTTTATCATAGTATTTTATAAGGCTAATTACATATTTAAACTAATTGAAGATCGTATGTGCCAGATTTAAGATATTCAACTTTCAAAGCTAAGTTGAACAATGTAATAATTTAAATCATTTCCGAGATGTTTCCCAGGTTTTGTTTCATTTATAACTTATTGTTAAGGACGGTCCTGGTGTACGCTAGATGTTTTCTGATACCGTTTTATAGGGCTAATAACATATTTAAACTAAATGAAGATCGCATGTGCTAGATTTAAGATATTCAACTTTCAATGCTAAGCTGAACAATGTAATAATTTAAATCATTTTCGAGATGTTTCCCAGGTTTCGTTTCATTTATGACTAGTATAAAAAGCCGTTCCCAGTATAAGCTAGACGGTTTCTGATAGTGTTCTATAAGGCTAATTACATATTTAATTTAAATGAAGATCGTATGTGCCAGATTTAAGATATTCAACTTTCAAAGCTAAGTTGAACAATGTAATAATTTAAATCATTTTCGAGATGTTTCCCAGGTTTCGTTTCATTTATGACTAGTTTAAAAAGCCGTTCCCAGTATACGCTAGACGGTTTCTGATAGTGTTCTATAAGGCTAATTACATATTTAATTTAAATGAAGATCGTATGTGCCAGATTTAAGATATTCAACTTTCAAAGCTAAAATGAACAATGTAATAATTTAAATTATTTTCGAGATGTTTCCCAGGTTTTGTTTCATTTATGACTAATTTATATGGAAGTTCATGGTATACGCTAGACGGTTTCTGATAGTGTTTTATAAGGCTAATTACATATTTAAACTAAATGAAGATCGTATGTGCCAGATTTAAGATATTCAACTTTCAAAGCTAAGTTGAACAATGTAATAATTAAAATCATGTTCGAGATGTTTCCCAGGTTTCGTTTCATTTATGACTAGTTTAAAAGGCCGTTCCCAGGTTCCCAGTATACGCTAGACGGTTTCTGATAGTGTTCTATAAGGCTAATTACATATTTAAACTAAATGAAGATCGTATATTCAACTTTCAAAGCTAAGTTGAATCATATAATAATTTAAATCATTTTCGAGATGTTTCCCAGGTTTTGTTTCATTTATGACTAATTTATATGGAAGTTCACGCTATACGCTAGATGGATTATCATAGTATTTTATTGGGCTATTAACATATTTAAACTAAATGAAGATCGTATGTGCCAGATTTAAGATATTCAACTTTCAAAGCTAAGTTGAACAATATAATAATTTAAATCATTTTCGAGATGTTTCCCAGGTTTCGTTTCATTTATGACTAACTATAAAGTACCGTCCAGGTAAACGTTAGATGGTGTCTGATAGTGTTTTATAAGGCTAATTACATATTTCAACTAAATGAAGATCGTATGTGCCAGATTTAAGATATTCAACTTTCAAAGCTAAGTTGAACAATGTAATAATTTAAATCATTTTCGAGATGTTTCCCAGGTTTCGTTTCATTTATGACTAGTTTAAAAAGCCGTTCCCAGTATACGCTAGACGGTTTCTGATAGTGTTCTATAAGGCTAATTACATATTTAAACTAAATGAAGATCGTATATTCAACTTTCAAAGCTAAGTTGAATCATATAATAATTTAAATCATTTTCGAGATGTTTCCCAGGTTTTGTTTCATTTATGACTAATTTATATGGAAGTTCACGCTATACGCTAGATGGTTTATCATAGTATTTTATTGGGCTATTAACATATTTAAACTAAATGAAGATCGTATGTGCCAGATTTAAGATATTCAACTTTCAAAGCTAAGTTGAACAATATAATAATTTAAATCATTTTCGAGATGTTTCCCAGGTTTCGTTTCATTTATGACTAACTATAAAGTACCGTCCAGGTAAACGTTAGATGGTGTCTGATAGTGTTTTATAAGGCTAATTACATATTTCAACTAAATGAAGATCGTATGTGCCAGATTTAAGATATTCAACTTTCAAAGCTAAGTTGAACAATGTAATAATTTAAATCATTTTCGAGATGTTTCCCAGGTTTCGTTTCATTTATGACTAGTTTAAAAAGCCGTTCCCAGTATACGCTAGGCGGTTTCTGATAGTGTTCTATAAGGCTAAAACATATTTAATTTAAATGAAGATCGTATGTGCCTGATTTAAGATATTCAACTTTCAAAGCTAAAATGAACAATGTAATAATTTAAATCATTTTCGAGATGTTTCCCAGGTTTTGTTTCATTTATGACTAATTTATATGGAAGTTCACGCTATACGCTAGATGGTTTATCATAGTATTTTACAAGGCTAATTACATATTTAAACTAATTGAAGATCGTATGTGCCAGATTTAAGATATTCAACTTTCAAAGCTAAGTTGAACAATATAATAATTTAAATCATTTTCGAGATGTTTCCCAGGTTTCGTTTCATTTATGACTAACTATAAAGTACGGTCCTGGTAAACGTTAGATGGTGTCTGATAGTGTTTTATAAGGCTAATTACATATTTCAACTAAATGAAGATCGTATGTGCCAGATTTAAGATATTCAACTTTCAAAGCTAAGTTGAACAATGTAATAATTTAAATCATTTTCGAGATGTTTCCCAGGTTTCGTTTCATTTATGACTAGTTTAAAAAGCCGTTCCCAGTATACGCTAGACGGTTTCTGATAGTGTTCTATAAGGCTAATTACATATTTAATTTAAATGAAGATCGTATGTGCCAGTTTTAAGATATTCAACTTTCAAAGCTAAAATGAACAATGTAATAATTTAAATCATTTTCGAGATGTTTCCCAGGTTTTGTTTCATTTATGACTAATTTATATGGAAGTTCACGCTATACGCTAGATGGTTTATCATAGTATTTTATAAGGCTAATTACATATTTAAACTAATTGAAGATCGTATGTGCCAGATTTAAGATATTCAACTTTCAAAGCTAAGTTGAACAATATAATAATTTAAATCATTTTCGAGATGTTTCCCAGGTTTCGTTTCATTTATGACTAACTATAAAGTACGGTCCTGGTAAACGTTAGATGGTGTCTGATAGTGTTTTATAAGGCTAATTACATATTTCAACTAAATGAAGATCGTATGTGCCAGATTTAAGATATTCAACTTTCAAAGCTAAGTTGAACAATGTAATAATTTAAATCATTTTTGAGATGTTTCCCAGGTTTCGTTTCATTTATAACTTATTGTTTAGGACGGTCCTGGTGTACGCTAGATGTTTTCTGATACCGTTTTATAGGGCTAATAACATATTTAAACTAAATGAAGATCGCATGTGCTAGATTTAAGATATTCAACTTTCAATGCTAAGCTGAACAATGTAATAATTTAAATCATTTTCGAGATGTTTCCCAGGTTTCGTTTCATTTATGACTAGTATAAAAAGCCGTTCCCAGTATACGCTAGACGGTTTCTGATAGTGTTCTATAAGGCTAATTACATATTTAATTTAAATGAAGATCGTATGTGCCAGATTTAAGATATTCAACTTTCAAAGCTAAGTTGAACAATGTAATAATTTAAATCATTTTCGAGATGTTTCCCAGGTTTCGTTTCATTTATGACTAATTTATATGGAAGTTCACGCTATACGCTAGATGGTTTTTCATAGTATTTTATTGGGCTATTAACATATTTAAACTAAATGAAGATCGTATGTGCCAGATTTAAGATATTCAACTTTCAAAGCTAAGTTGAACAATATAATAATTTAAATCATTTTCGAGATGTTTCCCAGGTTTCGTTTCATTTATGACTAACTATAAAGTACGGTCCTGGTAAACGTTAGATGGTGTCTGATAGTGTTTTATAAGGCTAATTACATATTTCAACTAAATGAAGATCGTATGTGCCAGATTTAAGATATTCAACTTTCAAAGCTAAGTTGAACAATGTAATAATTTAAATCATTTTCGAGATGTTTCCCAGGTTTCGTTTCATTTATGACTAGTTTAAAAAGCCGTTCCCAGTATACGCTAGACGGTTTCTGATAGTGTTCTATAAGGCTAATTACATATTTAATTTAAATGAAGATCGTATGTGCCAGATTTAAGATATTCAACTTTCAAAGCTAAAATGAACAATGTAATAATTTAAATCATTTTCGAGATGTTTCCCAGGTTTTGTTTCATTTATGACAAATTTATATGGAAGTTCACGCTATACGCTAGATGGTTTATCATAGTATTTTATAAGGCTAATTACATATTTAAACTAATTGAAGATCGTATGTGCCAGATTTAAGATATTCAACTTTCAAAGCTAAGTTGAACAATGTAATAATTTAAATCATTTTCGAGATGTTTCCCAGGTTTTGTTTCATTTATAACTTATTGTTTAGGACGGTCCTGGTGTACGCTAGATGTTTTCTGATACCGTTTTATAGGGCTAATAACATATTTAAACTAAATGAAGATCGCATGTGCTAGATTTAAGATATTCAACTTTCAATGCTAAGCTGAACAATGTAATAATTTAAATCATTTTCGAGATGTTTCCCAGGTTTCGTTTCATTTATGACTAGTATAAAAAGCCGTTCCCAGTATAAGCTAGACGGTTTCTGATAGTGTTCTATAAGGCTAATTACATATTTAATTTAAATGAAGATCGTATGTGCCAGATTTAAGATATTCAACTTTCAAAGCTAAGTTGAACAATGTAATAATTTAAATCATTTTCGAGATGTTTCCCAGGTTTCGTTTCATTTATGACTAGTTTAAAAGCCGTTCCCAGTATACGCTAGACGGTTTCTGATAGTGTTCTATAAGGCTAATTACATATTTAATTTAAATGAAGATCGTATGTGCCAGATTTAAGATATTCAACTTTCAAAGCTAAAATGAACAATGTAATAATTTAAATCATTTTCGAGATGTTTCCCAGGTTTTGTTTCATTTATGACTAATTTATATGGAAGTTCACGCTATACGCTAGATGGTTTATCATAGTATTTTATTGGGCTATTAACATATTTAAACTAAATGAAGATCGTATGTGCCAGATTTAAGATATTCAACTTTCAAAGCTAAGTTGAACAATATAATAATTTAAATCATTTTCGAGATGTTTCCCAGGTTTCGTTTCATTTATGACTAACTATAAAGTACCGTCCAGGTAAACGTTAGATGGTGTCTGATAGTGTTTTATAAGGCTAATTACATATTTCAACTAAATGAAGATCGTATGTGCCAGATTTAAGATATTCAACTTTCAAAGCTAAGTTGAACAATGTAATAATTTAAATCATTTTCGAGATGTTTCCCAGGTTTCGTTTCATTTATGACTAGTTTAAAAAGCCGTTCCCAGTATACGCTAGACGGTTTCTGATAGTGTTCTATAAGGCTAATTACATATTTAAACTAAATGAAGATCGTATATTCAACTTTCAAAGCTAAGTTGAATCATATAATAATTTAAATCATTTTCGAGATGTTTCCCAGGTTTTGTTTCATTTATGACTAATTTATATGGAAGTTCACGCTATACGCTAGATGGTTTATCATAGTATTTTATTGGGCTATTAACATATTTAAACTAAATGAAGATCGTATGTGCCAGATTTAAGATATTCAACTTTCAAAGCTAAGTTGAACAATATAATAATTTAAATCATTTTCGAGATGTTTCCCAGGTTTCGTTTCATTTATGACTAACTATAAAGTACGGTCATGGTAAACGTTAGATGGTGTCTGATAGTGTTTTATAAGGCTAATTACATATTTCAACTAAATGAAGATCGTATGTGCCAGATTTAAGATATTCAACTTTCAAAGCTAAGTTGAACAATGTAATAATTTAAATCATTTTCAAGATGTTTCCCAGGTTTCGTTTCATTTATGACTAGTTTAAAAAGCCGTTCCCAGTATACGCTAGGCGGTTTCTGATAGTGTTCTATAAGGCTAAAACATATTTAATTTAAATGAAGATCGTATGTGCCTGATTTAAGATATTCAACTTTCAAAGCTAAAATGAACAATGTAATAATTTAAATCATTTTCGAGATGTTTCCCAGGTTTTGTTTCATTTATGACTAATTTATATGGAAGTTCACGCTATACGCTAGATGGTTTATCATAGTATTTTACAAGGCTAATTACATATTTAAACTAATTGAAGATCGTATGTGCCAGATTTAAGATATTCAACTTTCAAAGCTAAGTTGAACAATGTAATAATTTAAATCATTTTCGAGATGTTTCCCAGGTTTTGTTTCATTTATAACTTATTGTTAAGGACGGTCCTGGTGTACGCTAGATGTTTTCTGATACCGGTTTATAGGGCTAATAACATATTTAAACTAAATGAAGATCGCATGTGCTAGATTTAAGATATTCAACTTTCAAAGCTAAGTTGAACAATGTAATAATTTAAAATCATGTTCGAGATGTTTCCCAGGTTTCGTTTCATTTATGACTAGTTTAAAAGGCCGTTCCCAGTATACGCTAGACGGTTTCTGATAGTGTTCTATAAGGCTAATTACATATTTAAACTAAATGAAGATCGTATATTCAACTTTCAAAGCTAAGTTGAATCATATAATAATTTAAATCATTTTCGAGATGTTTCCCAGGTTTTGTTTCATTTATGACTAATTTATATGGAAGTTCACGCTATACGCTAGATGGTTTATCATAGTATTTTATTGGGCTATTAACATATTTAAACTAAATGAAGATCGTATGTGCCAGATTTAAGATATTCAACTTTCAAAGCTAAGTTGAACAATATAATAATTTAAATCATTTTCGAGATGTTTCCCAGGTTTCGTTTCATTTATGACTAACCATAAAGTACGGTCCTGGTAAACGTTAGATGGTGTCTGATAGTGTTTTATAAGGCTAATTACATATTTCAACTAAATGAAGATCGTATGTGCCAGATTTAAGATATTCAACTTTCAAAGCTAAGTTGAACAATGTAATAATTTAAATCATTTTCGAGATGTTTCCCAGGTTTTGTTTCATTTATGACTAATTTATATGGAAGTTCACGCTATACGCTAGATGGTTTATCATAGTATTTTATAAGGCTAATTACATATTTAAACTAATTGAAGATCGTATGTGCCAGATTTAAGATATTCAACTTTCAAAGCTAAGTTAAACAATGTAATAATTTAAATCATTTTCGAGATGTTTCCCAGGTTTTGTTTCATTTATAACTTATTGTTTAGGACGGTCCTGGTGTACGCTAGATGTTTTCTGATACCGTTTTATAGGGCTAATAACATATTTAAACTAAATGAAGATCGCATGTGCTAGATTTAAGATATTCAACTTTCAATGCTAAGCTGAACAATGTAATAATTTAAATCATTTTCGAGATGTTTCCCAGGTTTCGTTTCATTTATGACTAGTATAAAAAGCCGTTCCCAGTATAAGCTAGACGGTTTCTGATAGTGTTCTATAAGGCTAATTACATATTTAATTTAAATGAAGATCGTATGTGCCAGATTTAAGATATTCAACTTTCAAAGCTAAGTTGAACAATGTAATAATTTAAATCATTTTCGAGATGTTTCCCAGGTTTCGTTTCATTTATGACTAGTTTAAAAAGCCGTTCCCAGTATACGCTAGACGGTTTCTGATAGTGTTCTATAAGGCTAATTACATATTTAATTTAAATGAAGATCGTATGTGCCAGATTTAAGATATTCAACTTTCAAAGCTAAAATGAACAATGTAATAATTTAAATCATTTTCGAGATGTTTCCCAGGTTTTGTTTCATTTATGACTAATTTATATGGAAGTTCATGGTATACGCTAGACGGTTTCTGATAGTGTTTTATAAGGCTAATTACATATTTAAACTAAATGAAGATCGTATGTGCCAGATTTAAGATATTCAACTTTCAAAGCTAAGTTGAACAATGTAATAATTAAAATCATGTTCGAGATGTTTCCCAGGTTTCGTTTCATTTATGACTAGTTTAAAAGGCCGTTCCCAGGTTCCCAGTATACGCTAGACGGTTTCTGATAGTGTTCTATAAGGCTAATTACATATTTAAACTAAATGAAGATCGTATATTCAACTTTCAAAGCTAAGTTGAATCATATAATAATTTAAATCATTTTCGAGATGTTTCCCAGGTTTTGTTTCATTTATGACTAATTTATATGGAAGTTCACGCTATACGCTAGATGGTTTATCATAGTATTTTATTGGGCTATTAACATATTTAAACTAAATGAAGATCGTATGTGCCAGATTTAAGATATTCAACTTTCAAAGCTAAGTTGAACAATATAATAATTTAAATCATTTTCGAGATGTTTCCCAGGTTTCGTTTCATTTATGACTAACTATAAAGTACGGTCCAGGTAAACGTTAGATGGTGTCTGATAGTGTTTTATAAGGCTAATTACATATTTCAACTAAATGAAGATCGTATGTGCCAGATTTAAGATATTCAACTTTCAAAGCTAAGTTGAACAATGTAATAATTTAAATCATTTTCAAGATGTTTCCCAGGTTTCGTTTCATTTATGACTAGTTTAAAAAGCCGTTCCCAGTATACGCTAGGCGGTTTCTGATAGTGTTCTATAAGGCTAATTACATATTTAATTTAAATGAAGATCGTATGTGCCTGATTTAAGATATTCAACTTTCAAAGCTAAAATGAACAATGTAATAATTTAAATCATTTTCGAGATGTTTCCCAGGTTTTGTTTCATTTATGACTAATTTATATGGAAGTTCACGCTATACGCTAGATGGTTTATCATAGTATTTTATAAGGCTAATTACATATTTAAACTAATTGAAGATCGTATGTGCCAGATTTAAGATATTCAACTTTCAAAGCTAAGTTGAACAATGTAATAATTTAAATCATTTTCGAGATGTTTCCCAGGTTTTGTTTCATTTATAACTTATTGTTAAGGACGGTCCTGGTGTACGCTAGATGTTTTCTGATACCGGTTTATAGGGCTAATAACATATTTAAACTAAATGAAGATCGCATGTGCTAGATTTAAGATATTCAACTTTCAATGCTAAGCTGAACAATGTAATAATTTAAATCATTTTCGAGATGTTTCCCAGGTTTCGTTTCATTTATGACTAGTTTAAAAAGCCGTTCCCAGTATACGCTAGACTGTTTCTGATAGTGTTCTATAAGGCTAATTACATATTTAATTTAAATGAAGATCGTATGTGCCAGATTTACGATATTCAACTTTCAAAGCTAAGTTGAACAATGTAATAATTTAAAATCATGTTCGAGATGTTTCCCAGGTTTCGTTTCATTTATGGCTAGTTTAAAAGGCCGTTCCCAGTATACGCTAGACGGTTTCTGATAGTGTTCTATAAGGCTAATTACATATTTAAACTAAATGAAGATCGTATATTCAACTTTCAAAGCTAAGTTGAATCATATAATAATTTAAATCATTTTCGAGATGTTTCCCAGGTTTTGTTTCATTTATGACTAATTTATATGGAAGTTCACGCTATACGCTAGATGGTTTATCATAGTATTTTATTGGGCTATTAACATATTTAAACTAAATGAAGATCGTATGTGCCAGATTTAAGATATTCAACTTTCAAAGCTAAGTTGAACAATATAATAATTTAAATCATTTTCGAGATGTTTCCCAGGTTTCGTTTCATTTATGACTAACTATAAAGTACGGTCCTGGTAAACGTTAGATGGTGTCTGATAGTGTTTTATAAGGCTAATTACATATTTCAACTAAATGAAGATCGTATGTGCCAGATTTAAGATATTCAACTTTCAAAGCTAAGTTGAACAATGTAATAATTTAAATCATTTTCAAGATGTTTCCCAGGTTTCGTTTCATTTATGACTAGTTTAAAAAGCCGTTCCCAGTATACGCTAGGCGGTTTCTGATAGTGTTCTATAAGGCTAATTACATATTTAATTTAAATGAAGATCGTATGTGCCTGATTTAAGATATTCAACTTTCAAAGCTAAAATGAACAATGTAATAATTTAAATCATTTTCGAGATGTTTCCCAGGTTTTGTTTCATTTATGACTAATTTATATGGAAGTTCACGCTATACGCTAGATGGTTTATCATAGTATTTTATAAGGCTAATTACATATTTAAACTAATTGAAGATCGTATGTGCCAGATTTAAGATATTCAACTTTCAAAGCTAAGTTGAACAATGTAATAATTTAAATCATTTTCGAGATGTTTCCCAGGTTTCGTTTCATTTATGACTAGTTTAAAAAGCCGTTCCCAGTATACGCTAGACGGTTTCTGATAGTGTTCTATAAGGCTAATTACATATTTAATTTAAATGAAGATCGTATGTGCCAGATTTAAGATATTCAACTTTCAAAGCTAAGTTGAATCATATAATAATTTAAATCATTTTCGAGATGTTTCCCAGGTTTTGTTTCATTTATGACTAATTTATATGGAAGTTCACGCTATACGCTAGATGGTTTATCATAGTATTTTATTGGGCTATTAACATATTTAAACTAAATGAAGATCGTATGTGCCAGATTTAAGATATTCAACTTTCAAAGCTAAGTTGAACAATATAATAATTTAAATCATTTTCGAGATGTTTCCCAGGTTTCGTTTCATTTATGACTAACTATAAAGTACGGTCCAGGTAAACGTTAGATGGTGTCTGATAGTGTTTTATAAGGCTAATTACATATTTCAACTAAATGAAGATCGTATGTGCCAGATTTAAGATATTCAACTTTCAAAGCTAAGTTGAACAATGTAATAATTTAAATCATTTTCAAGATGTTTCCCAGGTTTCGTTTCATTTATGACTAGTTTAAAAAGCCGTTCCCAGTATACGCTAGGCGGTTTCTGATAGTGTTCTATAAGGCTAATTACATATTTAATTTAAATGAAGATCGTATGTGCCTGATTTAAGATATTCAACTTTCAAAGCTAAAATGAACAATGTAATAATTTAAATCATTTTCGAGATGTTTCCCAGGTTTTGTTTCATTTATGACTAATTTATATGGAAGTTCACGCTATACGCTAGATGGTTTATCATAGTATTTTATAAGGCTAATTACATATTTAAACTAATTGAAGATCGTATGTGCCAGATTTAAGATATTCAACTTTCAAAGCTAAGTTGAACAATGTAATAATTTAAATCATTTTCGAGATGTTTCCCAGGTTTTGTTTCATTTATAACTTATTGTTAAGGACGGTCCTGGTGTACGCTAGATGTTTTCTGATACCGGTTTATAGGGCTAATAACATATTTAAACTAAATGAAGATCGCATGTGCTAGATTTAAGATATTCAACTTTCAATGCTAAGCTGAACAATGTAATAATTTAAATCATTTTCGAGATGTTTCCCAGGTTTCGTTTCATTTATGACTAGTTTAAAAAGCCGTTCCCAGTATACGCTAGACTGTTTCTGATAGTGTTCTATAAGGCTAATTACATATTTAATTTAAATGAAGATCGTATGTGCCAGATTTACGATATTCAACTTTCAAAGCTAAGTTGAACAATGTAATAATTTAAAATCATGTTCGAGATGTTTCCCAGGTTTCGTTTCATTTATGGCTAGTTTAAAAGGCCGTTCCCAGTATACGCTAGACGGTTTCTGATAGTGTTCTATAAGGCTAATTACATATTTAAACTAAATGAAGATCGTATATTCAACTTTCAAAGCTAAGTTGAATCATATAATAATTTAAATCATTTTCGAGATGTTTCCCAGGTTTTGTTTCATTTATGACTAATTTATATGGAAGTTCACGCTATACGCTAGATGGTTTATCATAGTATTTTATTGGGCTATTAACATATTTAAACTAAATGAAGATCGTATGTGCCAGATTTAAGATATTCAACTTTCAAAGCTAAGTTGAACAATATAATAATTTAAATCATTTTCGAGATGTTTCCCAGGTTTCGTTTCATTTATGACTAACTATAAAGTACGGTCCTGGTAAACGTTAGATGGTGTCTGATAGTGTTTTATAAGGCTAATTACATATTTCAACTAAATGAAGATCGTATGTGCCAGATTTAAGATATTCAACTTTCAAAGCTAAGTTGAACAATGTAATAATTTAAATCATTTTCAAGATGTTTCCCAGGTTTCGTTTCATTTATGACTAGTTTAAAAAGCCGTTCCCAGTATACGCTAGGCGGTTTCTGATAGTGTTCTATAAGGCTAATTACATATTTAATTTAAATGAAGATCGTATGTGCCTGATTTAAGATATTCAACTTTCAAAGCTAAAATGAACAATGTAATAATTTAAATCATTTTCGAGATGTTTCCCAGGTTTTGTTTCATTTATGACTAATTTATATGGAAGTTCACGCTATACGCTAGATGGTTTATCATAGTATTTTATAAGGCTAATTACATATTTAAACTAATTGAAGATCGTATGTGCCAGATTTAAGATATTCAACTTTCAAAGCTAAGTTGAACAATGTAATAATTTAAATCATTTTCGAGATGTTTCCCAGGTTTCGTTTCATTTATGACTAGTTTAAAAAGCCGTTCCCAGTATACGCTAGACGGTTTCTGATAGTGTTCTATAAGGCTAATTACATATTTAATTTAAATGAAGATCGTATGTGCCAGATTTAAGATATTCAACTTTCAAAGCTAAGTTGAACAATGTAATAATTTAAAATCATGTTCGAGATGTTTCCCAGGTTTCGTTTCATTTATGACTAGTTTAAAAGGCCGTTCCCAGTATACGCTAGACGGTTTCTGATAGTGTTCTATAAGGCTAATTACATATTTAAACTAAATGAAGATCGTATATTCAACTTTCAAAGCTAAGTTGAATCATATAATAATTTAAATCATTTTCGAGATGTTTCCCAGGTTTTGTTTCATTTATGACTAATTTATATGGAAGTTCACGCTATACGCTAGATGGTTTATCATAGTATTTTATTGGGCTATTAACATATTTAAACTAAATGAAGATCGTATGTGCCAGATTTAAGATATTCAACTTTCAAAGCTAAGTTGAACAATATAATAATTTAAATCATTTTCGAGATGTTTCCCAGGTTTCGTTTCATTTATGACTAACTATAAAGTACGGTCCTGGTAAACGTTAGATGGTGTCTGATAGTGTTTTATAAGGCTAATTACATATTTCAACTAAATGAAGATCGTATGTGCCAGATTTAAGATATTCAACTTTCAAAGCTAAGTTGAACAATGTAATAATTTAAATCATTTTCAAGATGTTTCCCAGGTTTCGTTTCATTTATGACTAGTTTAAAAAGCCGTTCCCAGTATACGCTAGGCGGTTTCTGATAGTGTTCTATAAGGCTAATTACATATTTAATTTAAATGAAGATCGTATGTGCCTGATTTAAGATATTCAACTTTCAAAGCTAAAATGAACAATGTAATAATTTAAATCATTTTCGAGATGTTTCCCAGGTTTTGTTTCATTTATGACTAATTTATATGGAAGTTCACGCTATACGCTAGATGGTTTATCATAGTATTTTATAAGGCTAATTACATATTTAAACTAATTGAAGATCGTATGTGCCAGATTTAAGATATTCAACTTTCAAAGCTAAGTTGAACAATGTAATAATTTAAATCATTTTCGAGATGTTTCCCAGGTTTTGTTTCATTTATAACTTATTGTTAAGGACGGTCCTGGTGTACGCTAGATGTTTTCTGATACCGGTTTATAGGGCTAATAACATATTTAAACTAAATGAAGATCGCATGTGCTAGATTTAAGATATTCAACTTTCAATGCTAAGCTGAACAATGTAATAATTTAAATCATTTTCGAGATGTTTCCCAGGTTTCGTTTCATTTATGACTAGTTTAAAAAGCCGTTCCCAGTATACGCTAGACGGTTTCTGATAGTGTTCTATAAGGCTAATTACATATTTAAATTAAATGAAGATCGTATGTGCCAGATTTACGATATTCAACTTTCAAAGCTAAGTTGAACAATGTAATAATTTAAAATCATGTTCGAGATGTTTCCCAGGTTTCGTTTCATTTATGACTAGTTTAAAAGGCCGTTCCCAGTATACGCTAGACGGTTTCTGATAGTGTTCTATAAGGCTAATTACATATTTAAACTAAATGAAGATCGTATATTCAACTTTCAAAGCTAAGTTGAATCATATAATAATTTAAATCATTTTCGAGATGTTTCCCAGGTTTTGTTTCATTTATGACTAATTTATATGGAAGTTCACGCTATACGCTAGATGGTTTATCATAGTATTTTATTGGGCTATTAACATATTTAAACTAAATGAAGATCGTATGTGCCAGATTTAAGATATTCAACTTTCAAAGCTAAGTTGAACAATATAATAATTTAAATCATTTTCGAGATGTTTCCCAGGTTTCGTTTCATTTATGACTAACTATAAAGTACGGTCCTGGTAAACGTTAGATGGTGTCTGATAGTGTTTTATAAGGCTAATTACATATTTCAACTAAATGAAGATCGTATGTGCCAGATTTAAGATATTCAACTTTCAAAGCTAAGTTGAACAATGTAATAATTTAAATCATTTTCAAGATGTTTCCCAGGTTTCGTTTCATTTATGACTAGTTTAAAAAGCCGTTCCCAGTATACGCTAGGCGGTTTCTGATAGTGTTCTATAAGGCTAATTACATATTTAATTTAAATGAAGATCGTATGTGCCTGATTTAAGATATTCAACTTTCAAAGCTAAAATGAACAATGTAATAATTTAAATCATTTTCGAGATGTTTCCCAGGTTTTGTTTCATTTATGACTAATTTATATGGAAGTTCACGCTATACGCTAGATGGTTTATCATAGTATTTTATAAGGCTAATTACATATTTAAACTAATTGAAGATCGTATGTGCCAGATTTAAGATATTCAACTTTCAAAGCTAAGTTGAACAATGTAATAATTTAAATCATTTTCGAGATGTTTCCCAGGTTTTGTTTCATTTATAACTTATTGTTAAGGACGGTCCTGGTGTACGCTAGATGTTTTCTGATACCGGTTTATAGGGCTAATAACATATTTAAACTAAATGAAGATCGCATGTGCTAGATTTAAGATATTCAACTTTCAATGCTAAGCTGAACAATGTAATAATTTAAATCATTTTCGAGATGTTTCCCAGGTTTCGTTTCATTTATGACTAGTTTAAAAAGCCGTTCCCAGTATACGCTAGACGGTTTCTGATAGTGTTCTATAAGGCTAATTACATATTTAATTTAAATGAAGATCGTATGTGCCAGATTTACGATATTCAACTTTCAAAGCTAAGTTGAACAATGTAATAATTTAAAATCATGTTCGAGATGTTTCCCAGGTTTCGTTTCATTTATGACTAGTTTAAAAGGCCGTTCCCAGTATACGCTAGACGGTTTCTGATAGTGTTCTATAAGGCTAATTACATATTTAAACTAAATGAAGATCGTATATTCAACTTTCAAAGCTAAGTTGAATCATATAATAATTTAAATCATTTTCGAGATGTTTCCCAGGTTTTGTTTCATTTATGACTAATTTATATGGAAGTTCACGCTATACGCTAGATGGTTTATCATAGTATTTTATTGGGCTATTAACATATTTAAACTAAATGAAGATCGTATGTGCCAGATTTAAGATATTCAACTTTCAAAGCTAAGTTGAACAATATAATAATTTAAATCATTTTCGAGATGTTTCCCAGGTTTCGTTTCATTTATGACTAACTATAAAGTACGGTCCTGGTAAACGTTAGATGGTGTCTGATAGTGTTTTATAAGGCTAATTACATATTTCAACTAAATGAAGATCGTATGTGCCAGATTTAAGATATTCAACTTTCAAAGCTAAGTTGAACAATGTAATAATTTAAATCATTTTCAAGATGTTTCCCAGGTTTCGTTTCATTTATGACTAGTTTAAAAAGCCGTTCCCAGTATACGCTAGGCGGTTTCTGATAGTGTTCTATAAGGCTAATTACATATTTAATTTAAATGAAGATCGTATGTGCCTGATTTAAGATATTCAACTTTCAAAGCTAAAATGAACAATGTAATAATTTAAATCATTTTCGAGATGTTTCCCAGGTTTTGTTTCATTTATGACTAATTTATATGGAAGTTCACGCTATACGCTAGATGGTTTATCATAGTATTTTATAAGGCTAATTACATATTTAAACTAATTGAAGATCGTATGTGCCAGATTTAAGATATTCAACTTTCAAAGCTAAGTTGAACAATGTAATAATTTAAATCATTTTCGAGATGTTTCCCAGGTTTTGTTTCATTTATAACTTATTGTTAAGGACGGTCCTGGTGTACGCTAGATGTTTTCTGATACCGGTTTATAGGGCTAATAACATATTTAAACTAAATGAAGATCGCATGTGCTAGATTTAAGATATTCAACTTTCAATGCTAAGCTGAACAATGTAATAATTTAAATCATTTTCGAGATGTTTCCCAGGTTTCGTTTCATTTATGACTAGTTTAAAAAGCCGTTCCCAGTATACGCTAGACGGTTTCTGATAGTGTTCTATAAGGCTAATTACATATTTAATTTAAATGAAGATCGTATGTGCCAGATTTACGATATTCAACTTTCAAAGCTAAGTTGAACAATGTAATAATTTAAAATCATGTTCGAGATGTTTCCCAGGTTTCGTTTCATTTATGACTAGTTTAAAAGGCCGTTCCCAGTATACGCTAGACGGTTTCTGATAGTGTTCTATAAGGCTAATTACATATTTAAACTAAATGAAGATCGTATATTCAACTTTCAAAGCTAAGTTGAATCATATAATAATTTAAATCATTTTCGAGATGTTTCCCAGGTTTTGTTTCATTTATGACTAATTTATATGGAAGTTCACGCTATACGCTAGATGGTTTATCATAGTATTTTATTGGGCTATTAACATATTTAAACTAAATGAAGATCGTATGTGCCAGATTTAAGATATTCAACTTTCAAAGCTAAGTTGAACAATATAATAATTTAAATCATTTTCGAGATGTTTCCCAGGTTTCGTTTCATTTATGACTAACTATAAAGTACGGTCCTGGTAAACGTTAGATGGTGTCTGATAGTGTTTTATAAGGCTAATTACATATTTCAACTAAATGAAGATCGTATGTGCCAGATTTAAGATATTCAACTTTCAAAGCTAAGTTGAACAATGTAATAATTTAAATCATTTTCAAGATGTTTCCCAGGTTTCGTTTCATTTATGACTAGTTTAAAAAGCCGTTCCCAGTATACGCTAGGCGGTTTCTGATAGTGTTCTATAAGGCTAATTACATATTTAATTTAAATGAAGATCGTATGTGCCTGATTTAAGATATTCAACTTTCAAAGCTAAAATGAACAATGTAATAATTTAAATCATTTTCGAGATGTTTCCCAGGTTTTGTTTCATTTATGACTAATTTATATGGAAGTTCACGCTATACGCTAGATGGTTTATCATAGTATTTTATAAGGCTAATTACATATTTAAACTAATTGAAGATCGTATGTGCCAGATTTAAGATATTCAACTTTCAAAGCTAAGTTGAACAATGTAATAATTTAAATCATTTTCGAGATGTTTCCCAGGTTTTGTTTCATTTATAACTTATTGTTAAGGACGGTCCTGGTGTACGCTAGATGTTTTCGGATACCGGTTTATAGGGCTAATAACATATTTAAACTAAATGAAGATCGCATGTGCTAGATTTAAGATATTCAACTTTCAATGCTAAGCTGAACAATGTAATAATTTAAATCATTTTCGAGATGTTTCCCAGGTTTCGTTTCATTTATGACTAGTTTAAAAAGCCGTTCCCAGTATACGCTAGACGGTTTCTGATAGTGTTCTATAAGGCTAATTACATATTTAATTTAAATGAAGATCGTATGTGCCAGATTTAAGATATTCAACTTTCAAAGCTAAAATGAACAATGTAATAATTTAAATCATTTTCGAGATGTTTCCCAGGTTTTGTTTCATTTATGACTAATTTATATGGAAGTTCACGCTATACGCTAGATGGTTTATCATAGTATTTTATAAGGCTAATTACATATTTAAACTAATTGAAGATCGTATGTGCCAGATTTAAGATATTCAACTTTCAAAGCTAAGTTGAACAATGTAATAATTTAAATCATTTTCGAGATGTTTCCCAGGTTTTGTTTCATTTATAACTTATTGTTAAGGACGGTCCTGGTGTACGCTAGATGTTTTCTGATACCGGTTTATAGGGCTAATAACATATTTAAACTAAATGAAGATCGCATGTGCTAGATTTAAGATATTCAACTTTCAATGCTAAGCTGAACAATGTAATAATTTAAATCATTTTCGAGATGTTTCCCAGGTTTCGTTTCATTTATGACTAGTTTAAAAAGCCGTTCCCAGTATACGCTAGACGGTTTCTGATAGTGTTCTATAAGGCTAATTACATATTTAATTTAAATGAAGATCGTATGTGCCAGATTTAAGATATTCAACTTTCAAAGCTAAGTTGAACAATGTAATAATTTAAAATCATGTTCGAGATGTTTCCCAGGTTTCGTTTCATTTATGACTAGTTTAAAAGGCCGTTCCCAGTATACGCTAGACGGTTTCTGATAGTGTTCTATAAGGCTAATTACATATTTAAACTAAATGAAGATCGTATATTCAACTTTCAAAGCTAAGTTGAATCATATAATAATTTAAATCATTTTCGAGATGTTTCCCAGGTTTTGTTTCATTTATGACTAATTTATATGGAAGTTCACGCTATACGCTAGATGGTTTATCATAGTATTTTATTGGGCTATTAACATATTTAAACTAAATGAAGATCGTATGTGCCAGATTTAAGATATTCAACTTTCAAAGCTAAGTTGAACAATATAATAATTTAAATCATTTTCGAGATGTTTCCCAGGTTTCGTTTCATTTATGACTAACTATAAAGTACGGTCCTGGTAAACGTTAGATGGTGTCTGATAGTGTTTTATAAGGCTAATTACATATTTCAACTAAATGAAGATCGTATGTGCCAGATTTAAGATATTCAACTTTCAAAGCTAAGTTGAACAATGTAATAATTTAAATCATTTTCAAGATGTTTCCCAGGTTTCGTTTCATTTATGACTAGTTTAAAAAGCCGTTCCCAGTATACGCTAGGCGGTTTCTGATAGTGTTCTATAAGGCAAATTACATATTTAATTTAAATGAAGATCGTATGTGCCTGATTTAAGATATTCAACTTTCAAAGCTAAAATGAACAATGTAATAATTTAAATCATTTTCGAGATGTTTCCCAGGTTTTGTTTCATTTATGACTAATTTATATGGAAGTTCACGCTATACGCTAGATGGTTTATCATAGTATTTTATAAGGCTAATTACATATTTAAACTAATTGAAGATCGTATGTGCCAGATTTAAGATATTCAACTTTCAAAGCTAAGTTGAACAATGTAATAATTTAAATCATTTTCGAGATGTTTCCCAGGTTTTGTTTCATTTATAACTTATTGTTAAGGACGGTCCTGGTGTACGCTAGATGTTTTCTGATACCGGTTTATAGGGCTAATAACATATTTAAACTAAATGAAGATCGCATGTGCTAGATTTAAGATATTCAACTTTCAATGCTAAGCTGAACAATGTAATAATTTAAATCATTTTCGAGATGTTTCCCAGGTTTCGTTTCATTTATGACTAGTTTAAAAAGCCGTTCCCAGTATACGCTAGACGGTTTCTGATAGTGTTCTATAAGGCTAATTACATATTTAATTTAAATGAAGATCGTATGTGCCAGATTTAAGATATTCAACTTTCAAAGCTAAGTTGAACAATGTAATAATTTAAAATCATGTTCGAGATGTTTCCCAGGTTTCGTTTCATTTATGACTAGTTTAAAAGGCCGTTCCCAGTATACGCTAGACGGTTTCTGATAGTGTTCTATAAGGCTAATTACATATTTAAACTAAATGAAGATCGTATATTCAACTTTCAAAGCTAAGTTGAATCATATAATAATTTAAATCATTTTCGAGATGTTTCCCAGGTTTTGTTTCATTTATGACTAATTTATATGGAAGTTCACGCTATACGCTAGATGGTTTATCATAGTATTTTATTGGGCTATTAACATATTTAAACTAAATGAAGATCGTATGTGCCAGATTTAAGATATTCAACTTTCAAAGCTAAGTTGAACAATATAATAATTTAAATCATTTTCGAGATGTTTCCCAGGTTTCGTTTCATTTATGACTAACTATAAAGTACGGTCCTGGTAAACGTTAGATGGTGTCTGATAGTGTTTTATAAGGCTAATTACATATTTCAACTAAATGAAGATCGTATGTGCCAGATTTAAGATATTCAACTTTCAAAGCTAAGTTGAACAATGTAATAATTTAAATCATTTTCGAGATGTTTCCCAGGTTTCGTTTCATTTATGACTAGTTTAAAAAGCCGTTCCCAGTATACGCTAGACGGTTTCTGATAGTGCTCTATAAGGCTAATTACATATTTAATTTAAATGAAGATCGTATGTGCCAGATTTAAGATATTCAACTTTCAATGCTAAAATGAACAATGTAATAATTTAAATCATGTTCGAGATGTTTCCCAGGTTTTGTTTCATTTATGACTAATTTATATGGAAGTTCATGGTATACGCTAGACGGTTTCTGATAGTGTTTTATAAGGCTAATTACATATTTAAACTAAATGAAGATCGTATGTGCCAGATTTAAGATATTCAACTTTCAAAGCTAAGTTGAACAATGTAATAATTAAAATCATGTTCGAGATGTTTCCCAGGTTTCGTTTCATTTATGACTAGTTTAAAAGGCCGTTCCCAGTATACGCTAGACGGTTTCTGATAGTGTTCTATAAGGCTAATTACATATTTAAACTAAATGAAGATCGTATATTCAACTTTCAAAGCTAAGTTGAATCATATAATAATTTAAATCATTTTCGAGTTGTTTCCCAGGTTTTGTATCATTTATGACTAATTTATCTGGAAGTTCACGCTATACGCTAGATGGTTTTTCATAGTATTTTATTGGGCTATTAACATATTTAAACTAAATGAAGATCGTATGTGCCAGATTTAAGATATTCAACTTTCAAAGCTAAGTTGAACAATATAATAATTTAAATCATTTTCGAGATGTTTCCCAGGTTTCGTTTCATTTATGACTAACTATAAAGTACGGTCCTGGTAAACGTTAGATGGTGTCTGATAGTGTTTTATAAGGCTAATTACATATTTCAACTAAATGAAGATCGTATGTGCCAGATTTAAGATATTCAACTTTCAAAGCTAAGTTGAACAATGTAATAATTTAAATCATTTTCAAGATGTTTCCCAGGTTTCGTTTCATTTATGACTAGTTTAAAAAGCCGTTCCCAGTATACGCTAGGCGGTTTCTGATAGTGTTCTATAAGGCTAATTACATATTTAATTTAAATGAAGATCGTATGTGCCTGATTTAAGATATTCAACTTTCAAAGCTAAAATGAACAATGTAATAATTTAAATCATTTTCGAGATGTTTCCCAGGTTTTGTTTCATTTATGACTAATTTATATGGAAGTTCACGCTATACGCTAGATGGTTTATCATAGTATTTTATAAGGCTAATTACATATTTAAACTAATTGAAGATCGTATGTGCCAGATTTAAGATATTCAACTTTCAAAGCTAAGTTGAACAATGTAATAATTTAAATCATTTTCGAGATGTTTCCCAGGTTTTGTTTCATTTATAACTTATTGTTAAGGACGGTCCTGGTGTACGCTAGATGTTTTCTGATACCGGTTTATAGGGCTAATAACATATTTAAACTAAATGAAGATCGCATGTGCTAGATTTAAGATATTCAACTTTCAATGCTAAGCTGAACAATGTAATAATTTAAATCATTTTCGAGATGTTTCCCAGGTTTCGTTTCATTTATGACTAGTTTAAAAAGCCGTTCCCAGTATACGCTAGACGGTTTCTGATAGTGTTCTATAAGGCTAATTACATATTTAATTTAAATGAAGATCGTATGTGCCAGATTTACGATATTCAACTTTCAAAGCTAAGTTGAACAATGTAATAATTTAAAATCATGTTCGAGATGTTTCCCAGGTTTCGTTTCATTTATGACTAGTTTAAAAGGCCGTTCCCAGTATACGCTAGACGGTTTCTGATAGTGTTCTATAAGGCCAATTACATATTTAAACTAAATGAAGATCGTATATTCAACTTTCAAAGCTAAGTTGAATCATATAATAATTTAAATCATTTTCGAGATGTTTCCCAGGTTTTGTTTCATTTATGACTAATTTATATGGAAGTTCACGCTATACAATAGATGGTTTATCATAGTATTTTATTGGGCTATTAACATATTTAAACTAAATGAAGATCGTATGTGCCAGATTTAAGATATTCAACTTTCAAAGCTAAGTTGAACAATATAATAATTTAAATCATTTTCGAGATGTTTCCCAGGTTTCGTTTCATTTATGACTAACTATAAAGTACGGTCCTGGTAAACGTTAGATGGTGTCTGATAGTGTTTTATAAGGCTAATTACATATTTCAACTAAATGAAGATCGTATGTGCCAGATTTAAGATATTCAACTTTCAAAGCTAAGTTGAACAATGTAATAATTTAAATCATTTTCAAGATGTTTCCCAGGTTTCGTTTCATTTATGACTAGTTTAAAAAGCCGTTCCCAGTATACGCTAGGCGGTTTCTGATAGTGTTCTATAAGGCTAATTACATATTTAATTTAAATGAAGATCGTATGTGCCTGATTTAAGATATTCAACTTTCAAAGCTAAAATGAACAATGTAATAATTTAAATCATTTTCGAGATGTTTCCCAGGTTTTGTTTCATTTATGACTAATTTATATGGAAGTTCACGCTATACGCTAGATGGTTTATCATAGTATTTTATAAGGCTAATTACATATTTAAACTAATTGAAGATCGTATGTGCCAGATTTAAGATATTCAACTTTCAAAGCTAAGTTGAACAATGTAATAATTTAAATCATTTTCGAGATGTTTCCCAGGTTTTGTTTCATTTATAACTTATTGTTAAGGACGGTCCTGGTGTACGCTAGATGTTTTCTGATACCGGTTTATAGGGCTAATAACATATTTAAACTAAATGAAGATCGCATGTGCTAGATTTAAGATATTCAACTTTCAATGCTAAGCTGAACAATGTAATAATTTAAATCATTTTCGAGATGTTTCCCAGGTTTCGTTTCATTTATGACTAGTTTAAAAAGCCGTTCCCAGTATACGCTAGACGGTTTCTGATAGTGTTCTATAAGGCTAATTACATATTTAATTTAAATGAAGATCGTATGTGCCAGATTTAAGATATTCAACTTTCAAAGCTAAGTTGAACAATGCAATAATTTAAAATCATGTTCGAGATGTTTCCCAGGTTTCGTTTCATTTATGACTAGTTTAAAAGGCCGTTCCCAGTATACGCTAGACGGTTTCTGATAGTGTTCTATAAGGCTAATTACATATTTAAACTAAATGAAGATCGTATATTCAACTTTCAAAGCTAAGTTGAATCATATAATAATTTAAATCATTTTCGAGATGTTTCCCAGGTTTTGTTTCATTTATGACTAATTTATATGGAAGTTCACGCTATACGCTAGATGGTTTATCATAGTATTTTATTGGGCTATTAACATATTTAAACTAAATGAAGATCGTATGTGCCAGATTTAAGATATTCAACTTTCAAAGCTAAGTTGAACAATATAATAATTTAAATCATTTTCGAGATGTTTCCCAGGTTTCGTTTCATTTATGACTAACTATAAAGTACGGTCCTGGTAAACGTTAGATGGTGTCTGATAGTGTTTTATAAGGCTAATTACATATTTCAACTAAATGAAGATCGTATGTGCCAGATTTAAGATATTCAACTTTCAAAGCTAAGTTGAACAATGTAATAATTTAAATCATTTTCGAGATGTTTCCCAGGTTTCGTTTCATTTATGACTAGTTTAAAAAGCCGTTCCCAGTATACGCTAGACGGTTTCTGATAGTGCTCTATAAGGCTAATTACATATTTAATTTAAATGAAGATCGTATGTGCCAGATTTAAGATATTCAACTTTCAATGCTAAAATGAACAATGTAATAATTTAAATCATGTTCGAGATGTTTCCCAGGTTTTGTTTCATTTATGACTAATTTATATGGAAGTTCATGGTATACGCTAGACGGTTTCTGATAGTGTTTTATAAGGCTAATTACATATTTAAACTAAATGAAGATCGTATGTGCCAGATTTAAGATATTCAACTTTCAAAGCTAAGTTGAACAATGTAATAATTAAAATCATGTTCGAGATGTTTCCCAGGTTTCGTTTCATTTATGACTAGTTTAAAAGGCCGTTCCCAGTATACGCTAGACGGTTTCTGATAGTGTTCTATAAGGCTAATTACATATTTAAACTAAATGAAGATCGTATATTCAACTTTCAAAGCTAAGTTGAATCATATAATAATTTAAATCATTTTCGAGTTGTTTCCCAGGTTTTGTATCATTTATGACTAATTTATCTGGAAGTTCACGCTATACGCTAGATGGTTTTTCATAGTATTTTATTGGGCTATTAACATATTTAAACTAAATGAAGATCGTATGGGCCAGATTTAAGATATTCAACTTTCAAAGCTAAGTTGAACAATATAATAATTTAAATCATTTTCGAGATGTTTCCCAGGTTTCGTTTCATTTATGACTAACTATAAAGTACGGTCCTGGTAAACGTTAGATGGTGTCTGATAGTGTTTTATAAGGCTAATTACATATTTCAACTAAATGAAGATCGTATGTGCCAGATTTAAGATATTCAACTTTCAAAGCTAAGTTGAACAATGTAATAATTTAAATCATTTTCGAGATGTTTCCCAGGTTTCGTTTCATTTATGACTAGTTTAAAAAGCCGTTCCCAGTATACGCTAGACGGTTTCTGATAGTGTTCTATAAGGCTAATTACATATTTAATTTAAATGAAGATCGTATGTGCCAGATTTAAGATATTCAACTTTCAAAGCTAAAATGAACAATGTAATAATTTAAATCATTTTCGAGATGTTTCCCAGGTTTTGTTTCATTTATGACTAATTTATATGGAAGTTCACGCTATACGCTAGATGGTTTATCATAGTATTTTATAAGGCTAATTACATATTTAAACTAATTGAAGATCGTATGTGCCAGATTTAAGATATTCAACTTTCAAAGCTAAGTTGAACAATGTAATAATTTAAATCATTTTCGAGATGTTTCCCAGGTTTTGTTTCATTTATAACTTATTGTTAAGGACGGTCCTGGTGTACGCTAGATGTTTTCTGATACCGTTTTATAGGGCTAATAACATATTTAAACTAAATGAAGATCGCATGTGCTAGATTTAAGATATTCAACTTTCAATGCTAAGCTGAACAATGTAATAATTTAAATCATTTTCGAGATGTTTCCCAGGTTTCGTTTCATTTATGACTAGTTTAAAAAGCCGTTCCCAGTATAAGCTAGACGGTTTCTGATAGTGTTCTATAAGGCTAATTACATATTTAATTTAAATGAAGATCGTATGTGCCAGATTTAAGATATTCAACTTTCAAAGCTAAGTTGAACAATGTAATAATTTAAATCATTTTCGAGATGTTTCCCAGGTTTCGTTTCATTTATGACTAGTTTAAAAAGCCGTTCCCAGTATACGCTAGACGGTTTCTGATAGTGTTCTATAAGGCTAATTACATATTTAATTTAAATGAAGATCGTATGTGCCAGATTTAAGATATTCAACTTTCAAAGCTAAGTTGAACAATGTAATAATTTAAATCATTTTCGAGATGTTTCCCAGGTTTCGTTTCATTTATGACTAGTTTAAAAAGCCGTTCCCAGTATACGCTAGACGGTTTCTGATAGTGTTCTATAAGGCTAATTACATATTTAAACTAAATGAAGATCGTATATTCAACTTTCAAAGCTAAGTTGAATCATATAATAATTTAAATCATTTTCGAGATGTTTCCCAGGTTTTGTTTTATTTATGACTAATTTATATGGAAGTTCACGCTATACGCTAGATGGTTTATCATAGTATTTTATTGGGCTATTAACATATTTAAACTAAATGAAGATCGTATGTGCCAGATTTAAGATATTCAACTTTCAAAGCTAAGTTGAACACTATAATAATTTAAATCATTTTCGAGATGTTTCCCAGGTTTCGTTTCATTTATGACTAACTATAAAGTACGGTCCTGGTAAACGTTAGATGGTGTCTGATAGTGTTTTATAAGGCTAATTACATATTTCAACTAAATGAAGATCGTATGTGCCAGATTTAAGATATTCAACTTTCAAAGCTAAGTTGAACAATGTAATAATTTAAATCATTTTCGAGATGTTTCCCAGGTTTCGTTTCATTTATGACTAGTTTAAAAAGCCGTTCCCAGTATACGCTAGACGGTTTCTGATAGTGCTCTATAAGGCCAATTACATATTTAATTTAAATGAAGATCGTATGTGCCAGATTTAAGATATTCAACTTTCAATGCTAAAATGAACAATGTAATAATTTAAATCATGTTCGAGATGTTTCCCAGGTTTTGTTTCATTTATGACTAATTTATATGGAAGTTCATGGTATACGCTAGACGGTTTCTGATAGTGTTTTATAAGGCTAATTACATATTTAAACTAAATGAAGATCGTATGTGCCAGATTTAAGATATTCAACTTTCAAAGCTAAGTTGAACAATGTAATAATTTAAATCATTTTCGAGATGTTTCCCAGGTTTCGTTTCATTTATGACTAGTTTAAAAAGCCGTTCCCAGTATACGCTAGACGGTTTCTGATAGTGTTCTATAAGGCTAATTACATATTTAATTTAAATGAAGATCGTATGTGCCAGATTTAAGATATTCAACTTTCAAAGCTAAAATGAACAATGTAATAATTTAAATCATTTTCGAGATGTTTCCCAGGTTTTGTTTCATTTATGACTAATTTATATGGAAGTTCACGCTATACGCTAGATGGTTTATCATAGTATTTTATAAGGCTAATTACATATTTAAACTAATTGAAGATCGTATGTGCCAGATTTAAGATATTCAACTTTCAAAGCTAAGTTGAACAATGTAATAATTTAAATCATTTTCGAGATGTTTCCCAGGTTTTGTTTCATTTATAACTTATTGTTAAGGACGGTTCTGGTGTACGCTAGATGTTTTCTGATACCGTTTTATAGGGCTAATAACATATTTAAACTAAATGAAGATCGCATGTGCTAAATTTAAGATATTCAACTTTCAATGCTAAGCTGAACAATGTAATAATTTAAATCATTTTCGAGATGTTTCCCAGGTTTCGTTTCATTTATGACTAGTTTAAAAAGCCGTTCCCAGTATAAGCTAGACGGTTTCTGATAGTGTTCTATAAGGCTAATTACATATTTAATTTAAATGAAGATCGTATGTGCCAGATTTAAGATATTCAACTTTCAAAGCTAAGTTGAACAATGTAATAATTTAAATCATTTTCGAGATGTTTCCCAGGTTTCGTTTCATTTATGACTAGTTTAAAAAGCCGTTCCCAGTATACGCTAGACGGTTTCTGATAGTGTTCTATAAGGCTAATTACATATTTAATTTAAATGAAGATCGTATGTGCCAGATTTAAGATATTCAACTTTCAAAGCTAAGTTGAACAATGTAATAATTTAAATCATTTTCGAGATGTTTCCCAGGTTTCGTTTCATTTATGACTAGTTTAAAAAGCCGTTCCCAGTATACGCTAGACGGTTTCTGATAGTGTTCTATAAGGCTAATTACATATTTAATTTAAATGAAGATCGTATGTGCCAGATTTAAGATATTCAACTTTCAAAGCTAAGTTGAACAATGTAATAATTTAAATCATTTTCGAGATGTTTCCCAGGTTTCGTTTCATTTATGACTAGTTTAAAAAGCCGTTCCCAGTATACGCTAGACGGTTTCTGATAGTGTTCTATAAGGCTAATTACATATTTAAACTAAATGAAGATCGTATATTCAACTTTCAAAGCTAAGTTGAATCATATAATAATTTAAATCATTTTCGAGATGTTTCCCAGGTTTTGTTTTATTTATGACTAATTTATATGGAAGTTCACGCTATACGCTAGATGGTTTATCATAGTATTTTATTGGGCTATTAACATATTTAAACTAAATGAAGATCGTATGTGCCAGATTTAAGATATTCAACTTTCAAAGCTAAGTTGAACACTATAATAATTTAAATCATTTTCGAGATGTTTCCCAGGTTTCGTTTCATTTATGACTAACTATAAAGTACGGTCCTGGTAAACGTTAGATGGTGTCTGATAGTGTTTTATAAGGCTAATTACATATTTCAACTAAATGAAGATCGTATGTGCCAGATTTAAGATATTCAACTTTCAAAGCTAAGTTGAACAATGTAATAATTTAAATCATTTTCGAGATGTTTCCCAGGTTTCGTTTCATTTATGACTAGTTTAAAAAGCCGTTCCCAGTATACGCTAGACGGTTTCTGATAGTGCTCTATAAGGCCAATTACATATTTAATTTAAATGAAGATCGTATGTGCCAGATTTAAGATATTCAACTTTCAATGCTAAAATGAACAATGTAATAATTTAAATCATGTTCGAGATGTTTCCCAGGTTTTGTTTCATTTATGACTAATTTATATGGAAGTTCATGGTATACGCTAGACGGTTTCTGATAGTGTTTTATAAGGCTAATTACATATTTAAACTAAATGAAGATCGTATGTGCCAGATTTAAGATATTCAACTTTCAAAGCTAAGTTGAACAATGTAATAATTAAAATCATGTTCGAGATGTTTCCCAGGTTTCGTTTCATTTATGACTAGTTTAAAAGGCCGTTCCCAGTATACGCTAGACGGTTTCTGATAGTGTTCTATAAGGCTAATTACATATTTAAACTAAATGAAGATCGTATATTCAACTTTCAAAGCTAAGTTGAATCATATAATAATTTAAATCATTTTCGAGTTGTTTCCCAGGTTTTGTATCATTTATGACTAATTTATCTGGAAGTTCACGCTATACGCTAGATGGTTTTTCATAGTATTTTATTGGGCTATTAACATATTTAAACTAAATGAAGATCGTATGGGCCAGATTTAAGATATTCAACTTTCAAAGCTAAGTTGAACAATATAATAATTTAAATCATTTTCGAGATGTTTCCCAGGTTTCGTTTCATTTATGACTAACTATAAAGTACGGTCCTGGTAAACGTTAGATGGTGTCTGATAGTGTTTTATAAGGCTAATTACATATTTCAACTAAATGAAGATCGTATGTGCCAGATTTAAGATATTCAACTTTCAAAGCTAAGTTGAACAATGTAATAATTTAAATCATTTTCGAGATGTTTCCCAGGTTTCGTTTCATTTATGACTAGTTTAAAAAGCCGTTCCCAGTATACGCTAGACGGTTTCTGATAGTGTTCTATAAGGCAAATTACATATTTAATTTAAATGAAGATCGTATGTGCCAGATTTAAGATATTCAACTTTCAAAGCTAAAATGAACAATGTAATAATTTAAATCATTTTCGAGATGTTTCCCAGGTTTTGTTTCATTTATGACTAATTTATATGGAAGTTCATGGTATACGCTAGACGGTTTCTGATAGTGTTTTATAAGGCTAATTACATATTTAAACTAAATGAAGATCGTATGTGCCAGATTTAAGATATTCAACTTTCAAAGCTAAGTTGAACAATGTAATAATTAAAATCATGTTCGAGATGTTTCCCAGGTTTCGTTTCATTTATGACTAGTTTAAAAGGCCGTTCCCAGTATACGCTAGACGGTTTCTGATAGTGTTCTATAAGGCTAATTACATATTTAAACTAAATGAAGATCGTATATTCAACTTTCAAAGCTAAGTTGAATCATATAATAATTTAAATCATTTTCGAGTTGTTTCCCAGGTTTTGTATCATTTATGACTAATTTATCTGGAAGTTCACGCTATACGCTAGATGGTTTTTCATAGTATTTTATTGGGCTATTAACATATTTAAACTAAATGAAGATCGTATGGGCCAGATTTAAGATATTCAACTTTCAAAGCTAAGTTGAACAATATAATAATTTAAATCATTTTCGAGATGTTTCCCAGGTTTCGTTTCATTTATGACTAACTATAAAATACGGTCCTGGTAAACGTTAGATGGTGTCTGATAGTGTTTTATAAGGCTAATTACATATTTCAACTAAATGAAGATCGTATGTGCCAGATTTAAGATATTCAACTTTCAAAGCTAAGTTGAACAATGTAATAATTTAAATCATTTTCGAGATGTTTCCCAGGTTTCGTTTCATTTATGACTAGTTTAAAAAGCCGTTCCCAGTATACGCTAGGCGGTTTCTGATAGTGTTCTATAAGGCTAATTACATATTTAATTTAAATGAAGATCGTATGTGCCAGATTTAAGATATTCAACTTTCAAAGCTAAAATGAACAATGTAATAATTTAAATCATTTTCGAGATGTTTCCCAGGTTTTGTTTCATTTATAACTTATTGTTAAGGACGGTCCTGGTGTACGCTAGATGTTTTCTGATACCGTTTTATAGGGCTAATAACATATTTAAACTAAATGAAGATCGCATGTGCTAGATTTAAGATATTCAACTTTCAATGCTAAGCTGAACAATGTAATAATTTAAATCATTTTCGAGATGTTTCCCAGGTTTCGTTTCATTTATGACTAGTTTAAAAAGCCGTTCCCAGTATAAGCTAGACGGTTTCTGATAGTGTTCTATAAGGCTAATTACATATTTAATTTAAATGAAGATCGTATGTGCCAGATTTAAGATATTCAACTTTCAAAGCTAAGTTGAACAATGTAATAATTTAAATCATTTTCGAGATGTTTCCCAGGTTTCGTTTCATTTATGACTAGTTTAAAAAGCCGTTCCCAGTATACGCTAGACGGTTTCTGATAGTGTTCTATAAGGCTAATTACATATTTAATTTAAATGAAGATCGTATGTGCCAGATTTAAGATATTCAACTTTCAAAGCTAAGTTGAACAATGTAATAATTTAAATCATTTTCGAGATGTTTCCCAGGTTTCGTTTCATTTATGACTAGTTTAAAAAGCCGTTCCCAGTATACGCTAGACGGTTTCTGATAGTGTTCTATAAGGCTAATTACATATTTAAACTAAATGAAGATCGTATATTCAACTTTCAAAGCTAAGTTGAATCATATAATAATTTAAATCATTTTCGAGATGTTTCCCAGGTTTTGTTTTATTTATGACTAATTTATATGGAAGTTCACGCTATACGCTAGATGGTTTATCATAGTATTTTATTGGGCTATTAACATATTTAAACTAAATGAAGATCGTATGTGCCAGATTTAAGATATTCAACTTTCAAAGCTAAGTTGAACACTATAATAATTTAAATCATTTTCGAGATGTTTCCCAGGTTTCGTTTCATTTATGACTAACTATAAAGTACGGTCCTGGTAAACGTTAGATGGTGTCTGATAGTGTTTTATAAGGCTAATTACATATTTCAACTAAATGAAGATCGTATGTGCCAGATTTAAGATATTCAACTTTCAAAGCTAAGTTGAACAATGTAATAATTTAAATCATTTTCGAGATGTTTCCCAGGTTTCGTTTCATTTATGACTAGTTTAAAAAGCCGTTCCCAGTATACGCTAGACGGTTTCTGATAGTGCTCTATAAGGCCAATTACATATTTAATTTAAATGAAGATCGTATGTGCCAGATTTAAGATATTCAACTTTCAATGCTAAAATGAACAATGTAATAATTTAAATCATGTTCGAGATGTTTCCCAGGTTTTGTTTCATTTATGACTAATTTATATGGAAGTTCATGGTATACGCTAGACGGTTTCTGATAGTGTTTTATAAGGCTAATTACATATTTAAACTAAATGAAGATCGTATGTGCCAGATTTAAGATATTCAACTTTCAAAGCTAAGTTGAACAATGTAATAATTTAAATCATTTTCGAGATGTTTCCCAGGTTTCGTTTCATTTATGACTAGTTTAAAAAGCCGTTCCCAGTATACGCTAGACGGTTTCTGATAGTGTTCTATAAGGCTAATTACATATTTAATTTAAATGAAGATCGTATGTGCCAGATTTAAGATATTCAACTTTCAAAGCTAAAATGAACAATGTAATAATTTAAATCATTTTCGAGATGTTTCCCAGGTTTTGTTTCATTTATGACTAATTTATATGGAAGTTCACGCTATACGCTAGATGGTTTATCATAGTATTTTATAAGGCTAATTACATATTTAAACTAATTGAAGATCGTATGTGCCAGATTTAAGATATTCAACTTTCAAAGCTAAGTTGAACAATGTAATAATTTAAATCATTTTCGAGATGTTTCCCAGGTTTTGTTTCATTTATAACTTATTGTTAAGGACGGTTCTGGTGTACGCTAGATGTTTTCTGATACCGTTTTATAGGGCTAATAACATATTTAAACTAAATGAAGATCGCATGTGCTAAATTTAAGATATTCAACTTTCAATGCTAAGCTGAACAATGTAATAATTTAAATCATTTTCGAGATGTTTCCCAGGTTTCGTTTCATTTATGACTAGTTTAAAAAGCCGTTCCCAGTATAAGCTAGACGGTTTCTGATAGTGTTCTATAAGGCTAATTACATATTTAATTTAAATGAAGATCGTATGTGCCAGATTTAAGATATTCAACTTTCAAAGCTAAGTTGAACAATGTAATAATTTAAATCATTTTCGAGATGTTTCCCAGGTTTCGTTTCATTTATGACTAGTTTAAAAAGCCGTTCCCAGTATACGCTAGACGGTTTCTGATAGTGTTCTATAAGGCTAATTACATATTTAATTTAAATGAAGATCGTATGTGCCAGATTTAAGATATTCAACTTTCAAAGCTAAGTTGAACAATGTAATAATTTAAATCATTTTCGAGATGTTTCCCAGGTTTCGTTTCATTTATGACTAGTTTAAAAAGCCGTTCCCAGTATACGCTAGACGGTTTCTGATAGTGTTCTATAAGGCTAATTACATATTTAATTTAAATGAAGATCGTATGTGCCAGATTTAAGATATTCAACTTTCAAAGCTAAGTTGAACAATGTAATAATTTAAATCATTTTCGAGATGTTTCCCAGGTTTCGTTTCATTTATGACTAGTTTAAAAGGCCGTTCCCAGTATACGCTAGACGGTTTCTGATAGTGTTCTATAAGGCTAATTACATATTTAAACTAAATGAAGATCGTATATTCAACTTTCAAAGCTAAGTTGAATCATATAATAATTTAAATCATTTTCGAGATGTTTCCCAGGATTTGTTTTATTTATGACTAATTTATATGGAAGTTCACGCTATACGCTAGATGGTTTATCATAGTATTTTATTGGGCTATTAACATATTTAAACTAAATGAAGATCGTATGTGCCAGATTTAAGATATTCAACTTTCAAAGCTAAGTTGAACACTATAATAATTTAAATCATTTTCGAGATGTTTCCCAGGTTTCGTTTCATTTATGACTAACTATAAAGTACGGTCCTGGTAAACGTTAGATGGTGTCTGATAGTGTTTTATAAGGCTAATTACATATTTCAACTAAATGAAGATCGTATGTGAAAGATTTAAGATATTCAACTTTCAAAGCTAAGTTGAACAATGTAATAATTTAAATCATTTTCGAGATGTTTCCCAGGTTTCGTTTCATTTATGACTAGTTTAAAAAGCCGTTCCCAGTATACGCTAGACGGTTTCTGATAGTGCTCTATAAGGCCAATTA
Source organism: Phalangium opilio (assembly GCF_054372755.1). Taxonomy (NCBI): domain Eukaryota; kingdom Metazoa; phylum Arthropoda; class Arachnida; order Opiliones; family Phalangiidae; genus Phalangium; species Phalangium opilio. The sequence goes on along the minus strand of NW_028324180.1, from coordinate 7,353,948 downwards.
CATATTTAATTTAAATGAAGATCGTATGTGCCAGATTTAAGATATTCAACTTTCAATGCTAAAATGAACAATGTAATAATTTAAATCATGTTCGAGATGTTTCCCAGGTTTTGTTTCATTTATGACTAATTTATATGGAAGTTCATGGTATACGCTAGACGGTTTCTGATAGTGTTTTATAAGGCTAATTACATATTTAAACTAAATGAAGATCGTATGTGCCAGATTTAAGATATTCAACTTTCAAAGCTAAGTTGAACAATGTAATAATTAAAATCATGTTCGAGATGTTTCCCAGGTTTCGTTTCATTTATGACTAGTTTAAAAGGCCGTTCCCAGTATACGCTAGACGGTTTCTGATAGTGTTCTATAAGGCTAATTACATATTTAAACTAAATGAAGATCGTATATTCAACTTTCAAAGCTAAGTTGAATCATATAATAATTTAAATCATTTTCGAGTTGTTTCCCAGGTTTTGTATCATTTATGACTAATTTATCTGGAAGTTCACGCTATACGCTAGATGGTTTTTCATAGTATTTTATTGGGCTATTAACATATTTAAACTAAATGAAGATCGTATGGGCCAGATTTAAGATATTCAACTTTCAAAGCTAAGTTGAACAATATAATAATTTAAATCATTTTCGAGATGTTTCCCAGGTTTCGTTTCATTTATGACTAACTATAAAGTACGGTCCTGGTAAACGTTAGATGGTGTCTGATAGTGTTTTATAAGGCTAATTACATATTTCAACTAAATGAAGATCGTATGTGCCAGATTTAAGATATTCAACTTTCAAAGCTAAGTTGAACAATGTAATAATTTAAATCATTTTCGAGATGTTTCCCAGGTTTCGTTTCATTTATGACTAGTTTAAAAAGCCGTTCCCAGTATACGCTAGACGGTTTCTGATAGTGTTCTATAAGGCAAATTACATATTTAATTTAAATGAAGATCGTATGTGCCAGATTTAAGATATTCAACTTTCAAAGCTAAAATGAACAATGTAATAATTTAAATCATTTTCGAGATGTTTCCCAGGTTTTGTTTCATTTATGACTAATTTATATGGAAGTTCATGGTATACGCTAGACGGTTTCTGATAGTGTTTTATAAGGCTAATTACATATTTAAACTAAATGAAGATCGTATGTGCCAGATTTAAGATATTCAACTTTCAAAGCTAAGTTGAACAATGTAATAATTAAAATCATGTTCGAGAAGTTTCCCAGGTTTCGTTTCATTTATGACTAGTTTAAAAGGCCGTTCCCAGTATACGCTAGACGGTTTCTGATAGTGTTCTATAAGGCTAATTACATATTTAAACTAAATGAAGATCGTATATTCAACTTTCAAAGCTAAGTTGAATCATATAATAATTTAAATCATTTTCGAGTTGTTTCCCAGGTTTTGTATCATTTATGACTAATTTATCTGGAAGTTCACGCTATACGCTAGATGGTTTTTCATAGTATTTTATTGGGCTATTAACATATTTAAACTAAATGAAGATCGTATGGGCCAGATTTAAGATATTCAACTTTCAAAGCTAAGTTGAACAATATAATAATTTAAATCATTTTCGAGATGTTTCCCAGGTTTCGTTTCATTTATGACTAACTATAAAATACGGTCCTGGTAAACGTTAGATGGTGTCTGATAGTGTTTTATAAGGCTAATTACATATTTCAACTAAATGAAGATCGTATGTGCCAGATTTAAGATATTCAACTTTCAAAGCTAAGTTGAACAATGTAATAATTTAAATCATTTTCGAGATGTTTCCCAGGTTTCGTTTCATTTATGACTAGTTTAAAAAGCCGTTCCCAGTATACGCTAGGCGGTTTCTGATAGTGTTCTATAAGGCTAATTACATATTTAATTTAAATGAAGATCGTATGTGCCAGATTTAAGATATTCAACTTTCAAAGCTAAAATGAACAATGTAATAATTTAAATCATTTTCGAGATGTTTCCCAGGTTTTGTTTCATTTATGACTAATTTATATGGAAGTTCACGCTATACGCTAGATGGTTTATCATAGTATTTTATAAGGCTAATTACATATTTAAACTAATTGAAGATCGTATGTGCCAGATTTAAGATATTCAACTTTCAAAGCTAAGTTGAACAATGTAATAATTTAAATCATTTTCGAGATGTTTCCCAGGTTTTGTTTCATTTATAACTTATTGTTAAGGACGGTCCTGGTGTACGCTAGATGTTTTCTGATACCGGTTTATAGGGCTAATAACATATTTAAACTAAATGAAGATCGCATGTGCTAGATTTAAGATATTCAACTTTCAATGCTAAGCTGAACAATGTAATAATTTAAATCATTTTCGAGATGTTTCCCAGGTTTCGTTTCATTTATGACTAGTTTAAAAAGCCGTTCCCAGTATACGCTAGACGGTTTCTGATAGTGTTCTATAAGGCTAATTACATATTTAATTTAAATGAAGATCGTATGTGCCAGATTTAAGATATTCAACTTTCAAAGCTAAGTTGAACAATGTAATAATTTAAAATCATGTTCGAGATGTTTCCCAGGTTTCGTTTCATTTATGACTAGTTTAAAAGGCCGTTCCCAGTATACGCTAGACGGTTTCTGATAGTGTTCTATAAGGCTAATTACATATTTAAACTAAATGAAGATCGTATATTCAACTTTCAAAGCTAAGTTGAATCATATAATAATTTAAATCATTTTCGAGATGTTTCCCAGGTTTTGTTTCATTTATGACTAATTTATATGGAAGTTCACGATATACGCTAGATGGTTTATCATAGTATTTTATAAGGCTAATTACATATTTAAACTAATTGAAGATCGTATGTGCCAGATTTAAGATATTCAACTTTCAAAGCTAAGTTGAACAATGTAATAATTTAAATCATTTTCGAGATGTTTCCCAGGTTTTGTTTCATTTATAACTTATTGTTAAGGACGGTCCTGGTGTACGCTAGATGTTTTCTGATACCGGTTTATAGGGCTAATAACATATTTAAACTAAATGAAGATCGCATGTGCTAGATTTAAGATATTCAACTTTCAATGCTAAGTTGAACAATGTAATAATTTAAATCATTTTCAAGATGTTTCCCAGGTTTCGTTTCATTTATGACTAGTTTAAAAAGCCGTTCCCAGTATACGCTAGGCGGTTTCTGATAGTGTTCTATAAGGCTAATTACATATTTAATTTAAATGAAGATCGTATGTGCCTGATTTAAGATATTCAACTTTCAAAGCTAAAATGAACAATGTAATAATTTAAATCATTTTCGAGATGTTTCCCAGGTTTTGTTTCATTTATGACTAATTTATATGGAAGTTCACGCTATACGCTAGATGGTTTATCATAGTATTTTATTGGGCTATTAACATATTTAAACTAAATGAAGATCGTATGTGCCAGATTTAAGATATTCAACTTTCAAAGCTAAGTTGAACAATATAATAATTTAAATCATTTTCGAGATGTTTCCCAGGTTTCGTTTCATTTATGACTAACTATAAAGTACGGTCCTGGTAAACGTTAGATGGTGTCTGATAGTGTTTTATAAGGCTAATTACATATTTCAACTAAATGAAGATCGTATGTGCCAGATTTAAGATATTCAACTTTCAAAGCTAAGTTGAACAATGTAATAATTTAAATCATTTTCGAGATGTTTCCCAGGTTTCGTTTCATTTATGACTAGTTTAAAAAGCCGTTCCCAGTATACGCTAGACGGTTTCTGATAGTGCTCTATAAGGCTAATTACATATTTAATTTAAATGAAGATCGTATGTGCCAGATTTAAGATATTCAACTTTCAATGCTAAAATGAACAATGTAATAATTTAAATCATGTTCGAGATGTTTCCCAGGTTTTGTTTCATTTATGACTAATTTATATGGAAGTTCATGGTATACGCTAGACGGTTTCTGATAGTGTTTTATAAGGCTAATTACATATTTAAACTAAATGAAGATCGTATGTGCCAGATTTAAGATATTCAACTTTCAAAGCTAAGTTGAACAATGTAATAATTAAAATCATGTTCGAGATGTTTCCCAGGTTTCGTTTCATTTATGACTAGTTTAAAAGGCCGTTCCCAGTATACGCTAGACGGTTTCTGATAGTGTTCTATAAGGCTAATTACATATATAAACTAAATGAAGATCGTATATTCAACTTTCAAAGCTAAGTTGAATCATATAATAATTTAAATCATTTTCGAGTTGTTTCCCAGGTTTTGTATCATTTATGACTAATTTATCTGGAAGTTCACGCTATACGCTAGATGGTTTTTCATAGTATTTTATTGGGCTATTAACATATTTAAACTAAATGAAGATCGTATGTGCCAGATTTAAGATATTCAACTTTCAAAGCTAAGTTGAACAATATAATAATTTAAATCATTTTCGAGATGTTTCCCAGGTTTCGTTTCATTTATGACTAACTATAAAGTACGGTCCTGGTAAACGTTAGATGGTGTCTGATAGTGTTTTATAAGGCTAATTACATATTTCAACTAAATGAAGATCGTATGTGCCAGATTTAAGATATTCAACTTTCAAAGCTAAGTTGAACAATGTAATAATTTAAATCATTTTCAAGATGTTTCCCAGGTTTCGTTTCATTTATGACTAGTTTAAAAAGCCGTTCCCAGTATACGCTAGGCGGTTTCTGATAGTGTTCTATAAGGCTAATTACATATTTAATTTAAATGAAGATCGTATGTGCCTGATTTAAGATATTCAACTTTCAAAGCTAAAATGAACAATGTAATAATTTAAATCATTTTCGAGATGTTTCCCAGGTTTTGTTTCATTTATGACTAATTTATATGGAAGTTCACGCTATACGCTAGATGGTTTATCATAGTATTTTATAAGGCTAATTACATATTTAAACTAATTGAAGATCGTATGTGCCAGATTTAAGATATTCAACTTTCAAAGCTAAGTTGAACAATGTAATAATTTAAATCATTTTCGAGATGTTTCCCAGGTTTTGTTTCATTTATAACTTATTGTTAAGGACGGTCCTGGTGTACGCTAGATGTTTTCTGATACCGGTTTATAGGGCTAATAACATATTTAAACTAAATGAAGATCGCATGTGCTAGATTTAAGATATTCAACTTTCAATGCTAAGCTGAACAATGTAATAATTTAAATCATTTTCGAGATGTTTCCCAGGTTTCGTTTCATTTATGACTAGTTTAAAAAGCCGTTCCCAGTATACGCTAGACGGTTTCTGATAGTGTTCTATAAGGCTAATTACATATTTAATTTAAATGAAGATCGTATGTGCCAGATTTACGATATTCAACTTTCAAAGCTAAGTTGAACAATGTAATAATTTAAAATCATGTTCGAGATGTTTCCCAGGTTTCGTTTCATTTATGACTAGTTTAAAAGGCCGTTCCCAGTATACGCTAGACGGTTTCTGATAGTGTTCTATAAGGCTAATTACATATTTAAACTAAATGAAGATCGTATATTCAACTTTCAAAGCTAAGTTGAATCATATAATAATTTAAATCATTTTCGAGATGTTTCCCAGGTTTTGTTTCATTTATGACTAATTTATATGGAAGTTCACGCTATACGCTAGATGGTTTATCATAGTATTTTATTGGGCTATTAACATATTTAAACTAAATGAAGATCGTATGTGCCAGATTTAAGATATTCAACTTTCAAAGCTAAGTTGAACAATATAATAATTTAAATCATTTTCGAGATGTTTCCCAGGTTTCGTTTCATTTATGACTAACTATAAAGTACGGTCCTGGTAAACGTTAGATGGTGTCTGATAGTGTTTTATAAGGCTAATTACATATTTCAACTAAATGAAGATCGTATGTGCCAGATTTAAGATATTCAACTTTCAAAGCTAAGTTGAACAATGTAATAATTTAAATCATTTTCAAGATGTTTCCCAGGTTTCGTTTCATTTATGACTAGTTTAAAAAGCCGTTCCCAGTATACGCTAGGCGGTTTCTGATAGTGTTCTATAAGGCTAATTACATATTTAATTTAAATGAAGATCGTATGTGCCTGATTTAAGATATTCAACTTTCAAAGCTAAAATGAACAATGTAATAATTTAAATCATTTTCGAGATGTTTCCCAGGTTTTGTTTCATTTATGACTAATTTATATGGAAGTTCATGGTATACGCTAGACGGTTTCTGATAGTGTTTTATAAGGCTAATTACATATTTAAACTAAATGAAGATCGTATGTGCCAGATTTAAGATATTCAACTTTCAAAGCTAAGTTGAACAATGTAATAATTTAAATCATTTTCGAGATGTTTCCCAGGTTTTGTTTCATTTATAACTTATTGTTAAGGACGGTCCTGGTGTACGCTAGATGTTTTCTGATACCGGTTTATAGGGCTAATAACATATTTAAACTAAATGAAGATCGCATGTGCTAGATTTAAGATATTCAACTTTCAATGCTAAGCTGAACAATGTAATAATTTAAATCATTTTCGAGATGTTTCCCAGGTTTCGTTTCATTTATGACTAGTTTAAAAAGCCGTTCCCAGTATACGCTAGACGGTTTCTGATAGTGTTCTATAAGGCTAATTACATATTTAATTTAAATGAAGATCGTATGTGCCAGATTTAAGATATTCAACTTTCAAAGCTAAGTTGAACAATGCAATAATTTAAAATCATGTTCGAGATGTTTCCCAGGTTTCGTTTCATTTATGACTAGTTTAAAAGGCCGTTCCCAGTATACGCTAGACGGTTTCTGATAGTGTTCTATAAGGCTAATTACATATTTAAACTAAATGAAGATCGTATATTCAACTTTCAAAGCTAAGTTGAATCATATAATAATTTAAATCATTTTCGAGATGTTTCCCAGGTTTTGTTTCATTTATGACTAATTTATATGGAAGTTCACGCTATACGCTAGATGGTTTATCATAGTATTTTATTGGGCTATTAACATATTTAAACTAAATGAAGATCGTATGTGCCAGATTTAAGATATTCAACTTTCAAAGCTAAGTTGAACAATATAATAATTTAAATCATTTTCGAGATGTTTCCCAGGTTTCGTTTCATTTATGACTAACTATAAAGTACGGTCCTGGTAAACGTTAGATGGTGTCTGATGGTGTTTTATAAGGCTAATTACATATTTCAACTAAATGAAGATCGTATGTGCCAGATTTAAGATATTCAACTTTCAAAGCTAAGTTGAACAATGTAATAATTTAAATCATTTTCGAGATGTTTCCCAGGTTTCGTTTCATTTATGACTAGTTTAAAAAGCCGTTCCCAGTATACGCTAGACGGTTTCTGATAGTGCTCTATAAGGCTAATTACATATTTAATTTAAATGAAGATCGTATGTGCCAGATTTAAGATATTCAACTTTCAAAGCTAAAATGAACAATGTAATAATTTAAATCATTTTCGAGATGTTTCCCAGGTTTTGTTTCATTTATGACTAATTTATATGGAAGTTCACGCTATACGCTAGATGGTTTATCATAGTATTTTATAAGGCTAATTACATATTTAAACTAATTGAAGATCGTATGTGCCAGATTTAAGATATTCAACTTTCAAAGCTAAGTTGAACAATGTAATAATTTAAATCATTTTCGAGATGTTTCCCAGGTTTTGTTTCATTTATAACTTATTGTTAAGGACGGTCCTGGTGTACGCTAGATGTTTTCTGATACCGTTTTATAGGGCTAATAACATATTTAAACTAAATGAAGATCGCATGTGCTAGATTTAAGATATTCAACTTTCAATGCTAAGCTGAACAATGTAATAATTTAAATCATTTTCGAGATGTTTCCCAGGTTTCGTTTCATTTATGACTAGTTTAAAAAGCCGTTCCCAGTATAAGCTAGACGGTTTCTGATAGTGTTCTATAAGGCTAATTACATATTTAATTTAAATGAAGATCGTATGTGCCAGATTTAAGATATTCAACTTTCAAAGCTAAGTTGAACAATGTAATAATTTAAATCATTTTCGAGATGTTTCCCAGGTTTCGTTTCATTTATGACTAGTTTAAAAAGCCGTTCCCAGTATACGCTAGACGGTTTCTGATAGTGTTCTATAAGGCTAATTACATATTTAATTTAAATGAAGATCGTATGTGCCAGATTTAAGATATTCAACTTTCAAAGCTAAGTTGAACAATGTAATAATTTAAATCATTTTCGAGATGTTTCCCAGGTTTCGTTTCATTTATGACTAGTTTAAAAAGCCGTTCCCAGTATACGCTAGACGGTTTCTGATAGTGTTCTATAAGGCTAATTACATATTTAAACTAAATGAAGATCGTATATTCAACTTTCAAAGCTAAGTTGAATCATATAATAATTTAAATCATTTTCGAGATGTTTCCCAGGTTTTGTTTTATTTATGACTAATTTATATGGAAGTTCACGCTATACGCTAGATGGTTTATCATAGTATTTTATTGGGCTATTAACATATTTAAACTAAATGAAGATCGTATGTGCCAGATTTAAGATATTCAACTTTCAAAGCTAAGTTGAACACTATAATAATTTAAATCATTTTCGAGATGTTTCCCAGGTTTCGTTTCATTTATGACTAACTATAAAGTACGGTCCTGGTAAACGTTAGATGGTGTCTGATAGTGTTTTATAAGGCTAATTACATATTTCAACTAAATGAAGATCGTATGTGCCAGATTTAAGATATTCAACTTTCAAAGCTAAGTTGAACAATGTAATAATTTAAATCATTTTCGAGATGTTTCCCAGGTTTCGTTTCATTTATGACTAGTTTAAAAAGCCGTTCCCAGTATACGCTAGACGGTTTCTGATAGTGTTCTATAAGGCAAATTACATATTTAATTTAAATGAAGATCGTATGTGCCAGATTTAAGATATTCAACTTTCAAAGCTAAAATGAACAATGTAATAATTTAAATCATTTTCGAGATGTTTCCCAGGTTTTGTTTCATTTATGACTAATTTATATGGAAGTTCATGGTATACGCTAGACGGTTTCTGATAGTGTTTTATAAGGCTAATTACATATTTAAACTAAATGAAGATCGTATGTGCCAGATTTAAGATATTCAACTTTCAAAGCTAAGTTGAACAATGTAATAATTAAAATCATGTTCGAGATGTTTCCCAGGTTTCGTTTCATTTATGACTAGTTTAAAAGGCCGTTCCCAGTATACGCTAGACGGTTTCTGATAGTGTTCTATAAGGCTAATTACATATTTAAACTAAATGAAGATCGTATATTCAACTTTCAAAGCTAAGTTGAATCATATAATAATTTAAATCATTTTCGAGATGTTTCCCAGGTTTTGTTTCATTTATGACTAATTTATATGGAAGTTCACGCTATACGCTAGATGGTTTATCATAGTATTTTATTGGGCTATTAACATATTTAAACTAAATGAATATCGTATGTGCCAGATTTAAGATATTCAACTTTCAAAGCTAAGTTGAACAATGTAATAATTTAAATCATTTTCGAGATGTTTCCCAGGTTTTGTTTCATTTATAACTTATTGTTAAGGACGGCCCTGGTGTACGCTAGATGTTTTCTGATACCGTTTTATAGGGCTAATAACATATTTCAACTAAATGAAGATCGTATGTGCCAGATTTAAGATATTCAACTTTCAAAGCTAAGTTGAACAATGTAATAATTTAAATCATTTTCAAGATGTTTCCCAGGTTTCGTTTCATTTATGACTAGTTTAAAAAGCCGTTCCCAGTATACGCTAGGCGGTTTCTGATAGTGTTCAATAAGGCTAATTACATATTTAATTTAAATGAAGATCGTATGTGCCTGATTTAAGATATTCAACTTTCAAAGCTAAAATGAACAATGTAATAATTTAAATCATTTTCGAGATGTTTCCCAGGTTTTGTTTCATTTATGACTAATTTATATGGAAGTTCACGCTATACGCTAGATGGTTTATCATAGTATTTTATAAGGCTAATTACATATTTAAACTAATTGAAGATCGTATGCGCCAGATTTAAGATATTCAACTTTCAAAGCTAAGTTGAACAATGTAATAATTTAAATCATTTTCGAGATGTTTCCCAGGTTTTGTTTCATTTATAACTTATTGTTAAGGACGGTCCTGGTGTACGCTAGATGTTTTCTGATACCGGTTTATAGGGCTAATAACATATTTAAACTAAATGAAGATCGCATGTGCTAGATTTAAGATATTCAACTTTCAATGCTAAGCTGAACAATGTAATAATTTAAATCATTTTCGAGATGTTTCCCAGGCTTCGTTTCATTTATGACTAGTTTAAAAAGCCGTTCCCAGTATACGCTAGACGGTTTCTGATAGTGTTCTATAAGGCTAATTACATATTTAATTTAAATGAAGATCGTATGTGCCAGATTTAAGATATTCAACTTTCAAAGCTAAGTTGAACAATGTAATAATTTAAAATCATGTTCGAGATGTTTCCCAGGTTTCGTTTCATTTATGACTAGTTTAAAAGGCTGTTCCCAGTATACGCTAGACGGTTTCTGATAGTGTTCTATAAGGCTAATTACATATTTAAACTAAATGAAGATCGTATATTCAACTTTCAAAGCTAAGTTGAATCATATAATAATTTAAATCATTTTCGAGATGTTTCCCAGGTTTTGTTTCATTTATGACTAATTTATATGGAAGTTCACGCTATACGCTAGATGGTTTATCATAGTATTTTATTGGGCTATTAACATATTTAAACTAAATGAAGATCGTATGTGCCAGATTTAAGATATTCAACTTTCAAAGCTAAGTTGAACAATATAATAATTTAAATCATTTTCGAGATGTTTCCCAGGTTTCGTTTCATTTATGACTAACTATAAAGTACGGTCCTGGTAAACGTTAGATGGTGTCTGATAGTGTTTTATAAGGCTAATTACATATTTCAACTAAATGAAGATCGTATGTGCCAGATTTAAGATATTCAACTTTCAAAGCTAAGTTGAACAATGTAATAATTTAAATCATTTTCAAGATGTTTCCCAGGTTTCGTTTCATTTATGACTAGTTTAAAAAGCCGTTCCCAGTATACGCTAGGCGGTTTCTGATAGTGTTCTATAAGGCTAATTACATATTTAATTTAAATGAAGATCGTATGTGCCTGATTTAAGATATTCAACTTTCAAAGCTAAAATGAACAATGTAATAATTTAAATCATTTTCGAGATGTTTCCCAGGTTTTGTTTCATTTATGACTAATTTATATGGAAGTTCACGCTATACGCTAGATGGTTTATCATAGTATTTTATAAGGCTAATTACATATTTAAACTAATTGAAGATCGTATGTGCCAGATTTAAGATATTCAACTTTCAAAGCTAAGTTGAACAATGTAATAATTTAAATCATTTTCGAGATGTTTCCCAGGTTTTGTTTCATTTATAACTTATTGTTAAGGACGGTCCTGGTGTACGCTAGATGTTTTCTGATACCGGTTTATAGGGCTAATAAAATATTTAAACTAAATGAAGATCGCATGTGCTAGATTTAAGATATTCAACTTTCAATGCTAAGCTGAACAATGTAATAATTTAAATCATTTTCGAGATGTTTCCCAGGTTTCGTTTCATTTATGACTAGTTTAAAAAGCCGTTCCCAGTATACGCTAGACGGTTTCTGATAGTGTTCTATAAGGCTAATTACATATTTAATTTAAATGAAGATCGTATGTGCCAGATTTAAGATATTCAACTTTCAAAGCTAAGTTGAACAATGTAATAATTTAAAATCATGTTCGAGATGTTTCCCAGGTTTCGTTTCATTTATGACTAGTTTAAAAGGCCGTTCCCAGTATACGCTAGACGGTTTCTGATAGTGTTCTATAAGGCTAATTACATATTTAAACTAAATGAAGATCGTATATTCAACTTTCAAAGCTAAGTTGAATCATATAATAATTTAAATCATTTTCGAGATGTTTCCCAGGTTTTGTTTCATTTATGACTAATTTATATGGAAGTTCACGCTATACGCTAGATGGTTTATCATAGTATTTTATTGGGCTATTAACATATTTAAACTAAATGAAGATCGTATGTGCCAGATTTAAGATATTCAACTTTCAAAGCTAAGTTGAACAATATAATAATTTAAATCATTTTCGAGATGTTTCCCAGGTTTCGTTTCATTTATGACTAACTATAAAGTACGGTCCTGGTAAACGTTAGATGGTGTCTGATAGTGTTTTATAAGGCTAATTACATATTTCAACTAAATGAAGATCGTATGTGCCAGATTTAAGATATTCAACTTTCAAAGCTAAGTTGAACAATGTAATAATTTAAATCATTTTCGAGATGTTTCCCAGGTTTCGTTTCATTTATGACTAGTTTAAAAAGCCGTTCCCAGTATACGCTAGACGGTTTCTGATAGTGCTCTATAAGGCTAATTACATATTTAATTTAAATGAAGATCGTATGTGCCAGATTTAAGATATTCAACTTTCAATGCTAAAATGAACAATGTAATAATTTAAATCATGTTCGAGATGTTTCCCAGGTTTTGTTTCATTTATGACTAATTTATATGGAAGTTCATGGTATACGCTAGACGGTTTCTGATAGTGTTTTATAAGGCTAATTACATATTTAAACTAAATGAAGATCGTATGTGCCAGATTTAAGATATTCAACTTTCAAAGCTAAGTTGAACAATGTAATAATTAAAATCATGTTCGAGATGTTTCCCAGGTTTCGTTTCATTTATGACTAGTTTAAAAGGCCGTTCCCAGTATACGCTAGACGGTTTCTGATAGTGTTCTATAAGGCTAATTACATATTTAAACTAAATGAAGATCGTATATTCAACTTTCAAAGCTAAGTTGAATCATATAATAATTTAAATCATTTTCGAGTTGTTTCCCAGGTTTTGTATCATTTATGACTAATTTATCTGGAAGTTCACGCTATACGCTAGATGGTTTTTCATAGTATTTTATTGGGCTATTAACATATTTAAACTAAATGAAGATCGTATGGGCCAGATTTAAGATATTCAACTTTCAAAGCTAAGTTGAACAATATAATAATTTAAATCATTTTCGAGATGTTTCCCAGGTTTCGTTTCATTTATGACTAACTATAAAGTACGGTCCTGGTAAACGTTAGATGGTGTCTGATAGTGTTTTATAAGGCTAATTACATATTTCAACTAAATGAAGATCGTATGTGCCAGATTTAAGATATTCAACTTTCAAAGCTAAGTTGAACAATGTAATAATTTAAATCATTTTCGAGATGTTTCCCAGGTTTCGTTTCATTTATGACTAGTTTAAAAAGCCGTTCCCAGTATACGCTAGACGGTTTCTGATAGTGTTCTATAAGGCTAATTACATATTTAATTTAAATGAAGATCGTATGTGCCAGATTTAAGATATTCAACTTTCAAAGCTAAAATGAACAATGTAATAATTTAAATCATTTTCGAGATGTTTCCCAGGTTTTGTTTCATTTATGACTAATTTATATGGAAGTTCACGCTATACGCTAGATGGTTTATCATAGTATTTTATAAGGCTAATTACATATTTAAACTAATTGAAGATCGTATGTGCCAGATTTAAGATATTCAACTTTCAAAGCTAAGTTGAACAATGTAATAATTTAAATCATTTTCGAGATGTTTCCCAGGTTTTGTTTCATTTATAACTTATTGTTAAGGACGGTCCTGGTGTACGCTAGATGTTTTCTGATACCGTTTTATAGGGCTAATAACATATTTAAACTAAATGAAGATCGCATGTGCTAGATTTAAGATATTCAACTTTCAATGCTAAGCTGAACAATGTAATAATTTAAATCATTTTCGAGATGTTTCCCAGGTTTCGTTTCATTTATGACTAGTTTAAAAAGCCGTTCCCAGTATACGCTAGACGGTTTCTGATAGTGTTCTATAAGGCTAATTACATATTTAATTTAAATGAAGATCGTATGTGCCAGATTTAAGATATTCAACTTTCAAAGCTAAGTTGAACAATGTAATAATTTAAATCATTTTCGAGATGTTTCCCAGGTTTCGTTTCATTTATGACTAGTTTAAAAAGCCGTTCCCAGTATACGCTAGACGGTTTCTGATAGTGTTCTATAAGGCTAATTACATATTTAAACTAAATGAAGATCGTATATTCAACTTTCAAAGCTAAGTTGAATCATATAATAATTTAAATCATTTTCGAGATGTTTCCCAGGTTTTGTTTCATTTATGACTAATTTATATGGAAGTTCACGCTATACGCTAGATGGTTTATCATAGTATTTTATTGGGCTATTAACATATTTAAACTAAATGAAGATCGTATGTGCCAGATTTAAGATATTCAACTTTCAAAGCTAAGTTGAACAATATAATAATTTAAATCATTTTCGAGATGTTTCCCAGGTTTCGTTTCATTTATGACTAACTATAAAGTACGGTCCTGGTAAACGTTAGATGGTGTCTGATAGTGTTTTATAAGGCTAATTACATATTTCAACTAAATGAAGATCGTATGTGCCAGATTTAAGATATTCAACTTTCAAAGCTAAGTTGAACAATGTAATAATTTAAATCATTTTCGAGATGTTTCCCAGGTTTCGTTTCATTTATGACTAGTTTAAAAAGCCGTTCCCAGTATACGCTAGACGGTTTCTGATAGTGCTCTATAAGGCCAATTACATATTTAATTTAAATGAAGATCGTATGTGCCAGATTTAAGATATTCAACTTTCAATGCTAAAATGAACAATGTAATAATTTAAATCATGTTCGAGATGTTTCCCAGGTTTTGTTTCATTTATGACTAATTTATATGGAAGTTCATGGTATACGCTAGACGGTTTCTGATAGTGTTTTATAAGGCTAATTACATATTGAAACTAAATGAAGATCGTATGTGCCAGATTTAAGATATTCAACTTTCAAAGCTAAGTTGAACAATGTAATAATTAAAATCATGTTCGAGATGTTTCCCAGGTTTCGTTTCATTTATGACTAGTTTAAAAGGCCGTTCCCAGTATACGCTAGACGGTTTCTGATAGTGTTCTATAAGGCTAATTACATATTTAAACTAAATGAAGATCGTATATTCAACTTTCAAAGCTAAGTTGAATCATATAATAATTTAAATCATTTTCGAGTTGTTTCCCAGGTTTTGTATCATTTATGACTAATTTACCTGGAAGTTCACGCTATACGCTAGATGGTTTTTCATAGTATTTTATTGGGCTATTAACATATTTAAACTAAATGAAGATCGTATGGGCCAGATTTAAGATATTCAACTTTCAAAGCTAAGTTGAACAATATAATAATTTAAATCATTTTCGAGATGTTTCCCAGGTTTCGTTTCATTTATGACTAACTATAAAGTACGGTCCTGGTAAACGTTAGATGGTGTCTGATAGTGTTTTATAAGGCTAATTACATATTTCAACTAAATGAAGATCGTATGTGCCAGATTTAAGATATTCAACTTTCAAAGCTAAGTTGAACAATGTAATAATTTAAATCATTTTCGAGATGTTTCCCAGGTTTCGTTTCATTTATGACTAGTTTAAAAAGCCGTTCCCAGTATACGCTAGACGGTTTCTGATAGTGTTCTATAAGGCAAATTACATATTTAATTTAAATGAAGATCGTATGTGCCAGATTTAAGATATTCAACTTTCAAAGCTAAAATGAACAATGTAATAATTTAAATCATTTTCGAGATGTTTCCCAGGTTTTGTTTCATTTATGACTAATTTATATGGAAGTTCATGGTATACGCTAGACGGTCTCTGATAGTGTTTTATAAGGCTAATTACATATTTAAACTAAATGAAGATCGTATGTGCCAGATTTAAGATATTCAACTTTCAAAGCTAAGTTGAACAATGTAATAATTAAAATCATGTTCGAGATGTTTCCCAGGTTTCGTTTCATTTATGACTAGTTTAAAAGGCCGTTCCCAGTATACGCTAGACGGTTTCTGATAGTGTTCTATAAGGCTAATTACATATTTAAACTAAATGAAGATCGTATATTCAACTTTCAAAGCTAAGTTGAATCATATAATAATTTAAATCATTTTCGAGTTGTTTCCCAGGTTTTGTATCATTTATGACTAATTTATCTGGAAGTTCACGCTATACGCTAGATGGTTTTTCATAGTATTTTATTGGGCTATTAACATATTTAAACTAAATGAAGATCGTATGGGCCAGATTTAAGATATTCAACTTTCAAAGCTAAGTTGAACAATATAATAATTTAAATCATTTTCGAGATGTTTCCCAGGTTTCGTTTCATTTATGACTAACTATAAAATACGGTCCTGGTAAACGTTAGATGGTGTCTGATAGTGTTTTATAAGGCTAATTACATATTTCAACTAAATGAAGATCGTATGTGCCAGATTTAAGATATTCAACTTTCAAAGCTAAGTTGAACAATGTAATAATTTAAATCATTTTCGAGATGTTTCCCAGGTTTCGTTTCATTTATGACTAGTTTAAAAAGCCGTTCCCAGTATACGCTAGACGGTTTCTGATAGTGTTCTATAAGGCTAATTACATATTTAATTTAAATGAAGATCGTATGTGCCAGATTTAAGATATTCAACTTTCAAAGCTAAAATGAACAATGTAATAATTTAAATCATTTTCGAGATGTTTCCCAGGTTTTGTTTCATTTATGACTAATTTATATGGAAGTTCACGCTATACGCTAGATGGTTTATCATAGTATTTTATAAGGCTAATTACATATTTAAACTAATTGAAGATCGTATGTGCCAGATTTAAGATATTCAACTTTCAAAGCTAAGTTGAACAATGTAATAATTTAAATCATTTTCGAGATGTTTCCCAGGTTTTGTTTCATTTATAACTTATTGTTAAGGACGGTCCTGGTGTACGCTAGATGTTTTCTGATACCGTTTTATAGGGCTAATAACATATTTAAACTAAATGAAGATCGCATGTGCTAGATTTAAGATATTCAACTTTCAATGCTAAGCTGAACAATGTAATAATTTAAATCATTTTCGAGATGTTTCCCAGGTTTCGTTTCATTTATGACTAGTTTAAAAAGCCGTTCCCAGTATACGCTAGACGGTTTCTGATAGTGTTCTATAAGGCTAATTACATATTTAATTTAAATGAAGATCGTATGTGCCAGATATAAGATATTCAACTTTCAAAGCTAAGTTGAACAATGTAATAATTTAAATCATTTTCGAGATGTTTCCCAGGTTTCGTTTCATTTATGACTAGTTTAAAAAGCCGTTCCCAGTATACGCTAGACGGTTTCTGATAGTGTTCTATAAGGCTAATTACATATTTAAACTAAATGAAGATCGTATATTCAACTTTCAAAGCTAAGTTGAATCATATAATAATTTAAATCATTTTCGAGATGTTTCCCAGGTTTTGTTTCATTTATGACTAATTTATATGGAAGTTCACGCTATACGCTAGATGGTTTATCATAGTATTTTATTGGGCTATTAACATATTTAAACTAAATGAATATCGTATGTGCCAGATTTAAGATATTCAACTTTCAAAGCTAAGTTGAACAATATAATAATTTAAATCATTTTCGAGATGTTTCCCAGGTTTCGTTTCATTTATGACTAACTATAAAGTACGGTCCTGGTAAACGTTAGATGGTGTCTGATAGTGTTTTATAAGGCTAATTACATATTTCAACTAAATGAAGATCGTATGTGCCAGATTTAAGATATTCAACTTTCAAAGCTAAGTTGAACAATGTAATAATTTAAATCATTTTCGAGATGTTTCCCAGGTTTCGTTTCATTTATGACTAGTTTAAAAAGCCGTTCCCAGTATACGCTAGACGGTTTCTGATAGTGTTCTATAAGGCTAATTACATATTTAATTTAAATGAAGATCGTATGTGCCAGATTTAAGATATTCAACTTTCAAAGCTAAAATGAACAATGTAATAATTTAAATCATTTTCGAGATGTTTCCCAGGTTTTGTTTCATTTATGACTAATTTATATGGAAGTTCACGCTATACGCTAGATGGTTTATCATAGTATTTTATAAGGCTAATTACATATTTAAACTAATTGAAGATCGTATGTGCCAGATTTAAGATATTCAACTTTCAAAGCTAAGTTGAACAATGTAATAATTTAAATCATTTTCGAGATGTTTCCCAGGTTTTGTTTCATTTATAACTATTGTTTAGGACGGTCCTGGTGTACGCTAGATGTTTTCTGATACCGTTTTATAGGGCTAATAACATATTTAAACTAAATGAAGATCGCATGTGCTAGATTTAAGATATTCAACTTTCAATGCTAAGCTGAACAATGTAATAATTTAAATCATTTTCGAGATGTTTCCCAGGTTTCGTTTCATTTATGACTAGTATAAAAAGCCGTTCCCAGTATAAGCTAGACGGTTTCTGATAGTGTTCTATAAGGCTAATTACATATTTAATTTAAATGAAGATCGTATGTGCCAGATTTAAGATATTCAACTTTCAAAGCTAAGTTGAACAATGTAATAATTTAAATCATTTTCGAGATGTTTCCCAGGTTTCGTTTCATTTATGACTAGTTTAAAAAGCCGTTCCCAGTATACGCTAGACGGTTTCTGATAGTGTTCTATAAGGCTAATTACATATTTAATTTAAATGAAGATCGTATGTGCCAGATTTAAGATATTCAACTTTCAAAGCTAAAATGAACAATGTAATAATTTAAATCATTTTCGAGATGTTTCCCAGGTTTTGTTTCATTTATGACTAATTTATATGGAAGTTCATGGTATACGCTAGACGGTTTCTGATAGTGTTTTATAAGGCTAATTACATATTTAAACTAAATGAAGATCGTATGTGCCAGATTTAAGATATTCAACTTTCAAAGCTAAGTTGAACAATGTAATAATTAAAATCATGTTCGAGATGTTTCCCAGGTTTCGTTTCATTTATGACTAGTTTAAAAGGCCGTTCCCAGTATACGCTAGACGGTTTCTGATAGTGTTCTTTAAGGCTAATTACATATTTAAACTAAATGAAGATCGTATATTCAACTTTCAAAGCTAAGTTGAATCATATAATAATTTAAATCATTTTCGAGTTGTTTCCCAGGTTTTGTATCATTTATGACCAATTTATCTGGAAGTTCACGCTATACGCTAGATGGTTTTTCATAGTATTTTATTGGGCTATTAACATATTTAAACTAAATGAAGATCGTATGGGCCAGATTTAAGATATTCAACTTTCAAAGCTAAGTTGAACAATATAATAATTTAAATCATTTTCGAGATGTTTCCCAGGTTTCGTTTCATTTATGACTAACTATAAAGTACGGTCCTGGTAAACGTTAGATGGTGTCTGATAGTGTTTTATAAGGCTAATTACATATTTCAACTAAATGAAGATCGTATGTGCCAGATTTAAGATATTCAACTTTCAAAGCTAAGTTGAACAATGTAATAATTTAAATCATTTTCGAGATGTTTCCCAGGTTTCGTTTCATTTATGACTAGTTTAAAAAGCCGTTCCCAGTATACGCTAGACGGTTTCTGATAGTGTTCTATAAGGCTAATTACATATTTAATTTAAATGAAGATCGTATGTGCCAGATTTAAGATATTCAACTTTCAAAGCTAAAATGAACAATGTAATAATTTAAATCATTTTCGAGATGTTTCCCAGGTTTTGTTTCATTTATGACTAATTTATATGGAAGTTCACGCTATACGCTAGATGGTTTATCATAGTATTTTATAAGGCTAATTACATATTTAAACTAACTGAAGATCGTATGTGCCAGATTTAAGATATTCAACTTTCAAAGCTAAGTTGAACAATGTAATAATTTAAATCATTTTCGAGATGTTTCCCAGGTTTCGTTTCATTTATGACTAGTTTAAAAAGCCGTTCCCAGTATACGCTAGACGGTTTCTGATAGTGTTCTATAAGGCTAATTACATATTTAAACTAAATGAAGATCGTATATTCAACTTTCAAAGCTAAGTTGAATCATATAATAATTTAAATCATTTTCGAGATGTCTCCCAGGTTTTGTTTCATTTATGACTAATTTATATGGAAGTTCACGCTATACGCTAGATGGTTTATCATAGTATTTTATTGGGCTATTAACATATTTAAACTAAATGAAGATCGTATGTGCCAGATTTAAGATATTCAACTTTCAAAGCTAAGTTGAACAATATAATAATTTAAATCATTTTCGAGATGTTTCCCAGGTTTCGTTTCATTTATGACTAACTATAAAGTACGGTCCTGGTAAACGTTAGATGGTGTCTGATAGTGTTTTATAAGGCTAATTACATATTTCAACTAAATGAAGATCGTATGTGCCAGATTTAAGATATTCAACTTTCAAAGCTAAGTTGAACAATGTAATAATTTAAATCATTTTCGAGATGTTTCCCAGGTTTCGTTTCATTTATGACTAGTTTAAAAAGCCGTTCCCAGTATACGCTAGACGGTTTCTGATAGTGTTCTATAAGGCTAATTACATATTTAATTTAAATGAAGATCGTATGTGCCAGATTTAAGATATTCAACTTTCAAAGCTAAAATGAACAATGTAATAATTTAAATCATTTTCGAGATGTTTCCCAGGTTTTGTTTCATTTATGACTAATTTATATGGAAGTTCACGCTATACGCTAGATGGTTTATCATAGTATTTTATAAGGCTAATTACATATTTAAACTAATTGAAGATCGTATGTGCCAGATTTAAGATATTCAACTTTCAAAGCTAAGTTGAACAATGTAATAATTTAAATCATTTTCGAGATGTTTCCCAGGTTTTGTTTCATTTATAACTTATTGTTTAGGACGGTCCTGGTGTACGCTAGATGTTTTCTGATACCGTTTTATAGGGCTAATAACATATTTAAACTAAATGAAGATCGCATGTGCTAGATTTAAGATATTCAACTTTCAATGCTAAGCTGAACAATGTAATAATTTAAATCATTTTCGAGATGTTTCCCAGGTTTCGTTTCATTTATGACTAGTTTAAAAAGCCGTTCCCAGTATACGCTAGAATGGTTTTTGATAGTGTTCTATAAGGCTAATTACATATTTAAACAAAATGAAGATCGTATATTCAACTTTCAAAGCTAAGTTGAATCATATAATAATTTAAATCATTTTCGAGATGTTTCCCAGGTTTTGTTTCATTTATGACTAATTTGTATGGAAGTTCACGCTATACGCTAGATGGTTTATCATAGTATTTTATTGGGCTATTAACATATTTAAACTAAATGAAGATCGTATGTGCCAGATTTAAGATATTCAACTTTCAAAGCTAAGTTGAACAATATAATAATTTAAATCATTTTCGAGATGTTTCCCAGGTTTCGTTTCATTTATGACTAACTATAAAGTACGGTCCTGGTAAACGTTAGATGGTGTCTGATAGTGTTTTATAAGGCTAATTACATATTTCAACTAAATGAAGATCGTATGTGCCAGATTTAAGATATTCAACTTTCAAAGCTAAGTTGAACAATGTAATAATTTAAATCATTTTCAAGATGTTTCCCAGGTTTCGTTTCATTTATGACTAGTTTAAAAAGCCGTTCCCAGTATACGCTAGGCGGTTTCTGATAGTGTTCTATAAGGCTAATTACATATTTAATTTAAATGAAGATCGTATGTGCCTGATTTAAGATATTCAACTTTCAAAGCTAAAATGAACAATGTAATAATTTAAATCATTTTCGAGATGTTTCCCAGGTTTTGTTTCATTTATGACTAATTTATATGGAAGTTCACGCTATACGCTAGATGGTTTATCATAGTATTTTATAAGGCTAATTACATATTTAAACTAATTGAAGATCGTATGTGCCAGATTTAAGATATTCAACTTTCAAAGCTAAGTTGAACAATGTAATAATTAAAATCATGTTCGAGATGTTTCCCAGGTTTCGTTTCATTTATGACTAGTTTAAAAGGCCGTTCCCAGTATACGCTAGACGGTTTCTGATAGTGTTCTATAAGGCTAATTACATATTTAAACTAAATGAAGATCGTATATTCAACTTTCAAAGCTAAGTTGAATCATATTATAATTTAAATCATTTTCGAGATGTTTCCCAGGTTTTGTTTCATTTATGACTAATTTATATGGAAGTTCACGCTATACGCTAGATGGTTTATCATAGTATTTTATTGGGCTATTAACATATTTAAACTAAATGAAGATCGTATGTGCCAGATTTATGATATTCAACTTTCAAAGCTAAGTTGAACAATATAATAATTTAAATCATTTTCGAGATGTTTCCCAGGTTTCGTTTCATTTATGACTAACTTTAAAGTACGGTCCTGGTAAACGTTAGATGGTGTCTGATAGTGTTTTATAAGGCTAATTACATATTTCAACTAAATGAAGATCGTATGTGCCAGATTTAAGATATTCAACTTTCAAAGCTAAGTTGAACAATGTAATAATTTAAATCATTTTCGAGATGTTTCCCAGGTTTCGTTTCATTTATGACTAATTTATATGGAAGTTCACGCTATACGCTAGATGGTTTATCATAGTATTTTATAAGGCTAATTACATATTTAAACTAATTGAAGATCGTATGTGCCAGATTTAAGATATTCAACTTTCAAAGCTAAGTTGAACAATGTAATAATTTAAATCATTTTCGAGATGTTTCCCAGGTTTTGTTTCATTTATAACTTATTGTTAAGGACGGTCCTGGTGTACGCTAGATGTTTTCTGATACCGTTTTATAGGGCTAATAACATATTTAAACTAAATGAAGATCGCATGTGCTAGATTTAAGATATTCAACTTTCAATGCTAAGCTGAACAATGTAATAATTTAAATCATTTTCGAGATGTTTCCCAGGTTTCGTTTCATTTATGACTAGTTTAAAAAGCCGTTCCCAGTATACGCTAGACGGTTTCTGATAGTGTTCTATAAGGCTAATTACATATTTAATTTAAATGAAGATCGTATGTGCCAGATTTAAGATATTCAACTTTCAAAGCTAAGTTGAACAATGTAATAATTTAAAGTCATGTTCGAGATGTTTCCCAGGTTTCGTTTCATTTATGACTAGTTTAAAAGGCCGTTCCCAGTATACGCTAGACGGTTTCTGATAGTGTTCTATAAGGCTAATTACATATTTAAACTAAATGAAGATCGTATATTCAACTTTCAAAGCTAAGTTGAATCATATAATAATTTAAATCATTTTCGAGATGTTTCCCAGGTTTTGTTTCATTTATGACTAATTTATATGGAAGTTCACGCTATACGCTAGATGGTTTATCATAGTATTTTATTGGGCTATTAACATATTTAAAATAAATGAAGATCGTATGTGCCAGATTTAAGATATTCAACTTTCAAAGCTAAGTTGAACAATGTAATAATTTAAATCATTTTCGAGATGTTTCCCAGGTTTCGTTTCATTTATGACTAGTTTAAAAAGCCGTTCCCAGTATACGCTAGACGGTTTCTGATAGTGTTCTATAAGGCTAATTACATATTTAAACTAAATGAAGATCGTATATTCAACTTTCAAAGCTAAGTTGAATCATATTATAATTTAAATCATTTTCGAGATGTTTCCCAGGTTTTGTTTCATTTATGACTAATTTATATGGAAGTTCACGCTATACGCTAGATGGTTTATCATAGTATTTTATTGGGCTATTAACATATTTAAACTAAATGAAGATCGTATGTGCCAGATTTAAGATATTCAACTTTCAAAGCTAAGTTGAACAATATAATAATTTAAATCATTTTCGAGATGTTTCCCAGGTTTCGTTTCATTTATGACTAACTTTAAAGTACGGTCCTGGTAAACGTTAGATGGTGTCTGATAGTGTTTTATAAGGCTAATTACATATTTCAACTAAATGAAGATCGTATGTGCCAGATTTAAGATATTCAACTTTCAAAGCTAAGTTGAACAATGTAATAATTTAAATCATTTTCGAGATGTTTCCCAGGTTTCGTTTCATTTATGACTAGTTTAAAAAGCCGTTCCCAGTATACGCTAGACGGTTTCTGATAGTGTTCTATAAGGCTAATTACATATTTAATTTAAATGAAGATCGTATGTGCCAGATTTAAGATATTCAACTTTCAAAGCTAAAATGAACAATGTAATAATTTAAATCATTTTCGAGATGTTTCCCAGGTTTTGTTTCATTTATGACTAATTTATATGGAAGTTCACGCTATACGCTAGATGGTTTATCATAGTATTTTATAAGGCTAATTACATATTTAAACTAATTGAAGATCGTATGTGCCAGATTTAAGATATTCAACTTTCAAAGCTAAGTTGAACAATGTAATAATTTAAATCATTTTCGAGATGTTTCCCAGGTTTCGTTTCATTTATGACTAGTTTAAAAAGCCGTTCCCAGTATACGCTAGACGGTTTCTCATAGTGTTCTATAAGGCTAATTACATATTTAATTTAAATGAAGATCGTATGTGCCAGATTTAAGATATTCAACTTTCAAAGCTAAGTTGGACAATGTAATAATTTAAATCATTTTCGAGATTCTCCTCAGGTTTCCTTTCACATATGACTAATTTATATGGAAGTTCACGCTTTACGCTAGATGGTTTATCATAGTATTTTATAGGGCTATTAACATATTTAAACTAAATGAAGATCGTATGTGCCAGATTTAAGATATTCAACTTTCAAAGCTAAGTTGAAAAATATAATAATTTAAATCATTTTCGAGATGTTTCCCAGGTTTCGTTTCATTTATGACTAACTATAAAGTACGGTCCTGGTAAACGTTAGATGGTGTCTGATAGTGTTTTATAAGGCTAATTACATATTTCAACTAAATGAAGATCGTATGTGCCAGATTTAAGATATTCAACTTTCAAAGCTAAGTTGAACAATGTAATAATTTAAATCATTTTCGAGATGTTTCCCAGGTTTTGTTTCATTTATAACTTATTGTTAAGGACGGTCCTGGTGTACGCTAGATGTTTTCTGATACCGTTTTATAGGGCTAATAACATATTTAAACTAAATGAAGATCGCATGTGCTAGATTTAAGATATTCAACTTTCAATGCTAAGCTGAACAATGTAATAATTTAAATCATTTTCGAGATGTTTCCCAGGTTTCGTTTCATTTATGACTAGTTTAAAAAGCCGTTCCCAGTATACGCTAGACGGTTTCTGATAGTGTTCTATAAGGCTAATTACATATTTAATTTAAATGAAGATCGTATGTGCCAGATTTAAGATATTCAACTTTCAAAGCTAAGTTGAACAATGTAATAATTTAAAATCATGTTCGAGATGTTTCCCAGGTTTCGTTTCATTTATGACTAGTTTAAAAGGCCGTTCCCAGTATACGCTAGACGGTTTCTGATAGTGTTCTATAAGGCTAATTACATATTTAAACTAAATGAAGATCGTATATTCAACTTTCAAAGCTAAGTTGAATCATATAATATTTTAAATCATTTTCGAGATGTTTCCCAGGTTTTGTTTCATTTATGACTAATTTATATGGAAGTTCACGCTATACGCTAGATGGTTTATCATAGTATTTTATTGGGCTATTAACATATTTGAACTAAATGAAGATCGTATGTGCCAGATTTAAGATATTCAACTTTCAAAGCTAAGTTGAACAATATAATAATTTAAATCATTTTCGAGATGTTTCCCAGGTTTCGTTTCATTTATGACTAACTATAAAGTACGGTCCTGGTAAACGTTAGATGGTGTCTGATAGTGTTTTATAAGGCTAATTACATATTTCAACTAAATGAAGATCGTATGTGCCAGATTTAAGATATTCAACTTTCAAAGCTAAGTTGAACAATGTAATAATTTAAATCATTTTCGAGATGTTTCCCAGGTTTTGTTTCATTTATGACTAATTTATATGGAAGTTCACGCTATACGCTAGATGGTTTATCATAGTATTTTATTGGGCTATTAACATATTTAAACTAAATGAAGATCGTATGTGCCAGATTTATGATATTCAACTTTCAAAGCTAAGTTGAACAATATAATAATTTAAATCATTTTCGAGATGTTTCCCAGGTTTCGTTTCATTTATGACTAACTTTAAAGTACGGTCCTGGTAAACGTTAGATGGTGTCTGATAGTGTTTTATAAGGCTAATTACATATTTCAACTAAATGAAGATCGTATGTGCCAGATTTAAGATATTCAACTTTCAAAGCTAAGTTGAACAATGTAATAATTTAAATCATTTTCGAGATGTTTCCCAGGTTTTGTTTCATTTATAACTTATTGTTAAGGACGGTCCTGGTGTACGCTAGATGTTTTCTGATACCGTTTTATAGGGCTAATAACATATTTAAACTAAATGAAGATCGCATGTGCTAGATTTAAGATATTCAACTTTCAATGCTAAGCTGAACAATGTAATAATTTAAATCATTTTCGAGATGTTTCCCAGGTTTCGTTTCATTTATGACTAGTTTAAAAAGCCGTTCCCAGTATACGCTAGACGGTTTCTGATAGTGTTCTATAAGGCTAATTACATATTTAATTTAAATGAAGATCGTATGTGCCAGATTTAAGATATTCAACTTTCAAAGCTAAAATGAACAATGTAATAATTTAAATCATTTTCGAGATGATTCCCAGGTTTTGTTTCATTTATGACTAATTTATATGGAAGTTCACGCTATACGCTAGATGGTTTATCATAGTATTTTATAAGGCTAATTACATATTTAAACTAATTGAAGATCGTATGTGCCAGATTTAAGATATTCAACTTTCAAAGCTAAGTTGAACAATGTAATAATTTAAATCATTTTCGAAATGTTTCCCAGGTTTTGTTTCATTTATAACTTATTGTTAAGGACGGTCCTGGTGTACGCTAGATGTTTTCTGATACCGTTTTATAGGGCTAATAACATATTTAAACTAAATGAAGATCGCATGTGCTAGATTTAAGATATTCAACTTTCAATGCTAAGCTGAACAATGTAATAATTTAAATCATTTTCGAGATGTTTCCCAGGTTTCGTTTCATTTATGACTAGTTTAAAAAGCCGTTCCCAGTATACGCTAGACGGTTTCTGATAGTGTTCTATAAGGCTAATTACATATTTAATTTAAATGAAGATCGTATGTGCCAGATTTAAGATATTCAACTTTCAAAGCTAAGTTGAACAATGTAATAATTTAAAATCATGTTCGAGATGTTTCCCAGGTTTCGTTTCATTTATGACTAGTTTAAAAGGCCGTTCCCAGTATACGCTAGACGGTTTCTGATAGTGTTCTATAAGGCTAATTACATATTTAAACTAAATGAAGATCGTATATTCAACTTTCAAAGCTAAGTTGAATCATATAATATTTTAAATCATTTTCGAGATGTTTCCCAGGTTTTGTTTCATTTATGACTAATTTATATGGAAGTTCACGCTATACGCTAGATGGTTTATCATAGTATTTTATTGGGCTATTAACATATTTGAACTAAATGAAGATCGTATGTGCCAGATTTAAGATATTCAACTTTCAAAGCTAAGTTGAACAATATAATAATTTAAATCATTTTCGAGATGTTTCCCAGGTTTCGTTTCATTTATGACTAACTATAAAGTACGGTCCTGGTAAACGTTAGATGGTGTCTGATAGTGTTTTATAAGGCTAATTACATATTTCAACTAAATGAAGATCGTATGTGCCAGATTTAAGATATTCAACTTTCAAAGCTAAGTTGAACAATGTAATAATTTAAATCATTTTCGAGATGTTTCCCAGGTTTTGTTTCATTTATGACTAATTTATATGGAAGTTCACGCTATACGCTAGATGGTTTATCATAGTATTTTATTGGGCTATTAACATATTTAAACTAAATGAAGATCGTATGTGCCAGATTTATGATATTCAACTTTCAAAGCTAAGTTGAACAATATAATAATTAAATCATTTTCGAGATGTTTCCCAGGTTTCGTTTCATTTATGACTAACTTTAAAGTACGGTCCTGGTAAACGTTAGATGGTGTCTGATAGTGTTTTATAAGGCTAATTACATATTTCAACTAAATGAAGATCGTATGTGCCAGATTTAAGATATTCAACTTTCAAAGCTAAGTTGAACAATGTAATAATTTAAATCATTTTCGAGATGTTTCCCAGGTTTTGTTTCATTTATAACTTATTGTTAAGGACGGTCCTGGTGTACGCTAGATGTTTTCTGATACCGTTTTATAGGGCTAATAACATATTTAAACTAAATGAAGATCGCATGTGCTAGATTTAAGATATTCAACTTTCAATGCTAAGCTGAACAATGTAATAATTTAAATCATTTTCGAGATGTTTCCCAGGTTTCGTTTCATTTATGACTAGTTTAAAAAGCCGTTCCCAGTATACGCTAGACGGTTTCTGATAGTGTTCTATAAGGCTAATTACATATTTAATTTAAATGAAGATCGTATGTGCCAGATTTAAGATATTCAACTTTCAAAGCTAAAATGAACAATGTAATAATTTAAATCATTTTCGAGATGATTCCCAGGTTTTGTTTCATTTATGACTAATTTATATGGAAGTTCACGCTATACGCTAGATGGTTTATCATAGTATTTTATAAGGCTAATTACATATTTAAACTAATTGAAGATCGTATGTGCCAGATTTAAGATATTCAACTTTCAAAGCTAAGTTGAACAATGTAATAATTTAAATCATTTTCGAAATGTTTCCCAGGTTTTGTTTCATTTATAACTTATTGTTAAGGACGGTCCTGGTGTACGCTAGATGTTTTCTGATACCGTTTTATAGGGCTAATAACATATTTAAACTAAATGAAGATCGCATGTGCTAGATTTAAGATATTCAACTTTCAATGCTAAGCTGAACAATGTAATAATTTAAATCATTTTCGAGATGTTTCCCAGGTTTCGTTTCATTTATGACTAGTTTAAAAAGCCGTTCCCAGTATACGCTAGACGGTTTCTGATAGTGTTCTATAAGGCTAATTACATATTTAATTTAAATGAAGATCGTATGTGCCAGATTTAAGATATTCAACTTTCAAAGCTAAGTTGAACAATGTAATAATTTAAAGTCATGTTCGAGATGTTTCCCAGGTTTCGTTTCATTTATGACTAGTTTAAAAGGCCGTTCCCAGTATACGCTAGACGGTTTCTGATAGTGTTCTATAAGGCTAATTACATATTTAAACTAAATGAAGATCGTATATTCAACTTTCAAAGCTAAGTTGAATCATATAATAATTTAAATCATTTTCGAGATGTTTCCCAGGTTTTGTTTCATTTATGACTAATTTATATGGAAGTTCACGCTATACGCTAGATGGTTTATCATAGTATTTTATTGGGCTATTAACATATTTAAACTAAATGAAGATCGTATGTGCCAGATTTAAGATATTCAACTTTCAAAGCTAAGTTGAACAATATAATAATTTAAATCATTTTCGAGATGTTTCCCAGGTTTCGTTTCATTTATGACTAACTATAAAGTACGGTCCTGGTAAACGTTAGATGGTGTCTGATAGTGTTTTATAAGGCTAATTACATATTTCAACTAAATGAAGATCGTATGTGCCAGATTTAAGATATTCAACTTTCAAAGCTAAGTTGAACAATGTAATAATTTAAATCATTTTCGAGATGTTTCCCAGGTTTCGTTTCATTTATGACTAGTTTAAAAAGCCGTTCCCAGTATACGCTAGACGGTTTCTGATAGTGTTCTATAAGGCTAATTACATATTTAAACTAAATGAAGATCGTATATTCAACTTTCAAAGCTAAGTTGAATCATATTATAATTTAAATCATTTTCGAGATGTTTCCCAGGTTTTGTTTCATTTATGACTAATTTATATGGAAGTTCACGCTATACGCTAGATGGTTTATCATAGTATTTTATTGGGCTATTAACATATTTAAACTAAATGAAGATCGTATGTGCCAGATTTAAGATATTCAACTTTCAAAGCTAAGTTGAACAATATAATAATTTAAATCATTTTCGAGATGTTTCCCAGGTTTCGTTTCATTTATGACTAACTTTAAAGTACGGTCCTGGTAAACGTTAGATGGTGTCTGATAGTGTTTTATAAGGCTAATTACATATTTCAACTAAATGAAGATCGTATGTGCCAGATTTAAGATATTCAACTTTCAAAGCTAAGTTGAACAATGTAATAATTTAAATCATTTTCGAGATGTTTCCCAGGTTTCGTTTCATTTATGACTAGTTTAAAAAGCCGTTCCCAGTATACGCTAGACGGTTTCTGATAGTGTTCTATAAGGCTAATTACATATTTAATTTAAATGAAGATCGTATGTGCCAGATTTAAGATATTCAACTTTCAGAGCTAAAATGAACAATGTAATAATTTAAATCATTTTCGAGATGTTTCCCAGGTTTTGTTTCATTTATGACTAAGTTATATGGAAGTTCACGCTATACGCTAGATGGTTTATCATAGTATTTTATAAGGCTAATTACATATTTAAACTAATTGAAGATCGTATGTGCCAGATTTAAGATATTCAACTTTCAAAGCTAAGTTGAACAATGTAATAATTTAAATCATTTTCGAGATGTTTCCCAGGTTTCGTTTCATTTATGACTAGTTTAAAAAGCCGTTCCCAGTATACGCTAGACGGTTTCTGATAGTGTTCTATAAGGCTAATTACATATTTAATTTAAATGAAGATCGTATGTGCCAGATTTAAGATATTCAACTTTCAAAGCTAAGTTGGACAATGTAATAATTTAAATCATTTTCGAGATTCTCCTCAGGTTTCCTTTCACATATGACTAATTTATATGGAAGTTCACGCTTTACGCTAGATGGTTTATCATAGTATTTTATAGGGCTATTAACATATTTAAACTAAATGAAGATCGTATGTGCCAGATTTAAGATATTCAACTTTCAAAGCTAAGTTGAAAAATATAATAATTTAAATCATTTTCGAGATGTTTCCCAGGTTTCGTTTCATTTATGACTAACTATAAAGTACGGTCCTGGTAAACGTTAGATGGTGTCTGATAGTGTTTTATAAGGCTAATTACATATTTCAACTAAATGAAGATCGTATGTGCCAGATTTAAGATATTCAACTTTCAAAGCTAAGTTGAACAATGTAATAATTTAAATCATTTTCGAGATGTTTCCCAGGTTTTGTTTCATTTATAACTTATTGTTAAGGACGGTCCTGGTGTACGCTAGATGTTTTCTGATACCGTTTTATAGGGCTAATAACATATTTAAACTAAATGAAGATCGCATGTGCTAGATTTAAGATATTCAACTTTCAATGCTAAGCTGAACAATGTAATAATTTAAATCATTTTCGAGATGTTTCCCAGGTTTCGTTTCATTTATGACTAGTTTAAAAAGCCGTTCCCAGTATACGCTAGACGGTTTCTGATAGTGTTCTATAAGGCTAATTACATATTTAATTTAAATGAAGATCGTATGTGCCAGATTTAAGATATTCAACTTTCAAAGCTAAAATGAACAATGTAATAATTTAAATCATTTTCGAGATGATTCCCAGGTTTTGTTTCATTTATGACTAATTTATATGGAAGTTCACGCTATACGCTAGATGGTTTATCATAGTATTTTATAAGGCTAATTACATATTTAAACTAATTGAAGATCGTATGTGCCAGATTTAAGATATTCAACTTTCAAAGCTAAGTTGAACAATGTAATAATTTAAATCATTTTCGAGATGTTTCCCAGGTTTTGTTTCATTTATAACTTATTGTTAAGGACGGTCCTGGTGTACGCTAGATGTTTTCTGATACCGTTTTATAGGGCTAATAACATATTTAAACTAAATGAAGATCGCATGTGCTAGATTTAAGATATTCAACTTTCAATGCTAAGCTGAACAATGTAATAATTTAAATCATTTTCGAGATGTTTCCCAGGTTTCGTTTCATTTATGACTAGTTTAAAAAGCCGTTCCCAGTATACGCTAGACGGTTTCTGATAGTGTTCTATAAGGCTAATTACATATTTAATTTAAATGAAGATCGTATGTGCCAGATTTAAGATATTCAACTTTCAAAGCTAAAATGAACAATGTAATAATTTAAATCATTTTCGAGATGATTCCCAGGTTTTGTTTCATTTATGACTAATTTATATGGAAGTTCACGCTATACGCTAGATGGTTTATCATAGTATTTTATAAGGCTAATTACATATTTAAACTAATTGAAGATCGTATGTGCCAGATTTAAGATATTCAACTTTCAAAGCTAAGTTGAACAATGTAATAATTTAAATCATTTTCGAAATGTTTCCCAGGTTTTGTTTCATTTATAACTTATTGTTAAGGACGGTCCTGGTGTACGCTAGATGTTTTCTGATACCGTTTTATAGGGCTAATAACATATTTAAACTAAATGAAGATCGCATGTGCTAGATTTAAGATATTCAACTTTCAATGCTAAGCTGAACAATGTAATAATTTAAATCATTTTCGAGATGTTTCCCAGGTTTCGTTTCATTTATGACTAGTTTAAAAAGCCGTTCCCAGTATACGCTAGACGGTTTCTGATAGTGTTCTATAAGGCTAATTACATATTTAATTTAAATGAAGATCGTATGTGCCAGATTTAAGATATTCAACTTTCAAAGCTAAGTTGAACAATGTAATAATTTAAAGTCATGTTCGAGATGTTTCCCAGGTTTCGTTTCATTTATGACTAGTTTAAAAGGCCGTTCCCAGTATACGCTAGACGGTTTCTGATAGTGTTCTATAAGGCTAATTACATATTTAAACTAAATGAAGATCGTATATTCAACTTTCAAAGCTAAGTTGAATCATATAATAATTTAAATCATTTTCGAGATGTTTCCCAGGTTTTGTTTCATTTATGACTAATTTATATGGAAGTTCACGCTATACGCTAGATGGTTTATCATAGTATTTTATTGGGCTATTAACATATTTAAACTAAATGAAGATCGTATGTGCCAGATTTAAGATATTCAACTTTCAAAGCTAAGTTGAACAATATAATAATTTAAATCATTTTCGAGATGTTTCCCAGGTTTCGTTTCATTTATGACTAACTATAAAGTACGGTCCTGGTAAACGTTAGATGGTGTCTGATAGTGTTTTATAAGGCTAATTACATATTTCAACTAAATGAAGATCGTATGTGCCAGATTTAAGATATTCAACTTTCAAAGCTAAGTTGAACAATGTAATAATTTAAATCATTTTCGAGATGTTTCCCAGGTTTCGTTTCATTTATGACTAGTTTAAAAAGCCGTTCCCAGTATACGCTAGACGGTTTCTGATAGTGTTCTATAAGGCTAATTACATATTTAAACTAAATGAAGATCGTATATTCAACTTTCAAAGCTAAGTTGAATCATATTATAATTTAAATCATTTTCGAGATGTTTCCCAGGTTTTGTTTCATTTATGACTAATTTATATGGAAGTTCACGCTATACGCTAGATGGTTTATCATAGTATTTTATTGGGCTATTAACATATTTAAACTAAATGAAGATCGTATGTGCCAGATTTAAGATATTCAACTTTCAAAGCTAAGTTGAACAATATAATAATTTAAATCATTTTCGAGATGTTTCCCAGGTTTCGTTTCATTTATGACTAACTTTAAAGTACGGTCCTGGTAAACGTTAGATGGTGTCTGATAGTGTTTTATAAGGCTAATTACATATTTCAACTAAATGAAGATCGTATGTGCCAGATTTAAGATATTCAACTTTCAAAGCTAAGTTGAACAATGTAATAATTTAAATCATTTTCGAGATGTTTCCCAGGTTTCGTTTCATTTATGACTAGTTTAAAAAGCCGTTCCCAGTATACGCTAGACGGTTTCTGATAGTGTTCTATAAGGCTAATTACATATTTAATTTAAATGAAGATCGTATGTGCCAGATTTAAGATATTCAACTTTCAGAGCTAAAATGAACAATGTAATAATTTAAATCATTTTCGAGATGTTTCCCAGGTTTTGTTTCATTTATGACTAATTTATATGGAAGTTCACGCTATACGCTAGATGGTTTATCATAGTATTTTATAAGGCTAATTACATATTTAAACTAATTGAAGATCGTATGTGCCAGATTTAAGATATTCAACTTTCAAAGCTAAGTTGAACAATGTAATAATTTAAATCATTTTCGAGATGTTTCCCAGGTTTCGTTTCATTTATGACTAGTTTAAAAAGCCGTTCCCAGTATACGCTAGACGGTTTCTGATAGTGTTCTATAAGGCTAATTACATATTTAATTTAAATGAAGATCGTATGTGCCAGATTTAAGATATTCAACTTTCAAAGCTAAGTTGGACAATGTAATAATTTAGATCATTTTCGAGATTCTCCTCAGGTTTCCTTTCACATATGACTAATTTATATGGAAGTTCACGCTTTACGCTAGATGGTTTATCATAGTATTTTATAGGGCTATTAACATATTTAAACTAAATGAAGATCGTATGTGCCAGATTTAAGATATTCAACTTTCAAAGCTAAGTTGAAAAATATAATAATTTAAATCATTTTCGAGATGTTTCCCAGGTTTCGTTTCATTTATGACTAACTATAAAGTACGGTCCTGGTAAACGTTAGATGGTGTCTGATAGTGTTTTATAAGGCTAATTACATATTTCAACTAAATGAAGATCGTATGTGCCAGATTTAAGATATTCAACTTTCAAAGCTAAGTTGAACAATGTAATAATTTAAATCATTTTCGAGATGTTTCCCAGGTTTTGTTTCATTTATAACTTATTGTTAAGGACGGTCCTGGTGTACGCTAGATGTTTTCTGATACCGTTTTATAGGGCTAATAACATATTTAAACTAAATGAAGATCGCATGTGCTAGATTTAAGATATTCAACTTTCAATGCTAAGCTGAACAATGTAATAATTTAAATCATTTTCGAGATGTTTCCCAGGTTTCGTTTCATTTATGACTAGTTTAAAAAGCCGTTCCCAGTATACGCTAGACGGTTTCTGATAGTGTTCTATAAGGCTAATTACATATTTAATTTAAATGAAGATCGTATGTGCCAGATTTAAGATATTCAACTTTCAAAGCTAAAATGAACAATGTAATAATTTAAATCATTTTCGAGATGATTCCCAGGTTTTGTTTCATTTATGACTAATTTATATGGAAGTTCACGCTATACGCTAGATGGTTTATCATAGTATTTTATAAGGCTAATTACATATTTAAACTAATTGAAGATCGTATGTGCCAGATTTAAGATATTCAACTTTCAAAGCTAAGTTGAACAATGTAATAATTTAAATCATTTTCGAGATGTTTCCCAGGTTTTGTTTCATTTATAACTTATTGTTAAGGACGGTCCTGGTGTACGCTAGATGTTTTCTGATACCGTTTTATAGGGCTAATAACATATTTAAACTAAATGAAGATCGCATGTGCTAGATTTAAGATATTCAACTTTCAATGCTAAGCTGAACAATGTAATAATTTAAATCATTTTCGAGATGTTTCCCAGGTTTCGTTTCATTTATGACTAGTTTAAAAAGCCGTTCCCAGTATACGCTAGACGGTTTCTGATAGTGTTCTATAAGGCTAATTACATATTTAATTTAAATGAAGATCGTATGTGCCAGATTTAAGATATTCAACTTTCAAAGCTAAGTTGAACAATGTAATAATTTAAAATCATGTTCGAGATGTTTCCCAGGTTTCGTTTCATTTATGACTAGTTTAAAAGGCCGTTCCCAGTATACGCTAGACGGTTTCTGATAGTGTTCTATAAGGCTAATTACATATTTAAACTAAATGAAGATCGTATATTCAACTTTCAAAGCTAAGTTGAATCATATAATAATTTAAATCATTTTCGAGATGTTTCCCAGGTTTTGTTTCATTTATGACTAATTTATATGGAAGTTCACGCTATACGCTAGATGGTTTATCATAGTATTTTATTGGGCTATTAACATATTTGAACTAAATGAAGATCGTATGTGCCAGATTTAAGATATTCAACTTTCAAAGCTAAGTTGAACAATATAATAATTTAAATCATTTTCGAGATGTTTCCCAGGTTTCGTTTCATTTATGACTAACTATAAAGTACGGTCCTGGTAAACGTTAGATGGTGTCTGATAGTGTTTTATAAGGCTAATTACATATTTCAACTAAATGAAGATCGTATGTGCCAGATTTAAGATATTCAACTTTCAAAGCTAAGTTGAACAATGTAATAATTTAAATCATTTTCGAGATGTTTCCCAGGTTTTGTTTCATTTATGACTAATTTATATGGAAGTTCACGCTATACGCTAGATGGTTTATCATAGTATTTTATAAGGCTAATTACATATTTAAACTAACTGAAGATCGTATGTGCCAGATTTAAGATATTCAACTTTCAAAGCTAAGTTGAACAATGTAATAATTTAAATCATTTTCGAGATGTTTCCCAGGTTTTGTTTCATTTATAACTTATTGTTAAGGACGGTCCTGGTGTACGCTAGATGTTTTCTGATACCGTTTTATAGGGCTAATAACATATTTAAACTAAATGAAGATCGCATGTGCTAGATTTAAGATATTCAACTTTCAATGCTAAGCTGAACAATGTAATAATTTAAATCATTTTCGAGATGTTTCCCAGGTTTCGTTTCATTTATGACTAGTTTAAAAAGCCGTTCCCAGTATACGCTAGACGGTTTCTGATAGTGTTCTATAAGGCTAATTACATATTTAATTTAAATGAAGATCGTATGTGCCAGATTTAAGATATTCAACTTTCAAAGCTAAGTTGAACAATGTAATAATTTAAATCATTTTCGAGATATTTCCCAGGTTTCGTTTCATTTATGACTAGTTTAAAAAGCCGTTCCCAGTATACGCTAGACGGTTTCTGATAGTGTTCTATAAGGCTAATTACATATTTAAACTAAATGAAGATCGTATATTCAACTTTCAAAGCTAAGTTGAATCATATAATAATTTAAATCATTTTCGAGATGTTTCCCAGGTTTTGTTTCATTTATGACTAATTTATATGGAAGTTCACGCTATACGCTAGATGGTTTATCATAGTATTTTATTGGGCTATTAACATATTTAAACTAAATGAAGATCGTATGTGCCAGATTTAAGATATTCAACTTTCAACGCTAAGTTGAACAATATAATAATTTAAATCATTTTCGAGATGTTTCCCAGGTTTCGTTTCATTTATGACTAACTATAAAGTACGGTCCTGGTAAACGTTAGATGGTGTCTGATAGTGTTTTATAAGGCTAATTACATATTTCAACTAAATGAAGATCGTATGTGCCAGATTTAAGATATTCAACTTTCAAAGCTAAGTTGAACAATGTAATAATTTAAATCATTTTCGAGATGTTTCCCAGGTTTCGTTTCATTTATGACTAGTTTAAAAAGCCGTTCCCAGTATACGCTAGACGGTTTCTGATAGTGTTCTATAAGGCTAATTACATATTTAATTTAAATGAAGATCGTATGTGCCAGATTTAAGATATTCAACTTTCAAAGCTAAAATGAACAATGTAATAATTTAAATCATTTTCGAGATGTTTCCCAGGTTTTGTTTCATTTATGACTAATTTATATGGAAGTTCACGCTATACGCTAGATGGTTTATCATAGTATTTTATAAGGCTAATTACATATTTAAACTAATTGAAGATCGTATGTGCCAGATTTAAGATATTCAACTTTCAAAGCTAAGTTGAACAATGT
Organism: Phalangium opilio; assembly: GCF_054372755.1. Taxonomy (NCBI): domain Eukaryota; kingdom Metazoa; phylum Arthropoda; class Arachnida; order Opiliones; family Phalangiidae; genus Phalangium; species Phalangium opilio. The sequence goes on along the minus strand of NW_028324180.1, from coordinate 7,316,128 downwards.
AATAATTTAAATCATTTTCGAGATGTTTCCCAGGTTTTGTTTCATTTATAACTTATTGTTGAGGACGGTCCTGGTGTACGCTAGATGTTTTCTGATACCGTTTTATAGGGCTAATAACATATTTAAACTAAATGAAGATCGCATGTGCTAGATTTAAGATATTCAACTTTCAATGCTAAGCTGAACAATGTAATAATTTAAATCATTTTCGAGATGTTTCCCAGGTTTCGTTTCATTTATGACTAGTATAAAAAGCCGTTCCCAGTATAAGCTAGACGGTTTCTGATAGTGTTCTATAAGGCTAATTACATATTTAATTTAAATGAAGATCGTATGTGCCAGATTTAAGATATTCAACTTTCAAAGCTAAGTTGAACAATGTAATAATTTAAATCATTTTCGAGATGTTTCCCAGGTTTCGTTTCATTTATGACTAATTTATATGGAAGTTCATGGTATACGCTAGATGGTTTCTGATAGTGTTTTATAAGGCTAATTACATATTTAAACTAAATGAAGATCGTATGTGCCAGATTTAAGATATTCAACTTTCAAAGCTAAGTTGAACAATGTAATAATTAAAATCATGTTCGAGATGTTTCCCAGGTTTCGTTTCATTTATGACTAATTTATATGGAAGTTCATGGTATACGCTAGATGGTTTCTGATAGTGTTTTATAAGGCTAATTACATATTTAAACTAAATGAAGATCGTATGTGCCAGATTTAAGATATTCAACTTTCAAAGCTAAGTTGAACAATGTAATAATTTAAATCATTTTCGAGATGTTTCCCAGGTTTCGTTTCATTTATGACTAGTTTAAAAAGCCGTTCCCAGTATACGCTAGAATGGTTTTTGATAGTGTTCTATAAGGCTAATTACATATTTAAACTAAATGAAGATCGTATATTCAACTTTCAAAGCTAAGTTGAATCATATAATAATTTAAATCATTTTCGAGATGTTTCCCAGGTTTTGTTTCATTTATGACTAATTTGTATGGAAGTTCACGCTATACGCTAGATGGTTTATCATAGTATTTTATTGGGCTATTAACATATTTAAACTAAATGAAGATCGTATGTGCCAGATTTAAGATATTCAACTTTCAAAGCTAAGTTGAACAATATAATAATTTAAATCATTTTCGAGATGTTTCCCAGGTTTCGTTTCATTTATGACTAACTATAAAGTACGGTCCTGGTAAACGTTAGATGGTGTCTGATAGTGTTTTATAAGGCTAATTACATATTTCAACTAAATGAAGATCGTATGTGCCAGATTTAAGATATTCAACTTTCAAAGCTAAGTTGAACAATGTAATAATTTAAATCATTTTCAAGATGTTTCCCAGGTTTCGTTTCATTTATGACTAGTTTAAAAAGCCGTTCCCAGTATACGCTAGGCGGTTTCTGATAGTGTTCTATAAGGCTAATTACATATTTAATTTAAATGAAGATCGTATGTGCCTGATTTAAGATATTCAACTTTCAAAGCTAAAATGAACAATGTAATAATTTAAATCATTTTCGAGATGTTTCCCAGGTTTTGTTTCATTTATGACTAATTTATATGGAAGTTCACGCTATACGCTAGATGGTTTATCATAGTATTTTATAAGGCTAATTACATATTTAAACTAATTGAAGATCGTATGTGCCAGATTTAAGATATTCAACTTTCAAAGCTAAGTTGAACAATGTAATAATTAAAATCATGTTCGAGATGTTTCCCAGGTTTCGTTTCATTTATGACTAGTTTAAAAGGCCGTTCCCAGTATACGCTAGACGGTTTCTGATAGTGTTCTATAAGGCTAATTACATATTTAAACTAAATGAAGATCGTATATTCAACTTTCAAAGCTAAGTTGAATCATATTATAATTTAAATCATTTTCGAGATGTTTCCCAGGTTTTGTTTCATTTATGACTAATTTATATGGAAGTTCACGCTATACGCTAGATGGTTTATCATAGTATTTTATTGGGCTATTAACATATTTAAACTAAATGAAGATCGTATGTGCCAGATTTAAGATATTCAACTTTCAAAGCTAAGTTGAACAATATAATAATTTAAATCATTTTCGAGATGTTTCCCAGGTTTCGTTTCATTTATGACTAACTTTAAAGTACGGTCCTGGTAAACGTTAGATGGTGTCTGATAGTGTTTTATAAGGCTAATTACATATTTCAACTAAATGAAGATCGTATGTGCCAGATTTAAGATATTCAACTTTCAAAGCTAAGTTGAACAATGTAATAATTTAAATCATTTTCGAGATGTTTCCCAGGTTTCGTTTCATTTATGACTAGTTTAAAAAGCCGTTCCCAGTATACGCTAGACGGTTTCTGATAGTGTTCTATAAGGCTAATTACATATTTAATTTAAATGAAGATCGTATGTGCCAGATTTAAGATATTCAACTTTCAAAGCTAAAATGAACAATGTAATAATTTAAATCATTTTCGAGATGTTTCCCAGGTTTTGTTTCATTTATGACTAATTTATATGGAAGTTCACGCTATACGCTAGATGGTTTATCATAGTATTTTATAAGGCTAATTACATATTTAAACTAATTGAAGATCGTATGTGCCAGATTTAAGATATTCAACTTTCAAAGCTAAGTTGAACAATGTAATAATTTAAATCATTTTCGAGATGTTTCCCAGGTTTTGTTTCATTTATAACTTATTGTTAAGGACGGTCCTGGTGTACGCTAGATGTTTTCTGATACCGTTTTATAGGGCTAATAACATATTTAAACTAAATGAAGATCGCATGTGCTAGATTTAAGATATTCAACTTTCAATGCTAAGCTGAACAATGTAATAATTTAAATCATTTTCGAGATGTTTCCCAGGTTTCGTTTCATTTATGACTAGTTTAAAAAGCCGTTCCCAGTATACGCTAGACGGTTTCTGATAGTGTTCTATAAGGCTAATTACATATTTAATTTAAATGAAGATCGTATGTGCCAGATTTAAGATATTCAACTTTCAAAGCTAAGTTGAACAATGTAATAATTTAAAATCATGTTCGAGATGTTTCCCAGGTTTCGTTTCATTTATGACTAGTTTAAAAGGCCGTTCCCAGTATACGCTAGACGGTTTCTGATAGTGTTCTATAAGGCTAATTACATATTTAAACTAAATGAAGATCGTATATTCAACTTTCAAAGCTAAGTTGAATCATATAATAATTTAAATCATTTTCGAGATGTTTCCCAGGTTTTGTTTCATTTATGACTAATTTATATGGAAGTTCACGCTATACGCTAGATGGTTTATCATAGTATTTTATTGGGCTATTAACATATTTAAACTAAATGAAGATCGTATGTGCCAGATTTAAGATATTCAACTTTCAAAGCTAAGTTGAACAATATAATAATTTAAATCATTTTCGAGATGTTTCCCAGGTTTCGTTTCATTTATGACTAACTATAAAGTACGGTCCTGGTAAACGTTAGATGGTGTCTGATAGTGTTTTATAAGGCTAATTACATATTTCAACTAAATGAAGATCGTATGTGCCAGATTTAAGATATTCAACTTTCAAAGCTAAGTTGAACAATGTAATAATTTAAATCATTTTCGAGATGTTTCCCAGGTTTCGTTTCATTTATGACTAGTTTAAAAAGCCGTTCCCAGTATACGCTAGACGGTTTCTGATAGTGTTCTATAAGGCTAATTACATATTTAAACTAAATGAAGATCGTATATTCAACTTTCAAAGCTAAGTTGAATCATATTATAATTTAAATCATTTTCGAGATGTTTCCCAGGTTTTGTTTCATTTATGACTAATTTATATGGAAGTTCACGCTATACGCTAGATGGTTTATCATAGTATTTTATTGGGCTATTAACATATTTAAACTAAATGAAGATCGTATGTGCCAGATTTAAGATATTCAACTTTCAAAGCTAAGTTGAACAATATAATAATTTAAATCATTTTCGAGATGTTTCCCAGGTTTCGTTTCATTTATGACTAACTTTAAAGTACGGTCCTGGTAAACGTTAGATGGTGTCTGATAGTGTTTTATAAGGCTAATTACATATTTCAACTAAATGAAGATCGTATGTGCCAGATTTAAGATATTCAACTTTCAAAGCTAAGTTGAACAATGTAATAATTTAAATCATTTTCGAGATGTTTCCCAGGTTTCGTTTCATTTATGACTAGTTTAAAAAGCCGTTCCCAGTATACGCTAGACGGTTTCTGATAGTGTTCTATAAGGCTAATTACATATTTAATTTAAATGAAGATCGTATGTGCCAGATTTAAGATATTCAACTTTCAAAGCTAAAATGAACAATGTAATAATTTAAATCATTTTCGAGATGTTTCCCAGGTTTTGTTTCATTTATGACTAATTTATATGGAAGTTCACGCTATACGCTAGATGGTTTATCATAGTATTTTATAAGGCTAATTACATATTTAAACTAATTGAAGATCGTATGTGCCAGATTTAAGATATTCAACTTTCAAAGCTAAGTTGAACAATGTAATAATTTAAATCATTTTCGAGATGTTTCCCAGGTTTCGTTTCATTTATGACTAGTTTAAAAAGCCGTTCCCAGTATACGCTAGACGGTTTCTGATAGTGTTCTATAAGGCTAATTACATATTTAATTTAAATGAAGATCGTATGTGCCAGATTTAAGATATTCAACTTTCAAAGCTAAGTTGGACAATGTAATAATTTAAATCATTTTCGAGATTCTCCTCAGGTTTCCTTTCACATATGACTAATTTATATGGAAGTTCACGCTTTACGCTAGATGGTTTATCATAGTATTTTATAGGGCTATTAACATATTTAAACTAAATGAAGATCGTATGTGCCAGATTTAAGATATTCAACTTTCAAAGCTAAGTTGAAAAATATAATAATTTAAATCATTTTCGAGATGTTTCCCAGGTTTCGTTTCATTTATGACTAACTATAAAGTACGGTCCTGGTAAACGTTAGATGGTGTCTGATAGTGTTTTATAAGGCTAATTACATATTTCAACTAAATGAAGATCGTATGTGCCAGATTTAAGATATTCAACTTTCAAAGCTAAGTTGAACAATGTAATAATTTAAATCATTTTCGAGATGTTTCCCAGGTTTTGTTTCATTTATAACTTATTGTTAAGGACGGTCCTGGTGTACGCTAGATGTTTTCTGATACCGTTTTATAGGGCTAATAACATATTTAAACTAAATGAAGATCGCATGTGCTAGATTTAAGATATTCAACTTTCAATGCTAAGCTGAACAATGTAATAATTTAAATCATTTTCGAGATGTTTCCCAGGTTTCGTTTCATTTATGACTAGTTTAAAAAGCCGTTCCCAGTATACGCTAGACGGTTTCTGATAGTGTTCTATAAGGCTAATTACATATTTAATTTAAATGAAGATCGTATGTGCCAGATTTAAGATATTCAACTTTCAAAGCTAAAATGAACAATGTAATAATTTAAATCATTTTCGAGATGATTCCCAGGTTTTGTTTCATTTATGACTAATTTATATGGAAGTTCACGCTATACGCTAGATGGTTTATCATAGTATTTTATAAGGCTAATTACATATTTAAACTAATTGAAGATCGTATGTGCCAGATTTAAGATATTCAACTTTCAAAGCTAAGTTGAACAATGTAATAATTTAAATCATTTTCGAGATGTTTCCCAGGTTTTGTTTCATTTATAACTTATTGTTAAGGACGGTCCTGGTGTACGCTAGATGTTTTCTGATACCGTTTTATAGGGCTAATAACATATTTAAACTAAATGAAGATCGCATGTGCTAGATTTAAGATATTCAACTTTCAATGCTAAGCTGAACAATGTAATAATTTAAATCATTTTCGAGATGTTTCCCAGGTTTCGTTTCATTTATGACTAGTTTAAAAAGCCGTTCCCAGTATACGCTAGACGGTTTCTGATAGTGTTCTATAAGGCTAATTACATATTTAATTTAAATGAAGATCGTATGTGCCAGATTTAAGATATTCAACTTTCAAAGCTAAGTTGAACAATGTAATAATTTAAAATCATGTTCGAGATGTTTCCCAGGTTTCGTTTCATTTATGACTAGTTTAAAAGGCCGTTCCCAGTATACGCTAGACGGTTTCTGATAGTGTTCTATAAGGCTAATTACATATTTAAACTAAATGAAGATCGTATATTCAACTTTCAAAGCTAAGTTGAATCATATAATAATTTAAATCATTTTCGAGATGTTTCCCAGGTTTTGTTTCATTTATGACTAATTTATATGGAAGTTCACGCTATACGCTAGATGGTTTATCATAGTATTTTATTGGGCTATTAACATATTTGAACTAAATGAAGATCGTATGTGCCAGATTTAAGATATTCAACTTTCAAAGCTAAGTTGAACAATATAATAATTTAAATCATTTTCGAGATGTTTCCCAGGTTTCGTTTCATTTATGACTAACTATAAAGTACGGTCCTGGTAAACGTTAGATGGTGTCTGATAGTGTTTTATAAGGCTAATTACATATTTCAACTAAATGAAGATCGTATGTGCCAGATTTAAGATATTCAACTTTCAAAGCTAAGTTGAACAATGTAATAATTTAAATCATTTTCGATATGTTTCCCAGGTTTCGTTTCATTTATGACTAGTTTAAAAAGCCGTTCCCAGTATACGCTAGACGGTTTCTGATAGTGCTCTATAAGGCTAATTACATATTTAATTTAAATGAAGATCGTATGTGCCAGATTTAAGATATTCAACTTTCAATGCTAAAATGAACAATGTAATAATTTAAATCATTTTCGAGATGTTTCCCAGGTTTTGTTTCATTTATGACTAATTTATATGGAAGTTCATGGTATACGATAGACGGTTTCTGATAGTGTTTTATAAGGCTAATTACATATTTAAACTAAATGAAGATCGTATGTGCCAGATTTAAGATATTCAACTTTCAAAGCTAAGTTGAACAATGTAATAATTAAAATCATGTTCGAGATGTTTCCCAGGTTTCGTTTCATTTATGACTAGTTTAAAAGGCCGTTCCCAGTATACGCTAGACGGTTTCTGATAGTGTTCTATAAGGCTAATTACATATTTAAACTAAATGAAGATCGTATATTCAACTTTCAAAGCTAAGTTGAATCATATAATAATTTAAATCATTTTCGAGATGTTTCCCAGGTTTTGTTTCATTTATGACTAATTTATATGGAAGTTCACGCTATACGCTAGATGGTTTATCATAGTATTTTATTGGGCTATTAACATATTTAAACTAAATGAAGATCGTATGTGCCAGATTTAAGATATTCAACTTTCAAAGCTAAGTTGAACAATGTAATAATTTAAATCATTTTCGAGATGTTTCCCAGGTTTCGTTTCATTTATGACTAGTTTAAAAAGCCGTTCCCAGTATACCATAGACGGTTTCTGATAGTGTTCTATAAGGCTAATTACATATTTAATTTAAATGAAGATCGTATGTGCCAGATTTAAGATATTCAACTTTCAAAGCTAAGTTGGACAATGTAATAATTTAAATCATTTTCGAGATTCTCCTCAGGTTTCCTTTCACATATGACTAATTTATATGGAAGTTCACGCTTTACGCTAGATGGTTTATCATAGTATTTTATAGGGCTATTAACATATTTAAACTAAATGAAGATCGTATGTGCCAGATTTAAGATATTCAACTTTCAAAGCTAAGTTGAAAAATATAATAATTTAAATCATTTTCGAGATGTTTCCCAGGTTTCGTTTCATTTATGACTAATTATAAAGTACGGTCCTGGTAAACGTTAGATGGTGTCTGATAGTGTTTTATAAGGCTAATTACATATTTCAACTAAATGAAGATCGTATGTGCCAGATTTAAGATATTCAACTTTCAAAGCTAAGTTGAACAATGTAATAATTTAAATCATTTTCGAGATGTTTCCCAGGTTTTGTTTCATTTATAACTTATTGTTAAGGACGGTCCTGGTGTACGCTAGATGTTTTCTGATACCGTTTTATAGGGCTAATAACATATTTAAACTAAATGAAGATCGCATGTGCTAGATTTAAGATATTCAACTTTCAATGCTAAGCTGAACAATGTAATAATTTAAATCATTTTCGAGATGTTTCCCAGGTTTCGTTTCATTTATGACTAGTTTAAAAAGCCGTTCCCAGTATACGCTAGACGGTTTCTGATAGTGTTCTATAAGGCTAATTACATATTTAATTTAAATGAAGATCGTATGTGCCAGATTTAAGATATTCAACTTTCAAAGCTAAAATGAACAATGTAATAATTTAAATCATTTTCGAGATGATTCCCAGGTTTTGTTTCATTTATGACTAATTTATATGGAAGTTCACGCTATACGCTAGATGGTTTATCATAGTATTTTATAAGGCTAATTACATATTTAAACTAATTGAAGATCGTATGTGCCAGATTTAAGATATTCAACTTTCAAAGCTAAGTTGAACAATGTAATAATTTAAATCATTTTCGAGATGTTTCCCAGGTTTTGTTTCATTTATAACTTATTGTTAAGGACGGTCCTGGTGTACGCTAGATGTTTTCTGATACCGTTTTATAGGGCTAATAACATATTTAAACTAAATGAAGATCGCATGTGCTAGATTTAAGATATTCAACTTTCAATGCTAAGCTGAACAATGTAATAATTTAAATCATTTTCGAGATGTTTCCCAGGTTTCGTTTCATTTATGACTAACTATAAAGTACGGTCCTGGTAAACGTTAGATGGTGTCTGATAGTGTTTTATAAGGCTAATTACATATTTCAACTAAATGAAGATCGTATGTGCCAGATTTAAGATATTCAACTTTCAAAGCTAAGTTGAACAATGTAATAATTTAAATCATTTTCGAGATGTTTCCCAGGTTTCGTTTCATTTATGACTAGTTTAAAAAGCCGTTCCCAGTATACGCTAGACGGTTTCTGATAGTGTTCTATAAGGCTAATTACATATTTAAACTAAATGAAGATCGTATATTCAACTTTCAAAGCTAAGTTGAATCATATTATAATTTAAATCATTTTCGAGATGTTTCCCAGGTTTTGTTTCATTTATGACTAATTTATATGGAAGTTCACGCTATACGCTAGATGGTTTATCATAGTATTTTATTGGGCTATTAACATATTTAAACTAAATGAAGATCGTATGTGCCAGATTTAAGATATTCAACTTTCAAAGCTAAGTTGAACAATATAATAATTTAAATCATTTTCGAGATGTTTCCCAGGTTTCGTTTCATTTATGACTAACTTTAAAGTACGGTCCTGGTAAACGTTAGATGGTGTCTGATAGTGTTTTATAAGGCTAATTACATATTTCAACTAAATGAAGATCGTATGTGCCAGATTTAAGATATTCAACTTTCAAAGCTAAGTTGAACAATGTAATAATTTAAATCATTTTCGAGATGTTTCCCAGGTTTCGTTTCATTTATGACTAGTTTAAAAAGCCGTTCCCAGTATACGCTAGACGGTTTCTGATAGTGTTCTATAAGGCTAATTACATATTTAATTTAAATGAAGATCGTATGTGCCAGATTTAAGATATTCAACTTTCAAAGCTAAAATGAACAATGTAATAATTTAAATCATTTTCGAGATGTTTCCCAGGTTTTGTTTCATTTATGACTAATTTATATGGAAGTTCACGCTATACGCTAGATGGTTTATCATAGTATTTTATAAGGCTAATTACATATTTAAACTAATTGAAGATCGTATGTGCCAGATTTAAGATATTCAACTTTCAAAGCTAAGTTGAACAATGTAATAATTTAAATCATTTTCGAGATGTTTCCCAGGTTTCGTTTCATTTATGACTAGTTTAAAAAGCCGTTCCCAGTATACGCTAGACGGTTTCTGATAGTGTTCTATAAGGCTAATTACATATTTAATTTAAATGAAGATCGTATGTGCCAGATTTAAGATATTCAACTTTCAAAGCTAAGTTGGACAATGTAATAATTTAAATCATTTTCGAGATTCTCCTCAGGTTTCCTTTCACATATGACTAATTTATATGGAAGTTCACGCTTTACGCTAGATGGTTTATCATAGTATTTTATAGGGCTATTAACATATTTAAACTAAATGAAGATCGTATGTGCCAGATTTAAGATATTCAACTTTCAAAGCTAAGTTGAAAAATATAATAATTTAAATCATTTTCGAGATGTTTCCCAGGTTTCATTTCATTTATGACTAACTATAAAGTACGGTCCTGGTAAACGTTAGATGGTGTCTGATAGTGTTTTATAAGGCTAATTACATATTTCAACTAAATGAAGATCGTATGTGCCAGATTTAAGATATTCAACTTTCAAAGCTAAGTTGAACAATGTAATAATTTAAATCATTTTCGAGATGTTTCCCAGGTTTTGTTTCATTTATAACTTATTGTTAAGGACGGTCCTGGTGTACGCTAGATGTTTTCTGATACCGTTTTATAGGGCTAATAACATATTTAAACTAAATGAAGATCGCATGTGCTAGATTTAAGATATTCAACTTTCAATGCTAAGCTGAACAATGTAATAATTTAAATCATTTTCGAGATGTTTCCCAGGTTTCGTTTCATTTATGACTAGTTTAAAAAGCCGTTCCCAGTATACGCTAGACGGTTTCTGATAGTGTTCTATAAGGCTAATTACATATTTAATTTAAATGAAGATCGTATGTGCCAGATTTAAGATATTCAACTTTCAAAGCTAAAATGAACAATGTAATAATTTAAATCATTTTCGAGATGATTCCCAGGTTTTGTTTCATTTATGACTAATTTATATGGAAGTTCACGCTATACGCTAGATGGTTTATCATAGTATTTTATAAGGCTAATTACATATTTAAACTAATTGAAGATCGTATGTGCCAGATTTAAGATATTCAACTTTCAAAGCTAAGTTGAACAATGTAATAATTTAAATCATTTTCGAGATGTTTCCCAGGTTTTGTTTCATTTATAACTTATTGTTAAGGACGGTCCTGGTGTACGCTAGATGTTTTCTGATACCGTTTTATAGGGCTAATAACATATTTAAACTAAATGAAGATCGCATGTGCTAGATTTAAGATATTCAACTTTCAATGCTAAGCTGAACAATGTAATAATTTAAATCATTTTCGAGATGTTTCCCAGGTTTCGTTTCATTTATGACTAGTTTAAAAAGCCGTTCCCAGTATACGCTAGACGGTTTCTGATAGTGTTCTATAAGGCTAATTACATATTTAATTTAAATGAAGATCGTATGTGCCAGATTTAAGATATTCAACTTTCAAAGCTAAGTTGAACAATGTAATAATTTAAAATCATGTTCGAGATGTTTCCCAGGTTTCGTTTCATTTATGACTAGTTTAAAAGGCCGTTCCCAGTATACGCTAGACGGTTTCTGATAGTGTTCTATAAGGCTAATTACATATTTAAACTAAATGAAGATCGTATATTCAACTTTCAAAGCTAAGTTGAATCATATAATAATTAAAATCATTTTCGAGATGTTTCCCAGGTTTTGTTTCATTTATGACTAATTTATATGGAAGTTCACGCTATACGCTAGATGGTTTATCATAGTATTTTATTGGGCTATTAACATATTTGAACTAAATGAAGATCGTATGTGCCAGATTTAAGATATTCAACTTTCAAAGCTAAGTTGAACAATATAATAATTTAAATCATTTTCGAGATGTTTCCCAGGTTTCGTTTCATTTATGACTAACTATAAAGTACGGTCCTGGTAAACGTTAGATGGTGTCTGATAGTGTTTTATAAGGCTAATTACATATTTCAACTAAATGAAGATCGTATGTGCCAGATTTAAGATATTCAACTTTCAAAGCTAAGTTGAACAATGTAATAATTTAAATCATTTTCGATATGTTTCCCAGGTTTCGTTTCATTTATGACTAGTTTAAAAAGCCGTTCCCAGTATACGCTAGACGGTTTCTGATAGTGCTCTATAAGGCTAATTACATATTTAATTTAAATGAAGATCGTATGTGCCAGATTTAAGATATTCAACTTTCAATGCTAAAATGAACAATGTTATAATTTAAATCATTTTCGAGATGTTTCCCAGGTTTTGTTTCATTTATGACTAATTTATATGGAAGTTCATGGTATACGATAGACGGTTTCTGATAGTGTTTTATAAGGCTAATTACATATTTAAACTAAATGAAGATCGTATGTGCCAGATTTAAGATATTCAACTTTCAAAGCTAAGTTGAACAATGTAATAATTAAAATCATGTTCGAGATGTTTCCCAGGTTTCGTTTCATTTATGACTAGTTTAAAAGGCCGTTCCCAGTATACGCTAGACGGTTTCTGATAGTGTTCTATAAGGCTAATTACATATTTAAACTAAATGAAGATCGTATATTCAACTTTCAAAGCTAAGTTGAATCATATAATAATTTAAATCATTTTCGAGATGTTTCCCAGGTTTTGTTTCATTTATGACTAATTTATATGGAAGTTCACGCTATACGCTAGATGGTTTATCATAGTATTTTATTGGGCTATTAACATATTTAAACTAAATGAAGATCGTATGTGCCAGATTTAAGATATTCAACTTTCAAAGCTAAGTTGAACAATGTAATAATTTAAATCATTTTCGAGATGTTTCCCAGGTTTCGTTTCATTTATGACTAGTTTAAAAAGCCGTTCCCAGTATACCATAGACGGTTTCTGATAGTGTTCTATAAGGCTAATTACATATTTAATTTAAATGAAGATCGTATGTGCCAGATTTAAGATATTCAACTTTCAAAGCTAAGTTGGACAATGTAATAATTTAAATCATTTTCGAGATTCTCCTCAGGTTTCCTTTCACATATGACTAATTTATATGGAAGTTCACGCTTTACGCTAGATGGTTTATCATAGTATTTTATAGGGCTATTAACATATTTAAACTAAATGAAGATCGTATGTGCCAGATTTAAGATATTCAACTTTCAAAGCTAAGTTGAAAAATATAATAATTTAAATCATTTTCGAGATGTTTCCCAGGTTTCGTTTCATTTATGACTAATTATAAAGTACGGTCCTGGTAAACGTTAGATGGTGTCTGATAGTGTTTTATAAGGCTAATTACATATTTCAACTAAATGAAGATCGTATGTGCCAGATTTAAGATATTCAACTTTCAAAGCTAAGTTGAACAATGTAATAATTTAAATCATTTTCGAGATGTTTCCCAGGTTTTGTTTCATTTATAACTTATTGTTAAGGACGGTCCTGGTGTACGCTAGATGTTTTCTGATACCGTTTTATAGGGCTAATAACATATTTAAACTAAATGAAGATCGCATGTGCTAGATTTAAGATATTCAACTTTCAATGCTAAGCTGAACAATGTAATAATTTAAATCATTTTCGAGATGTTTCCCAGGTTTCGTTTCATTTATGACTAGTTTAAAAAGCCGTTCCCAGTATACGCTAGACGGTTTCTGATAGTGTTCTATAAGGCTAATTACATATTTAATTTAAATGAAGATCGTATGTGCCAGATTTAAGATATTCAACTTTCAAAGCTAAAATGAACAATGTAATAATTTAAATCATTTTCGAGATGATTCCCAGGTTTTGTTTCATTTATGACTAATTTATATGGAAGTTCACGCTATACGCTAGATGGTTTATCATAGTATTTTATAAGGCTAATTACATATTTAAACTAATTGAAGATCGTATGTGCCAGATTTAAGATATTCAACTTTCAAAGCTAAGTTGAACAATGTAATAATTTAAATCATTTTCGAGATGTTTCCCAGGTTTTGTTTCATTTATAACTTATTGTTAAGGACGGTCCTGGTGTACGCTAGATGTTTTCTGATACCGTTTTATAGGGCTAATAACATATTTAAACTAAATGAAGATCGCATGTGCTAGATTTAAGATATTCAACTTTCAATGCTAAGCTGAACAATGTAATAATTTAAATCATTTTCGAGATGTTTCCCAGGTTTCGTTTCATTTATGACTAACTATAAAGTACGGTCCTGGTAAACGTTAGATGGTGTCTGATAGTGTTTTATAAGGCTAATTACATATTTCAACTAAATGAAGATCGTATGTGCCAGATTTAAGATATTCAACTTTCAAAGCTAAGTTGAACAATGTAATAATTTAAATCATTTTCGAGATGTTTCCCAGGTTTCGTTTCATTTATGACTAGTTTAAAAAGCCGTTCCCAGTATACGCTAGACGGTTTCTGATAGTGTTCTATAAGGCTAATTACATATTTAAACTAAATGAAGATCGTATATTCAACTTTCAAAGCTAAGTTGAATCATATTATAATTTAAATCATTTTCGAGATGTTTCCCAGGTTTTGTTTCATTTATGACTAATTTATATGGAAGTTCACGCTATACGCTAGATGGTTTATCATAGTATTTTATTGGGCTATTAACATATTTAAACTAAATGAAGATCGTATGTGCCAGATTTAAGATATTCAACTTTCAAAGCTAAGTTGAACAATATAATAATTTAAATCATTTTCGAGATGTTTCCCAGGTTTCGTTTCATTTATGACTAACTTTAAAGTACGGTCCTGGTAAACGTTAGATGGTGTCTGATAGTGTTTTATAAGGCTAATTACATATTTCAACTAAATGAAGATCGTATGTGCCAGATTTAAGATATTCAACTTTCAAAGCTAAGTTGAACAATGTAATAATTTAAATCATTTTCGAGATGTTTCCCAGGTTTCGTTTCATTTATGACTAGTTTAAAAAGCCGTTCCCAGTATACGCTAGACGGTTTCTGATAGTGTTCTATAAGGCTAATTACATATTTAATTTAAATGAAGATCGTATGTGCCAGATTTAAGATATTCAACTTTCAAAGCTAAAATGAACAATGTAATAATTTAAATCATTTTCGAGATGTTTCCCAGGTTTTGTTTCATTTATGACTAATTTATATGGAAGTTCACGCTATACGCTAGATGGTTTATCATAGTATTTTATAAGGCTAATTACATATTTAAACTAATTGAAGATCGTATGTGCCAGATTTAAGATATTCAACTTTCAAAGCTAAGTTGAACAATGTAATAATTTAAATCATTTTCGAGATGTTTCCCAGGTTTCGTTTCATTTATGACTAGTTTAAAAAGCCGTTCCCAGTATACGCTAGACGGTTTCTGATAGTGTTCTATAAGGCTAATTACATATTTAATTTAAATGAAGATCGTATGTGCCAGATTTAAGATATTCAACTTTCAAAGCTAAGTTGGACAATGTAATAATTTAAATCATTTTCGAGATTCTCCTCAGGTTTCCTTTCACATATGACTAATTTATATGGAAGTTCACGCTTTACGCTAGATGGTTTATCATAGTATTTTATAGGGCTATTAACATATTTAAACTAAATGAAGATCGTATGTGCCAGATTTAAGATATTCAACTTTCAAAGCTAAGTTGAAAAATATAATAATTTAAATCATTTTCGAGATGTTTCCCAGGTTTCGTTTCATTTATGACTAACTATAAAGTACGGTCCTGGTAAACGTTAGATGGTGTCTGATAGTGTTTTATAAGGCTAATTACATATTTCAACTAAATGAAGATCGTATGTGCCAGATTTAAGATATTCAACTTTCAAAGCTAAGTTGAACAATGTAATAATTTAAATCATTTTCGAGATGTTTCCCAGGTTTTGTTTCATTTATAACTTATTGTTAAGGACGGTCCTGGTGTACGCTAGATGTTTTCTGATACCGTTTTATAGGGCTAATAACATATTTAAACTAAATGAAGATCGCATGTGCTAGATTTAAGATATTCAACTTTCAATGCTAAGCTGAACAATGTAATAATTTAAATCATTTTCGAGATGTTTCCCAGGTTTCGTTTCATTTATGACTAGTTTAAAAAGCCGTTCCCAGTATACGCTAGACGGTTTCTGATAGTGTTCTATAAGGCTAATTACATATTTAATTTAAATGAAGATCGTATGTGCCAGATTTAAGATATTCAACTTTCAAAGCTAAAATGAACAATGTAATAATTTAAATCATTTTCGAGATGATTCCCAGGTTTTGTTTCATTTATGACTAATTTATATGGAAGTTCACGCTATACGCTAGATGGTTTATCATAGTATTTTATAAGGCTAATTACATATTTAAACTAATTGAAGATCGTATGTGCCAGATTTAAGATATTCAACTTTCAAAGCTAAGTTGAACAATGTAATAATTTAAATCATTTTCGAGATGTTTCCCAGGTTTTGTTTCATTTATAACTTATTGTTAAGGACGGTCCTGGTGTACGCTAGATGTTTTCTGATACCGTTTTATAGGGCTAATAACATATTTAAACTAAATGAAGATCGCATGTGCTAGATTTAAGATATTCAACTTTCAATGCTAAGCTGAACAATGTAATAATTTAAATCATTTTCGAGATGTTTCCCAGGTTTCGTTTCATTTATGACTAGTTTAAAAAGCCGTTCCCAGTATACGCTAGACGGTTTCTGATAGTGTTCTATAAGGCTAATTACATATTTAATTTAAATGAAGATCGTATGTGCCAGATTTAAGATATTCAACTTTCAAAGCTAAGTTGAACAATGTAATAATTTAAAATCATGTTCGAGATGTTTCCCAGGTTTCGTTTCATTTATGACTAGTTTAAAAGGCCGTTCCCAGTATACGCTAGACGGTTTCTGATAGTGTTCTATAAGGCTAATTACATATTTAAACTAAATGAAGATCGTATATTCAACTTTCAAAGCTAAGTTGAATCATATAATAATTTAAATCATTTTCGAGATGTTTCCCAGGTTTTGTTTCATTTATGACTAATTTATATGGAAGTTCACGCTATACGCTAGATGGTTTATCATAGTATTTTATTGGGCTATTAACATATTTGAACTAAATGAAGATCGTATGTGCCAGATTTAAGATATTCAACTTTCAAAGCTAAGTTGAACAATATAATAATTTAAATCATTTTCGAGATGTTTCCCAGGTTTCGTTTCATTTATGACTAACTATAAAGTACGGTCCTGGTAAACGTTAGATGGTGTCTGATAGTGTTTTATAAGGCTAATTACATATTTCAACTAAATGAAGATCGTATGTGCCAGATTTAAGATATTCAACTTTCAAAGCTAAGTTGAACAATGTAATAATTTAAATCATTTTCGAGATGTTTCCCAGGTTTCGTTTCATTTATGACTAGTTTAAAAAGCCGTTCCCAGTATACGCTAGACGGTTTCTGATAGTGCTCTATAAGGCTAATTACATATTTAATTTAAATGAAGATCGTATGTGCCAGATTTAAGATATTCAACTTTCAATGCTAAAATGAACAATGTAATAATTTAAATCATTTTCGAGATGTTTCCCAGGTTTTGTTTCATTTATGACTAATTTATATGGAAGTTCATGGTATACGATAGACGGTTTCTGATAGTGTTTTATAAGGCTAATTACATATTTAAACTAAATGAAGATCGTATGTGCCAGATTTAAGATATTCAACTTTCAAAGCTAAGTTGAACAATGTAATAATTAAAATCATGTTCGAGATGTTTCCCAGGTTTCGTTTCATTTATGACTAGTTTAAAAGGCCGTTCCCAGTATACGCTAGACGGTTTCTGATAGTGTTCTATAAGGCTAATTACATATTTAAACTAAATGAAGATCGTATATTCAACTTTCAAAGCTAAGTTGAATCATATAATAATTTAAATCATTTTCGAGATGTTTCCCAGGTTTTGTTTCATTTATGACTAATTTATATGGAAGTTCACGCTATACGCTAGATGGTTTATCATAGTATTTTATTGGGCTATTAACATATTTAAACTAAATGAAGATCGTATGTGCCAGATTTAAGATATTCAACTTTCAAAGCTAAGTTGAACAATATAATAATTTAAATCATTTTCGAGATGTTTCCCAGGTTTCGTTTCATTTATGACTAACTATAAAGTACGGTCCTGGTAAACGTTAGATGGTTTCTGATAGTGCTCTATAAGGCTAATTACATATTTAATTTAAATGAAGATCGTATGTGCCAGATTTAAGATATTCAACTTTCAAAGCTAAAATGAACAATGTAATAATTTAAATCATTTTCGAGATGTTTCCCAGGTTTTGTTTCATTTATGACTAATTTATATGGAAGTTCACGCTATACGCTAGATGGTTTATCATAGTATTTTATAAGGCTAATTACATATTTAAACTAAATGAAGATCGTATGTGCCAGATTTAAGATATTCAACTTTCAAAGCTAAGTTGAACAATGTAATAATTTAAATCATTTTCGAGATGTTTCCCAGGTTTCGTTTCATTTATGACTAGTTTGAAAAGCCGTTCCCAGTATACGCTAGACGGTTTCTGATAGTGTTCTATAAGGCTAATTACATATTTAATTTAAATGAAGATCGTATGTGCCAGATTTAAGATATTCAACTTTCAAAGCTAAGTTGGACAATGTAATAATTTAAATCATTTTCGAGATTCTCCTCAGGTTTCCTTTCACATATGACTAATTTATATGGAAGTTCACGCTTTACGCTAGATGGTTTATCATAGTATTTTATAGGGCTATTAACATATTTAAACTAAATGAAGATCGTATGTGCTAGATTTAAGATATTCAACTTTCAAAGCTAAGTTGAAAAATATAATAATTTAAATCATTTTCGAGATGTTTCCCAGGTTTTGTTTCATTTATGACTAATTTATATGGAAGTTCACGCTATACGCTAGATGGTTTATCATAGTATTTTATTGGGCTATTAACATATTTAAACTAAATGAAGATCGTATGTGCCAGATTTAAGATATTCAACTTTCAAAGCTAAGTTGAACAATATAATAATTTAAATCATTTTCGAGATGTTTCCCAGGTTTCGTTTCATTTATGACTAACTATAAAGTACGGTCCTGGTAAACGTTAGATGGTGTCTGATAGTGTTTTATAAGGCTAATTACATATTTCAACTAAATGAAGATCGTATGTGCCAGATTTAAGATATTCAACTTTCAAAGCTAAGTTGAACAATGTAATAATTTAAATCATTTTCGAGATGTTTCCCAGGTTTCGTTTCATTTATGACTAGTTTAAAAAGCCGTTCCCAGTATACGCTAGACGGTTTCTGATAGTGCTCTATAAGGCTAATTACATATTTAATTTAAATGAAGATCGTATGTGCCAGATTTAAGATATTCAACTTTCAATGCTAAAATGAACAATGTAATAATTTAAATCATTTTCGAGATGTTTCCCAGGTTTTGTTTCATTTATGACTAATTTATATGGAAGTTCATGGTATACGCTAGACGGTTTCTGATAGTGTTTTATAAGGCTAATTACATATTTAAACTAAATGAAGATCGTATGTGCCAGATTTAAGATATTCAACTTTCAAAGCTAAGTTGAACAATGTAATAATTAAAATCATGTTCGAGATGTTTCCCAGGTTTCGTTTCATTTATGACTAGTTTAAAAGGCCGTTCCCAGTATACGCTAGACGGTTTCTGATAGTGTTCTATAAGGCTAATTACATATTTAAACTAAATGAAGATCGTATATTCAACTTTCAAAGCTAAGTTGAATCATATAATAATTTAAATCATTTTCGAGATGTTTCCCAGGTTTTGTTTCATTTATGACTAATTTATATGGAAGTTCACGCTATACGCTAGATGGTTTATCATAGTATTTTATTGGGCTATTAACATATTTAAACTAAATGAAGATCGTATGTGCCAGATTTAAGATATTCAACTTTCAAAGCTAAGTTGAACAATATAATAATTTAAATCATTTTCGAGATGTTTCCCAGGTTTCGTTTCATTTATGACTAACTATAAAGTACGGTCCTGGTAAACGTTAGATGGTGTCTGATAGTGTTTTATAAGGCTAATTACATATTTCAACTAAATGAAGATCGTATGTGCCAGATTTAAGATATTCAACTTTCAAAGCTAAGTTGAACAATGTAATAATTTAAATCATTTTCGAGATGTTTCCCAGGTTTCGTTTCATTTATGACTAGTTTAAAAAGCCGTTCCCAGTATACGCTAGACGGTTTCTGATAGTGCTCTATAAGGCTAATTACATATTTAATTTAAATGAAGATCGTATGTGCCAGATTTAAGATATTCAACTTTCAAAGCTAAAATGAACAATGTAATAATTTAAATCATTTTCGAGATGTTTCCCAGGTTTTGTTTCATTTATGACTAATTTATATGGAAGTTCACGCTATACGCTAGATGGTTTATCATAGTATTTTATAAGGCTAATTACATATTTAAACTAAATGAAGATCGTATGTGCCAGATTTAAGATATTCAACTTTCAAAGCTAAGTTGAACAATGTAATAATTTAAATCATTTTCGAGATGTTTCCCAGGTTTCGTTTCATTTATGACTAGTTTAAAAAGCCGTTCCCAGTATACGCTAGACGGTTTCTGATAGTGTTCTATATGGCTAATTACATATTTAATTTAAATGAAGATCGTATGTGCCAGATTTAAGATATTCAACTTTCAAAGCTAAGTTGGACAATGTAATAATTTAAATCATTTTCGAGATTCTCCTCAGGTTTCCTTTCACATATGACTAATTTATATGGAAGTTCACGCTTTACGCTAGATGGTTTATCATAGTATTTTATAGGGCTATTAACATATTTAAACTAAATGAAGATCGTATGTGCCAGATTTAAGATATTCAACTTTCAAAGCTAAGTTGAAAAATATAATAATTTAAATCATTTTCGAGATGTTTCCCAGGTTTCGTTTCATTTATGACTAACTATAAAGTGCGGTCCTGGTAAACGTTAGATGGTGTCTGATAGTGTTTTATAAGGCTAATTACATATTTCAACTAAATGAAGATCGTATGTGCCAGATTTAAGATATTCAACTTTCAAAGCTAAGTTGAACAATGTAATAATTTAAATCATTTTCGAGATGTTTCCCAGGTTTTGTTTCATTTATAACTTATTGTTAAGGACGGTCCTGGTGTACGCTAGATGTTTTCTGATACCGTTTTATAGGGCTAATAACATATTTAAACTAAATGAAGATCGCATGTGCTAGATTTAAGATATTCAACTTTCAATGCTAAGCTGAACAATGTAATAATTTAATTCATTTTCGAGATGTTTCCCAGGTTTCGTTTCATTTATGACTAGTTTAAAAAGCCGTTCCCAGTATACGCTAGACGGTTTCTGATAGTGTTCTATAAGGCTAATTACATATTTAACTTAAATGAAGATCGTATGTGCCAGATTTAAGATATTCAACTTTCAAAGCTAAGTTGAACAATGTAATAATTTAAATCATTTTCGAGATGTTTCCCAGGTTTCGTTTCATTTATGACTAGTTTAAAAAGCCGTTCCCAGTATACGCTAGACGGTTTCTGATAGTGTTCTATAAGGCTAATTACATATTTAATTTAAATGAAGATCGTATGTGCCAGATTTAAGATATTCAACTTTCAAAGCTAAAATGAACAATGTAATAATTTAAATCATTTTCGAGATGTTTCCCAGGTTTTGTTACATTTATGACTAATTTATATGGAAGTTCACGCTAAACGCTAGATGGTTTATCATAGTATTTTATAGGGCTATTAACATATTTAAACTAAATGAAGATCGTATGTGCCAGATTTAAGATATTCAACTTTCAAAGCTAAGTTGAACAATATAATAATTTAAATCATTTTCGAGATGTTTCCCAGGTTTCGTTTCATTTATGACTAACTATAAAGTACGGTCCTGGTAAACGTTAGATGGTGTCTGATAGTGTTTTATAAGGCTAATTACATATTTCAACTAAATGAAGATCGTATGTGCCAGATTTAAGATATTCAACTTTCAAAGCTAAGTTGAACAATGTAATAATTTAAATCATTTTCGAGATGTTTCCCAGGTTTCGTTTCATTTATGACTAGTTTAAAAAGCCGTTCCCAGTATACGCTAGACGGTTTCTGATAGTGCTCTATAAGGCTAATTACATATTTAATTTAAATGAAGATCGTATGTGCCAGATTTAAGATATTCAACTTTCAATGCTAAAATGAACAATGTAATAATTTAAATCATTTTCGAGATGTTTCCCAGGTTTTGTTTCATTTATGACTAATTTATATGGAAGTTCATGGTATACGCTAGACGGTTTCTGATAGTGTTTTATAAGGCTAATTACATATTTAAACTAAATGAAGATCGTATGTGCCAGATTTAAGATATTCAACTTTCAAAGCTAAGTTGAACAATGTAATAATTAAAATCATGTTCGAGATGTTTCCCAGGTTTCGTTTCATTTATGACTAGTTTAAAAGGCCGTTCCCAGTATACGCTAGACGGTTTCTGATAGTGTTCTATAAGGCTAATTACATATTTAAACTAAATGAAGATCGTATATTCAACTTTCAAAGCTAAGTTGAATCATATAATAATTTAAATCATTTTCGAGATGTTTCCCAGGTTTTGTTTCATTTATGACTAATTTATATGGAAGTTCACGCTATACGCTAGATGGTTTATCATAGTATTTTATTGGGCTATTAACATATTTAAACTAAATGAAGATCGTATGTGCCAGATTTAAGATATTCAACTTTCAAAGCTAAGTTGAACAATATAATAATTTAAATCATTTTCGAGATGTTTCCCAGGTTTCGTTTCATTTATGACTAACTATAAAGTACGGTCCTGGTAAACGTTAGATGGTGTCTGATAGTGTTTTATAAGGCTAATTACATATTTCAACTAAATGAAGATCGTATGTGCCAGATTTAAGATATTCAACTTTCAAAGCTAAGTTGAACAATGTAATAATTTAAATCATTTTCGAGATGTTTCCCAGGTTTCGTTTCATTTATGACTAGTTTAAAAAGCCGTTCCCAGTATACGCTAGACGGTTTCTGATAGTGCTCTATAAGGCTAATTACATATTTAATTTAAATGAAGATCGTATGTGCCAGATTTAAGATATTCAACTTTCAAAGCTAAAATGAACAATGTAATAATTTAAATCATTTTCGAGATGTTTCCCAGGTTTTGTTTCATTTATGACTAATTTATATGGAAGTTCACGCTATACGCTAGATGGTTTATCATAGTATTTTATAAGGCTAATTACATATTTAAACTAAATGAAGATCGTATGTGCCAGATTTAAGATATTCAACTTTCAAAGCTAAGTTGAACAATGTAATAATTTAAATCATTTTCGAGATGTTTCCCAGGTTTCGTTTCATTTATGACTAGTTTAAAAAGCCGTTCCCAGTATACGCTAGACGGTTTCTGATAGTGTTCTATATGGCTAATTACATATTTAATTTAAATGAAGATCGTATGTGCCAGATTTAAGATATTCAACTTTCAAAGCTAAGTTGGACAATGTAATAATTTAAATCATTTTCGAGATTCTCCTCAGGTTTCCTTTCACATATGACTAATTTATATGGAAGTTCACGCTTTACGCTAGATGGTTTATCATAGTATTTTATAGGGCTATTAACATATTTAAACTAAATGAAGATCGTATGTGCCAGATTTAAGATATTCAACTTTCAAAGCTAAGTTGAAAAATATAATAATTTAAATCATTTTCGAGATGTTTCCCAGGTTTCGTTTCATTTATGACTAACTATAAAGTGCGGTCCTGGTAAACGTTAGATGGTGTCTGATAGTGTTTTATAAGGCTAATTACATATTTCAACTAAATGAAGATCGTATGTGCCAGATTTAAGATATTCAACTTTCAAAGCTAAGTTGAACAATGTAATAATTTAAATCATTTTCGAGATGTTTCCCAGGTTTTGTTTCATTTATAACTTATTGTTAAGGACGGTCCTGGTGTACGCTAGATGTTTTCTGATACCGTTTTATAGGGCTAATAACATATTTAAACTAAATGAAGATCGCATGTGCTAGATTTAAGATATTCAACTTTCAATGCTAAGCTGAACAATGTAATAATTTAATTCATTTTCGAGATGTTTCCCAGGTTTCGTTTCATTTATGACTAGTTTAAAAAGCCGTTCCCAGTATACGCTAGACGGTTTCTGATAGTGTTCTATAAGGCTAATTACATATTTAACTTAAATGAAGATCGTATGTGCCAGATTTAAGATATTCAACTTTCAAAGCTAAGTTGAACAATGTAATAATTTAAATCATTTTCGAGATGTTTCCCAGGTTTCGTTTCATTTATGACTAGTTTAAAAAGCCGTTCCCAGTATACGCTAGACGGTTTCTGATAGTGTTCTATAAGGCTAATTACATATTTAATTTAAATGAAGATCGTATGTGCCAGATTTAAGATATTCAACTTTCAAAGCTAAAATGAACAATGTAATAATTTAAATCATTTTCGAGATGTTTCCCAGGTTTTGTTACATTTATGACTAATTTATATGGAAGTTCACGCTAAACGCTAGATGGTTTATCATAGTATTTTATAGGGCTATTAACATATTTAAACTAAATGAAGATCGTATGTGCCAGATTTAAGATATTCAACTTTCAAAGCTAAGTTGAACAATATAATAATTTAAATCATTTTCGAGATGTTTCCCAGGTTTCGTTTCATTTATGACTAACTATAAAGTACGGTCCTGGTAAACGTTAGATGGTGTCTGATAGTGTTTTATAAGGCTAATTACATATTTCAACTAAATGAAGATCGTATGTGCCAGATTTAAGATATTCAACTTTCAAAGCTAAGTTGAACAATGTAATAATTTAAATCATTTTCGAGATGTTTCCCAGGTTTCGTTTCATTTATGACTAGTTTAAAAAGCCGTTCCCAGTATACGCTAGACGGTTTCTGATAGTGCTCTATAAGGCTAATTACATATTTAATTTAAATGAAGATCGTATGTGCCAGATTTAAGATATTCAACTTTCAATGCTAAAATGAACAATGTAATAATTTAAATCATTTTCGAGATGTTTCCCAGGTTTTGTTTCATTTATGACTAATTTATATGGAAGTTCATGGTATACGCTAGACGGTTTCTGATAGTGTTTTATAAGGCTAATTACATATTTAAACTAAATGAAGATCGTATGTGCCAGATTTAAGATATTCAACTTTCAAAGCTAAGTTGAACAATGTAATAATTAAAATCATGTTCGAGATGTTTCCCAGGTTTCGTTTCATTTATGACTAGTTTAAAAGGCCGTTCCCAGTATACGCTAGACGGTTTCTGATAGTGTTCTATAAGGCTAATTACATATTTAAACTAAATGAAGATCGTATATTCAACTTTCAAAGCTAAGTTGAATCATATAATAATTTAAATCATTTTCGAGATGTTTCCCAGGTTTTGTTTCATTTATGACTAATTTATATGGAAGTTCACGCTATACGCTAGATGGTTTATCATAGTATTTTATTGGGCTATTAACATATTTAAACTAAATGAAGATCGTATGTGCCAGATTTAAGATATTCAACTTTCAAAGCTAAGTTGAACAATATAATAATTTAAATCATTTTCGAGATGTTTCCCAGGTTTCGTTTCATTTATGACTAACTATAAAGTACGGTCCTGGTAAACGTTAGATGGTTTCTGATAGTGCTCTATAAGGCTAATTACATATTTAATTTAAATGAAGATCGTATGTGCCAGATTTAAGATATTCAACTTTCAAAGCTAAAATGAACAATGTAATAATTTAAATCATTTTCGAGATGTTTCCCAGGTTTTGTTTCATTTATGACTAATTTATATGGAAGTTCACGCTATACGCTAGATGGTTTATCATAGTATTTTATAAGGCTAATTACATATTTAAACTAAATGAAGATCGTATGTGCCAGATTTAAGATATTCAACTTTCAAAGCTAAGTTGAACAATGTAATAATTTAAATCATTTTCGAGATGTTTCCCAGGTTTCGTTTCATTTATGACTAGTTTAAAAAGCCGTTCCCAGTATACGCTAGACGGTTTCTGATAGTGTTCTATAAGGCTAATTACACATTTAATTTAAATGAAGATCGTATGTGCCAGATTTAAGATATTCAACTTTCAAAGCTAAGTTGGACAATGTAATAATTTAAATCATTTTCGAGATTCTCCTCAGGTTTCCTTTCACATATGACTAATTTATATGGAAGTTCACGCTTTACGCTAGATGGTTTATCATAGTATTTTATAGGGCTATTAACATATTTAAACTAAATGAAGATCGTATGTGCCAGATTTAAGATATTCAACTTTCAAAGCTAAGTTGAAAAATATAATAATTTAAATCATTTTCGAGATGTTTCCCAGGTTTCGTTTCATTTATGACTAACTATAAAGTACGGTCCTGGTAAACGTTAGATGGTGTCTGATAGTGTTTTATAAGGCTAATTACATATTTCAACTAAATGAAGATCGTATGTGCCAGATTTAAGATATTCAACTTTCAAAGCTAAGTTGAACAATGTAATAATTTAAATCATTTTCGAGATGTTTCCCAGGTTTTGTTTCATTTATAACTTATTGTTAAGGACGGTCCTGGTGTACGCTAGATGTTTTCTGATACCGTTTTATAGGGCTAATAACATATTTAAACTAAATGAAGATCGCATGTGCTAGATTTAAGATATTCAACTTTCAATGCTAAGCTGAACAATGTAATAATTTAAATCATTTTCGAGATGTTTCCCAGGTTTCGTTTCATTTATGACTACTTTAAAAAGCCGTTCCCAGTATACGCTAGACGGTTTCTGATAGTGTTCTATAAGGCTAATTACATATTTAATTTAAATGAAGATCGTATGTGCCAGATTTAAGATATTCAACTTTCAAAGCTAAGTTGGACAATGTAATAATTTAAATCATTTTCGAGATTCTCCTCAGGTTTCCTTTCACATATGACTAATTTATATGGAAGTTCACGCTTTACGCTAGATGGTTTATCATAGTATTTTATAGGGCTATTAACATATTTAAACTAAATGAAGATCGTATGTGCCAGATTTAAGATATTCAACTTTCAAAGCTAAGTTGAAAAATATAATAATTTAAATCATTTTCGAGATGTTTCCCAGGTTTCGTTTCATTTATGACTAACTATAAAGTACGGTCCTGGTAAACGTTAGATGGTGTCTGATAGTGTTTTATAAGGCTAATTACATATTTCAACTAAATGAAGATCGTATGTGCCAGATTTAAGATATTCAACTTTCAAAGCTAAGTTGAACAATGTAATAATTTAAATCATTTTCGAGATGTTTCCCAGGTTTCGTTTCATTTATGACTAGTTTAAAAAGCCGTTCCCAGTATACGCTAGACGGTTTCTGATAGTGTTCTATAAGGCTAATTACATATTTAACTTAAATGAAGATCGTATGTGCCAGATTTAAGATATTCAACTTTCAAAGCTAAGTTGAACAATGTAATAATTTAAATCATTTTCGAGATGTTTCCCAGGTTTCGTTTGATTTATGACTAGTTTAAAAAGCCGTTCCCAGTATACGCTAGACGGTTTCTGATAGTGTTCTATAAGGCTAATTACATATTTAATTTAAATGAAGATCGTATGTGCCAGATTTAAGATATTCAACTTTCAAAGCTAAGTTGGACAATGTAATAATTTAAATCATTTTCGAGATTCTCCTCAGGTTTCCTTTCACATATGACTAATTTATATGGAAGTTCACGCTTTACGCTAGATGGTTTATCATAGTATTTTATAGGGCTATTAACATATTTAAACTAAATGAAGATCGTATGTGCCAGATTTAAGATATTCAACTTTCAAAGCTAAGTTGAAAAATATAATAATTTAAATCATTTTCGAGATGTTTCCCAGGTTTCGTTTCATTTATGACTAACTATAAAGTACGGTCCTGGTAAACGTTAGATGGTGTCTGATAGTGTTTTATAAGGCTAATTACATATTTCAACTAAATGAAGATCGTATATGCCAGATTTAAGATATTCAACTTTCAAAGCTAAGTTGAACAATGTAATAATTTAAATCATTTTCGAGATGTTTCCCAGGTTTCGTTTCATTTATGACTAGTTTAAAAAGCCGTTCCCAGTATACGCTAGACGGTTTCTGATAGTGTTCTATAAGGCTAATTACATATTTAACTTAAATGAAGATCGTATGTGCCAGATTTAAGATATTCAACTTTCAAAGCTAAGTTGAACAATGTAATAATTTAAATCATTTTCGAGATGTTTCCCAGGTTTCGTTTGATTTATGACTAGTTTAAAAAGCCGTTCCCAGTATACGCTAGACGGTTTCTGATAGTGTTCTATAAGGCTAATTACATATTTAATTTAAATGAAGATCGTATGTGCCAGATTTAAGATATTCAACTTTCAAAGCTAAGTTGAACAATATAATAATTTAAATCATTTTCGAGATGTTTCCCAGGTTTCGTTTCATTTATGACTAACTATAAAGTACGGTCCTGGTAAACGTTAGATGGTGTGTGATAGTGTTTTATAAGGCTAATTACATATTTCAACTAAATGAAGATCGTATGTGCCAGATTTAAGATATTCAACTTTCAAAGCTAAGTTGAACAATGTAATAATTTAAATCATTTTCGAGATGTTTCCCAGGTTTCGTTTCATTTATGACTAGTTTAAAAAGCCGTTCCCAGTATACGCTAGACGGTTTCTGATAGTGCTCTATAAGGCTAATTACATATTTAATTTAAATGAAGATCGTATGTGCCAGATTTAAGATATTCAACTTTCAAAGCTAAAATGAACAATGTAATAATTTAAATCATTTTCGAGATGTTTCCCAGGTTTTGTTTCATTTATGACTAATTTATATGGAAGTTCACGCTATACGCTAGATGGTTTATCATAGTATTTTATAAGGCTAATTACATATTTAAACTAAATGAAGATCGTATGTGCCAGATTTAAGATATTCAACTTTCAAAGCTAAGTTGAACAATGTAATAATTTAAATCATTTTCGAGATGTTTCCCAGGTTTCGTTTCATTTATGACTAGTTTAAAAAGCCGTTCCCAGTATACGCTAGACGGTTTCTGATAGTGTTCTATATGGCTAATTACATATTTAATTTAAATGAAGATCGTATGTGCCAGATTTAAGATATTCAACTTTCAAAGCTAAGTTGAAAAATATAATAATTTAAATCATTTTCGAGATGTTTCCCAGGTTTCGTTTCATTTATGACTAACTATAAAGTACGGTCCTGGTAAACGTTAGATGGTGTCTGATAGTGTTTTATAAGGCTAATTACATATTTCAACTAAATGAAGATCGTATGTGCCAGATTTAAGATATTCAACTTTCAAAGCTAAGTTGAACAATGTAATAATTTAAATCATTTTCGAGATGTTTCCCAGGTTTTGTTTCATTTATAACTTATTGTTAAGGACGGTCCTGGTGTACGCTAGATGTTTTCTGATACCGTTTTATAGGGCTAATAACATATTTAAACTAAATGAAGATCGCATGTGCTAGATTTAAGATATTCAACTTTCAATGCTAAGCTGAACAATGTAATAATTTAAATCATTTTCGAGATGTTTCCCAGGTTTCGTTTCATTTATGACTACTTTAAAAAGCCGTTCCCAGTATACGCTAGACGGTTTCTGATAGTGTTCTATAAGGCTAATTACATATTTAATTTAAATGAAGATCGTATGTGCCAGATTTAAGATATTCAACTTTCAAAGCTAAGTTGGACAATGTAATAATTTAAATCATTTTCGAGATTCTCCTCAGGTTTCCTTTCACATATGACTAATTTATATGGAAGTTCACGCTTTACGCTAGATGGTTTATCATAGTATTTTATAGGGCTATTAACATATTTAAACTAAATGAAGATCGTATGTGCCAGATTTAAGATATTCAACTTTCAAAGCTAAGTTGAAAAATATAATAATTTAAATCATTTTCGAGATGTTTCCCAGGTTTCGTTTCATTTATGACTAACTATAAAGTACGGTCCTGGTAAACGTTAGATGGTGTCTGATAGTGTTTTATAAGGCTAATTACATATTTCAACTAAATGAAGATCGTATGTGCCAGATTTAAGATATTCAACTTTCAAAGCTAAGTTGAACAATGTAATAATTTAAATCATTTTCGAGATGTTTCCCAGGTTTCGTTTCATTTATGACTAGTTTAAAAAGCCGTTCCCAGTATACGCTAGACGGTTTCTGATAGTGTTCTATAAGGCTAATTACATATTTAACTTAAATGAAGATCGTATGTGCCAGATTTAAGATATTCAACTTTCAAAGCTAAGTTGAACAATGTAATAATTTAAATCATTTTCGAGATGTTTCCCAGGTTTCGTTTGATTTATGACTAGTTTAAAAAGCCGTTCCCAGTATACGCTAGACGGTTTCTGATAGTGTTCTATAAGGCTAATTACATATTTAATTTAAATGAAGATCGTATGTGCCAGATTTAAGATATTCAACTTTCAAAGCTAAGTTGGACAATGTAATAATTTAAATCATTTTCGAGATTCTCCTCAGGTTTCCTTTCACATATGACTAATTTATATGGAAGTTCACGCTTTACGCTAGATGGTTTATCATAGTATTTTATAGGGCTATTAACATATTTAAACTAAATGAAGATCGTATGTGCCAGATTTAAGATATTCAACTTTCAAAGCTAAGTTGAAAAATATAATAATTTAAATCATTTTCGAGATGTTTCCCAGGTTTCGTTTCATTTATGACTAACTATAAAGTACGGTCCTGGTAAACGTTAGATGGTGTCTGATAGTGTTTTATAAGGCTAATTACATATTTCAACTAAATGAAGATCGTATATGCCAGATTTAAGATATTCAACTTTCAAAGCTAAGTTGAACAATGTAATAATTTAAATCATTTTCGAGATGTTTCCCAGGTTTCGTTTCATTTATGACTAGTTTAAAAAGCCGTTCCCAGTATACGCTAGACGGTTTCTGATAGTGTTCTATAAGGCTAATTACATATTTAACTTAAATGAAGATCGTATGTGCCAGATTTAAGATATTCAACTTTCAAAGCTAAGTTGAACAATGTAATAATTTAAATCATTTTCGAGATGTTTCCCAGGTTTCGTTTGATTTATGACTAGTTTAAAAAGCCGTTCCCAGTATACGCTAGACGGTTTCTGATAGTGTTCTATAAGGCTAATTACATATTTAATTTAAATGAAGATCGTATGTGCCAGATTTAAGATATTCAACTTTCAAAGCTAAGTTGAACAATATAATAATTTAAATCATTTTCGAGATGTTTCCCAGGTTTCGTTTCATTTATGACTAACTATAAAGTACGGTCCTGGTAAACGTTAGATGGTGTGTGATAGTGTTTTATAAGGCTAATTACATATTTCAACTAAATGAAGATCGTATGTGCCAGATTTAAGATATTCAACTTTCAAAGCTAAGTTGAACAATGTAATAATTTAAATCATTTTCGAGATGTTTCCCAGGTTTCGTTTCATTTATGACTAGTTTAAAAAGCCGTTCCCAGTATACGCTAGACGGTTTCTGATAGTGCTCTATAAGGCTAATTACATATTTAATTTAAATGAAGATCGTATGTGCCAGATTTAAGATATTCAACTTTCAAAGCTAAAATGAACAATGTAATAATTTAAATCATTTTCGAGATGTTTCCCAGGTTTTGTTTCATTTATGACTAATTTATATGGAAGTTCACGCTATACGCTAGATGGTTTATCATAGTATTTTATAAGGCTAATTACATATTTAAACTAAATGAAGATCGTATGTGCCAGATTTAAGATATTCAACTTTCAAAGCTAAGTTGAACAATGTAATAATTTAAATCATTTTCGAGATGTTTCCCAGGTTTCGTTTCATTTATGACTAGTTTAAAAAGCCGTTCCCAGTATACGCTAGACGGTTTCTGATAGTGTTCTATATGGCTAATTACATATTTAATTTAAATGAAGATCGTATGTGCCAGATTTAATATATTCAACTTTCAAAGCTAAGTTGGACAATGTAATAATTTAAATCATTTTCGAGATTCTCCTCAGGTTTCCTTTCACATATAACTAATTTATATGGAAGTTCACGCTTTACGCTAGATGGTTTATCATAGTATTTTATAGGGCTATTAACATATTTAAACTAAATGAAGATCGTATGTGCCAGATTTAAGATATTCAACTTTCAAAGCTAAGTTGTAAAATATAATAATTTAAATCATTTTCGAGATGTTTCCCAGGTTTCGTTTCATTTATGACTAACTATAAAGTACGGTCCTGGTAAACGTTAGATGGTGTCTGATAGTGTTTTATAAGGCTAATTACATATTTCAACTAAATGAAGATCGTATGTGCCAGATTTAAGATATTCAACTTTCAAAGCTAAGTTGAACAATGTAATAATTTAAATCATTTTCGAGATGTTTCCCAGGTTTCGTTTCATTTATGACTAACTATAAAGTACGGTCCTGGTAAACGTTAGATGGTGTCTGATAGTGTTTTATAAGGCTAATTACATATTTCAACTAAATGAAGATCGTATATGCCAGATTTAAGATATTCAACTTTCAAAGCTAAGTTGAACAATGTAATAATTTAAATCATTTTCGAGATGTTTCCCAGGTTTCGTTTCATTTATGACTAGTTTAAAAAGCCGTTCCCAGTATACGCTAGACGGTTTCTGATAGTGTTCTATAAGGCTAATTACATATTTAACTTAAATGAAGATCGTATGTGCCAGATTTAAGATATTCAACTTTCAAAGCTAAGTTGAACAATGTAATAATTTAAATCATTTTCGAGATGTTTCCCAGGTTTCGTTTGATTTATGACTAGTTTAAAAAGCCGTTCCCAGTATACGCTAGACGGTTTCTGATAGTGTTCTATAAGGCTAATTACATATTTAATTTAAATGAAGATCGTATGTGCCAGATTTAAGATATTCAACTTTCAAAGCTAAGTTGAACAATATAATAATTTAAATCATTTTCGAGATGTTTCCCAGGTTTCGTTTCATTTATGACTAACTATAAAGTACGGTCCTGGTAAACGTTAGATGGTGTGTGATAGTGTTTTATAAGGCTAATTACATATTTCAACTAAATGAAGATCGTATGTGCCAGATTTAAGATATTCAACTTTCAAAGCTAAGTTGAACAATGTAATAATTTAAATCATTTTCGAGATGTTTCCCAGGTTTCGTTTCATTTATGACTAGTTTAAAAAGCCGTTCCCAGTATACGCTAGACGGTTTCTGATAGTGCTCTATAAGGCTAATTACATATTTAATTTAAATGAAGATCGTATGTGCCAGATTTAAGATATTCAACTTTCAAAGCTAAAATGAACAATGTAATAATTTAAATCATTTTCGAGATGTTTCCCAGGTTTTGTTTCATTTATGACTAATTTATATGGAAGTTCACGCTATACGCTAGATGGTTTATCATAGTATTTTATAAGGCTAATTACATATTTAAACTAAATGAAGATCGTATGTGCCAGATTTAAGATATTCAACTTTCAAAGCTAAGTTGAACAATGTAATAATTTAAATCATTTTCGAGATGTTTCCCTGGTTTCGTTTCATTTATGACTAGTTTAAAAAGCCGTTCCCAGTATACGCTAGACGGTTTCTGATAGTGTTCTATATGGCTAATTACATATTTAATTTAAATGAAGATCGTATGTGCCAGATTTAATATATTCAACTTTCAAAGCTAAGTTGGACAATGTAATAATTTAAATCATTTTCGAGATTCTCCTCAGGTTTCCTTTCACATATAACTAATTTATATGGAAGTTCACGCTTTACGCTAGATGGTTTATCATAGTATTTTATAGGGCTATTAACATATTTAAACTAAATGAAGATCGTATGTGCCAGATTTAAGATATTCAACTTTCAAAGCTAAGTTGAAAAATATAATAATTTAAATCATTTTCGAGATGTTTCCCAGGTTTCGTTTCATTTATGACTAACTATAAAGTACGGTCCTGGTAAACGTTAGATGGTGTCTGATAGTGTTTTATAAGGCTAATTACATATTTCAACTAAATGAAGATCGTATGTGCCAGATTTAAGATATTCAACTTTCAAAGCTAAGTTGAACAATGTAATAATTTAAATCATTTTCGAGATGTTTCCCAGGTTTTGTTTCATTTATGACTAACTATAAAGTACGGTCCTGGTAAACGTTAGATGGTGTCTGATAGTGTTTTATAAGGCTAATTACATATTTCAACTAAATGAAGATCGTATGTGCCAGATTTAAGATATTCAACTTTCAAAGCTAAGTTGAACAATGTAATAATTAAAATCATGTTCGAGATGTTTCCCAGGTTTCGTTTCATTTATGACTAGTTTAAAAGGCCGTTCCCAGTATACGCTAGACGGTTTCTGATAGTGTTCTATAAGGCTAATTACATATTTAAACTAAATGAAGATCGTATGTTCAACTTTCAAAGCTAAGTTGAACCATATAATAATTTAAATCATTTTCGAGATGTTTCCCAGGTTTTGTTTCATTTATGACTAATTTATATGGAAGTTCACGCTATACGCTAGATGGTTTATCATAGTATTTTATTGGGCTATTAACATATTTAAACTAAATGAAGATCGTATGTGCCAGATTTAAGATATTCAACTTTCAAAGCTAAGTTGAACAATATAATAATTTAAATCATTTTCGAGATGTTTCCCAGGTTTCGTTTCATTTATGACTAACTATAAAGTACGGTCCTGGTAAACGTTAGATGGTTTCTGATAGTGCTCTATTAGGCTAATTACATATTTAATTTAAATGAAGATCGTATGTGCCAGATTTAAGATATTCAACTTTCAAAGCTAAAATGAACAATGTAATAATTTAAATCATTTTCGAGATGTTTCCCAGGTTTTGTTTCATTTATGACTAATTTATATGGAAGTTCACGCTATACGCTAGATGGTTTATCATAGTATTTTATAAGGCTAATTACATATTTAAACTAAATGAAGATCGTATGTGCCAGATTTAAGATATTCAACTTTCAAAGCTAAGTTGAACAATGTAATAATTTAAATCATTTTCGAGATGTTTCCCAGGTTTCGTTTCATTTATGACTAGTTTAAAAAGCCGTTCCCAGTATACGCTAGACGGTTTCTGATAGTATTCTATAAGGCTAATTACATATTTAATTTAAATGAAGATCGTATGTGCCAGATTTAAGATATTCAACTTTCAAAGCTAAGTTGGACAATGTAATAATTTAAATCATTTTCGAGATGTTTCCCAGGTTTTGTTTCATTTATGACTAACTATAAAGTACGGTCCTGGTAAACGTTAGATGGTGTCTGATAGTGTTTTATAAGGCTAATTACATATTTCAACTAAATGAAGATCGTATGTGCCAGATTTAAGATATTCAACTTTCAAAGCTAAGTTGAACAATGTAATAATTAAAATCATGTTCGAGATGTTTCCCAGGTTTCGTTTCATTTATGACTAGTTTAAAAGGCCGTTCCCAGTATACGCTAGACGGTTTCTGATAGTGTTCTATAAGGCTAATTACATATTTAAACTAAATGAAGATCGTATATTCAACTTTCAAAGCTAAGTTGAACCATATAATAATTTAAATCATTTTCGAGATGTTTCCCAGGTTTTGTTTCATTTATGACTAATTTATATGGAAGTTCACGCTATACGCTAGATGGTTTATCATAGTATTTTATAGGGCTATTAACATATTTAAACTAAATGAAGATCGTACGTGCCAGATTTAAGATATTCAACTTTCAAAGCTAAGTTGAACAATATAATAATTTAAATCATTTTCGAGATGTTTCCCAGGTTTCGTTTCATTTATGACTAACTATAAAGTACGGTCCTGGTAAACGTTAGATGGTGTCTGATAGTGTTTTATAAGGCTAATTACATATTTCAACTAAATGAAGATCGTATGTGCCAGATTTAAGATATTCAACTTTCAAAGCTAAGTTGAACAATGTAATAATTAAAATCATGTTCGAGATGTTTCCCAGGTTTCGTTTCATTTATGACTAGTTTAAAAGGCCGTTCCCAGTATACGCTAGACGGTTTCTGATAGTGTTCTATAAGGCTAATTACATATTTAAACTAAATGAAGATCGTATGTTCAACTTTCAAAGCTAAGTTGAACCATATAATAATTTAAATCATTTTCGAGATGTTTCCCAGGTTTTGTTTCATTTATGACTAATTTATATGGAAGTTCACGCTATACGCTAGATGGTTTATCATAGTATTTTATTGGGCTATTAACATATTTAAACTAAATGAAGATCGTATGTGCCAGATTTAAGATATTCAACTTTCAAAGCTAAGTTGAACAATATAATAATTTAAATCATTTTCGAGATGTTTCCCAGGTTTCGTTTCATTTATGACTAACTATAAAGTACGGTCCTGGTAAACGTTAGATGGTTTCTGATAGTGCTCTATTAGGCTAATTACATATTTAATTTAAATGAAGATCGTATGTGCCAGATTTAAGATATTCAACTTTCAAAGCTAAAATGAACAATGTAATAATTTAAATCATTTTCGAGATGTTTCCCAGGTTTTGTTTCATTTATGACTAATTTATATGGAAGTTCACGCTATACGCTAGATGGTTTATCATAGTATTTTATAAGGCTAATTACATATTTAAACTAAATGAAGATCGTATGTGCCAGATTTAAGATATTCAACTTTCAAAGCTAAGTTGAACAATGTAATAATTTAAATCATTTTCGAGATGTTTCCCAGGTTTCGTTTCATTTATGACTAGTTTAAAAAGCCGTTCCCAGTATACGCTAGACGGTTTCTGATAGTATTCTATAAGGCTAATTACATATTTAATTTAAATGAAGATCGTATGTGCCAGATTTAAGATATTCAACTTTCAAAGCTAAGTTGGACAATGTAATAATTTAAATCATTTTCGAGATGTTTCCCAGGTTTTGTTTCATTTATGACTAACTATAAAGTACGGTCCTGGTAAACGTTAGATGGTGTCTGATAGTGTTT
This sequence comes from Phalangium opilio, assembly GCF_054372755.1. Classification (NCBI taxonomy): domain Eukaryota; kingdom Metazoa; phylum Arthropoda; class Arachnida; order Opiliones; family Phalangiidae; genus Phalangium; species Phalangium opilio. Next base: position 7,279,063 of record NW_028324180.1, on the reverse strand, counting down.
TATAAGGCTAATTACATATTTCAACTAAATGAAGATCGTATGTGCCAGATTTAAGATATTCAACTTTCAAAGCTAAGTTGAACAATGTAATAATTAAAATCATGTTCGAGATGTTTCCCAGGTTTCGTTTCATTTATGACTAGTTTAAAAGGCCGTTCCCAGTATACGCTAGACGGTTTCTGATAGTGTTCTATAAGGCTAATTACATATTTAAACTAAATGAAGATCGTATATTCAACTTTCAAAGCTAAGTTGAACCATATAATAATTTAAATCATTTTCGAGATGTTTCCCAGGTTTTGTTTCATTTATGACTAATTTATATGGAAGTTCACGCTATACGCTAGATGGTTTATCATAGTATTTTATAGGGCTATTAACATATTTAAACTAAATGAAGATCGTACGTGCCAGATTTAAGATATTCAACTTTCAAAGCTAAGTTGAACAATATAATAATTTAAATCATTTTCGAGATGTTTCCCAGGTTTCGTTTCATTTATGACTAACTATAAAGTACGGTCCTGGTAAACGTTAGATGGTGTCTGATAGTGTTTTATAAGGCTAATTACATATTTCAACTAAATGAAGATCGTATGTGCCAGATTTAAGATATTCAACTTTCAAAGCTAAGTTGAACAATGTAATAATTAAAATCATGTTCGAGATGTTTCCCAGGTTTCGTTTCATTTATGACTAGTTTAAAAGGCCGTTCCCAGTATACGCTAGACGGTTTCTGATAGTGTTCTATAAGGCTAATTACATATTTAAACTAAATGAAGATCGTATATTCAACTTTCAAAGCTAAGTTGAACCATATAGTAATTTAAATCATTTTCGAGATGTTTCCCAGGTTTTGTTTCATTTATGACTAATTTATATGGAAGTTCACGCTATACGCTAGATGGTTTATAATAGTATTTTATTGGGCTATTAACATATTTAAACTAAATGAAGATCGTATGTGCCAGATTTAAGATCTTCAACTTTCAAAGCTAAGTTGAACAATATAATAATTTAAATCATTTTCGATATGTTTCCCAGGTTTCGTTTCATTTATGACTAACTATAAAGTACGGTCCTGGTAAACGTTAGATGGTTTCTGATAGTGCTCTATTAGGCTAATTACATATTTAATTTAAATGAAGATCGTATGTGCCAGATTTAAGATATTCAACTTTCAAAGCTAAAATGAACAATGTAATAATTTAAATCATTTTCGAGATGTTTCCCAGGTTTTGTTTCATTTATGACTAATTTATATGGAAGTTCACGCTATACGCTAGATGGTTTATCATAGTATTTTATAAGGCTAATTACATATTTAAACTAAATGAAGATCGTATGTGCCAGATTTAAGATATTCAACTTTCAAAGCTAAGTTGAACAATGTAATAATTTAAATCATTTTCGAGATGTTTCCCAGGTTTCGTTTCATTTATGACTAGTTTAAAAAGCCGTTCCCAGTATACGCTAGACGGTTTCTGATAGTGTTCTATAAGGCTAATTACATATTTAATTTAAATGAAGATCGTATGTGCCAGATTTAAGATATTCAACTTTCAAAGCTAAGTTGGACAATGTAATAATTTAAATCATTTTCGAGATTCTCCTCAGGTTTCCTTTCACATATGACTAATTTATATGGAAGTTCACGCTTTACGCTAGATGGTTTATCATAGTATTTTATAGGGCTATTAACATATTTAAACTAAATGGAGATCGTATGTGCCAGATTTAAGATATTCAACTTTCAAAGCTAAGTTGAAAAATATAATAATTTAAATCATTTTCGAGATGTTTCCCAGGTTTCGTTTCATTTATGACTAACTATAAAGTACGGTCCTGGTAAACGTTAGATGGTGTCTGATAGTGTTTTATAAGGCTAATTACATATTTCAACTAAATGAAGATCGTATGTGCCAGATTTAAGATATTCAACTTTCAAAGCTAAGTTGAACAATGTAATAATTTAAATCATTTTCGAGATGTTTCCCAGGTTTCGTTTCATTTATGACTAACTATAAAGTACGGTCCTGGTAAACGTTAGATGGTGTCTGATAGTGTTTTATAAGGCTAATTACATATTTCAACTAAATGAAGATCGTATGTGCCAGATTTAAGATATTCAACTTTCAAAGCTAAGTTGAACAATGTAATAATTTAAATCATTTTCGAGATGTTTCCCAGGTTTCGTTTCATTTATGACTAGTTTAAAAAGCCGTTCCCAGTATACGCTAGACGGTTTCTGATAGTATTCTATAAGGCTAATTACATATTTAATTTAAATGAAGATCGTATGTGCCAGATTTAAGATATTCAACTTTCAAAGCTAAGTTGGACAATGTAATAATTTAAATCATTTTCGAGATGTTTCCCAGGTTTTGTTTCATTTATGACTAACTATAAAGTACGGTCCTGGTAAACGTTAGATGGTGTCTGATAGTGTTTTATAAGGCTAATTACATATTTCAACTAAATGAAGATCGTATGTGCCAGATTTAAGATATTCAACTTTCAAAGCTAAGTTGAACAATGTAATAATTAAAATCATGTTCGAGATGTTTCCCAGGTTTCGTTTCATTTATGACTAGTTTAAAAGGCCGTTCCCAGTATACGCTAGACGGTTTCTGATAGTGTTCTATAAGGCTAATTACATATTTAAACTAAATGAAGATCGTATATTCAACTTTCAAAGCTAAGTTGAACCATATAATAATTTAAATCATTTTCGAGATGTTTCCCAGGTTTTGTTTCATTTATGACTAATTTATATGGAAGTTCACGCTATACGCTAGATGGTTTATCATAGTATTTTATAGGGCTATTAACATATTTAAACTAAATGAAGATCGTACGTGCCAGATTTAAGATATTCAACTTTCAAAGCTAAGTTGAACAATATAATAATTTAAATCATTTTCGAGATGTTTCCCAGGTTTCGTTTCATTTATGACTAACTATAAAGTACGGTCCTGGTAAACGTTAGATGGTGTCTGATAGTGTTTTATAAGGCTAATTACATATTTCAACTAAATGAAGATCGTATGTGCCAGATTTAAGATATTCAACTTTCAAAGCTAAGTTGAACAATGTAATAATTAAAATCATGTTCGAGATGTTTCCCAGGTTTCGTTTCATTTATGACTAGTTTAAAAGGCCGTTCCCAGTATACGCTAGACGGTTTCTGATAGTGTTCTATAAGGCTAATTACATATTTAAACTAAATGAAGATCGTATATTCAACTTTCAAAGCTAAGTTGAACCATATAGTAATTTAAATCATTTTCGAGATGTTTCCCAGGTTTTGTTTCATTTATGACTAATTTATATGGAAGTTCACGCTATACGCTAGATGGTTTATAATAGTATTTTATTGGGCTATTAACATATTTAAACTAAATGAAGATCGTATGTGCCAGATTTAAGATATTCAACTTTCAAAGCTAAGTTGAACAATATAATAATTTAAATCATTTTCGATATGTTTCCCAGGTTTCGTTTCATTTATGACTAACTATAAAGTACGGTCCTGGTAAACGTTAGATGGTTTCTGATAGTGCTCTATTAGGCTAATTACATATTTAATTTAAATGAAGATCGTATGTGCCAGATTTAAGATATTCAACTTTCAAAGCTAAAATGAACAATGTAATAATTTAAATCATTTTCGAGATGTTTCCCAGGTTTTGTTTCATTTATGACTAATTTATATGGAAGTTCACGCTATACGCTAGATGGTTTATCATAGTATTTTATAAGGCTAATTACATATTTAAACTAAATGAAGATCGTATGTGCCAGATTTAAGATATTCAACTTTCAAAGCTAAGTTGAACAATGTAATAATTTAAATCATTTTCGAGATGTTTCCCAGGTTTCGTTTCATTTATGACTAGTTTAAAAAGCCGTTCCCAGTATACGCTAGACGGTTTCTGATAGTGTTCTATAAGGCTAATTACATATTTAATTTAAATGAAGATCGTATGTGCCAGATTTAAGATATTCAACTTTCAAAGCTAAGTTGGACAATGTAATAATTTAAATCATTTTCGAGATTCTCCTCAGGTTTCCTTTCACATATGACTAATTTATATGGAAGTTCACGCTTTACGCTAGATGGTTTATCATAGTATTTTATAGGGCTATTAACATATTTAAACTAAATGGAGATCGTATGTGCCAGATTTAAGATATTCAACTTTCAAAGCTAAGTTGAAAAATATAATAATTTAAATCATTTTCGAGATGTTTCCCAGGTTTCGTTTCATTTATGACTAACTATAAAGTACGGTCCTGGTAAACGTTAGATGGTGTCTGATAGTGTTTTATAAGGCTAATTACATATTTCAACTAAATGAAGATCGTATGTGCCAGATTTAAGATATTCAACTTTCAAAGCTAAGTTGAACAATGTAATAATTTAAATCATTTTCGAGATGTTTCCCAGGTTTCGTTTCATTTATGACTAACTATAAAGTACGGTCCTGGTAAACGTTAGATGGTGTCTGATAGTGTTTTATAAGGCTAATTACATATTTCAACTAAATGAAGATCGTATGTGCCAGATTTAAGATATTCAACTTTCAAAGCTAAGTTGAACAATGTAATAATTTAAATCATTTTCGAGATGTTTCCCAGGTTTCGTTTCATTTATGACTAGTTTAAAAAGCCGTTCCCAGTATACGCTAGACGGTTTCTGATAGTGTTCTATAAGGCTAATTACATATTTAATTTAAATGAAGATCGTATGTGCCAGATTTAAGATATTCAACTTTCAAAGCTAAGTTGGACAATGTAATAATTTAAATCATTTTCGAGATTCTCCTCAGGTTTCCTTTCACATATGACTAATTTATATGGAAGTTCACGCTTTACGCTAGATGGTTTATCATAGTATTTTATAGGGCTATTAACATATTTAAACTAAATGAAGATCGTATGAGCCAGATTTAAGATATTCAACTTTCAAAGCTAAGTTGAAAAATATAATAATTTAAATCATTTTCGAGATGTTTCCCAGGTTTCGTTTCATTTATGACTAACTATAAAGTACGGTCCTGGTAAACGTTAGATGGTGTCTGATAGTGTTTTATAAGGCTAATTACATATTTCAACTAAATGAAGATCGTATGTGCCAGATTTAAGATATTCAACTTTCAAAGCTAAGTTGAACAATGTAATAATTTAAATCATTTTCGAGATGTTTCCCAGGTTTTGTTTCATTTATGACTAACTATAAAGTACGGTCCTGGTAAACGTTAGATGGTGTCTGATAGTGTTTTATAAGGCTAATTACATATTTCAACTAAATGAAGATCGTATGTGCCAGATTTAAGATATTCAACTTTCAAAGCTAAGTTGAACAATGTAATAATTTAAATCATTTTCGAGATGTTTCCCAGGTTTTGTTTCATTTATAACTTATTGTTAAGGACGGTCCTGGTGTACGCTAGATGTTTTCTGATACCGTTTTATAGGGCTAATAACATATTTAAACTAAATGAAGATCGCATGTGCTAGATTTAAGATATTCAACTTTCAATGCTAAGCTGAACAATGTAATAATTTAAATCATTTTCGAGATGTTTCCCAGGTTTCGTTTCATTTATGACTAGTTTAAAAAGCCGTTCCCAGTATACGCTAGACGGTTTCTGATAGTGTTCTATAAGGCTAATTACATATTTAATTTAAATGAAGATCGTATATGCCAGATTTAAGATATTCAACTTTCAAAGCTAAGTTGGACAATGTAATAATTTAAATCATTTTCGAGATTCTCCTCAGGTTTCCTTTCACATATGACTAATTTATATGGAAGTTCATGGTATACGCTAGACGGTTTCTGATAGTGGTTTTATAAGGCTAATTACATATTTAAACTAAATGAAGATCGTATGTGCCAGCTTTAAGATATTCAACTTTCAAAGCTAAGTTGAACAATGTAATAATTAAAATCATGTTCGAGATGTTTCCCAGGTTTCGTTTCATTTATGACTAGTTTAAAAGGCCGTTCCCAGTATACGCTAGACGGTTTCTGATAGTGTTCTATAAGGCTAATTACATATTTAAACTAAATGAAGATCGTATATTCAACTTTCAAAGCTAAGTTGAACCATATAATAATTTAAATCATTTTCGAGATGTTTCCCAGGTTTTGTTTCATTTATGACTAATTTATATGGAAGTTCACGCTATGCGCTAGATGGTTTATCATAGTATTTTATAGGGCTATTAACATATTTAAACTAAATGAAGATCGTACGTGCCAGATTTAAGATATTCAACTTTCAAAGCTAAGTTGAACAATATAATAATTTAAATCATTTTCGAGATGTTTCCCAGGTTTCGTTTCATTTATGACTAACTATAAAGTACGGTCCTGGTAAACGTTAGATGGTGTCTGATAGTGTTTTATAAGGCTAATTACATATTTCAACTAAATGAAGATCGTATGTGCCAGATTTAAGATATTCAACTTTCAAAGCTAAGTTGAACAATGTAATAATTTAAATCATTTTCGAGATGTTTCCCAGGTTTTGTTTCATTTATAACTTATTGTTAAGGACGGTCCTGGTGTACGCTAGATGTTTTCTGATACCGTTTTATAGGGCTAATAACATATTTAAACTAAATGAAGATCGCATGTGCTAGATTTAAGATATTCAACTTTCAATGCTAAGCTGAACAATGTAATAATTTAAATCATTTTCGAGATGTTTCCCAGGTTTCGTTTCATTTATGACTTATTATAAAGGACGGTCCTGGTATACGTTAGATGGTTTCTGATAGTGTTCTATAAGGCTAATTACATATTTAATTTAAATGAAGATCGTATGTGCCAGATTTAAGATATTCAACTTTCAAAGCTAAGTTGGACAATGTAATAATTTAAATCATTTTCGAGATTCTCCTCAGGTTTCCTTTCACATATGACTAATTTATATGGAAGTTCACGCTTTACGCTAGATGGTTTATCATAGTATTTTATAGGGCTATTAACATATTTAAACTAAATGGAGATCGTATGTGCCAGATTTAAGATATTCAACTTTCAAAGCTAAGTTGAAAAATATAATAATTTAAATCATTTTCGAGATGTTTCCCAGGTTTCGTTTCATTTATGACTAACTATAAAGTACGGTCCTGGTAAACGTTAGATGGTGTCTGATAGTGTTTTATAAGGCTAATTACATATTTCAACTAAATGAAGATCGTATGTGCCAGATTTAAGATATTCAACTTTCAAAGCTAAGTTGAACAATGTAATAATTTAAATCATTTTCGAGATGTTTCCCAGGTTTCGTTTCATTTATGACTAACTATAAAGTACGGTCCTGGTAAACGTTAGATGGTGTCTGATAGTGTTTTATAAGGCTAATTACATATTTCAACTAAATGAAGATCGTATGTGCCAGATTTAAGATATTCAACTTTCAAAGCTAAGTTGAACAATGTAATAATTTAAATCATTTTCGAGATGTTTCCCAGGTTTCGTTTCATTTATGACTAGTTTAAAAAGCCGTTCCCAGTATACGCTAGACGGTTTCTGATAGTGCTCTATAAGGCTAATTACATATTTAATTTAAATGAAGATCGTATGTGCCAGATTTAAGATATTCAACTTTCAAAGCTAAAATGAACAATGTAATAATTTAAATCATTTTCGAGATGTTTCCCAGGTTTTGTTTCATTTATGACTAATTTATATGGAAGTTCACGCTATACGCTAGATGGTTTATCATAGTATTTTATAAGGCTAATTACATATTTAAACTAAATGAAGATCGTATGTGCCAGATTTAAGATATTCAACTTTCAAAGCTAAGTTGAACAATGTAATAATTTAAATCATTTTCGAGATGTTTCCCAGGTTTCGTTTCATTTATGACTAGTTTAAAAAGCCGTTCCCAGTATACGCTAGACGGTTTCTGATAGTGTTCTATAAGGCTAATTACATATTTAATTTAAATGAAGATCGTATGTGCCAGATTTAAGATATTCAACTTTCAAAGCTAAGTTGGACAATGTAATAATTTAAATCATTTTCGAGATTCTCCTCAGGTTTCCTTTCACATATGACTAATTTATATGGAAGTTCACGCTTTACGCTAGATGGTTTATCATAGTATTTTATAGGGCTATTAACATATTTAAACTAAATGAAGATCGTATGTGCCAGATTTAAGATATTCAACTTTCAAAGCTAAGTTGAAAAATATAATAATTTAAATCATTTTCGAGATGTTTCCCAGGTTTCGTTTCATTTATGACTAACTATAAAGTACGGTCCTGGTAAACGTTAGATGGTGTCTGATAGTGTTTTATAAGGCTAATTACATATTTCAACTAAATGAAGATCGTATGTGCCAGATTTAAGATATTCAACTTTCAAAGCTAAGTTGAACAATGTAATAATTTAAATCATTTTCGAGATGTTTCCCAGGTTTTGTTTCATTTATGACTAACTATAAAGTACGGTCCTGGTAAACGTTAGATGGTGTCTGATAGTGTTTTATAAGGCTAATTACATATTTCAACTAAATGAAGATCGTATGTGCCAGATTTAAGATATTCAACTTTCAAAGCTAAGTTGAACAATGTAATAATTTAAATCATTTTCGAGATGTTTCCCAGGTTTTGTTTCATTTATAACTTATTGTTAAGGACGGTCCTGGTGTACGCTAGATGTTTTCTGATACCGTTTTATAGGGCTAATAACATATTTAAACTAAATGAAGATCGCATGTGCTAGATTTAAGATATTCAACTTTCAATGCTAAGCTGAACAATGTAATAATTTAAATCATTTTCGAGATGTTTCCCAGGTTTCGTTTCATTTATGACTAGTTTAAAAAGCCGTTCCCAGTATACGCTAGACGGTTTCTGATAGTGTTCTATAAGGCTAATTACATATTTAATTTAAATGAAGATCGTATATGCCAGATTTAAGATATTCAACTTTCAAAGCTAAGTTGGACAATGTAATAATTTAAATCATTTTCGAGATTCTCCTCAGGTTTCCTTTCACATATGACTAATTTATATGGAAGTTCATGGTATACGCTAGACGGTTTCTGATAGTGGTTTTATAAGGCTAATTACATATTTAAACTAAATGAAGATCGTATGTGCCAGATTTAAGATATTCAACTTTCAAAGCTAAGTTGAACAATGTAATAATTAAAATCATGTTCGAGATGTTTCCCAGGTTTCGTTTCATTTATGACTAGTTTAAAAGGCCGTTCCCAGTATACGCTAGACGGTTTCTGATAGTGTTCTATAAGGCTAATTACATATTTAAACTAAATGAAGATCGTATATTCAACTTTCAAAGCTAAGTTGAACCATATAATAATTTAAATCATTTTCGAGATGTTTCCCAGGTTTTGTTTCATTTATGACTAATTTATATGGAAGTTCACGCTATGCGCTAGATGGTTTATCATAGTATTTTATAGGGCTATTAACATATTTAAACTAAATGAAGATCGTACGTGCCAGATTTAAGATATTCAACTTTCAAAGCTAAGTTGAACAATATAATAATTTAAATCATTTTCGAGATGTTTCCCAGGTTTCGTTTCATTTATGACTAACTATAAAGTACGGTCCTGGTAAACGTTAGATGGTGTCTGATAGTGTTTTATAAGGCTAATTACATATTTCAACTAAATGAAGATCGTATGTGCCAGATTTAAGATATTCAACTTTCAAAGCTAAGTTGAACAATGTAATAATTTAAATCATTTTCGAGATGTTTCCCAGGTTTTGTTTCATTTATAACTTATTGTTAAGGACGGTCCTGGTGTACGCTAGATGTTTTCTGATACCGTTTTATAGGGCTAATAACATATTTAAACTAAATGAAGATCGCATGTGCTAGATTTAAGATATTCAACTTTCAATGCTAAGCTGAACAATGTAATAATTTAAATCATTTTCGAGATGTTTCCCAGGTTTCGTTTCATTTATGACTTATTATAAAGGACGGTCCTGGTATACGTTAGATGGTTTCTGATAGTGTTCTATAAGGCTAATTACATATTTAATTTAAATGAAGATCGTATGTGCCAGATTTAAGATATTCAACTTTCAAAGCTAAGTTGGACAATGTAATAATTTAAATCATTTTCGAGATTCTCCTCAGGTTTCCTTTCACATATGACTAATTTATATGGAAGTTCACGCTTTACGCTAGATGGTTTATCATAGTATTTTATAGGGCTATTAACATATTTAAACTAAATGGAGATCGTATGTGCCAGATTTAAGATATTCAACTTTCAAAGCTAAGTTGAAAAATATAATAATTTAAATCATTTTCGAGATGTTTCCCAGGTTTCGTTTCATTTATGACTAACTATAAAGTACGGTCCTGGTAAACGTTAGATGGTGTCTGATAGTGTTTTATAAGGCTAATTACATATTTCAACTAAATGAAGATCGTATGTGCCAGATTTAAGATATTCAACTTTCAAAGCTAAGTTGAACAATGTAATAATTTAAATCATTTTCGAGATGTTTCCCAGGTTTCGTTTCATTTATGACTAACTATAAAGTACGGTCCTGGTAAACGTTAGATGGTGTCTGATAGTGTTTTATAAGGCTAATTACATATTTCAACTAAATGAAGATCGTATGTGCCAGATTTAAGATATTCAACTTTCAAAGCTAAGTTGAACAATGTAATAATTTAAATCATTTTCGAGATGTTTCCCAGGTTTCGTTTCATTTATGACTAGTTTAAAAAGCCGTTCCCAGTATACGCTAGACGGTTTCTGATAGTGCTCTATAAGGCTAATTACATATTTAATTTAAATGAAGATCGTATGTGCCAGATTTAAGATATTCAACTTTCAAAGCTAAAATGAACAATGTAATAATTTAAATCATTTTCGAGATGTTTCCCAGGTTTTGTTTCATTTATGACTAATTTATATGGAAGTTCACGCTATACGCTAGATGGTTTATCATAGTATTTTATAAGGCTAATTACATATTTAAACTAAATGAAGATCGTATGTGCCAGATTTAAGATATTCAACTTTCAAAGCTAAGTTGAACAATGTAATAATTTAAATCATTTTCGAGATGTTTCCCAGGTTTCGTTTCATTTATGACTAGTTTAAAAAGCCGTTCCCAGTATACGCTAGACGGTTTCTGATAGTGTTCTATAAGGCTAATTACATATTTAATTTAAATGAAGATCGTATGTGCCAGATTTAAGATATTCAACTTTCAAAGCTAAAATGAACAATGTAATAATTTAAATCATTTTCGAGATGTTTCCCAGGTTTTGTTTCATTTATGACTAATTTATATGGAAGTTCACGCTATACGCTAGATGGTTTATCATAGTATTTTATAAGGCTAATTACATATTTAAACTAAATGAAGATCGTATGTGCCAGATTTAAGATATTCAACTTTCAAAGCTAAGTTGAACAATGTAATAATTTAAATCATTTTCGAGATGTTTCCCAGGTTTCGTTTCATTTATGACTAGTTTAAAAAGCCGTTCCCAGTATACGCTAGACGGTTTCTGATAGTGTTCTATAAGGCTAATTACATATTTAATTTAAATGAAGATCGTATGTGCCAGATTTAAGATATTCAACTTTCAAAGCTAAGTTGGACAATGTAATAATTTAAATCATTTTCGAGATTCTCCTCAGGTTTCCTTTCACATATGACTAATTTATATGGAAGTTCACGCTTTACGCTAGATGGTTTATCATAGTATTTTATAGGGCTATTAACATATTTAAACTAAATGAAGATCGTATGTGCCAGATTTAAGATATTCAACTTTCAAAGCTAAGTTGAAAAATATAATAATTTAAATCATTTTCGAGATGTTTCCCAGGTTTCGTTTCATTTATGACTAACTATAAAGTACGGTCCTGGTAAACGTTAGATGGTGTCTGATAGTGTTTTATAAGGCTAATTACATATTTCAACTAAATGAAGATCGTATGTGCCAGATTTAAGATATTCAACTTTCAAAGCTAAGTTGAACAATGTAATAATTTAAATCATTTTCGAGATGTTTCCCAGGTTTTGTTTCATTTATGACTAACTATAAAGTACGGTCCTGGTAAACGTTAGATGGTGTCTGATAGTGTTTTATAAGGCTAATTACATATTTCAACTAAATGAAGATCGTATGTGCCAGATTTAAGATATTCAACTTTCAAAGCTAAGTTGAACAATGTAATAATTTAAATCATTTTCGAGATGTTTCCCAGGTTTTGTTTCATTTATAACTTATTGTTAAGGACGGTCCTGGTGTACGCTAGATGTTTTCTGATACCGTTTTATAGGGCTAATAACATATTTAAACTAAATGAAGATCGCATGTGCTAGATTTAAGATATTCAACTTTCAATGCTAAGCTGAACAATGTAATAATTTAAATCATTTTCGAGATGTTTCCCAGGTTTCGTTTCATTTATGACTAGTTTAAAAAGCCGTTCCCAGTATACGCTAGACGGTTTCTGATAGTGTTCTATAAGGCTAATTACATATTTAATTTAAATGAAGATCGTATATGCCAGATTTAAGATATTCAACTTTCAAAGCTAAGTTGGACAATGTAATAATTTAAATCATTTTCGAGACTCTCCTCAGGTTTCCTTTCACATATGACTAATTTATATGGAAGTTCATGGTATACGCTAGACGGTTTCTGATAGTGGTTTTATAAGGCTAATTACATATTTAAACTAAATGAAGATCGTATAAGCCAGATTTAAGATATTCAACTTTCAAAGCTAAGTTGAACAATGTAATAATTAAAATCATGTTCGAGATGTTTCCCAGGTTTCGTTTCATTTATGACTAGTTTAAAAGGCCGTTCCCAGTATACGCTAGACGGTTTCTGATAGTGTTCTATAAGGCTAATTACATATTTAAACTAAATGAAGATCGTATATTCAACTTTCAAAGCTAAGTTGAACCATATAATAATTTAAATCATTTTCGAGATGTTTCCCAGGTTTTGTTTCATTTATGACTAATTTATATGGAAGTTCACGCTATGCGCTAGATGGTTTATCATAGTATTTTATAGGGCTATTAACATATTTAAACTAAATGAAGATCGTACGTGCCAGATTTAAGATATTCAACTTTCAAAGCTAAGTTGAACAATATAATAATTTAAATCATTTTCGAGATGTTTCCCAGGTTTCGTTTCATTTATGACTAACTATAAAGTACGGTCCTGGTAAACGTTAGATGGTGTCTGATAGTGTTTTATAAGGCTAATTACATATTTCAACTAAATGAAGATCGTATGTGCCAGATTTAAGATATTCAACTTTCAAAGCTAAGTTGAACAATGTAATAATTTAAATCATTTTCGAGATGTTTCCCAGGTTTTGTTTCATTTATAACTTATTGTTAAGGACGGTCCTGGTGTACGCTAGATGTTTTCTGATACCGTTTTATAGGGCTAATAACATATTTAAACTAAATGAAGATCGCATGTGCTAGATTTAAGATATTCAACTTTCAATGCTAAGCTGAACAATGTAATAATTTAAATCATTTTCGAGATGTTTCCCAGGTTTCGTTTCATTTATGACTTATTATAAAGGACGGTCCTGGTATACGTTAGATGGTTTCTGATAGTGTTTTATAAGGCTAATTACATATTTCAACTAAATGAAGATCGTATGTGCCAGATTTAAGATATTCAACTTTCAAAGCTAAAATGAACAATGTAATAATTTAAATCATTTTCGAGATTCTTCTCAGGTTTCCTTTCATTTATGACTAATTTATATGGAAGTTCACGCTATACGCTAGATGGTTTATCATAGTATTTTATAAGGCTAATTACATATTTAAACTAAATGAAGATCGTATGGGCCAGATTTAAGATATTCAACTTTCAAAGCTCAGTTGAACCATATAATAATTTAAATCATTTTCGAGATGTTTCCCAGGTTTTGTTTCATTTATGACTAATTTATATGGAAGTTCACGCTATACGCTAGATGGTTTATCATAGTATTTTATAGGGCTATTAACATATTTAAACTAAATGAAGATCGTATGTGCCAGATTTAAGATATTCAACTTTCAAAGCTAATTTGACCAATGTAATAATTTAAATCATTTTCGACATGTTTCCCAGGTTTCGTTTCATTTATGACTAATTATAAAGGACGGTCCTGGTATACGTTAGATGGTGTCTGATAGTGTTTTATAAGGCTAATTACATATTTAAACTAAATGAAGATCGTATGTGCCAGATTTAAGATATTCGACTTTCAAAGCTAAAATGAACAATGTAATAATTTAAATCATTTTCGAGATGTTTCCCAGGTTTCGTTTCATTTATGACTTATTATAAAGGACGGTCCTGGTATACGCTAGATGGTTTCTGACAATGTTTTATAAGGCTATTAACATATTTAAACTAAATGAAGATCGTATGTTCCAGATTTAAGATATTCAACTTTCAATGCTAAGCTGAACAATGTAATAATTTAAATCATTTTCGAGATGTTTCCCAGGTTTTGTGTCATTTAGGACTAATTATTAAGGACGGTCCTGGTATATAATTTTATATAACATTCAAATACTTTCCAATAGTTCAATGTACATTGAAAACTGAAATAGTAGAGAGTGTGTCCGAGTCGTTTTATCTCTGATAGAACAAAACTAAAGTTGCATAGATTTTCGAAGGCTTCTTAGACCATTCTTGAGTGAGACGTGCAATATTGCATACCCTCTTAATTTTATATAACATTAAAATATTTTCCAAAAGTTCAATGTTTATTGAAAACTGAAATAGTTGAGAATGTTTCCGAGTCGAGACCACCTCTGATACAACAAAACCAAAGTTGCATAGGTTTTTGAAGGCTTCCTAGACCATTCTTGAGTGCGACGTGCATTATTGCATACCCTCTTAATTTTATATACAATTCAAATATTTTCCAAAATTTTAATGTTAAGTGAAAACTGAAAAAGTTGAGAGTGTTTCCGAGTCGGGACCACCTTTGACTTAACATAACCAAAGTTGCATAGATTTTCAAACGCTTCTTAGACCATTCTTGAGTGCGACGTGCAATATTGCATACCCTCTTAATTTTGTATAACATTGAAATATTTTCCAAAAGTTCAATATTTATTGAAAACTGAAATAGTTGAGAATGTGTCCGAGTCGTTACCATCTCTGATAGAACAAAACTAAAGTTGCATAGTTTTTCGAAGGCTTCTTGGACCATTCTTGAGCGCGACGTGCAATATATGTATCTGTAACTGTATTCCTCTTAATTTTATATAACACATAAATATTTTGCAAAAGATCAATGTACATTGTAAACCGAAATAGTTGAAAATGTGTCCGAGTCGGGACCACCACTGATAGGAAAAAACCAAAGTTGCAAAGATTTTCGGAGGCTTCTTAGACCATTCTTGAGTGTTACGGGCAGTATTGCATACCTTCTTAATATTATGTAACATTGAAATATTTTCCTAAAGTTCAATGTTTATTGAAAACTGAAATAGTTGAGAATGTGTCCGAGTCGGGACCACCCCTGATACAACAAAACCAAAGTTGCATAGATTTTCGAAGGCTTCTTAGACCATTCTGGATTGCGACGTGCAATATTGCATACTCTCATAATTTTATAAAACATTCAAATATTTTCCAAAAGTTCAATGTACATTGAAAACTGAAATAGTTGAGATTGTGTCTAGTGCTTAAAATTTTGATCTGTTTCATCATTTATGACATCTGATAGCGATATCTGTTCCGTAAAATTGTCAACAGTTCATTGAAAGTCATATTCACTTTCAGTTATAAAATCCGATCTGATAAGAAGGATGTTAGTCAACACCCTTGTGGTATCTGACCGATCTATGCTCAGATATTTTTTTTATGTAACAGGTAGCGGTTTTGTAGTTTTAGATACTAATTTTGTACACACTTTCTACTTAAACATGAACTCTATAGTTAATTAGTCAAGACTAATTGTGTTTCGATAAATCTTCGCATACGATAAGAACTTTTCACAACCACTCAATTTATGACATCTTTATTAAGAAGGCGTAACAAAACAAAATGAAACGAAGTAGTGATTTAGACTAGATTGCCGCCTGGTCAATCGTCGTCCACCATTCCTTCAGACACATCGCCGCACAAATAGTTTCCGGCTTCAAGGAGCAACGCTTTGCTCGTACCAAATCACTTCCTTCGGAAAAGATTCTCTCCGGAGGTACAGATGACCCCTGTATAGCAAGAAAATCCCTGGCCATCTTTCCAACCTACTGGTACTCAATCTCATGGACCAGTAAGTGGTTGAATGGTTTAACATTGACTAATGGTCATTAGTAAGTCACACCCACGTTACCTTCCACCATTGCATTATGTCAGTGTGGGGTGGCACCACATCTGCTTTCAAATACCTCTGCAATTCAGCACTGTTGTTATTTGACGCAAGAACGACTCTGGGATTAACTGGTTATAAACTCTTTATTAAGTTAATTAAAACATTTAAGTTAATTTCCGGGAACGCTACTAACAACCGATAACTGGGAACTGATCAACTGTGAACTGACTTTGAGAACTGACAAACGTTATCGGAATGTTATCCGGTTATATAGTTAAGGCATCGCGATAAAAAATAAAGATTACAAGAATGACCGCGATGCATAAAAAACATAAGTATAGAAAATAGAATCTGGATATAGATAAAAAACAACCGGTATTATCTCTAATTTACAACAGTCCCTCTTAATATCGGTGGTTTCAATCTTCTATCCAGGGGGTGGTCATTTAATTATTTCCAGTCCAAGGGCTTTGACGCAGAGGAGATGCTTCGGACGGAACAGGCTCTTCGTACAGATGTCAGCTGGCATTTCCTCTGTTGGTTGATACCGCAAGGCTATATGTCCCTGGTCGTAGGTGTCTCGAATGAAGTGGTGCCGGATATCAATGTGCTTCGTTCTGGCATGGAAAACAGGATTCTGAACGAGTTTCTGGGCACCCTGGTTGTCGTTGTACAGCTCGATCGCCGGAACTGATACTCCAAGTTCGTTGAGAAGTCCTTTGAGATATATGGCTTCTTTGGTTGCGTCGGACATTGCCATATATTCTGCTTCTGTACTGGACAAGGCAACAGTTCGCTGTTTCCGGGCTTCCCAGGATACTGCAGCGCCGGCTAGTTTGAAGACATATCCAGTAAATGACTTCCTATCTTTCGGACAGCCTCCGTAGTCTGCATCAACGAAACCCTGGATTGGCAATCCGGTCTTCCGATAAAGCAACCCATGATGAAGAGTTCCCTTCAGGTATCTCAGAACTCTTTTCCCGGCAATCCAATGAGTTTCGTCATAACTTGTGTTGAACTGGCTCAATGCGCTGACTGAATACGCCATATCCGGTCGTGATGACACTACCAGGTACATGAGAGAGCCGACCAGAGATTGATACGGGATACGACTGATCTCTTCTGCTACTGGGTGTTCTGGACTTTGCAACTTGTTGTTGGCATCCATTGGAGTCGCTATTGTTTTGGAATCTTGCATGTTGAAACGTTCCAGGACCGTTTCTGCATATTTCGCTTGGGAAATCCGGATGGTATTTTGTTTTAGATCTTGGTGAAATTCCATTCCGAGACAGTGATGGATTGGCCCCAGGTCCTTCATATCGAATTTTCTCCCAAGTTCAAGCTTTACATCAGTCATCCAATCCGGGTTGTTGCTTGCAAGGATCAGATCATCTACATAGACTCCAATGATCATAACATCTTCCGCGACTCGTAAAACGTATAAGCAGGGGTCGCTCTTCAATGGTGTCATTCCAATTTCCGAAAGTCTTTGATGTAACTTCTTGTACCATTGGCGGCCCGATTGTTTTAAGCCGTAGAGGGATTTCTTGATGCGACAGACTTTATGTCCCTCTTCTTCCAGGTCGCTGGCCCATTTCTTTGCTCTGGCAATGATAGACTTGTCGAACCGGGTTGACTTGACGATTTCTTCGAGGGATTCTGTTAATCCTTCCGGGACGACCATATATATTTCCTCCTCGAGTTCGCCATTAAGATAAGCCGTGACGACATCCATTTGGTGGACTTCCAAACCGATTTCCACAGCAAGGGCCATAAGCAGTCTTATGGAGCTGGATCTAATGACGGGTGCGAATGTCTCTTGGTAGTCGGTCTCTGGGCAAAACCTTTCGCTACGAGCCTGGCTTTCCTCTTCTCTACTTCTCCGCTGGGTAAGTATTTCGTTCGGAAGACGAGACGATTTCCAAGGACCTTCTGGTTTACCGGACATTCAACGATGTCCCAGGTTTCGCACTTGATAAGCGAAACGAACTCTTCCGTTACTGCTTTCTTCCAATCGTTTGCGTACGGAGAAGCCAGGGCTTGCTTCAAGGACAAAGGTTCTGATAAGATGGCTAGGTTTGCTGACTCATCGGACAGGGTTTCTTGCTCGTCAGTAGCCTCTTCAGTAGACTCATCTGAGGCGTTCGGAATCATGTTGAACCTTTTCTTCGGTCGTCCGGGTGCTCCAGTTCTTATTTACTTCGGTCTGCCAGGACCTTTCTTCAGAACGAGGGTTTCTGAGGGTTCTTCGAAGACGTCCTCGTTTTCCTGGGCATTAGGTTCTTCCGGGGTTTCATCTTTGAACTCCTTTTTGACTTCTTTGAATTCTTCTCTTCCTGGCGGTTTTACAGCGTGTGTAGTGGCCGGGACTTCGATTTCGCCTTTAGCTTTGCTTCCGTATTTTAGGTTGACTTCTGGAGTGACGAAATCATCATATCCGCCTTGTTTATTAAATTCTCCCAGGAACTTGACATTTCGACTTCGGTAAATTTGCTTCTCGGACGGAACCATAGTCGATAGGCCTTCGAGACTTCAGAATAGCCGATGAAAACGCATTCTTTGCTCCTGGCTGCAAATTTCCCCTTCCTTTTATTTTCGTCCAACAGCAAAGCTTTGTCGCCGAAAATCTTCAAATGTTGCAGGGATGGCTTCTTTCCGGTCCATCTGGTAAATGGTACTTCTCCATTTATGCTCCGGGAAGGACAACGGTTTCGAATGTAGTTAGCCGTGGCCATCGCTTCTGCCCAGAATGATGGTGGAAGTTGCGCTTGTATCATCATACATCGGGCCATATCTAGGAGTGTTCTGTTCTTTCTTTCGGCAATGCCATTCTGTTCCGGGGTGTATGGTACGGTGAGCCTTCTTTTTATCCCAGAGTCTTTCAGGAATCTGTCGAATTCATTGTTGCAGTATTCGGTTCCGTTGTCGGACTGCAAGGTCTTGATTTTTCTCCCGGTTTCCACTTCAGCTCGTTGCTTGAATTCTTTGAAGGCTTTCAACACTTCGCTCTTGTGTTTTAAAAAGCTGACTTCACTCCACCGGGAATAATCATCAGTGAAAACGACGATGTACTTGGCTCCACTCATCGACGTTACTCTCATCGGGCCGCATACGTCAGAGTGTACTATTTCCAGGACATGCGAGGTGCGGCTATCTTCAGGTTTCGGGAACGGCTCCTTCTATTGCTTTCCTTTGATACAGATTTTGCAGATTCCCAGACTCCCATCTTTTTCAATGTTGAGTCCCGTAGCCAAATTCTTCCGGGCCATTTCCTTTAAACTTCTCTCGTTCAAGTGACCGAGTAGGAAATGCCAGTTTTCCAGGTTGTTTCTAGGCTTTATTTCCGCTTGCACTGAATGGACAGTTTCTTCAGCCTTTCTCAGGAAATAAAGGTCTCCAACTCTGTCAGCAACTGCAATCACTTCCCCGGTTGCCGTCTTAATCCAGGCCTGCGACTTCTTGAATGTGACCTCACGTCCTTTGTCTGTCATCTTGGCAATGGATAGGAGATTTGTTCTTAAATCCGGGGCATGAAGGGCTCGTTCCAGGCGAAGAATTCGATTGTCGCTGCCATTCGTTGCGTGTACTTTCACTTCGCCAACACCTCGTATCTTCGTTGACTCTGCAGTGGCCAGGTTTAAAGATTTCGTGGTCTCTTCGTAAACGTTGATGCAGTCTCTGCTGGAAGTCATATGTGAGGTGGCTCCGCTGTCCAGGCACCAGGAATCTTGATAATCCTTCAGGTGCAATGCGAATTCTTCCTCGGCCAAATTTTCTGCCAGTACATGATGGGCGTTTTCCTTCTTTCTGGTTTTTTTTTCTGAACCATTGTCTCTGTCGGGGCAATCGGCTACCTTGTGGCCGGGTTTCCTGCATCCATGACACTTGTACTTAAAGGTCGTGCTTCCTCGTCCACGTAAGCTTCTTCCTCTACCCCTTTCTGCAGTTTTCCGGGAAAAGTGGTTACTGCCCATCATCGCATTCTGCACGGGTTCGTCTTCCCTAGATTGCTTGGCGTCCGATTCCTCCAGGATCTTTATTTTCAAGGCTTCCGGATCAGGTAACGTATCCCTGGACTCTATTGCGCACCGGAAGTTCTCGTACGATTCTGGTAGACTGTATAACAACATAACGGCCAGTAGGTCGTCGTTTACAGCTACTCCCATGTCAGCCAACTTGTCTACTGCGTCGAAGAATTCTCGGACGTGATCCCGGACATCTTCTCCCTCTTTCATTTTCTTGAGGGTCAGTTTCTTCAGCAGCGTGGCTTTCCGGGCAGGTCCACTGGACTGGTAGATGGATTCGAGCTTCTGCCATAGTTCCCGTGAGGTGGTGCAGTTCTTTACTTGCTTTAACTCCGACGGACTGATCGACAAGATTAGGTCCGCTCTTGCCTTCCGATCATTACTGTCCCAGGTAGCGACCGCCTGGGTGTTGCCTTCCGTTCCCCGTACCGGAGTTGGCCTCGTTGAAGTTCCATCTACGTACTCCCAGAGATCGTTCTTTTGAAGCAGGGCTTCCACTTGCATTTTCCAGGTATCATAATTATCCTTAGTTAACGTCTCGATTCGTCCCAGGTGATTTCCGGCCATTCTATTTCTGACTCCGCACCTTAAAGGATAATCTTCCCGGCGTTGAACTTCTTATGACTTCTAAACCTTTGCGCCGTGGAAGCGTGCTGGGCCCATAACCTGTTGTTATTTGACGCAAGAACGACTCTGGGATTAACTGGTTATAAACTCTTTATTAAGTTAATTAAAACATTTAAGTTAATTTCCGGGAACGCTACTAACAACCGATAACTGGGAACTGATCAACTGTGAACTGACTTTGAGAACTGACAAACGTTATCGGAATGTTATCCGGTTATATAGTTAAGGCATCGCGATAAAAAATAAAGATTACAAGAATGACCGCGATGCATAAAAAACATAAGTATAGAAAATAGAATCTGGATATAGATAAAAAACAACCGGTATTATCTCTAATTTACAACAAGCACCTTTGTTCGCTTTCTTCTGCCTTTTTGGGTAAAAAGCAAGGAACGGGTCTTCCGTGACCAAGGTGCTGTGGTTGGCATCAGAAGTAGATAATACTACGTCTTTTTTGTAATAATCCGTGTATACTGACAGAACAATGGCCTTGATTTTTTTACACATTTTCTTATCAAAATGCTCTTTCGCAAAGTCCAATTTTAAGGTAGGGTTCATAACTAAACGCATGAATACAAAGTACTTTGCTGTAGTATGGGCATACACGGGAAACAATGATGATGAAAGCTTACCCATTGAAATCCAATAAACATTTGTCTCCGACAATTGTAAGTACTTTTCCACCTTGTCCTTAGCTTTTGAGGCAACTGTTTTAAGAGCACCATTAGAATTTTGAATGTGTCGTTCCAGCTTTTCCGACAGCCAAACGTATATTTTCACGACCAACGACAATGTAGCGCTTTTCGACTGCGAAACTCTTTTCGTCGCTGTATCAAAGTCCTGAAACAAAGGTATAATGGAATTGTTCTGTTGCCCACTTGGGTTATAAGTTAGCCATGAACGTCGTGCCGAACCTTTAGAATGTCCATTAATGATGTCAAACGCACCCAATCAGCCTCATCAAGATGGTATTTATTAAGATCCCTGTCACTAGTTGTAATTGATGTCAGCGACTATCGATAATACGAAGTATTGGTAGTCCATTGGAGAGGCAAGTCGCACTGCTTTTACCTCCGCTAAGCCTTAATTTTTAAATTTTAAATTTTAAAATTTTAAACTTTAAATTTTTAACGTTATAACGGTAGATCGTTCTAGATCTTATTATTCTAATTGACAATTATTTATTTTAAATATTTTATTGAAGTTTTAAACTTTCTAACGCGGCTTGAATAGCAGCCAGCTAAGCGGACGACGTTCCGGTACCCCAAGCCCAGGTCTAATTGGTACGAGACAAAAGCTAAATAAAATATTGCCTAACATCAGGCTGCAAGTACGACCGTAAAGATGAAAAATCAAGTCGCGTGGCAATGGTAACATGTGACTTTTGCTTACAATTGTTTCACCTTCCCTGCGCTAATATCACGGCCTCAGAAGGGAAGAGATTCTTCCTCTGCAGTATGTGTAGAAAAAACCTAAAAAACCCGTGTCAGTGCCAAGGCTTATATATACGACTGTCTGACTTAGAACGAAGTACAACCTCCTTATCGGATGAATTGAATACTTTACGGCAGGAAACAAAAAGGGATATTACAAACCTTTTTAACGAACTCAAGAACATCCCCTCTTCTAAAGACGTTTTTGACCAGATCTCCGCCCTTCGTGATAGCCATACGTCTGTGCTGAATATTTTAGACGTAAATCTTATTAAGCTAAAGACTAGCATTATTAGTGAACTGGATTCAAGACTAGAAACTGAACTTTTAACTGTGAAAGAATCCCTTGAAATATTAGAAACCAAACTAAACACCAATTTGGAAATTACCCAAGCTTAATTACCAGTCGTCGGTAATTTGGCTTTATTACCAGTCGTCGTTAATCTACCTTAATTACCAGTCGTCGGTAATCTAACTTAATTACCAGTCGTCGGTATTCTAGCTTAATTACCAGTCGTCGGTAATCTAGCTTAATTGGCAGTCGTCGGTAATCTAGCTTAATTACCAGTCGTCGCTAATCTAGCTTAATTACCAGTCGTCGGTAATCTAGCTTAATTGGCAGTCGTCGGTAATCTAGCTTAATTACCAGTCGTCAGTATTCTAGCTTAATTACCAATCGTCGCTGATCTAGCTTAATTAAAAGTCGTCAGTATTCTAGATTAATTACCAGTCGTCGGTAATCTAGCTTAATTACCAGTCGTCGTTAATCTAGCTTAATTACCAGTCGTCGGTAATCTAGCTTAATTACCAGTCGTCGGTAATCTAGCTTAATTACCAGTCTTCGCTGATCTAGCTTAATTACCAGTCGTCGCTGATCTAGCTTAATTACCAGTCGTCGGTAATATAGCTAAATTACCAGTCTTCACTGATCTAGCTTAATTACCAGTCTTCGCTGATCTAGCTCAATTACCAGTCGTCGGTAATCTAGCTTAACTACTAGTCGTCGGTAATCTAGCTTAACTAACAGTCGTCGGTAATCTGGCTTAATTACCAGTCGTCGGTAATCTGGCTTAATTACCAGTCGTCGGTAATCTGGCTTAATTGCCAGTCGTCGGTAATCTGGCTTAATTACCAGTCGTTGCTGATCTGGCTTAATTACCAGTCGTCGCTGATCTAGCTGAATTACCAGTCGTCGGTAATCTAGCTTAATTACCAGTCGTCGTTAATCTAGATTAATTACCAGTCGTCGGTAATCTAGCTTAATTACCAGTCGTCGGTAATCTAGCTTAATTACCAGTCGTCGGTAATGTAGCTTAATTACCAATCGTCGCTGATCTAGCTTAATTACCAGTCGTCAGTATTCTAGCTTAATTACCAGTCGTCGCTGATCTAGCTTAATTACCAGTCGTCAGTATTCTAGCTTAATTACCAGTCGTCGGTAATCTAGCTTAATTACCAGTCGTCGTTGATATAGCTTATTTACCAGTCGTCGGTAATCTAGCTTAATTACCAGTCGTCGTAAATCTAGCTTAATTACCAGTCGTCGGTAATCTGGCTTAATTACCAGTCGTCGGTAATCTGGCTTAATTACCAGTCGTCAGTAATCTGGCTTAATTACCAGTCGTTGCTGATCTGGCTTAATTACCAGTCGTCGGAAATCTAGCTTAATTACCATTCGTCGGTGATCTAGCTTAATTATCAGTCGTCGCTGATCTAGCTTAATTACCAGTCGTCGGTATTCTAGCTTATTTACCAGTCGTAGGTAATCTAGCTTAATTACCAGTAGTCAATAATCTAGCTTAATTACCAGTAGTCAATAATCTAGCTTAATTACCAGTGGTCTGTAATTTGGCTTAATTACCAGTAGTCGTTAATCTACCTTAATTACCAGTCGTAGGTAATCTAGTTTAATTATCAGTCGTCGGTAATCTAGCTTAATTACCAGTCGTCGGTAATTTGGCTTTATTACCAGTCGTCGTTAATCTACCTTAATTACCAGTCGTCGGTAATCTAGCTTAATTACCAGTCGTCGGTAATCTAGCTTAATTGGCAGTCGTCGGTAATCTAGCTTAATTACCAGTCGTCAGTATTCTAGCTTAATTACCAGTCGTCAGTATTCTAGCTTAATTACCAGTCGTCAGTATTCTAGCTTAATTACCAGTCGTCAGTATTCTAGCTTAATTACCAGTCGTCGCTGATCTAGCTTAATTACCTGTCGTCAGTATTCTAGCTTAATTACCAGTCGTCGGTAATCTAGCTTAATTACCAGTCGTCGCTGATCTAGCTTAATTACCAGTCTTCGCTGATCTAGCTCAATTACCAGTCGTCGGTAATCTGGCTTAATTACCATTCTTCGCTGATCTAGCTTAATTACCAGTCGTCGCTGATCTAGCTTAATTACCAGTCGTCGGTAATCTAGCTTAATTACCAGTCTTCGCTGATCTAGCTTAATTACCAGTCGTCGCTGATCTGGCTTAATTACCAGTCGTCGCTGATCTAGCTGAATTACCAGTCGTCGGTAATCTAGCTTAATTACCAGTCGTCGCTGATCTAGCTTAATTACCAGTCGTCGCGGATCTAGCTAAATTATCAGTCGTCGGTAATCTGGCTTAATTACCAGTCGTCGGTAATCTGGCTTAATTACCAGTCGTCGGTAATCTGGCTTAATTACCAGTCGTCGCTGATCTGGCTTAATTACCAGTCGTCGCTGATCTAGCTTAATTACCAGTCTTCGCTGATCTAGCTTAATTACCAGTCGTCGCTGATCTAGCTTAATTACCAGTCGTCGGTAATCTAGCTTAATTACCAGTCTTCGCTGATCTAGCTTAATTACCAGTCGTCGCTGATCTAGCTTAATTACCAGTCGTCGGTAATCTAGCTTAATTACCAGTCTTCGCTGATCTAGCTTAATTACCAGTCGTCGGTAATCTAGCTTAATTACCAGTCGTCGTTAATCTAGATTAATTACCAGTGGTCGGTAATCTAGCTTAATTACCAGTCGTCGGTAATCTAGCTTAATTACCAGTCGTCGGTAATCTAGCTTAATTGGCAGTCGTCGGTAATCTAACTTAATTACCAGTCGTCGGTATTCTAACTTAATTACCAGTCGTCGGTAATCTAGCTTAATTGGCAGTCGTCGGTAATCTAGCTTAATTACCAGTCGTCGCTAATCTAGCTTAATTACCAGTCGTCGGTAATCTAGCTTAATTGGCAGTCGTCGGTAATCTAGCTTAATTACCAGTCGTCAGTATTCTAGCTTAATTACCAATCGTCGCTGATCTAGCTTAATTAAAAGTCGTCAGTATTCTAGATTAATTACCAGTCGTCGGTAATCTAGCTTAATTACCAGTCGTCGTTAATCTAGCTTAATTACCAGTCGTCGTTAATCTAGCTTAATTACCAGTCGTCGCTGATCTAGCTTAATTACCAGTCTTCGCTGATCTAGCTTAATTACCAGTCGTCGCTGATCTAGCTTAATTACCAGTCGTCGGTAATCTAGCTTAATTACCAGTCTTCGCTGATCTAGCTTAATTACCAGTCGTCGCTGATCTAGCTTAATTACCAGTCGTCGGTAATCTAGCTTAATTACCAGTCTTCGCTGATCTAGCTTAATTACCAGTCGTCGTTAATCTAGCTTAATTACCAGTCGTCGCTGATCTAGCTTAATTACCAGTCGTCGGTAATCTGGCTAAATTACCAGTCGTCGTTAATCTAGCTTAATTACCAGTCGTCGCTGATCTAGCTTAATTACCAGTCGTCGGTAATCTAGCTTATTTACCAGTCTTCGCTGATCTAGCTTAATTGCCAGTCGTCGGTAATCTAGCTTAATTACCATGCTTCGGTAATCTGGCTTAATTACCAGTCGTCGCTGAGCTAGCCTAATTACCAGTCGTCGGTAATCTAGCATAATTACCAGTCGTCGTTAATCTAGCTTAAATACCAGTCGTCGATAATCTAGCTTAATTACCAGTCGTCGCTGATCTAGCTTAATTACCAGTCGTCGCTGATCTAGCTTAATTACCAGTCGTCGCTGATCTAGCTTAATTACCAGTCTTCGCTGATCTAGCTTAATTACCAGTCTTCGCTGATCTAGCTTAATTACCAGTCGTCGCTGATCTAGCTTAATTACTAGTCTTCGCTGATCTAGCTTAATTACCAGTCGTCGGTAATCTAGCTTAACTACCAGTCGTCGGTAATCTAGCTTAACTATCAGTCGTCGGTAATCTGGCTTAATTACCAGTCGTCGGTAATCTGGCTTAATTACCAGTCGTCGGTAATCTGGCTTAATTGCCAGTCGTCGGTAATCTGGCTTAATTGCCAGTCGTTGCTGATCTGGCTTAATTACCAGTCGTCGCTGATCTAGCTGAATTACCAGTCGTCGGTAATCTAGCTTAATTACCAGTCGTCGTTAATCTAGATTAATTACCAGTGGTCGGTAATCTAGCTTAATTACCAGTCGTCGGTAATCTAGCTTAATTACCAGTCGTCGGTAATCTAGCTTAATTGGCAGTCGTCGGTAATCTAACTTAATTACCAGTCGTCGGTATTCTAGCTTAATTACCAGTCGTCGGTAATCTAGCTTAATTGGCAGTCGTCGGTAATCTAGCTTAATTACCAGTCGTCGCTAATCTAGCTTAATTACCAGTCGTCGGTAATCTAGCTTAATTGGCAGTCGTCGGTAATCTAGCTTAATTACCAGTCGTCAGTATTCTAGCTTAATTACCAATCGTCGCTGATCTAGCTTAATTAAAAGTCGTCAGTATTCTAGATTAATTACCAGTCGTCGGTAATCTAGCTTAATTACCAGTCGTCGTTAATCTAGCTTAATTACCAGTCGTCGTTAATCTAGCTTAATTACCAGTCGTCGGTAATCTAGCTTAATTACCAGTCTTCGCTGATCTAGCTTAATTACCAGTCGTCGCTGATCTAGCTTAATTACCAGTCGTCTGTAATATAGCTAAATTACCAGTCTTCACTGATCTAGCTTAATTACCAGTCTTCGCTGATCTAGCTCAATTACCAGTCGTCGGTAATCTAGCTTAACTACTAGTCGTCGGTAATCTAGCTTAACTACCAGTCGTCGGTAATCTGGCTTAATTACCAGTCGTCGCTGATCTAGCTTAATTACCAGTCGTCGGTAATCTAGCTTATTTACCAGTCTTCGCTGATCTAGCTTAATTGCCAGTCGTCGGTAATCTAGCTTAATTACCATGCTTCGGTAATCTGGCTTAATTACCAGTCGTCGCTGAGCTAGCCAAATTACCAGTCGTCGGTAATCTAGCATAATTACCAGTCGTCGTTAATCTAGCTTAAATACCAGTCGTCGATAATCTAGCTTAATTACCAGTCGTCGCTGATCTAGCTTAATTACCAGTCGTCGCTGATCTAGCTTAATTACCAGTCGTCGCTGATCTAGCTTAATTACCAGTCTTCGCTGATCTAGCTTAATTACCAGTCTTCGCTGATCTAGCTTAATTACCAGTCGTCGCTGATCTAGCTTAATTACCAGTCGTCGGTAATCTAGCTTAACTACCAGTCGTCGGTAATCTGGCTTAATTACCAGTCGTCGGTAATCTGGCTTAATTACCAGTCGTCGGTAATCTGGCTTAATTGCCAGTCGTCGGTAATCTGGCTTAATTGCCAGTCGTTGCTGATCTGGCTTAATTACCAGTCGTCGCTGATCTAGCTGAATTACCAGTCGTCGGTAATCTAGCTTAATTACCAGTCGTCGTTAATCTAGATTAATTACCAGTGGTCGGTAATCTAGCTTAATTACCAGTCGTCGGTAATCTAGCTTAATTACCAGTCGTCGGTAATCTAGCTTAATTGGCAGTCGTCGGTAATCTAACTTAATTACCAGTCGTCGGTATTCTAGCTTAATTACCAGTCGTCGGTAATCTAGCTTAATTGGCAGTCGTCGGTAATCTAGCTTAATTACCAGTCGTCGCTAATCTAGCTTAATTACCAGTCGTCGGTAATCTAGCTTAATTGGCAGTCGTCGGTAATCTAGCTTAATTACCAGTCGTCAGTATTCTAGCTTAATTACCAATCGTCGCTGATCTAGCTTAATTAAAAGTCGTCAGTATTCTAGATTAATTACCAGTCGTCGGTAATCTAGATTAATTACCAGTCGTCGGTAATCTAGCTTAATTACCAGTCGTCGTTAATCTAGCTTAATTACCAGTCGTCGGTAATCTAGCTTAATTACCAGTCTTCGCTGATCTAGCTTAATTACCAGTCGTCGCTGATCTAGCTTAATTACCAGTCGTCTGTAATATAGCTAAATTACCAGTCTTCACTGATCTAGCTTAATTACCAGTCTTCGCTGATCTAGCTCAATTACCAGTCGTCGGTAATCTAGCTTAACTACTAGTCGTCGGTAATCTAGCTTAACTACCAGTCGTCGGTAATCTGGCTTAATTACCAGTCGTCGCTGATCTAGCTTAATTACCAGTCGTCGGTAATCTAGCTTATTTACCAGTCTTCGCTGATCTAGCTTAATTGCCAGTCGTCGGTAATCTAGCTTAATTACCATGCTTCGGTAATCTGGCTTAATTACCAGTCGTCGCTGAGCTAGCCAAATTACCAGTCGTCGGTAATCTAGCATAATTACCAGTCGTCGTTAATCTAGCTTAAATACCAGTCGTCGATAATCTAGCTTAATTACCAGTCGTCGCTGATCTAGCTTAATTACCAGTCGTCGCTGATCTAGCTTAATTACCAGTCGTCGCTGATCTAGCTTAATTACCAGTCTTCGCTGATCTAGCTTAATTACCAGTCTTCGCTGATCTAGCTTAATTACCAGTCGTCGCTGATCTAGCTTAATTACCAGTCTTCGCTGATCTAGCTTAATTACCAGTCGTCGGTAATCTAGCTTAACTACCAGTCGTCGGTAATCTAGCTTAACTATCAGTCGTCGGTAATCTGGCTTAATTACCAGTCGTCGGTAATCTGGCTTAATTACCAGTCGTCGGTAATCTGGCTTAATTGCCAGTCGTCGGTAATCTGGCTTAATTGCCTGTCGTTGCTGATCTGGCTTAATTACCAGTCGTCGCTGATCTAGCTGAATTACCAGTCGTCGGTAATCTAGCTTAATTACCAGTCGTCGTTAATCTAGATTAATTACCAGTCGTCGGTAATCTAGCTTAATTACCAGTCGTCGGTAATCTAGCTTAATTACCAGTCGTCGGTAATCTAGCTTATTTACCAGTCGTCGGTAATGTAGCTTAATTACCAGTCGTCGCTGATCTAGCTTAATTACCAGTCGTCAGTATTCTAGCTTAATTACCAGTCGTCAGTATTCTAGCTTAATTACCAGTCGTCGCTGATCTAGCTTAATTACCAGTCTTCGCTGATCAAGCTCAATTACCAGTCGTCGGTAATCTGGCTTAATTACCAGTCTTCGCTGATCTAGCTTAATTACCAGTCGTCGCTGATCTGGCTTAGTTACCAGTCGTCGCTGATCTAGCTTAATTACCAGTCGTCGCTGATCTAGCTTAATTACCAGTCGTCGGTAATCTAGCTCAATTACCATTCGTCGGTAATCTGGCTTAATTACCAGTCTTCGCTGATCTAGCTTTATTACCAGTCGTCGGTAATCTAGCTTAATTACCAGTCGTCGTAAATCTAGCTTAATTACCAGTCGTCGGTAATCTGGCTTAATTACCAGTCGTCGGTAATCTGGCTTAATTACCAGTCGTCAGTAATCAGGCTTAATTACCAGTCGTTGCTGATCTGGCTTAATTACCAGTCGTCGGAAATCTAGCTTAATTACCATTCGTCGGTGATCTAGCTTAATTACCAGTCGTCGCTGATCTAGCTTAATTACCAGTCGTCGGTATTCTAGCTTATCTACCAGTCGTAGGTAATCTAGCTTAATTACCAGTAGTCAATAATCTAGCTTAATTACCAGTGGTCTGTAATTTGGCTTAATTACCAGTTGTCGGTAATCTAGCTTAATTGGCAGTCGTCGCTGATCTAGCTTAATTACCAGTCGTCAGTATTCTAGCTTAATTACCAGTCGTCGCTGATCTAGCTTAATTAACAGTCGTCAGTATTCTAGCTTAATTACCAGTCGTCGCTGATCTAGCTTAATTACCAGTCTTCGCTGATCTAGCTCAATTACCAGTCGTCGGTAATCTGGCATAATTACCAGTCGTCGCTGATCTAGCTTAATTACCAGTCGTCGCTGATCTGGCTTAGTTACCAGTCGTCGCTGATCTAGCTTAATTACCAGTCATCGGTAATCTAGCTTAATTACCAGTCTTCGCTGATCTAGCTTAATTTCGAGTCGTCGCTGATCTGGCTTAGTTACCAGTCGTCACTTATCTAGCTGAATTACCAGTCGTCGGTAATCTAGCTTAATTACCTGTCGTCGCTGATCTAGCTTAATTACCAGTCGTCAGTAATCTAGCTTAATTACCAGTCTTCGCTGATCTAGCTTAATTACCAGTCGTCGGTAATCTAGCTTAATTACCAGTCGTCGGTAATCTGGCTTAATTACCAGTCGTCGCTGAGCTAGCTTAATTACCAGTCGTCGGTAATCTAGCTTAATTACCAGTCGTCGTTAATCTAGCTTAATTACCAGTCGTCGCTGATCTAGCTTAATTACCAGTCGTCAGTATTCTAGCTTAATTACCAGTCGTCGCTGATCTAGCTTAATTACCAGTCGTCAGTATTCTAGCTTAATTACCAGTCGTCGCTGATCTAGCTTAATTAACAGTCGTCGCTGATCTAGCTTAATTACCAGTCGTCGGTAATCTAGCTCAATTACCAGTCGTCGGTAATCTGGCTTAATAACCAGTCTTCGCTGATCTAGCTTTATTACCAGTCGTCGCTGATCTGGCTTAGTAACCAGTCGTCGCTGATCTAGCTTAATTACCAGTCGTCGCTGATCTACCTTAATTACCAGTCATCGGTAATCTGGCTTAATTACCAGTCGTTGCTGATCTGGCTTAATTACCAGTCGTCGGAAATCTAGCTTAATTACCATTCGTCGGTGATCTAGCTTAATTACCAGTCGTCGCTGATCTAGCTTAATTACCAGTCGTCGGTATTCTAGCTTATCTACCAGTCGTAGGTAATCTAGCTTAATTACCAGTAGTCAATAATCTAGCTTAATTACCAGTGGTCTGTAATTTGGCTTAATTACCAGTTGTCGGTAATCTAGCTTAATTACCAGTCGTCGGTAATCTAGCTTAATTGGCAGTCGTCGCTGATCTAGCTTAATTACCAGTCGTCAGTATTCTAGCTTAATTACCAGTCGTCGCTGATCTAGCTTAATTAACAGTCGTCAGTATTCTAGCTTAATTACCAGTCGTCGCTGATCTAGCTTAATTACCAGTCTTCGCTGATCTAGCTCAATTACCAGTCGTCGGTAATCTAGCTTAACTACCAGTCGTCGGTAATCTAGCTTAACTATCAGTCGTCGGTAATCTGGCTTAATTACCAGTCGTCGGTAATCTGGCTTAATTACCAGTCGTCGGTAATCTGGCTTAATTGCCAGTCGTCGGTAATCTGGCTTAATTGCCTGTCGTTGCTGATCTGGCTTAATTACCAGTCGTCGCTGATCTAGCTGAATTACCAGTCGTCGGTAATCTAGCTTAATTACCAGTCGTCGTTAATCTAGATTAATTACCAGTCGTCGGTAATCTAGCTTAATTACCAGTCGTCGGTAATCTAGCTTAATTACCAGTCGTCGGTAATCTAGCTTATTTACCAGTCGTCGGTAATGTAGCTTAATTACCAGTCGTCGCTGATCTAGCTTAATTACCAGTCGTCAGTATTCTAGCTTAATTACCAGTCGTCAGTATTCTAGCTTAATTACCAGTCGTCGCTGATCTAGCTTAATTACCAGTCTTCGCTGATCAAGCTCAATTACCAGTCGTCGGTAATCTGGCTTAATTACCAGTCTTCGCTGATCTAGCTTAATTACCAGTCGTCGCTGATCTGGCTTAGTTACCAGTCGTCGCTGATCTAGCTTAATTACCAGTCGTCGCTGATCTAGCTTAATTACCAGTCGTCGGTAATCTAGCTCAATTACCATTCGTCGGTAATCTGGCTTAATTACCAGTCTTCGCTGATCTAGCTTTATTACCAGTCGTCGGTAATCTAGCTTAATTACCAGTCGTCGTAAATCTAGCTTAATTACCAGTCGTCGGTAATCTGGCTTAATTACCAGTCGTCGGTAATCTGGCTTAATTACCAGTCGTCAGTAATCTGGCTTAATTACCAGTCGTTGCTGATCTGGCTTAATTACCAGTCGTCGGAAATCTAGCTTAATTACCATTCGTCGGTGATCTAGCTTAATTACCAGTCGTCGCTGATCTAGCTTAATTACCAGTCGTCGGTATTCTAGCTTATCTACCAGTCGTAGGTAATCTAGCTTAATTACCAGTAGTCAATAATCTAGCTTAATTACCAGTGGTCTGTAATTTGGCTTAATTACCAGTTGTCGGTAATCTAGCTTAATTGGCAGTCGTCGCTGATCTAGCTTAATTACCAGTCGTCAGTATTCTAGCTTAATTACCAGTCGTCGCTGATCTAGCTTAATTAACAGTCGTCAGTATTCTAGCTTAATTACCAGTCGTCGCTGATCTAGCTTAATTACCAGTCTTCGCTGATCTAGCTCAATTACCAGTCGTCGGTAATCTGGCATAATTACCAGTCGTCGCTGATCTAGCTTAATTACCAGTCGTCGCTGATCTGGCTTAGTTACCAGTCGTCGCTGATCTAGCTTAATTACCAGTCATCGGTAATCTAGCTTAATTACCAGTCTTCGCTGATCTAGCTTAATTTCGAGTCGTCGCTGATCTGGCTTAGTTACCAGTCGTCACTTATCTAGCTGAATTACCAGTCGTCGGTAATCTAGCTTAATTACCTGTCGTCGCTGATCTAGCTTAATTACCAGTCGTCAGTAATCTAGCTTAATTACCAGTCTTCGCTGATCTAGCTTAATTACCAGTCGTCGGTAATCTAGCTTAATTACCAGTCGTCGGTAATCTGGCTTAATTACCAGTCGTCGCTGAGCTAGCTTAATTACCAGTCGTCGGTAATCTAGCTTAATTACCAGTCGTCGTTAATCTAGCTTAATTACCAGTCGTCGCTGATCTAGCTTAATTACCAGTCGTCAGTATTCTAGCTTAATTACCAGTCGTCGCTGATCTAGCTTAATTACCAGTCGTCAGTATTCTAGCTTAATTACCAGTCGTCGCTGATCTAGCTTAATTAACAGTCGTCGCTGATCTAGCTTAATTACCAGTCGTCGGTAATCTAGCTCAATTACCAGTCGTCGGTAATCTGGCTTAATAACCAGTCTTCGCTGATCTAGCTTTATTACCAGTCGTCGCTGATCTGGCTTAGTAACCAGTCGTCGCTGATCTAGCTTAATTACCAGTCGTCGCTGATCTACCTTAATTACCAGTCATCGGTAATCTGGCTTAATTACCAGTCGTTGCTGATCTGGCTTAATTACCAGTCGTCGGAAATCTAGCTTAATTACCATTCGTCGGTGATCTAGCTTAATTACCAGTCGTCGCTGATCTAGCTTAATTACCAGTCGTCGGTATTCTAGCTTATCTACCAGTCGTAGGTAATCTAGCTTAATTACCAGTAGTCAATAATCTAGCTTAATTACCAGTGGTCTGTAATTTGGCTTAATTACCAGTTGTCGGTAATCTAGCTTAATTACCAGTCGTCGGTAATCTAGCTTAATTGGCAGTCGTCGCTGATCTAGCTTAATTACCAGTCGTCAGTATTCTAGCTTAATTACCAGTCGTCGCTGATCTAGCTTAATTAACAGTCGTCAGTATTCTAGCTTAATTACCAGTCGTCGCTGATCTAGCTTAATTACCAGTCTTCGCTGATCTAGCTCAATTACCAGTCGTCGGTAATCTGGCTTAATTACCAGTCGTCGGTAATCTGGCTTAATTACCAGTCGTCGCTGATCTGGCTTAGTTACCAGTCGTCACTTATCTAGCTGAATTACCAGTCGTCGGTAATCTAGCTTAATTACCTGTCGTCGGTAATCTAGCTTAATTACCAGTCGTCAGTAATCTAGCTTTATTACCAGTCTTCGCTGATCTAGCTTAATTACCAGTCGTCGGTAATCTAGCTTAATTACCAGTCGTCGGTAATCTGGCTTAATTACCAGTCGTCGCTGAGCTAGCTTAATTACCAGTCGTCGGTAATCTAGCTTAATTACCAGTCGTCGTTAATCTAGCTTAATTACCAGTCGTCGCTGATCTAGCTTAATTACCAGTCGTCAGTATTCTAGCTTAATTACCAGTCGTCGCTGATCTAGCTTAATTACCAGTCGTCAGTATTCTAGCTTAATTACCAGTCGTCGCTGATCTAGCTTAATTAACAGTCGTCGCTGATCTAGCTTAATTACCAGTCGTCGGTAATCTAGCTCAATTACCAGTCGTCGGTAATCTGGCTTAATAACCAGTCTTCGCTGATCTAGCTTTATTACCAGTCGTCGCTGATCTGGCTTAGTAACCAGTCGTCGCTGATCTAGCTTAATTACCAGTCGTCGCTGATCTACCTTAATTACCAGTCATCGGTAATCTAGCTTAATTACCAGTCTTCGCTGATCTAGCTTAATTACGAGTCGTCGCTGATCTGGCTTAGTTACCAGTCGTCACTTATCTAGCTGAATTACCAGTCGTCGGTAATCTAGCTTAATTACCTGTCGTCGCTGATCTAGCTTAATTACCAGTCGTCAGTAATCTAGCTTAATTACCAGTCTTCGCTGATCTAGCTTAATTACCAGTCGTCGGTAATCTAGCTTAATTACCAGTCGTCGGTAATCTGGCTTAATTACCAGTCGTCGCTGAGCTAGCTTAATTACCAGTCGTCGGTAATCTAGCTTAATTACCAGTCGTCGTTAATCTAGCTTAATTACCAGTCGTCGCTGATCTAGCTTAATTACCAGTCGTCAGTATTCTAGCTTAATTACCAGTCGTCGCTGATCTAGCTTAATTACCAGTCGTCAGTATTCTAGCTTAATTACCAGTCGTCGGTAATCTAGCTTAATTACCAGTCGTCGGTAATCTGGCTTAATTACCAGTCGTCGCTGAGCTAGCTTAATTACCAGTCGTCGGTAATCTAGCTTAATTACCAGTCGTCGTTAATCTAGCTTAATTACCAGTCGTCGCTGATCTAGCTTAATTACCAGTCGTCAGTATTCTAGCTTAATTACCAGTCGTCGCTGATCTAGCTTAATTACCAGTCGTCAGTATTCTAGCTTAATTACCAGTCGTCGGTAATCTGGCTTAATTACCAGTCGTCGCTGAGCTAGCTTAACTACCAGTCGTCGGTAATCTAGCTTAATTACCAGTCGTCGGTAATCTAGCTTAATTACCAGTCGTCGTAAATCTAGCTTAATTCCCAGTCGTCGGTAATCTGGCTTAATTACCAGTCGTCGGTAATCTGGCTTAATTACCAGTCGTCAGTAATCTGGCTTAATTACCAGTCGTTGCTGATCTGGCTTAATTACCAGTCGTCGGAAATCTAGCTTAATTACCATTCGTCGGTGATCTAGCTTAATTACCAGTCGTCGCTGATCTAGCTTAATTACCAGTCGTCGGTATTCTAGCTTATCTACCAGTCGTAGGTAATCTAGCTTAATTACCAGTAGTCAATAATCTAGCTTAATTACCAGTGGTCTGTAATTTGGCTTAATTACCAGTTGTCGTTAATCTACCTTAATTACCAGTCGTAGGTAATCTAGTTTAATTACCAGTCGTCGGTAATCTAGCTTAATTACCAGTCGTCGGTAATTTGGCTTTATTACCAGTCGTCGTTAATCTACCTTAATTACCAGTCGTCGCTGATCTAGCTTAATTACCAGTCGTCGGTAATCTAGCTTAATTACCAGTCGTCGGTAATCTAGCTTATTTACCAGTCGTCGGTAATGTAGCTTAATTACCAGTCGTCGCTGATCTAGCTTAATTACCAGTCGTCAGTATTCTAGCTTAATTACCAGTCGTCGCTGATCTAGCTTAATTACCAGTCGTCAGTATTCTAGCTTAATTACCAGTCGTCAGTATTCTAGCTTAATTACCAGTCGTCGCTGATCTAGCTTAATTACCAGTCTTCGCTGATCAGCTCAATTACCAGTCGTCGGTAATCTGGCTTAATTACCAGTCTTCGCTGATCTAGCTTAATTACCAGTCGTCGCTGATCTGGCTTAGTTACCAGTCGTCGGTAATCTAGCTTAATTACCAGTCGTCGTTAATCTAGCTTAATTACCAGTCGTCGCTGATCTAGCTTAATTACCAGTCGTCAGTATTCTAGCTTAATTACCAGTCGTCGCTGATCTAGCTTAATTACCAGTCGTCAGTATTCTAGCTTAATTACCAGTCGTCGCTGATCTAGCTTAATTAACAGTCGTCGCTGATCTAGCTTAATTACCAGTCGTCGGTAATCTAGCTCAATTACCAGTCGTCGGTAATCTGGCTTAATAACCAGTCTTCGCTGATCTAGCTTTATTACCAGTCGTCGCTGATCTGGCTTAGTAACCAGTCGTCGCTGATCTAGCTTAATTACCAGTCGTCGCTGATCTACCTTAATTACCAGTCATCGGTAATCTAGCTTAATTACCAGTCTTCGCTGATCTAGCTTAATTACGAGTCGTCGCTGATCTGGCTTAGTTACCAGTCGTCACTTATCTAGCTGAATTACCAGTCGTCGGTAATCTAGCTTAATTACCTGTCGTCGCTGATCTAGCTTAATTACCAGTCGTCAGTAATCTAGCTTAATTACCAGTCTTCGCTGATCTAGCTTGATTACCAGTCGTCGGTAATCTAGCTTAATTACCAGTCGTCGGTAATCTGGCTTAATTACCAGTCGTCGCTGAGCTAGCTTAATTACCAGTCGTCGGTAATCTAGCTTAATTACCAGTCGTCGTTAATCTAGCTTAATTACCAGTCGTCGCTGATCTAGCTTAATTACCAGTCGTCAGTATTCTAGCTTAATTACCAGTCGTCGCTGATCTAGCTTAATTACCAGTCGTCAGTATTCTAGCTTAATTACCAGTCGTCGGTAATCTAGCTTAATTACCAGTCGTCGGTAATCTGGCTTAATTACCAGTCGTCGCTGAGCTAGCTTAATTACCAGTCGTCGGTAATCTAGCTTAATTACCAGTCGTCGTTAATCTAGCTTAATTACCAGTCGTCAGTATTCTAGCTAAATTACCAGTCGTCGGTAATCTGGCTTAATTACCAGTCGTCGCTGAGCTAGCTTAACTACCAGTCGTCGGTAATCTAGCTTAATTACCAGTCGTCGGTAATCTGGCTTATTTACCAGTCGTCGGTAATGTAGCTTAATTACCAGTCGTCGCTGATCTAGCTTAATTACCAGTCGTCAGTATTCTAGCTTAATTACCAGTCGTCGCTGATCTAGCTTAATTACCAGTCGTCAGTATTCTAGCTTAATTACCAGTCGTCAGTATTCTAGCTTAATTACCAGTCGTCGCTGATCTAGCTTAATTACCAGTCTTCGCTGATCAGCTCAATTACCAGTCGTCGGTAATCTGGCTTAATTACCAGTCTTCGCTGATCTAGCTTAATTACCAGTCGTCGCTGATCTGGCTTAGTTACCAGTCGTCGGTAATCTAGCTTAATTACCAGTCGTCGTTAATCTAGCTTAATTACCAGTCGTCGCTGATCTAGCTTAATTACCAGTCGTCAGTATTCTAGCTTAATTACCAGTCGTCGCTGATCTAGCTTAATTACCAGTCGTCAGTATTCTAGCTTAATTACCAGTCGTCGCTGATCTAGCTTAATTAACAGTCGTCGCTGATCTAGCTTAATTACCAGTCGTCGGTAATCTAGCTCAATTACCAGTCGTCGGTAATCTGGCTTAATAACCAGTCTTCGCTGATCTAGCTTTATTACCAGTCGTCGCTGATCTGGCTTAGTAACCAGTCGTCGCTGATCTAGCTTAATTACCAGTCGTCGCTGATCTACCTTAATTACCAGTCATCGGTAATCTAGCTTAATTACCAGTCTTCGCTGATCTAGCTTAATTACGAGTCGTCGCTGATCTGGCTTAGTTACCAGTCGTCACTTATCTAGCTGAATTACCAGTCGTCGGTAATCTAGCTTAATTACCTGTCGTCGCTGATCTAGCTTAATTACCAGTCGTCAGTAATCTAGCTTAATTACCAGTCTTCGCTGATCTAGCTCAATTACCAGTCGTCGGTAATCTAGCTTAATTACCAGTCGTCGGTAATCTGGCTTAATTACCAGTCGTCGCTGAGCTAGCTTAATTACCAGTCGTCGGTAATCTAGCTTAATTACCAGTCGTCGTTAATCTAGCTTAATTACCAGTCGTCGCTGATCTAGCTTAATTACCAGTCGTCAGTATTCTAGCTTAATTACCAGTCGTCGCTGATCTAGCTTAATTACCAGTCGTCAGTATTCTAGCTTAATTACCAGTCGTCGGTAATCTAGCTTAATTACCAGTCGTCGGTAATCTGGCTTAATTACCAGTCGTCGCTGAGCTAGCTTAATTACCAGTCGTCGGTAATCTAGCTTAATTACCAGTCGTCGTTAATCTAGCTTAATTACCAGTCGTCAGTATTCTAGCTAAATTACCAGTCGTCGGTAATCTGGCTTAATTACCAGTCGTCGCTGAGCTAGCTTAACTACCAGTCGTCGGTAATCTAGCTTAATTACCAGTCGTCGGTAATCTGGCTTAATTACCAGTCGTCGCTGATCTAGCTTAATTACCAGTCGTCAGTATTCTAGCTTAATTACCAGTCGTCGGTAATCTAGCTTAATTACCAGTCGTCGGTAATCTAGCTTAATTACCAGTCGTCGCTGAGCTAGCTTAAGTACCAGTCGTCGTTAATCTAGCTTAATTTCCAGTCGTCGTTAATCTGGCTTAATTACCAGTCGTCGGTAATCTAGCTTAATTACCAGTCGTCGGTGATCTAGCTTAATTACCAGTCGTCGCTTATCTGGCTTAATTACCAGTCGTCGGTAATCTAGCTTAATTACCAGTCGTCGGTGATCTAGCTTAATTACCAGTCGTCGCTTATCTAGCTTAATTACCAGTCGTCGGTATTCTAGCTTATTTACCAGTCGTAGGTAGTCTAGCTTAATTACCAGTCGTCAGTATTCTAGCTTAATTACCAGTCGTCGGTAATCTAGCTTAATTACCAGTCGTCGGTAATCTGGCTTAATTACCAGTCGTCGCTGAGCTAGCTTAAGTACCAGTCGTCGGTAATCTAGCTTAATTACCAGTCGTCGTTAATCTAGCTTAATTACCAGTCGTCGCTGATCTAGCTTAATTACCAGTCGTCGGTAATCTAGCTTAATTACCAGTCGTCGGTAATCTAGCTTAATTACCAGTCGTCGCTGATCTAGCTTAATTACCAGTCTTCGCTGATCTAGCTTAATTACCAGTCGTCGCTGATCTAGCTTAATTACCAGTCGTCGGTAATCTAGCTTAATTACCAGTCTTCGCTGATCTAGCTTAATTACCAGTCGTCGCTGATCTAGCTTAATTACCAGTCGTCGCTGATCTAGCTTAATTACCAGTCGTCGGTAATCTAGCTTAATTACCAGTCTTCGCTGATCTAGCTTAATTACCATTCGTCGGTGATCTAGCTTAATTACCAGTCGTCGCTGATCTAGCTTAATTACCAGTCGTCGGTATTCAGCTAGCTACTTGGACCAAGTCATCTTGCGACTTATTGCCACTTATCTAACGCCTTTACAATGCATAGAGGGGTG
The DNA here is from genome assembly GCF_054372755.1 of Phalangium opilio. Classification (NCBI taxonomy): domain Eukaryota; kingdom Metazoa; phylum Arthropoda; class Arachnida; order Opiliones; family Phalangiidae; genus Phalangium; species Phalangium opilio. Next base: position 7,238,885 of record NW_028324180.1, on the reverse strand, counting down.
GTGGCTAGCCCCTATGCCACAGCTAACCGACAGCGCCCTATACTAACTATTACCGTTAACCTCTGCAAGTTTTGATGGAAAGGAGAAACCGGGTTAGACCGCGGAGGAAAACTCCTTTAACAAGCGGGGAGAGAACTTGCAAACTCTACGCAGAAGGATTTCTTCCCAGATTTTTCACCCGGTGCCACAGTCCGGGATCGAACCCGGGATCCTCTTGCTGCGAGGCGAAAGCGCTAACCGCTACGCCACCCCACCGCTAATTCTAGCTTATCTACCAGTCGTAGGTAATCTAGCTTAATTACCAGTAGTCAATAATCTAGCTTAATTACCAGTGGTCTGTAATTTGGCTTAATTACCAGTTGTCGTTAATCTACCTTAATTACCAGTCGTAGGTAATCTATTTTAATTACCAGTCGTCGGTAATCTAGCTTAATTACCAGTCGTCGGTAATTTGGCTTTACTACCAGTCGTCGTTAATCTACCTTAATTACCAGTCGTCGCTGATCTAGCTTAATTACCAGTCGTCGGTAATCTAGCTTAATTACCAGTCGTCGGTAATCTAGCTTATTTACCAGTCGTCGGTAATGTAGCTTAATTACCAGTCGTCGCTGATCTAGCTTAATTACCAGTCGTCAGTATTCTAGCTTAATTACCAGTCGTCGCTGATCTAGCTTAATTACCAGTCGTCAGTATTCTAGCTTAATTACCAGTCGTCAGTATTCTAGCTTAATTACCAGTCGTCGCTGATCTAGCTTAATTACCAGTCTTCGCTGATCAAGCTCAATTACCAGTCGTCGGTAATCTGGCTTAATTACCAGTCTTCGCTGATCTAGCTTAATTACCAGTCGTCGCTGATCTGGCTTAGTTACCAGTCGTCGGTAATCTAGCTTAATTACCAGTCGTCGTTAATCTAGCTTAATTACCAGTCGTCGCTGATCTAGCTTAATTACCAGTCGTCAGTATTCTAGCTTAATTACCAGTCGTCGCTGATCTAGCTTAATTACCAGTCGTCAGTATTCTAGCTTAATTACCAGTCGTCGCTGATCTAGCTTAATTAACAGTCGTCGCTGATCTAGCTTAATTACCAGTCGTCGGTAATCTAGCTCAATTACCAGTCGTCGGTAATCTGGCTTAATAACCAGTCTTCGCTGATCTAGCTTTATTACCAGTCGTCGCTGATCTGGCTTAATTACCAGTCGTCGCTGATCTAGCTTAATTACCAGTCGTCGCTGATCTACCTTAATTACCAGTCATCGGTAATCTAGCTTAATTACCAGTCTTCGCTGATCTAGCTTAATTACGAGTCGTCGCTGATCTGGCTTAGTTACCAGTCGTCACTTATCTAGCTGAATTACCAGTCGTCGGTAATCTAGCTTAATTACCTGTCGTCGCTGATCTAGCTTAATTACCAGTCGTCAGTAATCTAGCTTAATTACCAGTCTTCGCTGATCTAGCTTAATTACCAGTCGTCGGTAATCTAGCTTAATTACCAGTCGTCGGTAATCTGGCTTAATTACCAGTCGTCGCTGAGCTAGCTTAATTACCAGTCGTCGGTAATCTAGCTTAATTACCAGTCGTCGTTAATCTAGCTTAATTACCAGTCGTCGCTGATCTAGCTTAATTACCAGTCGTCAGTATTCTAGCTTAATTACCAGTCGTCGCTGATCTAGCTTAATTACCAGTCGTCAGTATTCTAGCTTAATTACCAGTCGTCGGTAATCTAGCTTAATTACCAATCGTCGGTAATCTGGCTTAATTACCAGTCGTCGCTGAGCTAGCTTAATTACCAGTCGTCGGTAATCTAGCTTAATTACCAGTCGTCGTTAATCTAGCTTAATTACCAGTCGTCGCTGATCTAGCTTAATTACCAGTCGTCAGTATTCTAGCTTAATTACCAGTCGTCGCTGATCTAGCTTAATTACCAGTCGTCAGTATTCTAGCTTAATTACCAGTCGTCAGTATTCTAGCTTAATTACCAGTCGTCGCTGATCTAGCTTAATTGCCAGTCTTCGCTGATCAAGCTCAATTACCAGTCGTCGGTAATCTGGCTTAATTACCAGTCTTCGCTGATCTAGCTTAATTACCAGTCGTCGCTGATCTGGCTTAGTTACCAGTCGTCGGTAATCTAGCTTAATTACCAGTCGTCGTTAATCTAGCTTAATTACCAGTCGTCGCTGATCTAGCTTAATTACCAGTCGTCAGTATTCTAGCTTAATTACCAGTCTTCGCTGATCTAGCTTAATTACGAGTCGTCGCTGATCTGGCTTAATTACCAGTCATCGGTAATCTAGCTTAATTACCAGTCTTCGCTGATCTAGCTTAATTACCAGTCGTCAGTATTCTAGCTTAATTACCAGTCGTCGCTGATCTAGCTTAATTACCAGTCGTCAGTATTCTAGCTTAATTACCAGTCGTCAGTATTCTAGCTTAATTACCAGTCGTCGCTGATCTAGCTTAATTACCAGTCTTCGCTGATCAAGCTCAATTACCAGTCGTCGGTAATCTGGCTTAATTACCAGTCTTCGCTGATCTAGCTTAATTACCAGTCGTCGCTGATCTGGCTTAGTTACCAGTCGTCGGTAATCTAGCTTAATTACCATTCGTCGTTAATCTAGCTTAATTACCAGTCGTCGCTGATCTAGCTTAATTACCAGTCGTCAGTATTCTAGCTTAATTACCAGTCTTCGCTGATCTAGCTTAATTACGAGTCGTCGCTGATCTGGCTTAATTACCAGTCATCGGTAATCTAGCTTAATTACCAGTCTTCGCTGATCTAGCTTAATTACCAGTCGTCAGTATTCTAGCTTAATTACCAGTCGTCGCTGATCTAGCTTAATTACCAGTCGTCAGTATTCTAGCTTAATTACCAGTCGTCAGTATTCTAGCTTAATTACCAGTCGTCGCTGATCTAGCTTAATTACCAGTCTTCGCTGATCAAGCTCAATTACCAGTCGTCGGTAATCTGGCTTAATTACCAGTCTTCGCTGATCTAGCTTAATTACCAGTCGTCGCTGATCTGGCTTAGTTACCAGTCGTCGGTAATCTAGCTTAATTACCAGTCGTCGTTAATCTAGCTTAATTACCAGTCTTCGCTGATCTAGCTTTATTACCAGTCGTCGCTGATCTGGCTTAATTACCAGTCGTCGCTGATCTAGCTTAATTACCAGTCGTCGCTGATCTACCTTAATTACCAGTCATCGGTAATCTAGCTTAATTACCAGTCTTCGCTGATCTAGCTTAATTACGAGTCGTCGCTGATCTGGCTTAGTTACCAGTCGTCACTTATCTAGCTGAATTACCAGTCGTCGGTAATCTAGCTTAATTACCTGTCGTCGCTGATCTAGCTTAATTACCAGTCGTCAGTAATCTAGCTTAATTACCAGTCTTCGCTGATCTAGCTTAATTACCAGTCGTCGGTAATCTAGCTTAATTACCAGTCGTCGGTAATCTGGCTTAATTACCAGTCGTCGCTGAGCTAGCTTAATTACCAGTCGTCGGTAATCTAGCTTAATTACCAGTCGTCGTTAATCTAGCTTAATTACCAGTCGTCGCTGATCTAGCTTAATTACCAGTCGTCAGTATTCTAGCTTAATTACCAGTCGTCGCTGATCTAGCTTAATTACCAGTCGTCAGCATTCTAGCTTAATTACCAGTCGTCGGTAATCTAGCTTAATTACCAGTCGTCGGTAATCTGGCTTAATTACCAGTCGTCGCTGAGCTAGCTTAATTACCAGTCGTCGGTAATCTAGCTTAATTACCAGTCGTCGTTAATCTAGCTTAATTACCAGTCGTCGCTGATCTAGCTTAATTACCAGTCGTCAGTATTCTAGCTTAATTACCAGTCGTCGCTGATCTAGCTTAATTACCAGTCGTCAGTATTCTAGCTTAATTACCAGTCGTCAGTATTCTAGCTTAATTACCAGTCGTCGCTGATCTAGCTTAATTACCAGTCTTCGCTGATCAAGCTCAATTACCAGTCGTCGGTAATCTGGCTTAATTACCAGTCTTCGCTGATCTAGCTTAATTACCAGTCGTCGCTGATCTGGCTTAGTTACCAGTCGTCGGTAATCTAGCTTAATTACCAGTCGTCGTTAATCTAGCTTAATTACCAGTCGTCGCTGATCTAGCTTAATTACCAGTCGTCAGTATTCTAGCTTAATTACCAGTCGTCGCTGATCTAGCTTAATTACCAGTCGTCAGTATTCTAGCTTAATTACCAGTCGTCGCTGATCTAGCTTAATTAACAGTCGTCGCTGATCTAGCTTAATTACCAGTCGTCGGTAATCTAGCTCAATTACCAGTCGTCGGTAATCTGGCTTAATAACCAGTCTTCGCTGATCTAGCTTTATTACCAGTCGTCGCTGATCTGGCTTAGTAACCAGTCGTCGCTGATCTAGCTTAATTACCAGTCGTCGCTGATCTACCTTAATTACCAGTCATCGGTAATCTAGCTTAATTACCAGTCTTCGCTGATCTAGCTTAATTACGAGTCGTCGCTGATCTGGCTTAGTTACCAGTCGTCACTTATCTAGCTGAATTACCAGTCGTCGGTAATCTAGCTTAATTACCTGTCGTCGCTGATCTAGCTTAATTACCAGTCGTCAGTAATCTAGCTTAATTACCAGTCTTCGCTGATCTAGCTTAATTACCAGTCGTCGGTAATCTAGCTTAATTACCAGTCGTCGGTAATCTGGCTTAATTACCAGTCGTCGCTGAGCTAGCTTAATTACCAGTCGTCGGTAATCTAGCTTAATTACCAGTCGTCGTTAATCTAGCTTAATTACCAGTCGTCGCTGATCTAGCTTAATTACCAGTCGTCAGTATTCTAGCTTAATTACCAGTCGTCGCTGATCTAGCTTAATTACCAGTCGTCAGCATTCTAGCTTAATTACCAGTCGTCGGTAATCTAGCTTAATTACCAGTCGTCGGTAATCTGGCTTAATTACCAGTCGTCGCTGAGCTAGCTTAATTACCAGTCGTCGGTAATCTAGCTTAATTACCAGTCGTCGTTAATCTAGCTTAATTACCAGTCGTCGCTGATCTAGCTTAATTACCAGTCGTCAGTATTCTAGCTTAATTACCAGTCGTCGCTGATCTAGCTTAATTACCAGTCGTCAGTATTCTAGCTTAATTACCAGTCGTCGCTGATCTAGCTTAATTACCAGTCTTCGCTGATCAAGCTCAATTACCAGTCGTCGGTAATCTGGCTTAATTACCAGTCTTCGCTGATCTAGCTTAATTACCAGTCGTCGCTGATCTGGCTTAGTTACCAGTCGTCGGTAATCTAGCTTAATTACCAGTCGTCGTTAATCTAGCTTAATTACCAGTCTTCGCTGATCTAGCTTTATTACCAGTCGTCGCTGATCTGGCTTAATTACCAGTCGTCGCTGATCTAGCTTAATTACCAGTCGTCGCTGATCTACCTTAATTACCAGTCATCGGTAATCTAGCTTAATTACCAGTCTTCGCTGATCTAGCTTAATTACGAGTCGTCGCTGATCTGGCTTAGTTACCAGTCGTCACTTATCTAGCTGAATTACCAGTCGTCGGTAATCTAGCTTAATTACCTGTCGTCGCTGATCTAGCTTAATTACCAGTCGTCAGTAATCTAGCTTAATTACCAGTCTTCGCTGATCTAGCTTAATTACCAGTCGTCGGTAATCTAGCTTAATTACCAGTCGTCGGTAATCTGGCTTAATTACCAGTCGTCGCTGAGCTAGCTTAATTACCAGTCGTCGGTAATCTAGCTTAATTACCAGTCGTCGTTAATCTAGCTTAATTACCAGTCGTCGCTGATCTAGCTTAATTACCAGTCGTCAGTATTCTAGCTTAATTACCAGTCGTCGCTGATCTAGCTTAATTACCAGTCGTCAGCATTCTAGCTTAATTACCAGTCGTCGGTAATCTAGCTTAATTACCAGTCGTCGGTAATCTGGCTTAATTACCAGTCGTCGCTGAGCTAGCTTAATTACCAGTCGTCGGTAATCTAGCTTAATTACCAGTCGTCGTTAATCTAGCTTAATTACCAGTCGTCGCTGATCTAGCTTAATTACCAGTCGTCAGTATTCTAGCTTAATTACCAGTCGTCGCTGATCTAGCTTAATTACCAGTCGTCAGTATTCTAGCTTAATTACCAGTCGTCAGTATTCTAGCTTAATTACCAGTCGTCGCTGATCTAGCTTAATTACCAGTCTTCGCTGATCAAGCTCAATTACCAGTCGTCGGTAATCTGGCTTAATTACCAGTCTTCGCTGATCTAGCTTAATTACCAGTCGTCGCTGATCTGGCTTAGTTACCAGTCGTCGGTAATCTAGCTTAATTACCAGTCGTCGTTAATCTAGCTTAATTACCAGTCGTCGCTGATCTAGCTTAATTACCAGTCGTCAGTATTCTAGCTTAATTACCAGTCGTCGCTGATCTAGCTTAATTACCAGTCGTCAGTATTCTAGCTTAATTACCAGTCGTCGCTGATCTAGCTTAATTAACAGTCGTCGCTGATCTAGCTTAATTACCAGTCGTCGGTAATCTAGCTCAATTACCAGTCGTCGGTAATCTGGCTTAATAACCAGTCTTCGCTGATCTAGCTTTATTACCAGTCGTCGCTGATCTGGCTTAGTAACCAGTCGTCGCTGATCTAGCTTAATTACCAGTCGTCGCTGATCTACCTTAATTACCAGTCATCGGTAATCTAGCTTAATTACCAGTCTTCGCTGATCTAGCTTAATTACGAGTCGTCGCTGATCTGGCTTAGTTACCAGTCGTCACTTATCTAGCTGAATTACCAGTCGTCGGTAATCTAGCTTAATTACCTGTCGTCGCTGATCTAGCTTAATTACCAGTCGTCAGTAATCTAGCTTAATTACCAGTCTTCGCTGATCTAGCTTAATTACCAGTCGTCGGTAATCTAGCTTAATTACCAGTCGTCGGTAATCTGGCTTAATTACCAGTCGTCGCTGAGCTAGCTTAATTACCAGTCGTCGGTAATCTAGCTTAATTACCAGTCGTCGTTAATCTAGCTTAATTACCAGTCGTCGCTGATCTAGCTTAATTACCAGTCGTCAGTATTCTAGCTTAATTACCAGTCGTCGCTGATCTAGCTTAATTACCAGTCGTCAGCATTCTAGCTTAATTACCAGTCGTCGGTAATCTAGCTTAATTACCAGTCGTCGGTAATCTGGCTTAATTACCAGTCGTCGCTGAGCTAGCTTAATTACCAGTCGTCGGTAATCTAGCTTAATTACCAGTCGTCGTTAATCTAGCTTAATTACCAGTCGTCGCTGATCTAGCTTAATTACCAGTCGTCAGTATTCTAGCTTAATTACCAGTCGTCGCTGATCTAGCTTAATTACCAGTCGTCAGTATTCTAGCTTAATTACCAGTCGTCAGTATTCTAGCTTAATTACCAGTCGTCGCTGATCTAGCTTAATTACCAGTCTTCGCTGATCAAGCTCAATTACCAGTCGTCGGTAATCTGGCTTAATTACCAGTCTTCGCTGATCTAGCTTAATTACCAGTCGTCGCTGATCTGGCTTAGTTACCAGTCGTCGGTAATCTAGCTTAATTACCAGTCGTCGTTAATCTAGCTTAATTACCAGTCGTCGCTGATCTAGCTTAATTACCAGTCGTCAGTATTCTAGCTTAATTACCAGTCGTCGCTGATCTAGCTTAATTACCAGTCGTCAGTATTCTAGCTTAATTACCAGTCGTCGCTGATCTAGCTTAATTAACAGTCGTCGCTGATCTAGCTTAATTACCAGTCGTCGGTAATCTAGCTCAATTACCAGTCGTCGGTAATCTGGCTTAATAACCAGTCTTCGCTGATCTAGCTTTATTACCAGTCGTCGCTGATCTGGCTTAGTAACCAGTCGTCGCTGATCTAGCTTAATTACCAGTCGTCGCTGATCTACCTTAATTACCAGTCATCGGTAATCTAGCTTAATTACCAGTCTTCGCTGATCTAGCTTAATTACGAGTCGTCGCTGATCTGGCTTAGTTACCAGTCGTCACTTATCTAGCTGAATTACCAGTCGTCGGTAATCTAGCTTAATTACCTGTCGTCGCTGATCTAGCTTAATTACCAGTCGTCAGTAATCTAGCTTAATTACCAGTCTTCGCTGATCTAGCTTAATTACCAGTCGTCGGTAATCTAGCTTAATTACCAGTCGTCGGTAATCTGGCTTAATTACCAGTCGTCGCTGAGCTAGCTTAATTACCAGTCGTCGGTAATCTAGCTTAATTACCAGTCGTCGTTAATCTAGCTTAATTACCAGTCGTCGCTGATCTAGCTTAATTACCAGTCGTCAGTATTCTAGCTTAATTACCAGTCGTCGCTGATCTAGCTTAATTACCAGTCGTCAGTATTCTAGCTTAATTACCAGTCGTCGGTAATCTAGCTTAATTACCAGTCGTCGGTAATCTGGCTTAATTACCAGTCGTCGCTGAGCTAGCTTAATTACCAGTCGTCGGTAATCTAGCTTAATTACCAGTCGTCGTTAATCTAGCTTAATTACCAGTCGTCAGTATTCTAGCTAAATTACCAGTCGTCGGTAATCTGGCTTAATTACCAGTCGTCGCTGAGCTAGCTTAACTACCAGTCGTCGGTAATCTAGCTTAATTACCAGTCGTCGGTAATCTGGCTTAATTACCAGTCGTCGCTGATCTAGCTTAATTACCAGTCGTCAGTATTCTAGCTTAATTACCAGTCGTCGCTGATCTAGCTTAATTACCAGTCGTCAGTATTCTAGCTAAATTACCAGTCGTCGGTAATCTGGCTTAATTACCAGTCGTCGCTGAGCTAGCTTAACTACCAGTCGTCGGTAATCTAGCTTAATTACCAGTCGTCGGTAATCTAGCTTAATTACCAGTCGTCGTAAATCTAGCTTAATTTCCAGTCGTCGGTAATCTGGCTTAATTACCAGTCGTCGGTAATCTGGCTTAATTACCAGTCGTCAGTAATCTGGCTTAATTACCAGTCGTTGCTGATCTGGCTTAATTACCAGTCGTCGGAAATCTAGCTTAATTACCATTCGTCGGTGATCTAGCTTAATTACCAGTCGTCGCTGATCTAGCTTAATTACCAGTCGTCGGTATTCTAGCTTATCTACCAGTCGTAGGTAATCTAGCTTAATTACCAGTAGTCAATAATCTAGCTTAATTACCAGTGGTCTGTAATTTGGCTTAATTACCAGTTGTCGTTAATCTACCTTAATTACCAGTCGTAGGTAATCTAGTTTAATTACCAGTCGTCGGTAATCTAGCTTAATTACCAGTCGTTGGTAATTTGGCTTTATTACCAGTCGTCGTTAATCTACCTTAATTACCAGTCGTCGCTGATCTAGCTTAATTACCAGTCGTCGCTGATCTAGCTAAATTACCAGTCGTCGGTAATCTGGCTTAATTATCAGTCGTCGGTAATCTGGCTTAATTACCAGTCGTCGCTGATCTAGCTTAATTACCAGTCGTCAGTATTCTAGCTTAATTACCAGTCGTCGGTAATCTAGCTTAATTACCAGTCGTCGCTGATCTACCTTAATTACCAGTCATCGGTAATCTATTTTAATTACCAGTCTTCGCTGATCTAGCTTAATTACGAGTCGTCGCTGATCTGGCTTAGTAACCAGTCGTCACTTATCTAGCTGAATTACCAGTCGTCGGTAATCTAGCTTAATTACCAGTCTTCGCTGATCTAGCTTAATTACCAGTCGTCGGTATTCTAGCTTATTTACCAGTCGTAGGTAGTCTAGCTTAATTACCAGTCGTCAGTATTCTAGCTTAATTACCAGTCGTCGCTGATCTAGCTTAATTACCAGTCGTCAGTATTCTAGCTTAATTACCAGTCGTCGGTAATCTAGCTTAATTACCAGTCGTCACTGATCTAGCTGAATTACCAGTCGTCGGTAATCTAGCTTAATTACCAGTCGTCGCTGATCTAGCTTAATTACCAGTCGTCGCTGATCTAGCTTAATTACCAGTCGTCGGTAATCTAGCTTAATTACCAGTCGTCGGTAATCTAGCTTAATTACCAATCGCCGGTTATCTGGCTTAATTACCAGTCGTCGCTGAGCTAGCTTAATTACCAGTCGTCGCTGAGCTAGCTTAATTACCAGTCGTCGGTAATCTAGCTTAATTACCAGTCTTCGGTAATCTAGCTTAATTACCAGTCGTCGTTAATCTAGCTTAATTACCAGTCGTCGGTAATCTAGCTTAATTACCAGTCGTCGTTAATCTAGCTTAATTACCAGTCGTCGGTAATCTAGCTTAATTACCAGTCGTCGGTAATCTAGCTTAATTACCAGTCGTCGGTGATTTAGCTTAATTATCAGTCGTCGCTGATCTAGTTTAATTACCAGTCGTCGGTATTCTAGCTTATTTACCAGTCGTAGGTAATCTAGCTTAATTACCAGTAGTCAATAATCTAGCTTAATTACCAGTGGTCTGTAATTTGGCTTAATTACCAGTTGTCGTTAATTTACCTTAATTACCAGTCGTAGGTAATCTAGTTTAATTACCAGTCGTCGGTAATCTAGCTTAATTACCAGTCGTCAGTATTCTAGCTTAATTACCAGTCGTCGCTGATCTGGCTTAGTAACCAGTCGTCGCTGATCTAGCTTAATTACCAGTCGTCGCTGATCTACCTTAATTACCAGTCATTGGTAATCTATTTTAATTACCAGTCTTCGCTGATCTAGCTTAATTACGAGTCGTCGCTGATCTGGCTTAGTAACCAGTCGTCACTTATCTAGCTGAATTACCAGTCGTCGGTAATCTAGCTTAATTACCAGTCTTCGCTGATCTAGCTTAATTACCAGTCGTCGGTATTCTAGCTTATTTACCAGTCGTAGGTAGTCTAGCTTAATTACCAGTCGTCAGTATTCTAGCTTAATTACCAGTCGTCGCTGATCTAGCTTAATTACCAGTCGTCAGTATTCTAGCTTAATTACCAGTCGTCGGTAATCTAGCTTAATTACCAGTCGTCGCTGATCTAGCTTAATTACCAGTCGTCACTGATCTAGCTGAATTACCAGTCGTCGGTAATCTAGCTTAATTACCAGTCGTCGCTGATCTAGCTTAATTACCAGTCGTCGGTAATCTAGCTTAATTACCAGTCGTCGGTAATCTAGCTTAATTACCAATCGCCGGTTATCTGGCTTAATTACCAGTCGTCGATGAGCTAGCTTAATTACCAGTCGTCGCTGAGCTAGCTTAATTACCAGTCGTCGGTAATCTAGCTTAATTACCAGTCTTCGGTAATCTAGCTTAATTACCAGTCTTCGGTAATCTAGCTTAATTACCAGTCGTCGTTAATCTAGCTTAATTACCAGTCGTCGGTAATCTAGCTTAATTACCAGTCGTCGTTAATCTAGCTTAATTACCAGTCGTCGGTAATCTAGCTTAATTACCAGTCGTCGGTAATCTAGCTTAATTACCAGTCGTCGGTGATTTAGCTTAATTACCAGTCGTCGCTGATCTAGTTTAATTACCAGTCGTCGGTATTCTAGCTTATTTACCAGTCGTAGGTAATCTAGCTTAATTACCAGTAGTCAATAATCTAGCTTAATTACCAGTGGTCTGTAATTTGGCTTAATTACCAGTTGTCGTTAATTTACCTTAATTACCAGTCGTAGGTAATCTAGTTTAATTACCAGTCGTCGGTAATCTAGCTTAATTACCAGTCGTCAGTATTCTAGCTTAATTACCAGTCGTCGGTAATCTAGCTTAATTACCAGTCGTCGCTGATCTAGCTTAATTACCAGTCTTCGCTGATCTAGCTCAATTACCAGTCGTCGGTAATCTGGCTTAATTACCAGTCTTCGCTGATCTAGCTTAATTACCAGTCGTCGCTGATCTGGCTTAGTTACCAGTCGTCGCTGATCTAGCTTAATTACCAGTCGTCGCTGATCTAGCTTAATTACCAGTCGTCGGTAATCTAGCTTAATTACCAGTCGTCGGTAATCTAGCTTAATTACCAGTCGTCGGTGATTTAGCTTAATTACCAGTCGTCGCTGATCTAGCTTAATTACCAGTCGTCAGTATTCTAGCTTAATTACCAGTCGTCGGTAATCTAGCTTAATTACCAGTCGTCGGTAATCTAGCTTAATTACCAGTCGTCGGTGATTTAGCTTAATTACCAGTCGTCGCTGATCTAGCTTAATTACCAGTCGTCAGTATTCTAGCTTAATTACCAGTCGTCGGTAATCTAGCTTAATTACCAGTCTTCGCTGATCTAGCTTAATTACCAGTCGTCGCTGATCTGGCTTAGTTACCAGTCGTCGCTGATCTAGCTTAATTACCAGTCGTCGCTGATCTAGCTTAATTACCAGTCGTCGGTAATCTAGCTTAATTACCAGTCGTCGGTATTCTGGCTTAATTACCAGTCGTCGCTGAGCTAGCTTAAGTACCAGTCGTCGTTAATCTAGCTTAATTTCCAGTCGTCGTTAACCTGGCTTAATTACCAGTCGTCGGTAATCTAGCTTAATTACCAGTCGTCGGTGATCTAGCTTAATTACCAGTCGTCGCTTATCTGGCTTAATTACCAGTCGTCGGTAATCTAGCTTAATTACCAGTCGTCGGTGATCTAGCTTAATTACCAGTCGTCGCTTATCTAGCTTAATTACCAGTCGTCGGTATTCTAGCTTATTTACCAGTCGTAGGTAGTCTAGCTTAATTACCAGTCGTCAGTATTCTAGCTTAATTACCAGTCGTCGGTAATCTAGCTTAATTACCAGTCGTTGGTAATCTGGCTTAATTACCAGTCGTCGCTGAGCTAGCTTAAGTACCAGTCGTCGGTAATCTAGCTTAATTACCAGTCGTCGTTAATCTAGCTTAATTACCAGTCGTCGCTGATCTAGCTTAATTACCAGTCGTCGGTAATCTAGCTTAATTACCAGTCGTCGTTAATCTAGCTTAATTACCAGTCGTCGGTAATCTAGCTTAATTACCAGTCGTCGCTGATCTAGCTTAATTACCAGTCTTCGCTGATCTAGCTTAATTACCAGTCGTCGCTGATCTAGCTTAATTACCAGTCGTCGGTAATCTAGCTTAATTACCAGTCTTCGCTGATCTAGCTTAATTACCAGTCGTCGCTGATCTAGCTTAATTACCAGTCGTCGCTGATCTAGCTTAATTACCAGTCGTCGGTAATCTAGCTTAATTACCAGTCTTCGCTGATCTAGCTTAATTACCATTCGTCGGTGATCTAGCTTAATTACCAGTCGTCGCTGATCTAGCTTAATTACCAGTCGTCGGTATTCTAGCTTATCTACCAGTCGTAGGTAATCTAGCTTAATTACCAGTAGTCAATAATCTAGCTTAATTACCAGTGGTCTGTAATTTGGCTTAATTACCAGTTGTCGTTAATCTACCTTAATTACCAGTCGTAGGTAATCTATTTTAATTACCAGTCGTCGGTAATCTAGCTTAATTACCAGTCGTCGGTAATTTGGCTTTATTACCAGTCGTCGTTAATCTACCTTAATTACCAGTCGTCGCTGATCTAGCTTAATTACCAGTCGTCGGTAATCTAGCTTAATTACCAGTCGTCGGTAATCTAGCTTATTTACCAGTCGTCGGTAATGTAGCTTAATTACCAGTCGTCGCTGATCTAGCTTAATTACCAGTCGTCAGTATTCTAGCTTAATTACCAGTCGTCGCTGATCTAGCTTAATTACCAGTCGTCAGTATTCTAGCTTAATTACCAGTCGTCAGTATTCTAGCTTAATTACCAGTCGTCGCTGATCTAGCTTAATTACCAGTCTTCGCTGATCAAGCTCAATTACCAGTCGTCGGTAATCTGGCTTAATTACCAGTCTTCGCTGATCTAGCTTAATTACCAGTCGTCGCTGATCTGGCTTAGTTACCAGTCGTCGGTAATCTAGCTTAATTACCAGTCGTCGTTAATCTAGCTTAATTACCAGTCGTCGCTGATCTAGCTTAATTACCAGTCGTCAGTATTCTAGCTTAATTACCAGTCGTCGCTGATCTAGCTTAATTACCAGTCGTCAGTATTCTAGCTTAATTACCAGTCGTCGCTGATCTAGCTTAATTAACAGTCGTCGCTGATCTAGCTTAATTACCAGTCGTCGGTAATCTAGCTCAATTACCAGTCGTCGGTAATCTGGCTTAATAACCAGTCTTCGCTGATCTAGCTTTATTACCAGTCGTCGCTGATCTGGCTTAATTACCAGTCGTCGCTGATCTAGCTTAATTACCAGTCGTCGCTGATCTAGCTTAATTACCAGTAGTCAGTATTCTAGCTTAATTACCAGTCGTCGGTAATCTGGCTTAATTACCAGTCGTCGCTGAGCTAGCTTAACTACCAGTCGTCGGTAATCTAGCTTAATTACCAGTCGTCGGTAATCTAGCTTAATTACCAGTCGTCGTAAATCTAGCTTAATTCCCAGTCGTCGGTAATCTGGCTTAATTACCAGTCGTCGGTAATCTGGCTTAATTACCAGTCGTCAGTAATCTGGCTTAATTACCAGTCGTTGCTGATCTGGCTTAATTACCAGTCGTCGGAAATCTAGCTTAATTACCATTCGTCGGTGATCTAGCTTAATTACCAGTCGTCGCTGATCTAGCTTAATTACCAGTCGTCGGTATTCTAGCTTATCTACCAGTCGTAGGTAATCTAGCTTAATTACCAGTAGTCAATAATCTAGCTTAATTACCAGTGGTCTGTAATTTGGCTTAATTACCAGTTGTCGTTAATCTACCTTAATTACCAGTCGTAGGTAATCTAGTTTAATTACCAGTCGTCGGTAATCTAGCTTAATTACCAGTCGTCGGTAATTTGGCTTTATTACCAGTCGTCGTTAATCTACCTTAATTACCAGTCGTCGCTGATCTAGCTTAATTACCTGTCGTCGCTGATCTAGCTAAATTACCAGTCGTCGGTAATCTGGCTTAATTATAAGTCGTCGGTAATCTGGCTTAATTTCCAGTCGTCGGTAATCTGGCTTAATTACCAGTCGTCGCTGATCTGGCTTAATTACCAGTCGTCGCTGATCTAGCTTAATTACCAGTCTTCGCTGATCTAGCTTAATTACCAGTCGTCGCTGATCTAGCTTAATTACCAGTCGTCGGTAATCTAGCTTAATTACCAGTCGTCGGTGATCTAGCTTAATTACCAGTCGTCGCTTATCTGGCTTAATTACCAGTCGTCGGTAATCTAGCTTAATTACCAGTCGTCGGTGATCTAGCTTAATTACCAGTCGTCGCTTATCTAGCTTAATTACCAGTCGTCGGTATTCTAGCTTATTTACCAGTCGTAGGTAGTCTAGCTTAATTACCAGTCGTCAGTATTCTAGCTTAATTACCAGTCGTCGGTAATCTAGCTTAATTACCAGTCGTTGGTAATCTGGCTTAATTACCAGTCGTCGCTGAGCTAGCTTAAGTACCAGTCGTCGGTAATCTAGCTTAATTACCAGTCGTCGTTAATCTAGCTTAATTACCAGTCGTCGCTGATCTAGCTTAATTACCAGTCGTCGGTAATCTAGCTTAATTACCAGTCGTCGTTAATCTAGCTTAATTACCAGTCGTCGGTAATCTAGCTTAATTACCAGTCGTCGCTGATCTAGCTTAATTACCAGTCTTCGCTGATCTAGCTTAATTACCAGTCGTCGCTGATCTAGCTTAATTACCAGTCGTCGGTAATCTAGCTTAATTACCAGTCTTCGCTGATCTAGCTTAATTACCAGTCGTCGCTGATCTAGCTTAATTACCAGTCGTCGCTGATCTAGCTTAATTACCAGTCGTCGGTAATCTAGCTTAATTACCAGTCTTCGCTGATCTAGCTTAATTACCATTCGTCGGTGATCTAGCTTAATTACCAGTCGTCGCTGATCTAGCTTAATTACCAGTCGTCGGTATTCTAGCTTATCTACCAGTCGTAGGTAATCTAGCTTAATTACCAGTAGTCAATAATCTAGCTTAATTACCAGTGGTCTGTAATTTGGCTTAATTACCAGTTGTCGTTAATCTACCTTAATTACCAGTCGTAGGTAATCTATTTTAATTACCAGTCGTCGGTAATCTAGCTTAATTACCAGTCGTCGGTAATTTGGCTTTATTACCAGTCGTCGTTAATCTACCTTAATTACCAGTCGTCGCTGATCTAGCTTAATTACCAGTCGTCGGTAATCTAGCTTAATTACCAGTCGTCGGTAATCTAGCTTATTTACCAGTCGTCGGTAATGTAGCTTAATTACCAGTCGTCGCTGATCTAGCTTAATTACCAGTCGTCAGTATTCTAGCTTAATTACCAGTCGTCGCTGATCTAGCTTAATTACCAGTCGTCAGTATTCTAGCTTAATTACCAGTCGTCAGTATTCTAGCTTAATTACCAGTCGTCGCTGATCTAGCTTAATTACCAGTCTTCGCTGATCAAGCTCAATTACCAGTCGTCGGTAATCTGGCTTAATTACCAGTCTTCGCTGATCTAGCTTAATTACCAGTCGTCGCTGATCTGGCTTAGTTACCAGTCGTCGGTAATCTAGCTTAATTACCAGTCGTCGTTAATCTAGCTTAATTACCAGTCGTCGCTGATCTAGCTTAATTACCAGTCGTCAGTATTCTAGCTTAATTACCAGTCGTCGCTGATCTAGCTTAATTACCAGTCGTCAGTATTCTAGCTTAATTACCAGTCGTCGCTGATCTAGCTTAATTAACAGTCGTCGCTGATCTAGCTTAATTACCAGTCGTCGGTAATCTAGCTCAATTACCAGTCGTCGGTAATCTGGCTTAATAACCAGTCTTCGCTGATCTAGCTTTATTACCAGTCGTCGCTGATCTGGCTTAATTACCAGTCGTCGCTGATCTAGCTTAATTACCAGTCGTCGCTGATCTAGCTTAATTACCAGTAGTCAGTATTCTAGCTTAATTACCAGTCGTCGGTAATCTGGCTTAATTACCAGTCGTCGCTGAGCTAGCTTAACTACCAGTCGTCGGTAATCTAGCTTAATTACCAGTCGTCGGTAATCTAGCTTAATTACCAGTCGTCGTAAATCTAGCTTAATTCCCAGTCGTCGGTAATCTGGCTTAATTACCAGTCGTCGGTAATCTGGCTTAATTACCAGTCGTCAGTAATCTGGCTTAATTACCAGTCGTTGCTGATCTGGCTTAATTACCAGTCGTCGGAAATCTAGCTTAATTACCATTCGTCGGTGATCTAGCTTAATTACCAGTCGTCGCTGATCTAGCTTAATTACCAGTCGTCGGTATTCTAGCTTATCTACCAGTCGTAGGTAATCTAGCTTAATTACCAGTAGTCAATAATCTAGCTTAATTACCAGTGGTCTGTAATTTGGCTTAATTACCAGTTGTCGTTAATCTACCTTAATTACCAGTCGTAGGTAATCTATTTTAATTACCAGTCGTCGGTAATCTAGCTTAATTACCAGTCGTCGGTAATTTGGCTTTATTACCAGTCGTCGTTAATCTACCTTAATTACCAGTCGTCGCTGATCTAGCTTAATTACCAGTCGTCGGTAATCTAGCTTAATTACCAGTCGTCGGTAATCTAGCTTATTTACCAGTCGTCGGTAATGTAGCTTAATTACCAGTCGTCGCTGATCTAGCTTAATTACCAGTCGTCAGTATTCTAGCTTAATTACCAGTCGTCGCTGATCTAGCTTAATTACCAGTCGTCAGTATTCTAGCTTAATTACCAGTCGTCAGTATTCTAGCTTAATTACCAGTCGTCGCTGATCTAGCTTAATTACCAGTCTTCGCTGATCAAGCTCAATTACCAGTCGTCGGTAATCTGGCTTAATTACCAGTCTTCGCTGATCTAGCTTAATTACCAGTCGTCGCTGATCTGGCTTAGTTACCAGTCGTCGGTAATCTAGCTTAATTACCAGTCGTCGTTAATCTAGCTTAATTACCAGTCGTCGCTGATCTAGCTTAATTACCAGTCGTCAGTATTCTAGCTTAATTACCAGTCGTCGCTGATCTAGCTTAATTACCAGTCGTCAGTATTCTAGCTTAATTACCAGTCGTCGCTGATCTAGCTTAATTAACAGTCGTCGCTGATCTAGCTTAATTACCAGTCGTCGGTAATCTAGCTCAATTACCAGTCGTCGGTAATCTGGCTTAATAACCAGTCTTCGCTGATCTAGCTTTATTACCAGTCGTCGCTGATCTGGCTTAATTACCAGTCGTCGCTGATCTAGCTTAATTACCAGTCGTCGCTGATCTAGCTTAATTACCAGTAGTCAGTATTCTAGCTTAATTACCAGTCGTCGGTAATCTGGCTTAATTACCAGTCGTCGCTGAGCTAGCTTAACTACCAGTCGTCGGTAATCTAGCTTAATTACCAGTCGTCGGTAATCTAGCTTAATTACCAGTCGTCGTAAATCTAGCTTAATTCCCAGTCGTCGGTAATCTGGCTTAATTACCAGTCGTCGGTAATCTGGCTTAATTACCAGTCGTCAGTAATCTGGCTTAATTACCAGTCGTTGCTGATCTGGCTTAATTACCAGTCGTCGGAAATCTAGCTTAATTACCATTCGTCGGTGATCTAGCTTAATTACCAGTCGTCGCTGATCTAGCTTAATTACCAGTCGTCGGTATTCTAGCTTATCTACCAGTCGTAGGTAATCTAGCTTAATTACCAGTAGTCAATAATCTAGCTTAATTACCAGTGGTCTGTAATTTGGCTTAATTACCAGTTGTCGTTAATCTACCTTAATTACCAGTCGTAGGTAATCTAGTTTAATTACCAGTCGTCGGTAATCTAGCTTAATTACCAGTCGTCGGTAATTTGGCTTTATTACCAGTCGTCGTTAATCTACCTTAATTACCAGTCGTCGCTGATCTAGCTTAATTACCTGTCGTCGCTGATCTAGCTAAATTACCAGTCGTCGGTAATCTGGCTTAATTATCAGTCGTCGGTAATCTGGCTTAATTTCCAGTCGTCGGTAATCTGGCTTAATTACCAGTCGTCGCTGATCTGGCTTAATTACCAGTCGTCGCTGATCTAGCTTAATTACCAGTCTTCGCTGATCTAGCTTAATTACCAGTCGTCGCTGATCTAGCTTAATTACCAGTCGTCGGTAATCTAGCTTAATTACCAGTCTTCGCTGATCTAGCTTAATTACCAGTCGTCGCTGATCTAGCTTAGTTACCAGTCGTCGGTAATCTAGCTTAATTACCAGTCTTCGCTGATCTAGCTTTATTACCAGTCGTCGCTGATCTAGCTTAATTACCAGTCGTCAGTATTCTAGCTTAATTACCAGTCGTCGGTAATCTAGCTTAATTACCAGTCGTCGTTGATCTAGCTTATTTACCAGTCGTCGGTAATCTAGCTTAATTACCAGTCGTCGTAAATCTAGCTTAATTACCAGTCGTCGGTAATCTGGCTTAATTACCAGTCGTCGGTAATCTGGCTTAATTACCAGTCGTCGGTAATCTGGCTTAATTACCAGTCGTCGGTAATCTGGCTTAATTACCAGTCGTCAGTAATCTGGCTTAATTACCAGTCGTTGCTGATCTGGCTTAATTACCAGTCGTCGGAAATCTAGCTTAATTACCATTCGTCGGTGATCTAGCTTAATTACCAGTCGTCGCTGATCTAGCTTAATTACCAGTTGTCGGTATTCTAGCTTATCTACCAGTCGTAGGTAATCTAGCTTAATTACCAGTAGTCAATAATCTAGCTTAATTACCAGTGGTCTGTAATTTGGCTTAATTACCAGTTGTCGTTAATTTACCTTAATTACCAGTCGTAGGTAATCTAGTTTAATTACCAGTCGTCGGTAATCTAGCTTAATTACCAGTCGTCAGTATTCTAGCTTAATTACCAGTCGTCGGTAATCTAGCTTAATTACCAGTCGTCGCTGATCTAGCTTAATTTCCAGTCTTCGCTGATCTAGCTCAATTACCAGTCGTCGGTAATCTGGCTTAATTACCAGTCTTCGCTGATCTAGCTTAATTACCAGTCGTCGCTGATCTGGCTTAGTTACCAGTCGTCGCTGATCTAGCTTAATTACCAGTCGTCGCTGATCTAGCTTAATTACCAGTCGTCGTTGATCTAGCTTATTTACCAGTCGTCGGTAATCTAGCTTAATTACCAGTCGTCGTAAATCTAGCTTAATTACCAGTCGTCGGTAATCTGGCTTAATTACCAGTCGTCGGTAATCTGGCTTAATTACCAGTCGTCGGTAATCTGGCTTAATTACCAGTCGTCGGTAATCTGGCTTAATTACCAGTCGTCAGTAATCTGGCTTAATTACCAGTCGTTGCTGATCTGGCTTAATTACCAGTCGTCGGAAATCTAGCTTAATTACCATTCGTCGGTGATCTAGCTTAATTACCAGTCGTCGATGATCTAGCTTAATTACCAGTTGTCGGTATTCTAGCTTATCTACCAGTCGTAGGTAATCTAGCTTAATTACCAGTAGTCAATAATCTAGCTTAATTACCAGTGGTCTGTAATTTGGCTTAATTACCATTTGTCGTTAATTTACCTTAATTACCAGTCGTCGGTAATCTAGCTTAATTACCAGTCGTCGGTATTCTGGCTTAATTACCAGTCGTCGCTGAGCTAGCTTAAGTACCAGTCGTCGGTAATCTAGCTTAATTACCAGTCGTCGTTAATCTAGCTTAATTTCCAGTCGTCGTTAATCTGGCTTAATTACCAGTCGTCGGTAATCTAGCTTAATTACCAGTCGTCGGTGATCTAGCTTAATTACCAGTCGTCGCTGATCTAGCTTAATTACCAGTCTTCGCTGATCTAGCTTAATTACCAGTCGTCGCTGATCTAGCTTAATTACCAGTCGTCGGTAATCTAGCTTAATTACCAGTCTTCGCTGATCTAGCTTAATTACCAGTCGTCGCTGATCTAGCTTAATTACCAGTCGTCGCTGATCTAGCTTAATTACCAGTCGTCGGTAATCTAGCTTAATTACCAGTCTTCGCTGATCTAGCTTAATTACCAGTCGTCGCTGATCTGGCTTAATTACCAGTCGTCGCTGATCTGGCTTAATTACCAGTCGTCGGTAATCTAGCTTAATTACCAGTCGTCGTTAATCTAGCTTAATTACCAGTCGTCGCTGATCTAGCTTAATTACCAGTCGTCGGTAATCTGGCTTAATTACCAGTCGTCGCTGATCTGGCTTAATTACCAGTCGTCGCTGATCTAGCTGAATTACCAGTCGTCGGTAATCTAGCTTAATTACCAGTCGTCGGTAATCTAGCTTAATTACCAGTCGTCGTTAATCTAGCTTAATTACCAGTCGTCGCTGATCTAGCTTAATTACCAGTCGTCGGTAATCTAGCTTATTTACCAGTCTTCGCTGATCTAGCTTAATTACCATGCTTCGGTAATCTGGCTTAATTACCAGTCGTCGCTGAGCTAGCCTAATTACCAGTCGTCGGTAATCTAGCATAATTACCAATCGTCGCTGATCTAGCTTAATTACCAGTCGTCGTTAATCTAGCTTAAAAACCAGTCGTCGTTAATCTAGCTTAATTATCAGTCGTCGCTGATCTAGCTTAATTACAAGTCGTTGTTAATCTAGCTTAATTACCAGTCGTCGCTGATCTAGCTGAATTACCAGTCGTCGCTGAGCTAGCTTAAGAACCAGTCGTCGGTAATCTAGCTTAATTGGCAGTCGTCGGTAATCTAGCTTAATTGGCAGTCGTTGGTAATCTAGCTTAATTACCAGTCGTCAGTATTCTAGCTTAATTACCAGTCGTCGCTGATCTAGCTTAATTACCAGTCGTCAGTATTCTAGCTTAATTACCAGTCGTCGGTAATCTAGCTTAATTACCAGTCGTCGCTGATCTAGCTTAATTACCAGTCGTCAGTATTCTAGCTTAATTACCAGTCGTCGGTAATCTGGCTTAATTACCAGTCTTCGCTGATCTAGCTTAATTACCAGTCGTCGCTGATCTGGCTTAATTACCAGTCTTCGCTGATCTAGTTTAATTACCAGTCGTCACTGATCTGGCTTAGTTACCAGTCGTCGCTGATCTAGCTTAATTACCAGTCTTCGCTGATCTAGCTTAATTACCAGTCGTCGGTAATCTAGCTTAATTACCAGTCTTCGCTGATCTAGCTTAATTACCAGTCATCGCTGATCTGGCTTAGTTACCAGTCGTCGCTGATCTAGCTTAATTACCAGTCGTCGCTGATCTAGCTTAATTACCAGTCGTCGGTAATCTAGCTTAATTACCAGTCGTCGGTATTCTGGCTTAATTACCAGTCGTCGCTGAGCTAGCTTAAGTACCAGTCGTCGGTAATCTAGCTTAATTACCAGTCGTCGTTAATCTAGCTTAATTACCAGTCGTCGCTGATCTAGCTTAATTACCAGTCGTCGGTAATCTAGCTTAATTACCAGTCGTCGTTAATCTGGCTTAATTACCAGTCGTCGGTAATCTAGCTTAATTACCAGTCGTCGGTGATCTAGCTTAATTACCAGTCGTCGCTTATCTGGCTTAATTACCAGTCGTCGGTAATCTAGCTTAATTACCAGTCGTCGGTGATCTAGCTTAATTACCAGTCGTCGCTTATCTAGCTTAATTACCAGTCGTCGGTATTCTAGCTTATTTACCAGTCGTAGGTAGTCTAGCTTAATTACCAGTCGTCAGTATTCTAGCTTAATTACCAGTCGTCGGTAATCTAGCTTAATTACCAGTCGTCGGTAATCTGGCTTAATTACCAGTCGTCGCTGAGCTAGCTTAAGTACCAGTCGTCGGTAATCTAGCTTAATTACCAGTCGTCGTTAATCTAGCTTAATTACCAGTCGTCGCTGATCTAGCTTAATTACCAGTCGTCGGTAATCTAGCTTAATTACCAGTCGTCGTTAATCTAGCTTAATTACCAGTCGTCGTTAATCTAGCTTAAATACCAGTCGTCGTTAATCTAGCTTAATTATCAGTCGTCGCTGATCTAGATTAAATACCAGTCGTCGTTAATCTAGCTTAATTATCAGTCGTCGCTGATCTAGATTAATTACCAGTCGTCGTTAATCTAGCTTAAATACCAGTCGTCGTTAATCTAGCTTAATTATCAGTCGTCGCTGATCTAGATTAAATACCAGTCGTCGTTAATCTAGCTTAATTATCAGTCGTCGCTGATCTAGCTTAATTACCAGTCGTCGTTAATCTAGCTTAAATACCAGTCGTCGTTAATCTAGCTTAATTATCAGTCGTCGCTGATCTAGATTAATTACAAGTCGTCGTTAATCTAGCTTAATTACCAGTCGTCGCTGATCTAGCTGAATTACCAGTCGTCGCTGAGCTAGCTTAAGTACCAGTCGTCGGTAATCTAGCTTAATTACCAGTCGTCGTTAATCTAGCTTAATTACCAGTCGTCGCTGATCTAGCTTAATTACCAGTCGTCGGTAATCTAGCTTAATTACCAGTCGTCGGTAATCTAGCTTAATTACCAGTCGTCGTTAATCTAGCTTAATTACCAGTCGTCGCTGATCTAGCTTAATTACCAGTCGTCGGTAATCTAGCTTATTTACCAGTCTTCGCTGATCTAGCTTAATTACCATGCTTCGGTAATCTGGCTTAATTACCAGTCGTCGCTGAGCTAGCCTAATTACCAGTCGTCGGTAATCTAGCATAATTACCAATCGTCGCTGATCTAGCTTAATTACCAGTCGTCGTTAATCTAGCTTAATTATCAGTCGTCGCTGATCTAGATTAATTACAAGTCGTCGTTAATCTAGCTTAATTACCAGTCGTCGCTGATCTAGCTGAATTACCAGTCGTCGCTGAGCTAGCTTAAGTACCAGTCGTCGGTAATCTAGCTTAATTACCAGTCGTCGTTAATCTAGCTTAATTACCAGTCGTCGCTGATCTAGCTTAATTACCAGTCGTCGGTAATCTAGCTTAATTACCAGTCGTCGTTAATCTAGCTTAATTACCAGTCGTCGGTAATCTAGCTTAATTACCAGTCGTCGCTGATCTAGCTTAATTACCAGTCTTCGCTGATCTAGCTTAATTACCAGTCGTCGCTGATCTAGCTTAATTACCAGTCGTCGGTAATCTAGCTTAATTACCAGTCTTCGCTGATCTAGCTTAATTACCAGTCGTCGCTGATCTAGCTTAATTACCAGTCGTCGCTGATCTAGCTTAATTACCAGTCGTCGGTAATCTAGCTTAATTACCAGTCTTCGCTGATCTAGCTTAATTACCAGTCGTCGCTGATCTGGCTTAATTACCAGTCGTCGGTAATCTAGCTTAATTACCAGTCGTCGTTAATCTAGCTTAATTACCAGTCGTCGCTGATCTAGCTTAATTACCAGTCGTCGGTAATCTGGCTTAATTACCAGTCGTCGCTGATCTGGCTTAATTACCAGTCGTCGCTGATCTAGCTGAATTACCAGTCGTCGGTAATCTAGCTTAATTACCAGTCGTCGGTAATCTAGCTTAATTACCAGTCGTCGTTAATCTAGCTTAATTACCAGTCGTCGCTGATCTAGCTTAATTACCAGTCGTCGGTAATCTAGCTTATTTACCAGTCTTCGCTGATCTAGCTTAATTACCATGCTTCGGTAATCTGGCTTAATTACCAGTCGTCGCTGAGCTAGCCTAATTACCAGTCGTCGGTAATCTAGCATAATTACCAATCGTCGCTGATCTAGCTTAATTACCAGTCGTCGTTAATCTAGCTTAAATACCAGTCGTCGTTAATCTAGCTTAATTATCAGTCGTCGCTGATCTAGCTTAATTACAAGTCGTCGTTAATCTAGCTTAATTACCAGTCGTCGCTGATCTAGCTGAATTACCAGTCGTCGCTGATCTAGCTTAATTACCAGTCGTCGGTAATCTAGCTTAATTACCAGTCTTCGCTGATCTAGCTTAATTACCAGTCGTCGCTGATCTAGCTTAATTACCAGTCTTCGCTGATCTAGCTTAATTAGGTTCTCTTGTTTTTTTACCACTACGAAAATTGTACCAATTAGCCTTAACCGTGCTAACATCATAAACTGACTATTATCCATGCTAAAATATCGCAGATTGGAATGGTTTTGAAAATATGAAATTAAACATACTTAAACTTAAATCTAATTAATGAAAATTGGAAAACGGAACATCTAAATACCAGGCTTTCGTTTAACACCGTTTTCAAGACAAACAAACGAATAGTTAATGCATTACGGCTACCACAAAATGGTTATCTGTAAAATATTTTCCCATGTTATTTCTATGGGAAAATTACGAAGTTTTCGTCAAAATCACCGATTATTTTTATGGAAATGAAAACCACCCTTAGCAACTTTATTTTTAATAAAATAAACTTTTAAATGAATCTTTTTGAAATTTTAACCACATATTCAGGGTCCGAACTGTAGTTCTGTGGAATTTTATCAAAGCATTTAATACAATACAAAAAAAGTTATATCCAATCAAATAAACATCCTTATACATTAAAGTCAGTACCGCTCTCATAGAATTTATAATTAATTGGTTATCCACTAATTTGTGGATAATGGATAGAAAATGCCGAGCTCTAACAGCGAATAGCTAAAATCAATCTCTCTGGCTATTTATGAAACAATATAACCTTTGCCCTATGTTTACTGTTTTGAAAAAGTACTGATATTCCACAGCTTTGAAAATTATTAAAAACACGTTTTATTTTGGAAGTAATTTTATTTGTGGAATTTAAAACATAAAATAGTAAAACAATTTTTTAATTAAATTATTATTAATAAATTTGAAAAACAGTTAATAATTTTTATTTTGTAAATTTAAAATAGTTTTTAATTAGTAAATTTGTGTGAAAAAATGTTAGTGGAATAATTATGGTAAAAACTATAAGGATGAGTGGTTATAATAAATTTTTATTTTTGTTGTGAAACGATGATGCTACCTAAAAATTGTATTATAAGTTAAAACACAAGAAAGCAGTTGACCTGTATAATATAAAAAGTTCATAAGTAAAAACAAAAAGTATCATTCACTGAATCTTGTTGGCAGCGTTTAATATGAGAAAACCGCTTTAACGCTTAGAAAAGTGTGTTTTTTGGTCCCCCTTACAACCGTAGCGAGTAAAAATAGGTTAATAAGCTCAATGTAGTTTACAACGTTATAGTTTGTTTTTAGTTTCTATGCGTAATTTTTATAGTTAGGATATTTAAATTATTTTATTGTTAGTTTGTTGAATCATTTTAGATAAATTTTTTAGGGTAAACTTTATACTTATACCAGGTATTGGTGCTGGTGTATCTAAATTAACCAAGGCTTAGCTCAGTTATTGTATGTCGAACATATCTACTGTTAGTGATATTTTTGCCTAGTCCCCTTGCAAACATTCTAGCCAGCTTAGATTCTCTTCGTTCTTTCGACCATTATTCTTCATCGCTTGCGACATAGTTAAAGGCAGGTGCAATTATTACCCTAAATTATCCTTCGTAGTCCGTCATGTCACTTGACAATGAGACTAACTCACCCCTGTTACCAGAAGTCAATGACTTCTTATCCTGGGAAGTATTGGACACTAACCATATCCGCAACCATCTCTGTTAGCCAACTTGTTTTTAGGTCCGATCACCACGCCACCTACGGCGCTTCTCTCATTTTGAGCTGGCAGGCTGATTTGCGTGCCAGCAGCAGGAAAGTAACGAAACTTTATGGTGTGTCCTGTGGTTTGAGGTAACGAATCAGAAATGGTGGCAAGAACAGCTGTTATAGTCTGCTAGAAATTCCGATCAAACTAGTGTAGGGTCCTAGGCCCACGGATTTCAATGGATTTTTAGAGAGTTTTAGACAGTATTAATTGTGATAGTAATAGAGAATTACTTATTACGTCAAACAAAAAGAGATTTAATTATCACAAGCATATTATACAATCAGAAAAGTTTAGATTTTATTTGGAAAAGCTTCACACTTTTGCAAGGGACGAGTGTGAAGTATTCAGTTATCTCCAAAAGGGCAATGGTATTAGAACGGAGTTCATTTTCGATTTCAGTGAAGAGGATGATCCTGAAGCCAAAGATGTGATGGAGCTTTTTAATTTTTATATGTGCAGCCTTTATAGTTAAGTGCGTTTCGGTTTATCACTTTATTTGGTATGGTTTTAGGTATTTGGCCTTATATGATAACTGTAAACATTAGATATGTTCACTGCACTCCTGAGACTGATGTTAACAACTGTGATACGAGCGATGATGATTTAAATTCGACTGTGATAGCCAATGATGATGATTTAAATTCATCTATGATAGTGAATGAATCTGAATTAAATGTGCAATCTCAAAAGCCTAGAGAAATTGTAGTCAGCCCATCGAACTTCAAGGAAGAAACATTGAGTGGAATTCTGAGACTTGGCGGGGGAACAATTGGGGAGATGTGGAAAGTTTCTAAACGTTTAAAAGAATCTAAACGCTTGACAGTGTACAGGTTGTGCTTTAAAGTTTCACTAAGTGATGAAGAAAAAGAAGCCCAATTACCAACGGAATTGAAACAGCAGGATCGGGGTGGAAAGTTTTTTCCCGAAACTCTCATTAAGGGCCTTTGTTCAAGAAGTGAATAATACAGTCAGACTCTCTGCAAATTCATCGAAAACATAAGCAAAATATGATAAAAGTAAGAAAATACCGGGAATTAAAAAAATGGTGGCAGCATAGGAGAACAGTGGGTTCTACGAGTGATTTTGAGTCAAAAATGTACTGTGACATTTTTCCTAAGGGCCACACCCTAAACAAGTTATGATTGGAATGTTTTAGGAATGAACCCATAAATTTAAGAAAGTAACTGAAAGACGATGCTAATTTAATTAAGGGGAAATCCATAAAACACTCGAATCGTAACTTGACAACGTTGGTCCTTAGTTCAAAATGTCTTGGAACATTTTCGACTCAAAACCGTGTCACTTGTGCTAAGATGTAATAATTAACTAATGTTGCACTAATATTAAGGTTTGTGTGGGCAACGTCAAGGCGAATAGTCTTACCAAGAAACTCTTCATGGAAGGTGTGGGTGCTATCCAAGACCTCCAAAATCAATTTGACGCTGAAGCGATTACATTCTTCTATAAATTCTCGTTACGGAAACTTACGCATGCAAGACTTAGAGTTTATTAGTATAAAGAGCGCAAATATATCTAAAGGTGGTCATAATCTAAGAGCTTATTTATACGCTCAAATTAAAAAACTGTATAATAAAACAAAAACCCAGGAGGTGACTACCGAAAGTGGAAAAAAAGCACAAATGGCGAAAGATGAGAGTAAGAAAGCTAAGCCAGGAAAAAAGCAGAGTAAACCGAGAACAGCCAGCAAGACTAAGCCGCTCCAAAAAAACACAAAACAACAATTCAACCACAATAAACCCAAATAAATCGGCTAAAAGTAAACTAAATCAAAACACAAGCGTAGAACTACTCGAGTCAAAACCAAAAAAACAATTCTAACAAGTGAAAAACTAATCAACTCAAGACAAAATCAATAAACAATTCTAACCACTGTAAGACTAAACAACTAAGTACAAAACCGAAACAATATAACGCTAAACAGAAACCCAAGACACAACCAAAACAAAATAACGCTGAACAGAAACCCAAGACACAACCAAAACAAAGTAAACAACAACCAAAGACACAAAGTGATCTCCCTGTAGAGAAAGACCTTACTAAATGTGATTGAGTGCAATCTAGTCCTAAACCTCCAGTACAGTCATAGCCCAGAAAGTGGTTATTAAAATTAAATAAGCTTCTCTCTGCAATACAATTTAAAAAAAACGAATCTTGCCCTTCAGAACAAAAGTGACATAGAGAAACATTTGTTTTACAAAAATAAACATTTGTTTTACAAAAATAAACATTTGTTTTACAAAAATAAACATTTGTTTTACAAAAATAAACATTTGTTTTACAAAAATAAACATTTGTTTTACAAAAATAAATTGGCAATTCATATCTAACATTTCGTGTTGTCTTTCATTTCCTGCTTTAAGAAGTACCCAATTTTGGTTCTGTTCAATAACAGAATAAGCGTGCAAATGCTTAGAAAAACTTTCAACTGCGAATATTGTACCAACAATGATTAGTGACATATGTATATGGAATAAGAATTTAATTTTCAAGAAAAATTTAATTTCATTCCTTTCAGTTTCGAAAATGATCAAGCAATCTTTAATATAATGTACATTATAAAAAATTGCATTTGTGGATGAGTAAACGTTTTCTGGAAAATCTTCAGAGAGGAGTGGCTTTAAATTGTCGGGCAAGGCATCTTTGCAGATACATTTCCCCGCTGTTGTAGTTTTTACTCCGTAGGGCTGTTCATCTATCATGTTATAACACTGTAAGTACTGGTGTCGATGGGCCAATGTTTTAGTAAGATTTATGCAATTATTCGAAACTTTTGCAATTTTTTTGAAATAGCTGTGCTTAGCCCCGAAACGAAGGCAAGATAGGGTTTTTAGAGGCCCATTATTAATAAAAGCTTTTGAATAGTGTATTAAATAGTGAAATTTGGGAGTCGTAATTTCACTACCGAACACCCGAGAAACTGAATCTAAAAATAGTTCTATCATATTTTGAAGTTTAGGGAAGAAGGATTTATGTAAATGATTTCATATATGTAGTCAACAATTTCTCTAAGTTTAATATAAACATCCCATTTAAGGTCATTGTCCCCTGGCAAATACTCAAAACAGAGGAAAGGTTGCAGTCGAAATAGACCAAAAATCTCGCTTGCGGAACATTTAAACGCCCTTCGCCCATTATTGCCGCTCGAATTTGGGTTTCGGGTCTACTAGTTTCACTTTTCCCAAATCGGAAAGATTTTATGATGTCATTGAGAACATCAAGATTCAAAATAGTGTTGAGAAACATATGATTCAATATTTGCTTTAAAATGCTTGGGATAACACCTTCTTTTAAATCGTGCATAGGATCTGGTGGTAACTGCTGTGTAAGGTCAAAACCAGAGATGTTCATCAAAGGACTTTCAAATCTAACTCCATAACTAGATTTTTCACTCGGAAATCTAGCAATACTTTGCTGATGTTATAGATGGCGATCTAACGTTCTTAATTGTAGTTCATTTTCTTTGATTTTAGTCGAAATGTTTTCCTTGAAATCATGCAAAATCTGCATATTTTTCCCGAACTAAAGGACGCATTAAATCCGCCAAGTTTATGGAGTCCAAGGTTGTCCCCCGAAAAAATAGCAACAGTGGCTGTTAAATGAAAGGCCCGATTTTCAATTGTTATGCCTTCCCTTGACATTACATTAAGATCAAAAATAAGGGGTGCGAGCACTTCGTGCTAGCCAAAAACGTCAACGTCCTTCGACTTCGCCAAAAATAGTACATGTATATCGCTTAGTTTTGATCTATATTTTGACTTCAAGCTGAGAACTGAAAAATAACAGCCCAATATTTTGTGTTTGCCGCGTTTTGAGCCAAGCGGATTCACTATGTCGAATTCGTCGAGAAAAATTTGAAGCTGTAGCGTGTTTTGATTAAAGCTTGTGTTTTGTACAACGATTTTTTTGCAATGTCTCCTTGAAGAAAATGACCGATACAATCCTGTGGAATCATAATGAAATCTTCATGTTTACCAGCTTGTTCATCGAAGGAGTAAAGTTTCTGAATAACTTTAATTATAGGAACATAGTGAAAGTAGCTTTTTTCTTCCTTGTTCAATGATTCCGTAAATGTGTATTGTATTGGTTCTATTAATCCATAGTCAGACTTAATCACTGCGTTAATTTTATAATTCGAATTTAAACTTTCAAAAGCACTTTAAACTTCTATATTTTTTGAAAACAATTCACGTTCTTCAATACTAATGTTTTTTGAACGAATGACACTCAACACATTCTCCTTATTCATTGTTAATAGGGGTTCACAAAAAATTAATATATCATTCGTTGATGCTTCCACAACAGTCCGAGGCAAATGGTGCGCTTCGCGGTATTTCAGAATAATTTTTAATAGAGTTTCACGAACTTTAGACGGTTTTAATTGGCGTTCATCCCTCGGGCCCAGCTCAGGGTCGTCAATTTGTGGGTCCTCAACATTTTCTATATTCGTGTAATTTTGATCCTGTTGCACAAAACCAGATGAATCGTCTATTTCTCCAGTTGTATCATTTAGAAATCCGTAATGTTTATGTCTCACGTGTCGATGATATGATTGTATTTTATTAAAAGCCCTTCCAAAATTTTCAAGGCCACAAACAACGTTATTTGGATCGCGTGAATGCTTATTTTGCATGTGAGTTAAAAGGGTCCCAAATTTCTTTGAATAAAAGGTGCACCTTACACAGCTATACAAACCAGAACTCGTCATAGTTTCCTTGGTAATTCTGATCTAAATTACCAACGTTAATATTCTTGCTACTAGGATAGTATCGAAAGTCCCTTCTTTTACCAAATGTTATGAAACTTCGAAATATTCTTTTGAAAGTAAAGGTAAGATCAGAAAATCTTCAATTATATAAAAAAGACTTGGTTTGCCCAAGCCTAAAAAAACTAAACGATAAGAGTTTTTCCAGTTGACTGAAGCGCGGATATTTTTATTTTCTATTGAACTTTAAAGATAATCCGTATTTTACAACTGTTTAGAATTTAATTCAATCTCCTGATTTTACTGGTAATGGATTTATTTCCTATAAATTAATTGAAATAAAAAATTACTTATCTCAGATTTTTCAACAACAATCCCATTTTCCTAAAACATTTTATCATGAAATTTATTTTATTCAAGGGAGAACGTGTTTTAATTTTCAAATAATATAGAAATTAAATACATGTTTCAAGCGGTCTATACTATTTAAGTATTTGAATAAAAAGAGGGACTTTTATCATCTTTTACATGTTTGGTAAAGCGGTTTGATTCTTCTTTATGCATATTAACAATGCACAATACTTTCACGGAAGATTTTAAAATTGGTCTAGTTGGATAAAGCTGTTTTGTGAAGTCGAACCCCTAGCCCTTAACCCTGTAAATAACGTTATTAATAATATCCGTAACATCTTAGTTTTATGATTAATCCCTAACTAAACATCGTTTTATCGAATTTAAACTTGCATATGCTTAGAAAATAAATTGTTTGTTTCTGTTTGTCACAATTAGTTATCTTATTTTACCAATACGCAAGGCTGATATCAGTAACAGCATACTTTCATAAGGTGTTCTATAAGTTTTTCACTGGTAACTGAGAGGTTGCCATGAAGTGACGAAGGTCATAGATTCTTGAATAGCGATGCCTGGTGAGGAGCTGTCAAAGATTTAGTAGAGACTAAATAGGAACTACATGGATTGCCAAATCGGGTGTGGTCAATTAGCGATTGTCATTCTCAAACTAGCTCTTAGTATGTCTCTAGCATTACCAAGTATAAGTAGTAACATACTTATGGAACAGATCTTATAAACTTATGGTGGTAACTGTTGAAGTTTTAAAAACTGGACGCAATTATAAGTGACAAAAAATTACGTTTATTATTACATCTCCAAAACATTACTGAGAACCGAGAGTGAACAAATTTTAGTTTATATACATGTATTAAAAAACTAATAGTAATAAAAAATAATAACATCAAGATCTATATGTTACATAATTAATCATAAAAAATATTAAAGGCCAACATCATTTTTTTTTCAACACTCCCCCTTGATGTTGACTTCCTCTTGGGTTCGTAAGCCCAATCTGGTTTTGATTCGTATGAACACTTCCTTGACTAAAGGTTTGGTAAGGATATCCGCCAATTGGTCTTCACTTGGAACGTACTTAACAAGTAATTTGCCTTGTTGCACCAGCTCTCTTACATAAAACTGTCGGATATTGATGTGTTTGGTGCGACGGTGAAATTCCGGATTATGAATCAATTTAATAGTGCCAGCGTTGTCTATATTTAGTACTGGAACTTCTTCGTCGTTGTCGAGTCCAATGGAAGTTGTAATAGCCTGCATCCAAACAACATCTTTTGCCGCCTCTGTTGCTGCAACCAATTCAGATTCAGTTGTTGAGAGAGATATGGAAAGCTGCTTCCTACTAGCCCAAATGACTGGCGTAGAACCCATGAAACAAAGTATCCCCGAGGTTGAGCGCCTCGAACTTTCACATCCTCCATAGTCTGCGTCGCTGTACGGAGTTATTTTTGAAGTGTCATCTATCTTGAAAAGCAATCCTTGTGTACTTGTCCCTCTAAGGTAATGGAAAATCCGTTTGACAGCACCCCAATCGGCAACTGTAGGTCTCGACATGGCTTGTGATGCTCGGTTTACTGCAAATTCTATATCGAGTCGTGTGCCCAGAGCAGCATATCGATGACTTCCGATAGACGAAGCTTAGACGGTCGTAGATTCAAACAGTCTCTTGCCTTCTTCACTCGTGTCTTGTTTACAAGCGGGCGTGCTCTTAGGTTTGCAAAGAGCCATGTCAAATCTCTCCAATACTTTCTCGATGTACGTAGTCTGATGTAGGAAGATTGAGCCGTCATCTGCGAAATCGATTTTCAAAGCAAGATAAGTTGAGGGACTATTTGTGGTAATCTCGAATTCTTTGGCAAAGAGATGAAGAAAGTTTGAAACAGCGTCATCCGTGTTGCCAGCCAATAACCCATCATCGACATACAGCACCAAAATTAAGAACATGCTTTCAGTTGATAAAACGTAGAGACATGGCGATCTCCGTCGACTTGTCTGAATCCGAGACGTTGTAGGATGCGATCAATTTTCTCGTTCCAGCATCGTGGAGATTGCTTCAGTCCGTAAAGACTTTTCTTTAATTTCCATACTCGACCACTGGTATCTTCGAAACCTTCAGGCTGTCGCATGTATATTTCTTCCGTCAGGTCACCATACAGAAAAGCTGTCTTCACGTCAAATTGCTTCAGTCGTAGATGTTTTTGGACCACGATACTTAGAAAGATTCGTATGGTTTCAAAACGGGCAACTGGAGCGTATGTCTCGTCGTAGTCCAGACCCTCCTTCTGTGTATACCCCTTTGCTACTAGTCTCGCTTTATGTTGCAGGATAGTACCATCGTCGCGGACCTTCGTGCGAAAACCCCATCTACTTCCAACGATCTTTCGATGTAACGGTAACGGTGGATCAGCCATCTCGTATACGTTATGTTTTTCCATGGATAGTAGTTCGTCAGACATAGCGGCCTCCCATTCCGTTGAATCCTTCGATGCCCGTGCTTCTTTGGCCGATTGGGGTATATCATCACAGACTAATAATACCTTTTGTGGTGGACAGGAAAAACATGATCTGGGTTTCAGCTTCGCGCGATCTCGTAGAGTCGGACCCACCGGTTTTAGCTCCTTACAGGATGTATCTTGATTTGACGTGGCTTCTTTCTCGTCGTCATCTGATTGTACAATTGTTTCCGCTGAAGTAGAGTCTTGTTCGTATTTATCAGCGACATTGTCCATATGCTCAACTGGATCGCCACTTACACCTTCCCTGAAGACTTCTTCCGGCAAATTGTCCCGCGACTCCATGACGCATATCTCGGGACCGAATTTTACATCTCTTGACCTGACTACGTCATTCAGTTCCGGAATATAGACCCGATAGCCATCGGCATTGTCCTCATATCGAACCAGAAACCCCTTTGTAGGATTTCCTGGACAATTTTTTCCTCTTTCGCTTTGGGATATGAACAAAGCACTCCGTTCCGAATACGCGAAGATGTTTCATTGATGGATTTGGCTTTCCTGTCCATAGTTCTAACGGTGTCTTTCCGGGTATACGCGTTGGTGCTGAGCGATTCAGTACATATGTTGCGGTGTTCACAGCTTCAGCCCATAGTTTTGGTGGTAGATTCTTTTTAGAATGTAGCATCGCTCGAACTGACTCCATTAATGGGCGGTTCTCTCTTTCAGTTGTGCCGTTTTGTTCAGGTGTGTATGGCATTGTCGTCCGATGATGTAGACCAACTGTTTTTTTTATACGCCGGAAATCTTCGTTTACATATTCAGTTCCATTATCTGTGATCAACTCTCTTACGGCATGGCTATAATTCTTGCACATTCCAAGAAATTCTTCAAAGTAGCCAATAACTTCCGTTTTCTTTGCCAGGAAGTAGACAACCCGTAGTCCAGTGTATTCATCTTTGAAAAAGAGGTAGTAGTTCTTTCCCTTCATCGAGGGGGTTGGCGATGGCCCCCAGAGATCAGAATGAACTCGTTCACCCGGTGCAGTGGCTTTGTCGAGACGCATGCCAAAACTAAGTCTTGACATTTTTCCGTATACGCATCTTTCACAGAGCTTGTCTTCGTTTTGATGAATGACATCGTAGCCGAGTCTCTTCAACGTCGTTTCAACGTGTCTTTTGTTCTGGTGTCCCAAGCGTTCGTGCCAAATCTGGAGATCTGCTTTCTTATGGTCAGTCTGTCCAGTTACGACGTTTGCCGCTTGATGTTAAGCCGAAACAAAACCTCCACCTTCCCTGGCAACCGAATGAGTTTCTTGTCCTTGACCTTCTCGTAAAGACCACATGTCGTCGCCGTGGCAATTAATTCCAGGTTTTTATTTCGTTTCATGGTACTCTTCCATGAAAATACATTGCAGGCGAATCCTGCAACGTGCCACACATTGTGAACGATTTCTCGACGCAACCGCCTCCCAACATGATATTGAAATACTAAATCTCCTTCACCATCGGCTGGCATCTGCTCTTTGTTTCCGACCTGGACTTATCGAACTTATGGAATCGAAAGAAGTTTGAAGCATCATTCGTGATATGCTGCGTAGCTCCGGAGTCGAAATACCATGCCGTATCTCCTGAATTCTGAACAACCAGCCCGTTCGCTGCGAAAAGACCTCCGCCGCTTTTGTTGTCCGTACGATACCCCTTGGACGGTTTCTTCTTGGGCTTTTGACAGTTCCTTGAAACATGTCCAATTTTGTTGCAGTTAAAGCATTTAATTCGGCGGTGTTTCTTCGGTTCATTTTCACCTAGAGAGTTCGTATCTTGTTGCCGACTTTTGTCATCTCGACGGGCTAGCAGACCAGATGTTTCCTCGAAGACATTTCCATCCCGGGTAGCTCGACCAAGTAGGAGTCGTTCGAATTCCATTACAGTCTGCTTCTCTTCCGGCAGTGTATCCCATAACATGCTGAACTCACGATACTCGTCCTGCGGCAGCGATTCGAAGATGCAGGCGACTAGAATACAATCGTCGAACGACACATCTTTTTCTTTCTTGGCCGTGTTCAAAATATCTGCCCACAGAGATCGCAAGATGAGTTTTTCTCATTAATTGAGCAAGTAACCTTCTAAGACGGGTGGATGACTTCTGTTCGAAGACCTCGTGCAATTTGTCCGACATTTCTTGTGGCGTATCACAATTAATGATCATATTCTGGATCTTTCTTGTCAGGCATGACCAGATAATAGTCCTGGCGGTAATAAACGCTATCTCGTACTTCTTTGAGTCTGCGTTAAACGTGGCTGTCTCCGATCCCTCGGACGCTTCTACCAATACCGGTGCCTTCCAGGTCCCTCTGACGACTCCAAATACATCCCGTATTGTTAGTGTGTCCGTGACTTGACGTTTCCAACTATGCCAATGCTCCGGACCATCCAGCTTCTCAATCTCGTGACGAAAAATGCCATGCATAG
The DNA here is from genome assembly GCF_054372755.1 of Phalangium opilio. Lineage (NCBI taxonomy): Eukaryota > Metazoa > Arthropoda > Arachnida > Opiliones > Phalangiidae > Phalangium > Phalangium opilio. Next base: position 7,202,348 of record NW_028324180.1, on the reverse strand, counting down.
TAATGAAACGTTGTTACTCAGGATATGCAATGTTCCGACCTTGAAGGTTATTCGTTGGCGGTTACGCAGTGGATGCGTGCGCGACCCATAACCTGTTGAAGTTTTAAAAACTCGACGCAATTACAAGTGACAAAAAATAACGTTTATTATTACATCGCCAAAACATTACTGAGAACCGAGAGTGAACAAATTTTAGTTTATACATATACATGTATTAAAAAACTAATAGTAATAAAAAATAATAACATCAAGATCTATATGTTACATAATTAATCATAAAAAATATTAAAGGCCAACATCATTTTTTTTCAACAGTAACACTACGAGTATGTTTTGAACTGGTTCAGTTGAGTTGCTCAAGGTTGTGTTCACGGTAATTGGAAGCTGAAAATAATGAGACACAGACAGAAGTGCGTAAAGCAAACATGGATTAATATACTGGCAAATATAGTACCGTTATGATTTTTGCTTTGAAACCGCTATTTTAGGGTCAAAGTTGACTTGAAATAAACTTTAGTAGCCAAAGATTTTGAAAAACTTGGTCAAGTATATTTGAATAATTATTCGATCCATAGAATTAAATTTATTATGTTCTTTAACCTTGCAAAAACTTTGGTTCTATCCTATTTTTGCCACAGAACTGAAAGGATATACAGAAATGAAACTTTCGTCTTTAGTTGACAACGTTACGAAAACTTCGTGTGGTTAAAACCTTTTGAAATAAAACTTCTCAGAGATTAGACAAGAAAGTGACAATTAGCTTTAATTTCACACGATATCCCTTGAATAAAATAAATTTCACGTAAAATGTTTTAGGAAAATGGGATTGTGGTTGAAAAATCTGAGATAAGTAATTTTTTATTTCAATTAATTTATAGGAAATAAATCCATTACCAGTAAAATCAGGAAGTTGAATTAAATTCTAAAGAGTTGTAAAATACGGATTATCTTTAAAGTTCAATAGAAAATAAAAATATCCGCGCTTCAGTCCACTGGAAAAACTCTTATCGTTTTGTTTTTTTAGGCTTGGGCAAACCAAGTTTTTTTATATAATCAAAAATGTCTTGATTAGAATCAAGACCTAAAAAGTATCGATAAGACTGATGTTATAACTTGTCTGAAGGATCAGATATTAATTTTTCTTTTTAATTGAAACTTAAATGCATGCTTAAGAAAAAACAACGTTCCATTACCGTTTTCCGTTGAAATAAATTATTTTACTGGTAATCAATTTCAAAAATTTACTTATCTCGGCTTTTCGACCACAATTTCATTCCCCGAAAACATTTTATCATTACATTAATTACTTTTGGGAGAGTACGTGTATGGTTAAGCGTTTTAAAAGGTTCCTAAAGACGTTACATCCCCATTCGTGACCGGCACGCTTCGCAGTGGAACATTTTAATTATTCTAAAACCAATGGCGCCAAATTCAATAGGGACAGTAAGATTTTTAATCGCGGTTTTGCAAAATGATGTAATATCAAGTGTACTTTAGTCGACCGTCGTATTGTTCTTTCTCATAGTTCAGGGCATTATAAGTGTTACTGCCCAATTTCTCTCTCTAGTTTCTAACAATGGTTAGAGACAATTTGATATGTCACGGCAGAACATTATATTCATTTGTAAATTCTAAGTAGCACAAAAGTAAATTCTAAGTAGCACTAAAGGAAAAAGAATCCATTTTTTTTGATATTTTGGTTTGAAATAAATAAACTCATGATAGTAGTTATAACGAGCAGAAAGTCAAGGGAATGGCACCGGTAATGAGCAGCAAAAAAAGAGAGGAAAGTTTGCTTCAAGTTAGCAGAGGGATATGATAGTGAAAATAGTAATCTAGAATTTTGTTCGTTCAAACCTTAATATATCATGAAAAATTCAAGTGAGGAGGCGGCACTACCTAGAAAGATTGATTTTGACAGAAAACAGCGAAAAATATATGTTCTACACATACTGGGACTATGGGAGAGTTTCAGGGCCGCAGGTCGCACATGATGAAATTTACACCTCCAGTTTACATCAATTCTCCCTATTCGTGCTAGTAGCAGGTTAAGCTATAGTTTTCTCAGGTCCTCTTAGTCTCGAAAGGCTTGTATAGTCCTTGTAACTTTTAAAAGGTTGTTGTCATGGCTAAACAGACCGCTATTACAGTTTTTTATTCCTTTATAGGTTATTTTGACACGTTGTGTCCCAAAAGTAATTAATGTAATGATAAAATGTTTTCGGGGAATGGAATTGTGGTCGAAAAGCCGAGATAAGTAAATTTTTGAAATTGATTACCAGTAAAATAATTTATTTCAACGGAAAACGGTAATGGAACGTTGTTTTTTCTTAAGCATGCATTTAAGTTTCAATTAAAAAGAAAAATTAATATCTGAACCTTCAGACAAGTGATAACATCAGTCTTATCGATACTTTTTAGGTCTTGATTCTAATCAAGACATTTTTGATTAATATCTGTTCCTTCAGTCTTCATTTTAAATAAGAATGTTAAGAAACTGTTCTACATTTTCAAAATCTGCACTAAGCTGAAACATATATAAAGGGGACCATAACTTTAGCTCAATCAGACATTTATTTATAATGATACTTCAAAAAAAACGTAAATCAATAAAAGTTTGTATTCTTATTGTAATTAACATAATACAATTTTTTAAAATCATTTATTGAAACGCGAGGCGCCCCCCTAAAAATTCCAGAAATAGGACCAAAATGACAATTTTACAAAATTTTTAAAAATGCTGATTTATGTCCGTTTAAAATTTAGCTCAAAATTGTCATAAGCCCAATATGAAATTCGGATATCAGAGAGAGAGAGAGTAAGGATGACGGTATAGAACAGGTTTTACCCCCCTTCCTTCCCCCCTTCAGGGGGGGGGAGGGGTAAAACCTGTTCTATACCGTCATCCGGGGGGTTGGGGGGGGGAATTGATGACGTCACGTGATGGTGTTGGAGGGGGGGATGAGATTGGGGGGGGGGGTAATTGATGACGTCACGTGATGGTGTTGGCGGGAAATTTGAATTTATTTTTAGTGTAGTGGTATGACGTTACAGCTAATTTTTGATGACGTCAAGTGGCTGGTACCTGTAGGGATAGGCTTATGCTAGGCTTATGCTATGGTAGATCCTGAAAAACATAGGCTTATGCTAGGTTATTCTAGGCTTATTATTATTAAGAATCGAATTTTAGTCAAAAACTTTTAATGAACACAATCAATTCCAATTAATTCGCGAATGTACGCGTCGTTATTTAAGCAAATGTAGAATAAATTATATAATTGTAGTTTACGCGTCAAGTTTTTGTCACGAACCAAGTTACAAAAATCTTCGAAAATGCTCGAAGGAACTATACACGCTGCTAGGAAATTTTTAACACGGTCGTAATCATTGTGAGACATAGTACCGCGACTTACATAATTTTTTTGATATATATCATTCATGCGTTTTACAATAGCTTCGTACATGCATTTAATAACTTCGGCTTGATCGTTTAAAAGCTTGAAGTGAAATCTCATAAAACTAAATTTCTCGTTCAGTTTCCCTGCTTCGGCCTTTGTTAGAGTGAATACGCTGCCATCGTCGAATACTATATTCCCCTCCATAACGGTTATTTTTATTTTCAAGTTCAAGTAACGATATTTACCCAGGTCGCCACTTTCCAAAGCTGAATAGATCTCCGTCCACTCCTCCATAAATTCCTTCAAAACGTCTTCCGAGATTATAACAATAGTCCCGTCCTTTTTTGTCAAAATCAAGCTTGGCTCGTACCCGCTCACCCCAAACACCGCCGAGCAATCATTACTTAGTCTAACACGGGCGTTCACGCGGTAAACTCCTACTTTGGCGGACATCCTTACGGCAGGTCTTTACGGTTTAAAAGGTTACAACTGAATGGTCTTTATTGCGAGATTTTCTTGAGAGTGCGGGGTTGATAATTACCCTGAGGGTATATTGACTGATGCTTTTCTTTTTTATTGTCCTTTATTGGCCAGATGGTTTAAGACCTTAAAAGGGGGGCGAGGGTACACCATTTGTATTGTTGTCAATGGAATCTGAGTGATTTATGACTCACACAAACGTGTTAAGACATTCCATCGGCTTTTTATTTATACGTAATATTTATATGTAACATCGTTCAGACTGGTCTATGGCCATAAAAAGGGGCAGAACTTGAACAAAAGAATTTATCCCCATCCGTTTTTATTTTTACTATAAAGACGTGTTTTAATGGGTTTAGGGGTATGGTCGAATCAGTTGTATTGTTATGAATTGAATCTATTTTCGGATTTATTGCTTTGTTAGTCGGTGACTCTTCCTACCACGAAACATTTAATTGTTTCCAGGTGTTTGCCCTGAAGGCCTTATCCTGACAAGTCTCAACATGTTATGTCTTTGTTGCGTTACCCGAAATTAAAGTAATATTTTTAAAATACCAAAATGCAAATTCAACTAGGAATACAGTTACGAGGATGAAAGTAACGGCCACTATTTTCCCTGGCTTTGAAAGAGCTTCGCGAATTAACGTCTGCTTAGTAACAGCATCCATTACAATCTAACCTTTCATCCCCTTATTTGGGATATAAATAGCGTCTGATTTGGTCCGGACCTCATTTGATTGTTAGACACCGCCAGGATAAGATGAATCGTGAAATTACCCGTCTAGAAACGTTTGGCGCATTTGCGAGTACGTTTGTAAAACCGTCAGAACTAGCCCGTCATGGGTTTTACTATTTAAGTTCGGGGACGGACGCTGTTAAATGCCATTTTTGTGACTTAACGCTACGAGGATGGGAACCTAACGACAATGTTTTCGAAGAGCATCAGAAATTCAAGGCAGACTGTCCATTACTTCAAGGATTACCAACAAATAACATGCCTATATTCATCCAAAACCCATTGACTAAAGACATACCACCAAACAGAAAGTACAGAGATGTCCCTCAAGAAGAGTGGGAGAAAGAAAAAGTCATTCCGCCAACCCAACCCATACCAACAACACTTACTCCGAATGACGATATTGTACTAAGAATTAAACGCGTTAATCTCGAGAAAGCTATAATTGAAATGTTTATTCAAGAACTTTTGCGACATGAAAGTTAGATCCTATTATTGTAATATATTCCATACCTTATTACGTTTTATAAATTATAAAAGAACCAGTCAAAAACTTGAAATGTAACTCGAAATAAATATAATTTTTTTCCTTAATTTGTTCTTTGTAATACTATTATACCTACTACAGTCTTGACAAAACCTTTTAGTGGTGATAGTGTAGGGTGTTACTTAGCTTTTCTCAACACATTTCGTGTTAAAAGTAAAACGTTTTTGAACATTTACATTGCATTGTACACACACTAAACGCGTCATTTAAATTTTTTAAAATCCCATAGGAATACATGTGAAATTGAATAATCCACCGACACGAAATCATTCATGTACGTGGCAATTGACTGACACGAAAAGCGTCATTTGAAAAAAAAAAAACATTTCAAATGTTTAAAGCGTTGAAATAAATTCTAACTAAATTTATCAAAATCATTCCTATTTTCAATTTGGTTCCTCAAAATTATTTATGGCTTTTAGGGATGGGGGGGGGGAATGACCTCGGGTCCCTGAGATGCGTGGGAATTTATTTTTCTTTGATTGGGCCACCCCACAGGTTGGTTTATGACCTTGAAAAGGGGGGCTGAACAAAAGCATCTATTCCCTTTGTCTTTCTGGGTCATTTCAAGACTTCTATGGCCATAAAAGAGGGCTGAACTTGAACAAAAGAATTTATTTTGTCAATTCTTTAATTGGACCCCACACCAGGTGCTTTAGTACCTTAAAAGGGGGGCGTGGTCGAAACAGTTGTATTGTTATCAATGGAATTTATATTTAGAGTGTTTTATGACTAGCCCAAACGTGTTAAGACATGTTTATGACATTGAGGGGGATCTATTTTTTTTTCTAATTGTATCACGAAAGTATAAAAGGGCGGATCAGTCTAGGCTACTTATCAGTTTACTTCTGACCGCTGTTGATGCAAGCCAAGAAATCTTCTGCTCCCAAACAAAACTTGTGAGTTTTTCCGTGCCCATATCTTAGTGCTTTAGTATTTTTAACTTAGTTTTTATACGTGTTTTCATTTTAACTTAGTTTTCACAAGTGTTTTCAATTTAACTTAAATTTTTTACAAGTATTTTTTATAAGTATTTTCATTTTTTTTATATTTTCATTTTAAAAATTTTTTTATAAGTACTTTAAATTTTTTTATAAGTACATTACTGTTTTATTGTTTTAGCATTAGTGTTTTAGTATATTTTTGTGTTTTAGTATATTTTTGTGTTTTAGTATTATTGTTTAGGCCTATTCCGATTTATTATTAGTATTTTGAGGTATTTGTATTTTTAAATTATCGCAATGGCCAACTCTAATGTAGAAATTGAACTCCCTATTGAAGTTGATAGTTTTTTAGTCGACTTTCCAGACTCGTTAGAAATAGCCTTTTTAAATGCCGATGACACGTTTATGGCAAACTATTCTACACCCCCGTCTAATAATAGATCTCCGTCTCCCACCCTGTCTATGGCATACAATAGCGCTCTTCCTCCTTTATCGCCTCTTGAAGAGGCGTTTCAAAACGACGACGTTTCTTTCTTAGATGGTTATACTACCCCTCCTATAGCTCCATCTCAGAACGAGTCAATGGATGAAGGGGAAGGACAGGTAGGGGGTGGGGTTCTTACTCCTCCACCTCCACCCCCATCTCCGCTAGTTGCACCACCAGGGTGTAAACGTGATTTCTAGCGGGGTAGTGTCCTTCCCCAATTTTAATCTTGATGGATGGGAAATGGAAGTACAGTTTAACAATAACATCGTTGAATCTGTAAGCGACTTCCTAGAGTACGTTTTGGACGACTGTTTACCCGATGACATGATTGCAATTTCGATGACAAGCATTAATAATCCAGGCATTCAAACCGCAGACTTTAGTTTTAGAAGAAGAGACCAAATAGATATTGGATTTATATTAGAAGTAGTCGCGGATAAGGCGTATAATTCTGAAGGCGGGTCAAGGTTTTTTCTCGGTCCTATAGGAATAAACATACAGCGCGTGAGGTTGCCCCAAGGCGCCTACCGTTCGAAACGGCTAGGAATTTGTAGCTTCGAGACTTTTGCCAGGGAGAAGAAATGTATTGTTCAGATCAAGAACAACGATCGGCTATGCCTCCCTTATTCTCTAGTTTTTGCTAGAATACACAGGGATCATACAATGCATCCCCTTGACAAAAGCCTCGAGGCGGATTTCAAAACACTATGTCGTCCCAATATTAGTAAAAAATCGGGAGAGAGGCTTAGGAGGATGGCGGAGGAATTAGCCGTGGCGGCGGAAATACCATTGGACGAATGTGCGGGGGCGGGTGCTCTACCTAGATTTCAATCATACTTGGCTGAGTACCAAATAATAGTTTTTACGGTTAGAGCAAACGTCCCCCACCGTATTTTCGGGGAACCCGATTTCATACCTGGTGCCGATGGTAATCCAAAGCCGCGGCTATACCTTTTCAACTACCAGAATCATTTTGACGTCATCACTAAACCTAAACCTCTCTTCAATTTTCATTATTTCTGCGAGAGGTGCCTTGTAGGATATAACAACTTAGACTTCACTCACGCTTGCAACAAGTATTGTTATTCCTGTCAAAGGGCCGAAGATTGCGTGGGGGGTGAAATTAGATGCGAGACCTGTCATCGCGATTTTAGGGGGCAAGAATGCTTTGACGCCCATAAGGCTAGTGGAAGCAAAACCCTATCAGTCTGCCAAAGGGTTTTTAATTGCCCCCGTTGCGCAAAAACAATAGATATGGGGAAACGCAAGTCACTTCACAACTGCGGGGAAGTCTATTGCGTAATCTGCAATAAATTCAACCCACACCCCCACTATTGTTTCATGCAGGTTACCGACTCTAAAGCCCACCCTGCGGCTAAAAAAGCTAAGACCCATCCTTCGGTTACTATCTTTTATGATCTCGAATGTGTTCAAAATACCCCAGACCCTTCAAACCCTAATGCTTTCCTACACACTCCTATCTTATGTATTTCTCAAAAAATCTGTGATCAATGCATTCTCGAGAAATCCGATCAATTTACTTGCGCCACCTGCGGGCCTCGAGAACGGGTGTTTCTCGGGAATGATCCTGTTCTGGATTTTTTAAATTATCTTCAAGAATTCCACAATTCTCCCAAAATAACCGTTATAGCACATAATGCGAAGGGTTACGATTTACAATTTCTGTACAAAGCCATGTTAGCCATCAAAGCGTGGCGCCCTCAAGTGATAATGACGGGAACGAAGATTATGCAAATTCGATATGAGAATTTGACATTTATAGATAGTTTAAATTTCATCCCATCCCCCTTATCTAGCTTTGTTTCCACTTTTGGCTTAGACCCTAGTTTAAATAAGGGATATTTCCCGCACTTGCTCTTCAACTTTGTTCCCGAACACGTGTTTGATCCAAAAGATCCTACGAGTACAAATTATGTCTTGAGGGAAAGCATGCCTCTTTTAGAATCTTACGCGCCAGACAGGCTAACCGAAAAACAACGTTCGGTTTTAATTACATGGTACAACGAGCAAGTTGAAGCCAAAAAAGGTTTCAACTATGTTGAAGAGTTGATACATTATTGCCGTTTGGACGTTAGGATTTTAAGAGAGGGGTGCTTAAAGTACAGGGAGATTTTTGAGAAGATTGCGGACGTTAACCCTTTTAACACTGCCGTGACAATTGCCGGGCTTTGCAACGCCGTTTTCAGGAAGGACCACCTAGCGCCAAATTCAATTGGAATTGTTCCACCTCACGGCTATAGAATGAAAGACCCTCAATCTAAAGTAGCCATCGAGTGGCTGAGGTGGGAAGCCCATAAGCGCGGGGTCATAATTAAGTCGTCTTTTAACGGTTCCGAACCTAAAATTTTGAACATTAAAGTCGACGGACTTCTAGTAGACGATCTTGGCGCAGATCAAAAGGTCGTCTACCAATTCCAAGGTTGTTTTTGGCACGGGTGTAGAGCCTGTTTCCCGGTAAACAGAGACCTGGTTTTGCACGGTGACGTCACCCAAACTTTACACTCCCGCTATACTGATACTTTGCACTGTAATAAGAGGCTTAGGGAGCTTGGGTATAAGGTAATCGAAATGTGGGAATGCGAATTCCACAAATTGAGGGAGCAAAAGCCCGAAATTAACACCTTTCTATCTTCCATCCATATCCAAATCGACGCGTGGGAACCACTTAATCCCCGTAACGCATTTTTCGGGGGGCGTACTTCCGCTCTTTGTCTTCATCACAAGGTTAAGCCGGGAGAGGAGATTCGATATGTCGACGTCACTAGTCTATATCCATGGTGTAACAAATACGGTAAACTACCTTACGGCCACCCTACGATCTTGACAGACAACTTCCCACCCATTAACGAGATTGAAGGTTTTATTAAACTGGATATCCTGCCCCCTCGTAACCTCTTCCACCCAGTTTTACCCCAAAAGATCGGGGGGAAATTGTGCTTTGCCCTGTGTCAGCTGTGCGCTGAAAACAAATATCAGGGGGATTGCACACATTCCGACGAGGAAAGAGTTATTAGGGGGACGTTTGTGGCGGACGAAGTCCATTTAGCGGTTAGTAAGGGTTACGTGGTTGTTAAAATCCACGAAGCCTGGTCGTACAAAATATCTCAGTACGACCCCTTAACTAAATCAGGCGGGCTTTTTAACAATTACGTCAACTGCTTTCTGAAGCTAAAACAGGAAAGTAGTGGCTGGCCTTCTGACGTAGTAACCCAAGCTCAGAAAGATCAATACGTAGCCGAGTACTACGAAAAGGAAGGGGTAAAACTTGATCCTAGCTGTATCGAGAAGAACGCTGGCAAGCGTACCATCGCCAAACTGTGTTTGAATTCGTTTTGGGGCAAATTTGGTGAGAGGACTCGCCTTGACAAGGTAGAAGTCTTTGATGATCCACAGAAGTTCTTTAACTTGTTCTATGACCCAGCAATTGAGGTCAAGACGTTGATACCAGTTAGCGACGACATTTGCGTTGCTAAGTGGTGTTATATCAACGAGATTGACCCAATTAATAAAAATGTCAGTGTTCCGATCGCGGCGTACACCACGGCCATAGCTCGGATTAAGCTTTATTCCTACTTAGAGTGCTTGGGTGAGTCTGTTTTATATACAGACACTGATTCGATACTGTACGTTTACACACCAGGGGGCGTAGAAATCGAAACTGGGAATTTCCTCGGTGAAATGACCAATGAGCTTGAAAAGTACGGACCCCAGGCCTACATCGAAGAATATGCGAGTGGTGGATGTAAGAACTACGCATACCGAGTTGTGAACCCTGATACCGGATCGACAGCCGTCGAGATGAAGGTTAAGGGGTTCCGACTTAACCATACCACCAAAGATTTGGTTAACATGGATAGGTTAATGGGGCTTATAGGCATTTACGAACCGCCGGCGGAACCAATCCAAGTACCAATCCCCAAGCAAATACGCCGAAAGGCTGATCACACTGTTATAAGTGTCGACCAGTCCAAGGTTTACAGAACTGTGGTGGATAAGGTCAGATTGATTGAAGATTTCCGCACGCTACCTTACGGTTACCGAGTTTGAGCACATTCGACAGTATCTGTTTCTGTGAGGGGTCTCTTCTTTTTTTTTTATTTATTTATTTATTTATTTATTTATTTATTTATTTATTTATTTATCTAGTCAGTCCCGGTGATATTTATTTAGTCAGCATGTATATAAAGTCTAGCCATATTGTTTTTTTGATCAATATTATCAATTAGTCATTTTCGTCTCGGTGAAATGTCCTGTGATTAACTAATTTTTTCGTCAATGCTTCCTTAAATATCCCATTTATTTTCGAAATTGCAATTGTTCATTTTCGTGTCGATCTCTTCTATATATACAAACACTTTACAATCTTTATCTCATTAGTTCGTTGAAAGTCAAAGTGTAAGGTCATGTATCCTTTCTACCATCCTTTTAACATGGTGATAGCAGGCCCGTCTCAAAGCGGGAAAACTCAATTAGTTTTAAAAATATTAGAGAACAGGGAAGCCATGTTTTCCCCTAATATAAGCGAAATACATTGGTTCTACGGTGAATGGCAACCTTTTTTCGAAAGTTTGAGAAAATTTGTGGTTTTCAAACAAGGTATGCCAGATTTATCAGAATATACCGGCGGTAAGCCTTGCCTTTTAATCATTGATGACTTGATGACCGAGAACAAAGGAGAAGTTGGTTCTCTTTTTACCAAGGGAACGCATCATCGCAACTTGAGTGTAATTTATATCGTCCAAAACGTATTCCATCGATCCAAAGACTCTAGAGATGTTTCTTTGAACGCTCATTATCTTATTCTTATGAAATCTCCTAGAGACAAATTGCAAAGTTCAATAATAGCTAGACAAATGTTTGCCGATAAATGGCGTTTCGCTGTCGACGCCTACCGTGACGCTACTAGTTTACCTTTCGGATATTTATTATTCGATCTACACCAAAGATGCCCCGAGAATCATAGACTTAGGACAGGAATATTTCCCGACAACCCTTGCGAAGTTTACATCCCCAAATAATTATAATAGTAGCTGGGTGTTTAGCCATCTCTTCATTTAGTCACTATGCCTTATGCCGTTCGGTCACAAAGAAATTTGCTCTCCGTCATTGCCAAATCCCCTCGAAAACAACGTAGGATCATATTACGTAACGCCAAGAAACCCTTAATTGACGCAATCGCAGAGTGTGTTGAAAATACTTTACACGGTAACGTTAAATTAAATAAAAGTCAGAAAGCTAGATTAGCTAGGCATTCAGCAAAACTTAGAAAAATTGCTAATAAGAGAATATCTTGGAAAACAAAACGTGATATACTAGTTCAGGAGGGCGGTAGTTTCTTTTCTTTCCTTTTCCCTCTCGTTTCCTCAATTATCGGAGCCATAACCGGAGGTAGTCAGTAAAAAATGCAGTACGCTCAGAAAATGGTCCTTGTCCCTAGCTCTACCTTTAAAAACGACCCGTTCCCACACCCCCAACAACAAGTAGTTTCGGAATTGGACAATGAGATGAATGTTATTTTAGCTCGTAAAGATTTAGACGAAGCTTCAAAATGGCGCTTATACGAACAGACTGTACAGAGATATAATAATTTACATAATATCGCTAGGCAACCTATACCTACGGTCCCCCAACCGACCTCCAACTATTATAACTTGGCTTGGTTAGACGATATCCCCCTTAAATATATAGGGCATGTACAAAGTATCGTTGATCAGTTGTCCACTACCCCTGAAAAGCTTAGGTGGACAGATAGTGGGGAAGTTATAGTTAATGATGCAATAATACCCGGCTCGAATATTAGAGATATAGCTTTAGAATTTGTCAAGTCTTCCTCTAACAAAGACCCAAAACCTAGAGGTTTTTACGCATTTACAAACCTACTTTCTAGTTTTTCCCCTCTATCCTCGTATACAATACCCCAACAAATTAAAATCAAAAGAACTAGAGCTCCTAAAGTTAGTGTCAAGTCAGCAGCTAAAAAACTTAAAACCGAGTCTCCGAGATGGGCAGCGTACGTAAAATCTCCAAAATTTTAGAAGGTATCTACTTTAACCCTTCCCACCCTGCCAGTTTCGGGGGTGCTGAAAAATTATATTTAGCAGTAAAATTAAAGGGGATTAGTAAGAAACAAGTACTAGATTGGTTAAAGGGAAAAGACGCGTACACTTTACATAAGAGAGTTTTTAGAAAGTTTAAAAGAAACAAGGTGGTTGTAACTAACATAGGAGATCAATATCAGGCGGATTTGAACGATATGCGTTCTTTGAGTCAGTACAACGACGGGTACAAATACATATTAACCGTAATAGATTGCTTTAGCAGAAGAGCCTGGGCCGTACCTTTAAAATCCAAAAGCGGTGTTGAAACGGTTGAGGCTTTTAAGTCTGTCTTTAGAGAGAGGGTTCCTAGGAAATTACAAACGGATAAGGGTACCGAATTTAGAAATTCCCAATTACAAGGATACTTGAAGGAGAAAGGGGTTATATTTTTTACAACTGAGAATGACGATATAAAAGCGTGTATGGTAGAAAGATTAAATCAAACTTTAAAGTCACGCATGTACAGGTATTTTACAGAAAAGAATACCAATAGATATATAGATGTTTTAGATGATCTGGTAAATGCTTACAATAACTCGGTGCATTCCGCGATAAAAATGACTCCTTTGGAAGTTACGGGCACCAATGTCCTTCAGGTTTTTAAAAATGTATACGGAAAGTACTTTAGCGAAAAGAAAGTTTACGGGAAAAAATTAAAGGTGGGCGAATACGTCCGAGTAAGTAGAAATAAGATGATTTTTGAAAAAGGGTACGAGCGAACTTACACAATAGAGGTTTTTAAAATAGTGGGGAAAATTGACAGACGCCCTCATGTATTCAAACTAGAAGATTTAAACGGGGAACCAATAAAGGGGGTGTTTTACGGGATGGAACTTCAGTCGGTAGCTAGACCCGAGACGTACAAGATCGAGAAAGTAATTCGTAAGCGGACTAGGAGAGGACAAAAGGAGCTCTTTGTAAAGTGGCTAGGCTATCCCCCTTCTATGAATTCTTGGATTCCGGCTAAAGATGCAGTCTCCCTTTTACCTAACGCTACCGAGCAACGCTAGCATGAAAATTTATGACAACAACAAGACGTCTTCGTACACTACCAAGTTGCCCCAGGCTATAGAGCTGATCGGGGATGACTGGGAGGTTGCTCTAGTAGAATTTTTGTACCCAATGTCCTTTTTTAACATACCCAGTGAGGAAGGTCATGTGCAGGTGGTCTCGCATGAAAATAAAAAAGGTCGGGACGGAAAATCACAGCCTATTGTTAAAGCCGAGGCCTTTATAGTTCCCGGGGGTTATTACAAATCATTAGAAGCCCTACTTAAACAAATAGCTTCAGGGTTAAACGGCTTTCAATACGGTTCAAAGTTTAAATTTGATTCGGATCCCCTCTCTGATTACATTTCTTTAACTATTCAACCTAACGGTATCTTGGCTCTTTCTCCCACTTTGAAAAGGATATTAGGATTTAAAACCCCAAAAGGCCAAAGTACGTCTTTCTCTTGCCCTTCAGATAAAACCAGCCAATCGTATAGAAGCTCTGTTCCCGCTAATTTAAATTATTATATTCCCGACCAATTGTTTATTTATTCCGATATAGTAGCTAATGAATTTATAGGCGATACGGTAGCCCCGCTACTTCGTATAGTAGGCGTAGACAGCGAAAAGCCTCACGGTTCGACTATAACTAAATCATTTAACTCTCCCCATTACGTTAAAGTTGCTAAACGTTACTTTGATACTATAGACATTGATATAAGGAATAGTTTAGGCCAAGCCGCGTCATTCGAGTTTGGAACGTCGACCTGTAAACTACACTTTAGACCATGCCAAAACCCCAAACATTAGAGTCTCGTTGCGAGTATAGGAGGTATTATTTAGATCAGGTAGGGGGTGGAGGGGTGTCAAAAGTATTTGTCGGGACACCACACCAAAAAGGACACGGAATAGGAAGCGCCCTGAAAGGGTTATTTAGATGGGCACGCCCCTTATTAATTAGAGGTGCAAAGTATCTGGCACCTAGAGCCATTAGTACGGGACAAAAGATTCTTGGTGACGTAATGCAAGGTCAGAATGTGAAAAGTGCAGCGAAAAAGAGATTGCAGGAAACTTATGAGAACATGACTGCTGCTCAGCAAGGTTCAGGATTAAAGATAAAGAGACGCAAAGTTAAACGCCTGTCAGTTTATCACCGTCATTCAAAGCAGACGCCACGCGATATATTTAGCTCCTGAAAAAATCATGTTTTCTCTCCAAGCTCTTAAGAGTGAATTGGACATTTTTGCCCCTGTGCCGATTCAAACTAGTGTCGAACATGCTCAAGGTGTATGGGCCAAACCCTTGGCGGCCATTGGTGATAGCTCTACCCTCGAATACCTCATCTCGGGCAATGGAGATAACTACATCGATGTAGCCCACACCATGCATTACAACAAAGTCAAAATAACCAACGAAGATGGAAGTGATCTTCCTGATTCCGCCGTGGTAGCTTTCGTGAACAATGCTGGCCACGCATTGTGGAGAACTTGCGATGTTTTCTTGAACAATACCCGAGTTTCTTCAGCCGCTCAAAACTACGCCTTCACTTCTTTTATCGAAACTGTCTCAAATTACGGACCCGCGGCTAAAAAAATCTCACCTCATGATGGCCGGATGGGAAAAGGACGAAGCCGGAAAGTTCGACGACTTTTCAAATAAAGGTTTCGTCGCCCGAATGGCTAAAACTGCTAAATCGGCCGTGATTGAATTTTTTACACCAGTGTTTAGTGACGTGTTTGATATTCCCGAATATCTCTTAAACGGTGTGGACCTTAAAGTCGTGTTTACTCGCAACAAGGACGAGTTTGCCTTAATGTGCCAAGAAACAGCCACTCTCAAAAACTGTAAAGTCAAGATACTAGACGCAGCACTAGCGGTACGTAAAGTTAAGCTCAGTCCTAAAATATTGTTAGCGCATGAAGCCGCGCTTAATAACGGTACTGCCAAATATAATTTTACGCGCACCGAACTTAAAACTAAAACTATCTCTACCGGAAGTAGCACCGAGAGTTTTAACAATATATATCTAGGCCCTCAGCCTAATCGCGTCATTATTGGAATAGTTTCCAACGCGGCGTTCAAGGGCAGTTACGCTCTGAATCCCTTTAACTTTAAAACTTGGGATTTAAATTTTTTGTCTCTGTACCTCGATAACGAACAAATACCCTCGAAACCGTTGACTCCTGATTTCGGTAAAAACTTGTATATACAAGCTTATCAAACATTGTTCGCGGGCACGGGTATTCATTATAAAGACGACGGTAACGATATTACTCCCGACGAGTTTGCCAACGGGTTAACCCTCTACGCTTTTGATCTGACACCGGACCTATCTGCTAGCGAAACAAACCACTGGAACCCCGTTAAGCAAGGACAATTAAGATTGGACATGGGATTCGCTAAACCTTTGTCGGAAGCCGCAGTCTGCATTGTATACGCCGAATTTCAAAGCATGATTCAAATCGATAAAAATAGAAACGTAATTGTAGATTATTAAAATGTCAGCAACTACCACCGTAGACTTGATTCTCGCTTTATCAGATACGCCCAACTTTTTGGGTGTTTTCGCGTCAAATAGGTTACCTAAGGTTACCAAATATCCCGCATCGTTAATTATAAATTTAGATCAGCACTATGAAAAGGGGTCTCACTGGGTATCGGTCTTTATAGACGGAGCTCGTTAAGGCTATTATTTCGATAGCTACGGTTTGCCACCATTTCTGCCTAGTATAAGAAGATTTTTATCTTTAAACTGCAGAAAATGGACTTTTGGTAAGCGACATCTTCAGAGGCTAGAAAGTAGCGTATGTGGGCAGTATAGCGCCCTCTATCTTATTCATAGAAGTAAGAAGAAAAGTACGAAAGCTTTCCTAAAAGCTTTTACCGCAAATCGAAAAATTAACGATATGAAAATTGCTAAACAGTATCAAAATCATATACGGCGACTAAAAAAAAAAGTGTAAAAGGAGCTTATTAACAAACCGTGTGGTTGCCTGGTGGTAATGCGTCCAGCTCTGTGTTGTTTCAACAACATTTGAGTTTCCATTCCAGGGTTCGACTTCCTACCAACGGCGCTTTATTAGTCCGGTATAGGAAAAAAAAAACATCTTCAGATATGGCTTGAATCAAGTTTAAGGAGGTTTTTTTTTTAAATATTTAACCAATTTATTATTAATTCAACTTAATTATGTATGTTATTATCACGCTAATTAAATGTTTTTGATTTAAAATCCGATTGTTTTACAACTAGCATAAGCCTAGAATAACCTAGCATAAGCCTATCTTTCAGGATCTACCATAGCATAAGCCTACAATAGCATAAGCCTATCCCTACAGGTACCAGCCACTTGACGTCATCAAAAATTAGCTGTGACGTCATCAAAAAAACCACCACCAGGTGGCTCAACAATTCAAATTTCCCGCTAAGAACATCACGTGACGTCATCAATTCCCCCCCCCAATTCCCCCCCTGCCAACACCATCACGTGACGTCATCAATTCCCCCCCCCCCCCCAATTCCCCCCCCTGCCAACACCATCACGTGACGTCATCAATTCCCCCCAACCCCCCCGGATGACGGTATAGAACAGGTTTTACCCCCCCCCTGAAGGGGGGGAAGGAAGGGGGGTAAAACCTGTTCTATACCGTCATCCTTACTCTCTGATATCCTTAAAACTTCATAAAGACGATCCGAGATTGTCAATTTCAAACTTTTTTGTAGCATAAACTAAAGTCTGTTTGATATTAAGCTTAAAACCTTAAACAAAATATAGTCAGGGCTACCCTAAATGTTCACAAAGTAGATCCAAGATTGTTAATACGCCTAAAAAGTGTCATCTTCAAAATATGTAGCCGGGGAAAAGAGAGCGTGATCGAGTGGGCTATGCTAGTGGTTGGAATACTTAGGCATCTTATACCTTCTCCCTAGTGAACTAGGTATCGCTTCTTGGTAAAACTTTAGATAACTAAAACCAGAAGAAAATAGGGGAAGTGGGTAGCTTGGGCAACTTCGGATTTTTCGCGCCATTTCCCTCCCCGTGGGGGTGAAGAGAGATAGGATTTTTACGCGCATTAACACACGAGTGACGTAATTCTGTGGACAGTACGGTCCTACGCCTTCCAACTGACTAGAGGCGTCTGCTAGAGGCAGTGAGGCACTCAGGCAGAATGGCAGAGGCTGGAATCGAGTGGTAAGTACTAAATTCATAACTTATTTTAAAATATGTCTTTATTTTTATATACAATGGTATTTCTAAGTTCCAGGGAAAAAATTAACTTGTCCGAAGTTTTAAACTGTGATAGGGAAGAGTTCAAAGTAATAAAGTTGTATCCAAGTTGTTGTAGTTTGATTTTTAACATTGGGATTGGTTTGGGTAGATCTTGCTTTTCCTTTCAACACAGCCTGAGTTTTCTTATCGGTAGTTTCCTTGTACGTTAAATCACACTGCGTACTCTTAACGACATTCATTTTATTAAATAACCGAATTTTCGTCCTTAATTAAACCAATATCCGCATTAACCCGTTGCCTGACGTAACCCTAACTCAAACTGAAGCACAGCAGAAATATCAGCAGACTACACAAGTTAGTTCCACAGTTCGCTACATGGTGGCGTTCGCAATGAAATCTGGTACTATTTTATGCTTCGCGCCGATTGGCCAGATTCAAATTTTAAGGGTGGTAGGGGAATCGACCACTGTAAGTGAGAATCACTGGACGACTTGTATGGCTCAAGGCTACGGCTACCCACTTCCTCTATTTTCTTCTGCTAAAACCACGAGTTTATAACATATGTTCCATAACAAGGTTCATACAACTTTTGGAAAACAATTTCCATGAGATTTCCAGGCTTTTCCCCATATACTTCCCTGAGTTTTCCAGGTTTTTCCCGTATATGGAGTATCCTGTGGAGCAAATGTTAGCGAAGGAGGGAAGGGGCAAATAGGACTATTACATAATCAAAGGATGTCCCCGTATCTCTAATATAACCAGAGTTACGAGCTTCCAAAATTTAGTGTAATGTTAATCCTATTGAGGAGGCAAAGTACCTACAAGCACCCGGGGCAAGTACCTACAAGCACACACAAGCACCTAAAAGTGCACGGTGCAAGTACCTACAAGCACCCTTAGCAAGTACCTACAACCACCCGGAGCAAGTACCTACAAGCGCCCGGAGCAAGTACCTACAAGCACCCGGAGCAAGTACCTACAAGCACCCGGAGCAAGTACCTACAAGCACCCGGGGCAAGTACCTACAAGTACCCGGGGCAAGTACCTACAAGCACCCGGAACAAGTACCTACAAGCACCCGGGGCAAGTACCTTCAAGCACATACAAGTACCTACAAGCACCCACAAGTACCTTCAAGCACCCACAAGTACCTTCAAGCACCCACAAGTACCTTCAAGCACCCGGAGCAAGTACCTACAAGCACCCGGGGCAAGTACCTACAAGTACCCGGGGCAAGTACCTACAAGCACACAAAAACACCCACAAGTACCTGCGAGCACCTACAAGCACCCACAAGTACCTACAAGTACGTATAAGCACCTACAAGCACCTACAAGCACCCACAAGTACCTACAAGCACCCACAAGTACCTACAAGCACCCACAAGCACGCACAAGCACCCACAAGTACCTACAAGCACCTACAAGCACCTACAAGTACCCACAAGCACCCACAAGTACCTACAAGCACCCACTAGTACCCACAAGCACCCACAAGTACCCACAGGTACCTACAAGTACCCACAAGTACCTACAAACACCCACAAGTACCTACAAGTACCCACAAGTACCTACAAGTACCGACAAATACCTACAAGTACCGACAAGTACCTACAAGCACCCACAAGTACCTTCAAACAAACCACAAGCACCTACAAGCACCCACAAGTACCTACAAGTACCCACAAGTACCTACAAGCACCAACTAGTACACACAAGCACCTACAAGTACTCAAAAGTACCTACAAGCACCCACTAGTACCCACAAGCATCCTCAAGTACCCACAAGTACCTACAAGCACCAACTAGTACACACAAGCACCTACAAGTACTCAAAAGTGTCTAGAAGCACCCACTAGTACCCACAAGCATCCACAAGTACTCACAAGTACCCACAAGTACCTACAAGCACCCACTAGTACCCACAAGCACCCACTAGTACCCTCAAGCACCCACAAGTACCCACAAGTACCTACAAGCACCCACAAGTACCTACAAGTACCCACAAGTACCTACAAGCACCCACAAGTACCTACAAGCACCCACAAGTACCAACAAGTACCTACAAGCACCCACAAGTACCTACAACCACCCACAAGTACAAACAGTCGCCGCAATTAAAAACTTTCTCTCTCGCGACGTCTTGTTTCAATCATAAGCCGCAAATTATTGATCTGATACAATGGGTATTAAAAAACGTATCTTATATTGTTGTTTCAATAAATTTTTTACTAAGCGTTTTTTTTTTTTGCACTCTCCACTTTCCATTTCCAACTGCTAAATAGGGGGTTTTGAATGATTGGGATGATTTTAAAGAGAAGGTGAACAGTTGAGCATAGCTCGTCCGAATTACCGAATGGCATTCCAGTAAAGGGAGAGTGATGTTAATTGCAATTTTCTGAATACACGTCCCCCACGGAATCAATGGCTTGAGCCATATTGCACAAAGATATAATCAACAATTGTGGAATGAGACTTAAAATCTTCCTCCGGTGAAGATATGGCCACGGGTGCGACATTCTGTTCCACTATGGTTCGCAAATCCCAGGGAGTGGAGAAAAAATTCTATCTAGATTAGTGGGCGATTCTTGATGTCAGATTCAACATAAGTCTGCACGAACGTTTGTTTGAAAACGGCGCATTTCGGAGAGAACCATCTAGAAATTCAATGGCCAACCAATTCCCTCAATATGTCACCCATTGAAAACCGCTTGATGGAGGAAATAAAGGTTCACTGAAAAGGAGAATACCCACATTCAAAGTATAGCATGGGTCACAAAGTGGTGCCTACATTTGAGAAAGTGGTTGTGTTCATTGTCTTCAACTAATTGGGATTCGCCATAATCAAGATGACGAACCTTTCTCAAGAAACCCTTTATTTACAATGCGAAATTAGTATTATACTAAAGTTACACTAGTCTTAGCAGTGTATCCGATGGCAAATTATGGTCTTTTTGACAATCAATGGAATCTGCTGAGCTGCACGAAGTATTAAATCCTTGAAGGTTAAGTAAGGACGCAATTAATGCAGAGTGTGTATATATTTTATTGAGAAAAACCCAACCAACATAACAAGTTAAATAAAGAATAAAGACACTTTGCTAATTACTATCCAACATTTATTCTTATTTATGAACATGATTAGGATAAATACATTTATACGTTTTCATTTTTAATTTCATTATGCGATTAATATCTGATCATTTTCCCGTTGGCGTTTACAACCTGTTGCATTCTCTGCGGCATTGATGAAAACAGATTGCTTATGTAATCGGGCCGCTCGCCAACCTCTTCCCATGCGGCCTGGATGATGGTGAATAGTTCGTCCTTATCATTGGGAATTATATTGTTCTGGGATACAATCCTTTTCATAATCGCCCACACGTTTTCGATTGGAGATAAGTCGGGTGAATTTCTTGGCCAGTTCATTACATCTATTTCCGGATGATTCTCATTCAAATACGCCATGGTTGCACGTGACTTGTGTATACTCGAATTATCTTGTTGAAATATAAATTTACCGTCCGGAAAATGATTGTCTACGACATGAGGAAAAAAGGTATGTTCCAATACATCAATATATTTATCGGAATTAAGGTTCCCTTCTATTCGCGCTAAGGTGCCAATTCCATGTTTTGAAATATAACCCCACACTGGCACAGAAAACCGTCCGCTCTTCTGGATTGAATGAATGTTAGCCGCATCATATCGTGTCCCTTTCTCTCTCCACACTCTTACGTGATGGTCCGTAGATGAACAAAATGTTGGTTCGTCGCTGATGACAACTTCATTCCATTCGTTCCTCCAGTGAAGGTGAGCGCGCGCAAATGCTAGGCGTTCTTGTTCGTGCTCTGGTTTGAGATATGGCTTCTCCGCGGCGATACGACTGTGTAGCCCAACGTCACGTAATCGGTTTCTAATCGTTGTTTCCGACGCTTCCAATTCCATGATGGATTTTACAGATCGAACAGTGGTGGTAGGATTATTCACAACAAGAGCAGCAATAACGTCGTCTTCTTCTGCAGTGGTAACGCGTGGAGTTCCCGGTCTTGGTTTGTCTGTCAATCGCCCATTTTCACCATAAGCGGCTAGCCATGACCTCACGGTTGGCTTTGAACAGCCCAGTTGCTGCGCAATAAAAGGAACACCCTGACCAGCCTCATGTAACGCAACGAGCCTATTGCGTTCTTCCTGTGATAATCTTGGCATACTGACTGGTGAGAGAGTGAGACAAACTGATAGTCTTTATATAACAATTTAAGGTAAAAAATATATTCTAACACATTTTATTCAGGCAACGCATATTTTAAAAATGCCACGAAAAAACCCAATTTGGGTTTTTTCGTGGCATTTTTAAAATAGAACAAATATGTGTTAGAATATATTTTTTACCTTCAATTGTTATATAAAGACTATCAGTTTGTCTCGCTCATCCACCAGTCAGTATGCCAAGATTATTACAGGAAGAACGCAATAGGCTCGTTGCGTTACATGAGGCTGGTCGGGGTGTTCCTTTTATTGCGCAGCAACTGGGCTGTTCAAAGCCAACCGTGAGGTCATGGCTAGCCGCTTATGGTGAAAATGGGCGATTGACAGACAAACCAAGACCGGGAACTCCACGCGTTACCACTGCAGAAGAAGACGACGTTATTGCTGCTCTTGTTGTGAATAATCCTACCACCACTGTTCGATCTGTAAAATCCATCATGGAATTGGAAGTGTCGGAAACAACGATTAGAAACCGATTACGTGACGTTGGGCTACACAGTCGTATCGCCGCGGAGAAGCCATATCTCAAACCAGAGCACGAACAAGAACGCCTAGCATTTGCGCGCGCTCACCTTCACTGGAGGAACGAATGGAATGAAGTTGTCATCAGCGACGAATCAACATTTTGTTCATCTACGGACCATCACGTAAGAGTGTGGAGAGAGAAAGGGACCCGATATGATGCGGCTAACATTCATTCAATCCAGAAGAGCGGACGGTTTTCTGTGCCAGTGTGGGGTTATATTTCAAAACATGGAATTGGCACCTTAGCGCGAATAGAAGGGAACCTTAATTCCGATAAATATATTGATGTATTGGAACATACCTTTTTTCCTCATGTCGTAGACAATCATTTTCCGGACGGTAAATTTATATTTCAACAAGATAATTCGAGTATACACAAGTCACGTGCAACCATGGCGTATTTGAATGAGAATCATCCGGAAATAGATGTAATGAACTGGCCAAGAAATTCACCCGACTTATCTCCAATCGAAAACGTCTGGGCGATTATGAAAAGGATTGTATCCCAGAACAATATAATTCCCAATGATAGGGACGAACTATTCACCATCATCCAGGCCGCATGGGAAGAGGTTGGCGAGCGGCCCGATTACATAAGCAATCTGTTTTCATCAATGCCGCAGAGAATGCAACAGGTTGTAAACGCCAACGGGAAAATGATCAAATATTAATCGCATAATGAAATTAAAAATGAAAACGTATAAATGTATTTATCCTAACCATGTTCATAATTAAGAATAAATGTTGGATAGTAATTAGCAAAGTGTCTTTATTCTTTATTTAACTTGTTATGTTGGTTGGGTTTTTCTCAATAAAATATATACACACTCTGCATTAATTGCGTCCTTACTTAACCTTCAAGGATTTAATATTTCGTGCAGCTCAGCAGATTCCATTGATTGTCAAAAAGAACATAATTTGCCATGGGATACACTGCTAAGACTAGTGTAACTTTAGTATAATACTAATTTCGCATTGTAAATAAAGGGTTTCTTGAGAAAGGTTCGTCATCTTGATTATGGCGAATCCCAATTAGTTGAAGACAATGAACACAACCACTTTCTAAAATGTAGGCACCACTTTGTGACCCATGCTATACTTTGAATGTGGGTATTCTCCTTTTCAGTGAACCTTTATTTCCTCCATCAAGCGGTTTTCAATGGGTGACATATTGAGGAAATTGGTTGGCCATTGAATTTCTAGATGGTTCTCTCCGAAATGCGCCGTTTTCAACCAAACGTTCGTGCAGACTTATGTTGAATCTGACATCAAGAATCGCCCACTAATCTAGATAGAATTCTTTCTCCACCCCCTGGCATTTGCGAACCATAGTGGAACAGAATGTCGCACCCGTGGCCATATCTTCACCGGAGGAAGATTTTAAGTTTCATTCCACAATTGTTGATTATATCTTTGTGCAATATGGCTCAAGGCATTGATTCCGTGGGGGACGTGTATTCAGAAAATTCCAATTAACATCACTCTCCTTTTACTGGAATGTCATTCGGTAATTCGGACGAGCTATGCTCAACTGTTCACCTTCTCTTTAAAATCATCCCAATCATTCAAAACGCCCTATTTAGCAGTTGGAAATGGAAAGTGGAGAGTGCAAAAAAAAAACGCTTAGTAAAAAATTTATTGAAACAACAATATAAGATACGTTTTTTATACCCATTGTAGCAGATCAATAATTTGCGGCTTATGATTGAAACAAGACGTCGCGAGAGAGAAAGTTTTTAATTGCGGCGACTGTACATATTAATTAGAATATCAAGGAATACACAGTATGACTGAAAATAGAAAAGTATTTTATATATTTTTTCTCTTTATTACCATTAAAGTTTCGTTCAACTAAAGGGTGCTGCTGGGTTTTCTGATCAAGTTTAACGGTATATTTTATAATTCGAAATTTATTAAGATTAGATTTGATATTTCACTCGAGGAAACGATTCTTCGACTTCTCTCTTAGACCGGAAAAGTTAAAGGGTTACTCTCTGACGTAATTATTTTCCTTATTTTCTGTTTCAAAGTTCTGTATTTTATGTATTTAAAGTACAACTTCCACACTATGAAGGTCGCTAGTAACAGTAGCGTGTAACTTCATAATAATTGCTCTGTTCAAGTCGAATCGCTTTACATTACTACATTCTATTATTGGAGGATTTTTTACTGGTTCAGACTCTAACCTATACATAGAATTCTTATCCATGGTATATTTGAAGAACCATTTTATTTAAAATAAACATTTCATTAAAATCTCTTCCCACGTTTATCATGAATTTCGTCTGTTTGTAAATTCTGCATAATTATCTTCCTCCATTTCAATGATAAATTTCACACATTTGCTTTAAAGGAATTAAAAAAAATTCGGTTTTAACCCACGGAATAACGCCAGCTACATTCAGTTATCTTTTTTAAAAACGGTTCTTTCAGTAATCTTGGGGAGTCCACTTACTGAGGAATCTGCTTCGCATCGACATTGTTTTGTCATTATGCTCCTACAAACCCTTTGCTTTTCGAACCATGTTTATACTTTCTCCAAGAGCATAAGAGAGACATCAGTCAAGTTACTGACGAATCTGTCTCGCTTTGTGATTGTTCTGTCACTAATCTCATATCAAGTATTCTCTTTTCGAACCATGCTTATATAATGACCCACGTTCACTGATTGACCTTTATGATTTATCACGCCTCTAGTTCTGTAAACGCTCTGGTTCAAAATGACATTCTGATTTTGGAACCCAGTTATTTTGGTGAAAATCTTAATTGGTTGACCATGTTCCATGGTAGCTCTGGGGAACCATAAAAATACGCACTTGCCGGCCGAAATCAACACATCACGTTCGTGAATTTCTGGGTTATTACATGTTTCGCACGGCGACATTGTTGGTCTCATCCATTTTTGCAGTACTTTCCAATCAATTCTTCCTTGGTTTGGCAAAGGAAGAGAAAAGATAAAACTTTGCGTTATGTTTTGAGAATTTTTTTCAACTAGACACATGGGGCATTTGGTACCGTTTTGCGACTTTGTCCATAATACTTCCATCAGAGCGTCAGAGTGGCAAGTTTCCATTTCTTCGCTTAGTTTTGTCAAGAGAAACGATAAAAATTCACTGGCATCTTGTTGTTAGTTCTGCGTAAAGTGCAGGCCAAAAGCCCTTCGCAAAATCAAACCATCGTCACAGAAGTTTCTATCGGAACTTTCAACATGCTCAATAGTGTTGCCAAGGCACGTTAAAATAGGTTTATCGCTCAGTGATCCATTGTGCCCTTTAATAATGTCTCTTAATTCTGGAATCAGTAACATCAACTGCAAAACGGTATTTGCGTAGCACGTTACTCCATCTTTATTTTCAAATCCTATCAAGGGAAATGTGTCTGTACTCTGAAGACTTTTTTCGGATTTCCTTTTACCGTTTTACCAAATATTTCTTCTTCAACTTCTATAGTTTTTTAAGCATAGTAGATGCCGACCTCTTGCTACTTGCCTTTAGATCCGCCACAGTTATTTCTAAAACAGGCAAATCTGGTCTGAATTTTTGACGCAACCTGTTATACTCCGCAATGGCTCGTCCATCTGCCACAATTTTATTCGGGTCTAATCGCAAGAGATGGAGACCGGCTAAGGAAGTGACTCTCGATAACGCAACGTAAGCCATACCTGTCACAAATAAGTTTGGTCCCAGATCCATAATTGCGCACTTCAAACTCATACCTTGGCTTTTATGTATAGTAATGGCGTAAGCCAAGATAACAGGAAATTGCGTCCGTTTGATGTATATGTTTGACATCAACAAAAACTTGACGCTAATTTTCTCGATCAAAAAATCAAGTTTGTTATCATCTAAGTTTGGTTCCCGATCTACTCTGATTAAAATGCCAACGACGGTCTCGCGATCGTCTAACTTGAATCCTGTTATAACGGCCATGGTTCCGTTGATAACACCTTCTTCAAAACTTATGTTTCTTCGTACCATTACTCGGGCTCCAACGCATAGATAGAGCTTGCTTTCTAGCCCCCCCCGTTTTAGACGGATGGTCTTCCAACATTTTTAATCTCCGTGCTACGTTTTTGATTTTATTTTTGTTGTGATCAACTACAGTATTAACGCAATCAATACATTGAACTTTTTGGCCGCTTTGCCGCAACATTTCGAAGTTGATTTTTTCGCACATTGCTAATCTCGGCATCAAACATATTGGGCCAAAGCCTTCATTCACCAGCTTAAGGTACAGATTCTTAGCCACCTCGGATTTGTTTCCTCCCGGAACTTGTCTACTCTCTAATGTTAAAATATCAGGTTTCGTAACATTTCCAATTCTAATTCTGTTCAGTAGGTCGGCGTAACTTCGGTCGTCGGCCTGTCTGACGTTCAGCGTTAGTTCATCGTATTGGAAAAATTTCCAAAGATTAGTCCCGCCAACGCTATTCAATCTACTTTTAGCTTCCGCCGAAGTGAATTTCGAAAAAGCGGGGTTACCTTGTACAGGCGGCAACTGTAAGAAGTCACCAAAAACCAAAAGAGAGACGACGCCGCCAAAAGGTTTCTTCATTTCCCAAAACTCGTTAAGCCTTAAATGAGCGTAGGCTAACATCACAGATGACACCATAGAAACCTCATCCAGTATTGATAGTTTTAAATTGCCGAGGGTTTTTTCATGATGGACATGTTTTTGGAACTGAGGCAGTGATATTCCGCGATGTTCCCATGATCTACTGGCAACATAAGTAATCTATGCAAAGTCACGCCGTTAATATTTATCGCAGCTAAACCTGTTGGAGCAGCGACAGCGACACTACCGGCATTATTAAAGTGATGTCTTACTGCGATTGAAATAGTTTCTATAAGAAAGGACTTCCCAGTGCCTCCTGGACCAGAAACAAAGTGGCAGAAGTTTCCATTTTTTTCTCCGCCTTGGGCGAAGTGATCCATGACTTTATCATAAACCCTCTTTTGGTCGGAGTTCAGTAACGCCACATTAATAATAATAATAATAAATGCTTTTTATTGGATCAATCAATTAAGGCATAGCCTTGTTTACAATGATGTCCCGTCATTAAATTAACTTAAGTTAAGAATACTAAAAGAGTTTTTATATTTTATGAAATGTCTATTTTTATGTATTACAGGTTTGTGGTTATTGTTTATTTGAGTTTGTCAGAGATGTAGTTTCGCACCGCATTTTTAAATTGGGTTATTGATTTTAGCGATTTAACCTCATTGTCCAATTTATTCCAACATGTTATACCTTGAAATTTGACACTTCTATCTCTGTTACGTGAGGTACAAGTTTCAGTGTAAAAGTTGAACTTATCTCCCCGAGTTTTCGAATCAGAACTGCTTTTTAGGAACCAGTCTGAAACATATTCTGGTACAATCGAGTTTTTGACCTTAAACATGAAAATTAACAGGTCCATAAAATAGTTAAAATTCGGCGAGTTTATTTGTGCGACTTCTCTGGCCAATGTCGCTGAAGAGTACTTGCAGAGACAACATCTTCGAAATTTATTTCCACGGCAGCCTCGACATCTAACATAGCATTTTCAGTTTCTATGACAATTTCGTTGCCTTGGAAAGCATTTTCATCGTCATCACTTTCTGGCTCCGATATAGTCTCTTTACGTTTTTCGGAAGCTTTACGTCTCTTTTGAATTTCTTTCGAAACCGAGAATTTTTCATGGTACTCTCTCAAAGGTTGGATCAGAGGCAGACAAGATTTGAAAGCTTCGGCATACGTTTGAAAGTCTGCTAATAATTCGTCTTCATTTCTCCATGGTTTAAACAGAATAAGTAAAGCGTGACAATACTGCTCTTCTTCTTCCATCGGCTCGTGAATATAGTGCTCTATGATATAGGGTTTTATTCTCCGTCTCATCAAACCCAGTCCATTTTTCAACTCAATCACATTTTAACTTTTTTTCGCACACTCCGAGTACTTGATGGAATCATAAAATCGTCCAAACTCATACAAGCTCACGTTTTCTAGACTGTCTGGTCGATTGGGGTATTTGTAGTCCACGAAACCCTTTTGACAAGTTTCCTTGCTCGTGGGATCATTTTCTCTCAAGCGGGCAAGCTCCGCGAATCCTTTCAACACTTTGGATCGTTTTTCTTTTACATTCGTGTTAATAAATCGTGTGGTGTCGGACATTTGGTACAATTTTTGACCCATCATAAAGCCGAGCGCTTCGTAGATGCCGACAGATTTATTTGTAAGAGATTTTAACCCAAAAGCAAATAGTTTTTTAGACAAACTATCGTGCCCCAACTCGGCAAAGGTTTCATCCATTTCAGCCCGGTCGCCTTTTGTCACGTACCCCGTGACGTACCGCGCCACTATCTCAGTGTCATCCGCGACAAATTGCATATCTATGTTGCCTTTCGAAGCCAAAAGCAATGCCGGATTGTAGTCATTGATAAAACTTCGTTTTCTTTTCTAGGCAAATCGTACAAGCGTTTTTGACGTTTTTTCATTTTCCGGTGGCGAGTTACAGATTCAGTGGAATTATAAGTCGCAACGTTTGTAACGTTCCGGGGAAAACCGTAACGACATACTTTCACTTCCTTGTTTCCACTCTATATTTTTCGGTAACAACTGGTACAGCATTTATGTGCTTGAAATTTTTTGACTAACCGATAAAGTTCCGGACTTTCAGCTGCGTTTGGAATTGAACACGAGACATGCTTTTGTAAGTACTCCAAAAATGTCTGGTACAGCATTTATGTGCTTGAAATTTTTTGACTAACCGATAAAGTTCCGGACTTTCAGCTGCGTTTGGAATTGAACACGAGACATGCTTTTGTAAGTACTCCAAAAATGTCTTTCGGCGAGGAAGAACCAATTATGGAAGCTCCCTTGGCCCAAAGCAAGCAATGGTAGTGGGCCAAACCCCGACACTGGTATTCGACGCGTATAAAATGGTGGGCTATTTGCCCCAGAACCGGATTTTCCTTACACAGCACAAAGTTGTGGAGAAGCGATCTGACTTTGTTGTGAAAATGCTGACCGACGGTAAGAGGATCAATGTTTAATAGGTCATTTACGGCCATAGATTCTATTCGTGGTACGTCAGCATTCACTTTTCTCAGGTGTTCGTGAAGCTTAATATCATTGTATTCGGCGGGATTGAACGTTAACAACCATGTTGGGGGTCCATATTCTCTAACCATAGCTAAAACACGTTTTTGAACCGTATACCAGTAATCCTTTGTTCCTCGTATGTGACCCATGAAAGTCGCCAAATTGCCCTCGAGCTCCTTATCGAGTGATTCGACTTGATTCATCAAGTTCTCGACTGACACATTGATGGGTTTTCTGACACGCAGAACGAAATTCATACTACTGTTTATTGCTTTTATCGCGCATTCTTGGTACAAATGGAACAGATACGAATAGTCTCGCCTAAACATTCCATTTAGTCAGTTTCCGTTATTTGCCCAAAAGGTCTTTCATGGTTTTTACCGAAGCGAGCTTTTGAAAACAGGTGCACAAAGGTCATGTACTCTAGATTTTTGTCCCAGTAGCTAGCTGGTTCGCCTTCAACACGCTTCATTTGGAAAGAAGCCAACAAATCCTTCGGGGGCTGAACATTCACCGGGTGGATAGTATAGTGATCGTAAAGATCTACCACTTCCTCTTTTGAAAGTTTTCGCAACAATGCTTCTGGCTGAGTTACAATTCTGTAGGCGTCGTCTCGGGAGATATTTTCACGCTCATCGACAATCTCTTCAATGCCGCAAATATAATCCTCATTGATCGTAGTGACATCGATGAGTTTGTACGTACAAGGGATTAATATTTTTCAGTACAGTGATGGCTTTTTTCAAAGCTTCTAGACGTACTATTTTTTGCCAAATCTTTTTGTCGCAGGTTGGAAGGCCATTAACCAAGATATGCAATTCGTGATCTTTAGGCAATGACGTCGGTATCATGTCGAGATTTTTTTGAACTGGTATTGGCAGGTATATAATTTTACCCTTCAAAGCTTTCACCGTACCAAACTGAATGTTGGATTTTGATTTGGTGCCTAGCCGGACAACAGTGTGAAACGACTTCACAAGTTGAATTAGGGCTTTTTCAAACTTGTTCAAACCAGCGATTTCTACCGGAGGAACATCAACTCCCAAACCATTAAGGAAACACCTATTTGGTACTTTTCCTTTCCCCAATTCTTTAGAACAGTAAGAACACAACATTATTTCTATATCCCTAAAGTCGGGATTTTTCAACAGCAAGCCAGCTCTTAAAATGAGATAGGCTGGGTTGTCAAAAACTGAAGTGCTTGCCAGTTTTTCTACAGACCTTAAATCAGATTTTTTTAATAATCTAGCGCAACAATCGCAATGAGTGTCGTGAAATTCATTTGTATCTCTCTCAGCTCTAGCAAATTGTTAACCGTAAAAAGCCAAGATTTCACTCTCGTCGAGAATAGGTCCTACATCGTTTTCGGTGCCTTTTGTTGGCTCGTTTTCGGCATTCAAAATTTTTAAGCCGCGTGCAGCAACAATTTTTCTCAATTCGGGTATAATTTTCTTGAGAGATTCATAATCTCCATGATCAATCTCGTCGGTCAACGCCGATAAAGCGTTTAGCAACGCTCTAACAGAGTAAATTTTACTCAAAATAGTCCTAATCCCCGAGAAATGCGGAGTAAGTTCTCTGAAGGCTCTCTGGTAACTTTGACATTCCTTGCTCTCGGAGCAATATACGAAATGCCCAAGATACGGTAAGAGTTTAGCCTCCAGATCTGAATCATCAGACTTTAACGCTACTTTTGTTTTCTTGAAAAATTTATTTTTAAAAGAGCAAACGTCAAAATCAGAGGCAAAAAGGTTACATAAAACGCTCTCATTGGCATTTGCCGTCATGTTAATGAAAGCTATGACGTCAAAAATGGCACGTTCCCTAACATTGCAAATGTCGCTGCATTCCCAATACGAACATTTCTTCTTCGTCTCAATTAATCCAGATTTGTTAATGACTATGTTAGCTTTGGGACGTTTCTCTTTGGAAGTGTCTTCTACTTCGTTGAAAATATTTGTGACAACGCCCAAATCATTCACTTGTAAGCAACGTTCAATGACACAGCCACTGTCTGGTCTTTTTACGTCGACAAAGTTGCCATATTCATCAATCCATAATTCATTATTTTGTTCCGCGCAAATGGGCTGTTCTCTTAAAACCTTTTTGAAAGTTCCATTTTCGTGAAATTGCAATATTTTTCCATATCGAATTTCACTTCCATCGTTTTTCTTTATTTTGCCATGATTCCCCAAAGGAAAGTACGAAGTCTCTCGATAAAAGGCTTCGACGTGACTAGTGTCAAGCCTTTTTCCACCAACGACTTCGACAAAATTGTCACTACATACCAATCCAATTTCTTGCAAATTCTTGGCAAACTGTTTGAAATCTTCAACAAGCAACGCGCGTTTTGCATGACAAGCCGAGTATATTTGCCTTTTTAAATGGAAACTTTTCCACACAGTATATGGCATTGGATCTTGTGCGATGCAAATTTGGAACTTTCCTTGTTGCATGCATTAGCTACAGTTTTCGTCAACATCAATCGTTCAGTAAGTCGTGTAACTAAAAAGCTCTTAAAACTTCCCGCAATAATTTTTTAGTTTTTGGTTTTAAAAATCCCTCTATTAAAGGATACTTTTTTAACGTGATCTCTGCTAGTTTTTCCATGACTCTTATTACACTGTTTCGAACTGGCAGACACTTTAGTGGTCTGCAAAACCCTTTTAGTATTTCCTAAATTTGTCAGCGTGGACTTGCACTTGAGTCTGTAACTCGAGGTTTTACTTTGAAAGCGATCCTTGTTTTTTAAAAAGTACTTTTTACAATATAATTTGTTTATTCCAGGATCTTTCAAAAATTGTACTTGCGTTTCGCTTTCTAGATCCTAAGCGTTCTTTATGTTTCTTAGCTTGTTCTCGAGAAACCATTTTAGATTTGTTGATGCGAGCTCCAAGAAATGTATTTTTTAGAGTACTGAAAGATTTCTCCTAGGTACCCCTTTTTATTAACAAAAGTATCTCTTTCGTTCCACAAAGGTATGTCTTTCGTTCCACAAACGTATGTCTTTCGTTCCACAAACGTATCTCTTTCGTTCCACAAAGGTATCTCTTTCGTTCCACAAAGGGTATCTCTTTCGTTCCACAAAGGGTATCTCTTTCGTTCCACAAAGGTATCTCTTTCGATCCACAATGGTTATCTCTTTCGTTCCACAAAGGTATCTCTTTCGTTCCACAAAGGTATCTCTTTCGATCCACAAAGGTATCTCTTTCGATCCACAAAGGTATCTCTTTCGATCCACAAAAGTATCTCTTTCGATCCACAAAAGTATCTCTTTCGATCCACAAAAGTATCTCTTTCGATCCACAAAGGTATCTCTTTCTATCCACAAAGGTATCTCTTTCGATCCACTAAGGTATCTCTTTCGATCCACTAAGGTATCTCTTTCGATCCACTAAGGTATCTCTTTCGATCCACTAAGGTATCTCTTTCGATCCACAAAGGTATCTCTTTCGATCCACAAAGGTATCTCTTTCGATCCACTAAGGTATCTCTTTCGATTCACTAAGGTATCTCTTTCGATCCACTAAGGTATCTCTTTCGATCCACTAAGGTATCTCTTTCGATCCACTAAGGTATCTCTTTCGATCCACTAAGGTATCTCTTTCGATCCACTAAGGTATCTCTTTCGATCCACTAAGGTATCTCTTTCGATCCACTAAGGTATCTCTTTCGATCCACAAAGGTATCTCTTTCGATCCACTAAGGTATCTCTTTCGATCCACTAAGGTATCTCTTTCGATCCACTAAGGTATCTCTTTCGATTCACTAAGGTATCTCTTTCGATCCACTAAGGTATCTCTTTCGATCCACAAAGGTATCTCTTTCGATCCACAAAGGTATCTCTTTCGATCCACAAAGGTATCTCTTTCGATCCACAAAGGTATCTCTTTCGATCCACAAAGGACTTCGTTTGTGCCAGACAGACACAATTAAGATTAAAATATATATATATATATATATATATATATATATATTTGTAGCACAAACAATTTAATCGAAAGGAGGAGGAACAAACAATTGTCGGCTGCTTATGTGTTAGATGTCTGCCATTGAAGGTGGTTATTTAAAATAATGAAAATAATAAGTTGTTAATTAATAAAAATGTATCCTAATACGAAAAGTTATTATTATTATTATAATTATTTCGTACCCTAAATTCTCTGGCTAGAAAACATATCCTACAGAATGATCGAATTAACATTAATTGGGAAAAAAACTGTAACAAATCGTGAAAGTTTATATGGCGCAGTCACGAAAAACAAAAAAAAAACACACTGGAAAATGAAGTAAAGAATTAATAATTATCAAATTATTAAATTTACAAACTTATCACAAATGGTACTGTCTGACTGTGCGTGAATGCCACAACCAACAATGATACATTTTTCATATTTTCCCTTCATGCCAACAGAGGGCAGTTGAAAGAGGCTAAAGGGCCTATACCGCCACTTTTAAAAGGACTGTTTTACCTTTTCATTTGTAAATCCTTAGAGTAATAAAATAATAATTTTAACGAAGTCCTTTTTGGGTAATTTTTAGATTTTTTTTCCAAACTTTCAGCAAACATTGTGTGCGTTCAGAGGAGCATTCCAAGTAGGGTGACTCAGCTTTGTTCCAAATCGGTTTCTTCAATAGTCTGCACTGAACGCTAATTTGTTTTAGAATTAGGCTTAAGTAAGTGATTTCAATTTTTTAAACTGTTAAACTTCGTAACATTTTTCAATTTAAGTGGAAATTTACGAATAAATCGTTTCATTTAGAGTCCAATTTCAAGTAAAAGATTCCAATTTTTTAATCTGGTAAGCTTCGTAACATTATTCTATTTAAGTGGAAATTTGCGAATAAATTATTTTATTTTGAGTCTAATTTCACACTCCCGAATTTTTAAACCATTTTTAAAACTTGGAAAACTTTTATAGTGATTTTTTGAAAATGCAAATTAAAAGCCTTGCTCTACCAAAACAGCAGCCATGGCTTAATTGGTTGCGAAATGATGTACGGGAAAACTGGTTATTAAATTACTTCTATTTCAAAATTTAGGGCTACAAAATGGAAAATTTTTCCATTTTGATTTCTACCCTAAACTTTCGTTTTTTTTGGAGGAGGCTCACGTGGGCGCGACCAGCGACGAGGTGGTTCTGGAGGGAGAAGCCGGCCGCGAGGTAACGCTGAAAGATCCGGCAGGATCGGGCGGCAAGGAGCTATTGGCTCTGTCACTACAATGAGAGGCCAAGAAAGTTGGCGTGGTCGTTACCAAAAAAAAAGTTATAATTGCAATCGCTATGGACACATCGCGGCCAATTGTTGGAGACCGGGTATAGTATTCCATCTATCATTAGGAGAAGAGAGTTTACCATTTTAACCTGTCAATTCAATAAACAGGTGCTGATAAGGTCTCGGGCACCGCCAAACACACGTCTATCGACCAAACCGTGGCCGTCGACCATACCGTGGCTGTGGACCAAACTGCGGCCGAGGACCATACCGCGACAGTTGACGAACCTATGGCCGTTGACCAATCTGCGGCCGTCGACCAACCTATGGCCGTTGACCAATCTGCGGCCGTCGACCAACCTATGGCCGTCAAAAAATCTGCCGGTGTCACCGTCGTCACAAGATACAACGAGGAAAATCTCCTCGATATAGAAGAGGATTTGAAGTCGTACGTTGAATGGTTTTTCATGAATTTAATTTCTTTTATTTGGGGTTTAAAAAAATATTTTTAACCATTTTTACGCAGGATGTCAGTTGACAAGTAACTTTTTCAATAAGATGTTATTCTTTATAATAATTCACTTAAATAAATAAATATTTCAAACGTTATAACAAAGTTATTATTCGCCTCAATCAAATATATTGGTAAGGGCATGAGGGTTATAGAATAAAATATTTTACTTAAATAAATATTTCGAACGTTGCAACAAAGCTTTTATTCGCCCACATGAAACATTACTGTTATAGAATATAATAGAGTGCATAGTGATAAGCGATCTTCTTCGTCAATAATTGAAGAGTATCGTGAATTATTTACCGGAACAACAACTCTTTGGGCAAAGAATAGTTATTATAAAATCATACCAAGTCACGAAGTTTATAAATAGACTTGTATTTCTCCAAGTGGCATAGCAAGGATTCTCATTCATTTAACTCTTTCGTCTAAGACTGGTTCATTGACAAAAAACATAATGTGGGCAAAATACTCTAGATTAAAATATTAACAGGGATTTGATTGTTGTAGTTGATATAGAAAATAAAAATGTTTCAACATGTTTATCGAATTGTAAGGTCCTCTAGGTTCGCTTTAGTTTGAGTAAATAAATAACATACCAACAATATACAAAGCAATTCAGCAAGCTCAAAGAATGATGAAACCCTAGAACTACACTTGCGTAAATCGTCAAAACTATTTTAAAAATTAAATGTTTGAGGAACAGTATGACCAACAAACAATGTATCTCACCAATTTCGTTGTGGTAGATCTCGCGGTTTAAGAAAGAACGTGCTTTTTGTATGCTTCTACCAATACAAATCAGAAAACATAACGCCCTATCCTAAATATAGATAACACGTATTGATCAACACCCATACTGTCGCTATTAAAACCCTATCAGTACTTGAAACCTTAGAACATTCAACCTTCTTCTTAGTTTAACTGAAACTCATTGAAGACCCGAAGGTTGAAATAATGCTAGCGGAAAACGAAGAAGACGACAGAAGTTCTGTTTTTTTTAAGAAATAGGGCTGAATATCAGTCTGGGAAATAAGGATAATTTTTAAACTAGTCCTTGGGACCAGTGACCCCCCTAGTGTCCTTAATAATAAACTAGTCTTCGGACTGGTCCCAGCCTTTGTTCTCCTATAGATTTGCAATTCATAAACTGGTCCCGAGGACCAGAAACCCCCACTTTTTGAATTTAAAATCTAGTCCAAGCAATTGATAAACTGGTTTTGGACCAGAGGAAGTGTGCTATTTCCCGAGCTGCTGAATATTGCTTTTCAATTTTCAAGCAAGTCGATACTAGCACCGCCTTGCTACCAGCGCTGGAAAGCCTCGCATGAAAAATAAAATTTACTGGACATAAGAAAAGAAAACCCACCGTTTTGCTGCTAGCAGACAACACAAAGGAAAAACTCCACCGTAGCCAAGGTCTATAGAGTTGCCGCTATGGAGTGGACCGTAGCGCGGATTTTTCATATGTCCAGTACATTTTATTTTTCACGCGATGCTTTCCAGTGCCGGTAGCCAGGTGGCGCTAGTATCTACTTGTCTAGTTTTTAGTATAGGGAGAGGGCCACTCTTGCCACGTCATAGACTTATATCTCTTACCTCGATTCCATCCCCCTAACGGGATAATTTCAGTATCGCGCCTACAAACGCTCCCCTAAGTAGAGGTATAAAATGACGTCGGGTGTTCTTTCCCTCCCTGACAAACGCCCTCTCCCTATAGGGAGTTACGCATCCAATTATCCTATAGAGCGACGAATTTTTTTGACGCGCAACCTTTATCAATGGTCAAGCCATGAAAATTTCGGAAAAATTTACTGGTCAACCATCCGGTGACCACTTTAGTTTTTAATAAAATTTTTGGAACATTTGAAATATTTATTGGACAATGTTCAGTGTCCTGTGCTTATTTACGGCCCTGAGATAGTTTCACCTATCCTGACCTTAAAGTTAATCTCTACGGAGCTTAACATTACGACGTGAAGAGAATTTTCAGAGTTATACCCAAGGTTACGCAACCAAGGGGGTAAACTTTTTTCACAACAAAAGTTTACTGCAATAGTCTAGCAAAGGCACATCTCTCAGTGTAAAGTTTAGTTGAACTTTTTGTATAGGTTTAAAAAAAGTCCTTTCTAAACCATGCACCGGCACGCGCTACATTTCATTAAAAGTTTGTTATTTAAGAATTTTCCCTTCTAAATACTAAGAATATTCATCACAAATAGACAACGAGCTTTCCAAGAATCGAACCTGCTATGTTTTGCCTCGAATGCAAACGCGTTATCCATTACGCCACATGCCCGTACTTCGTAACAAAAAAATTAAATATAAAACATTGTATTTATAGGATTATTTCATTTATGATGTATGAAAGATGTGTAAAAATAAACACGGGGCTTGCCAGAACTCGAACCCGCAATCTTCTGCTCCGTAGGCAGACGCGTTATCCTATGCGCCACAAACCCGTTGGGAGGCTGAACAAAATGCTATGCGAACAGTGTTGTAACAAGGCACTTTTGCCACCTGTTATTTACTTCTGATACCACTTTGGTTTCTCCCTTGGTTTCTTCCATGACTCACCACTGAGCTCAGAAAACTCTTGGGTTTTCGTATTTTGTAAAATCTTCCGATGTTTGTAAGATTCACGTTTCCTTTTCCCCGGGTTTTTAAAACGGTAAAACACCGCCGAGGTCCCCCTCATCTTAGACCAAGCGAAAGGGTATAAAAGGAAACGTGGATTATAGGAAAACGAGATTCCTTTTTTGTATATTGAAAGAGATGCACGCTGGACCATGTAAATAAAGTTCTTTGGAATATTTTACCCCCACGGCTTTTCATTTTTAAATTCGTTTGTATCCGGTCGACGACGGCATAGCCAACCGTCCCGGGGCCTAACAACCCCAACGCCCGCTACAACTTTGGTGGAGGCGCCGTTTGCATCGTTTTCGGTTACCCGAGACGCCTGCCCAAATGAACTTTTTCGCCGGACTCTTCCGATGGTCCTGAGGTTATCCAGATTGTCGACGGTTATCCCATAGCGCCGTATCTGTCGTCTTTTTCTGTCGCTGATCGAAGATCCGCTTTTTCGTTGGGAGGTGACCTGCGGGGCTCCTCAGCTACGACGCATCTTCACGACTTAACTTTGACGAGGCTGCTCACCATCGACGATTCTCTGTTGCTGGACTGCGGGACGGTATACAATAATAACCTTAAATTCCTGACGTTGGACTGCGGACCAACTCTTCTCATCTACTACCGGACTGCGGGACGGACGTAGACCCCCTGGAATCCAGAATTTCCGACGTTGCACTGCGGGACAACGATTCTATCTTCACGTAAAAGAAACTAAGAGACTGTGATCATAAGAAACTAAGAGACTGTGATCATAAGAAACTAAGAGACTGTGATCAAGATCCTTCCAATTATCAGCGGACTGCGGGACGCTACAAGAACATCAAATCAGGTTGGACAATACTTTTTACCAAAAGTTTTAGTCAAGGACAATTTTTTATACATGTTTATGGATAAAGTTAGGCCTTGTACGCGATCACAATCTCGTTCTGTGACAAATCAAGATAATTTAGATTTAGTCTCGTCCGAAGATACGGAAATTTATTCTCTCTCTAACGAGAACTTTGATCAAAATTCAGATCATAATTTAGATTTAAATTCTAGTGTAGATTCAGAACATAATTCTGAGTTAGATTTACGCGTACACCCAGAGCTTAACTCTGATTTAAATCAAATTATAGACTCAGAGCGTAACTCTGATTTAAATTTAAGTAAAACGAATTCCCAGAATTCATTAAAACATTTAAAAATGTTTAATGAAAATGGAGCCAGTGGTTCTGGAAATGGAAATGTTAATCAGGCCAATAACGTAACTACGGGTACCTCTAGTTTAATTACGGTTGCTACACCGACTTCCCCAGTTACGACTCAATCGTCCCTTGCCGACGACATAGCTAATCGAATGGGTTCTTTAATGACGACCTTAGTCGCTCAACAAAACCAACAGCAATTAAACCTGATAACAGCTTTATTGAGCGGTCAATTTCCGTCGAGTATTCCAGCAACCACTGTACCCAACATTAGTACTAATTTTAGTCCTAATGGTACTAATATACCGTCTAAAGTTTCAAATAATTCAAGTAATGCTAGTCCTAATCAGTGGCGTCGCCAGGGGTTTTTTGGAGGCGCTTGAGCCCCCTGAAAATTCTCTGAAGCCCCTCCTAAAATTTCTTAAAAGCGCCCCCTTATATTTACCGAAAGCCTGTTCTAATAATCTAATTATTCAGTTGGGGTGAATTGAAGTTTTTACACATATAGGAACACTATTTTATATTTATATCATCTAGAGCGTATGTATACAGTCGTAACAGTCTATTTTCATGATTTTTCTATAGCCTCAATCGCCTGCCTTCCGAAGCAAGTTGTAAAAAATAATTTCTCCCCGTCCTCTACCCACTAAAGTACCGAGGATCAGTGAATCAAATAATTGAAATTTTGCCATTAACTGCCCCCCCCTCAATTAAACACACCTACTAGTAGTCACACTCGACTTTAGTCTAGTCCTGATATAGTCAATGTCAAGTTATATTCAAATA
The DNA here is from genome assembly GCF_054372755.1 of Phalangium opilio. Lineage (NCBI taxonomy): Eukaryota > Metazoa > Arthropoda > Arachnida > Opiliones > Phalangiidae > Phalangium > Phalangium opilio. The sequence goes on along the minus strand of NW_028324180.1, from coordinate 7,162,207 downwards.
TTTTAACAGTAATAAAATTTATTTGCGTGATGCGAAAGCTTTTGTGATAAAACACGCGTTTAGTCCTTAATTACTTTTCCATATTTTATTACTCTTAATATTCACCCTATAGACATGAGGGTGTCTTGATAAAAGTGCTGTGTTTTGAAAAATTGGAAACACAATACTTTAGGGAGGGCTTAAGCCCTCCCAAATTCGAGACCCTGGCGACGCCACTGGTCCTAATGTACAGCCAAACAATGGCACCGGTCAAATGTTGAACAATTAGCCCAATTTAAATGTTCCCCCACCGACGTTTGTTCCTCCTAACGTCTACGCCAGACCCGAAGCTCCCCAAATTCCCAAATTTACACAGGGAAAAGACCCTCTAGTTTTTCTGTCAGAGGCAGAACGGTTTCAGAGGATCTGTAACTTAACTGACCCTCAGTTAAGGGGACTGGTTGAAAGGATGCTTGAAGGCGATACCCTTTATTGGTTTGATAGAATGGCGCGCAGTGTCCCGACGTGGGCTGAGTTTATGGAACATTTCTGTAGATCATTTATAGGAATAGATTATAAGGATCAGCTTCTTAACAAGCTAAATAAACGTAAACAACGTGAGGATGAACCCGTCCTAAATTTTATTCTTGAAATGGAACGTCTATGTTTACAATATGACCCTATAATGACCCCTAAGGACGTAGTGAATCGCATTATTGATAGTTTAAATCCACATTTGATTCCATTTATGAGATTAGGAGATAATCCTAGATTAATTGATCTCCAAGAAAGCGCACAGAAAGCGGAAATTCTTTGGAAACGTTGCCAGGCTTTTGATAGTCGCTCTTCGCGAAATATTAGGACACAATATCAAAACCAAACTAGGCATAATCCACAACCTCCTCAGGTTGTAAATAGTTCTTCCCAAGGAGGATAGTCATTCGACTCCGGGAAATGAAAATCAGGACTTAAACCCAACTAGGGATGCCAATAGGATAGTACAATGCAATAAATGCCATGAACTTGGGCACAAATCGTTTCAGTGTCGCAATAAACGTAGAAATGGCTCTAGGCCAAGCGAAAATAACCCTAGATCCTCAGGAGCAGTAGCTACCATAACCACGACGCCTTTAGATTCGGAACCTACGTCACAGATTTCGGGTTTGATTCAATCTGCTCTCGATAGCGCCGAAATGTTGCGAAGTCACTCGTTTGCCCCTATAGGTTCGTCACCCCCTGACAACATTTCTTGGCATAGCCTCCCTTTAGAATATCCCAGTGGTCCTGATGGCCAAATTTCTCTTAAAAATACAGTGAGAGTGGCAGCACAACGCCCACAGGTAGAAATAGCTTTAGGTAATTTTAAGGGATTAGCACTCTTAGATAGTGGAGCTGAAATATCGGCCATATCTACTGAATTATGGGAAAAAGCACGTGGAAAACAAGACAAGTTGCGCCCTTGGTCGGGACCCAAATTACATAATGCGTATCTAACCCGTTTTCACATTATCGGTGAAGCCGATCTAACCATCACAATAGCAGGACGGTCTTGGAACTACGTTTTCGCAGTATCTAATACCGTTGACAGTGATGTTGTTTTGGGATGGGATTTTTCAGAATTCACGCTCATATACGTGAATCCCCATTCTAAAATGTTTTATTTTGGAAATGATCCTACTGCATACCCGATGGCTAACGCGAAAGGCTTGTCATGTTTACCCGAACCGCTTTTGTCGCGACACAAAGAAGATCCCTCCACCGCTAATACAGGTGTACCTTGCGAGGCCAATTTGGACACGCCAATTTCCCCAAAATCCACCGCGTTGGCGAAGCCAGTGACTACGTCACGTAAATCAGAACTAGCAGAGCTAGTCTCGGACTCTCCCGAGATTTTTACGAGAGAACCTGCTAGCTGCCCCTTATTGCAGCATAAGATTGTTATTAGTTCACTCGAACCAGTTAAGTCTCGAGCTTACCCTTTATCCCCAGCTCGCAAAAAAATTGTTGATAGATATTCGCCGCATTCTGGTCGCACGCTCGAACCGCCCTTGAACCGTTTCCTCGAAACTAACCCCTCAGCGGACCCCATACTTGATATTTCTGAACATGTACAACCTTTGACCGACGCAATGTCAGAAATTAATTTAAATGTAGAATTATCTAACAATACTTTGGTTGAACCAAACACCAATAAGCCCCATGGCGTCATGAACGTCTTTAATTTAAAAACTTCTGTACAAAAAGACGCTTCGCTAAGCCTACCTATTAATTCAGTTCCTAAAACTGTGAACAATAAAAAACCCAGCGATCTAACCCTCGCTCTCAGCGGTCAACCAAACGACCTAAGAAATACTCTAAATGAGATATCATACGACCATTAAATTAACGTCGCTTTACAATGCATGTTTACATTTGTCTTAAATGCGAAAAAAAAAATTGTTAAGCTTTATTCATATTTGTTATGACTTTAAACTGTAAAGATTTCAATTTTAAAAACAAATTTTTTTGTCTTAGCATTGTAAATGTATATTTTTTCTCATTTATTGTTAACTGTGTATTTTTATCCTGGAGAAACCAAAGCCCTTGGTAAACATGGTTTCGAACCCGTTCTCATCCCTTGTGGGGGGGAATTGTAACAAGGCACTTTTGCCACCTATTATTTACTTCTGATACCACTTTGGTTTCTCCCTTGGTTTCTTCCATGACTCACCACTGAGCTTAGAAAACTCTTGGGTTTTCGTATTTTGTAAAATCTTCCGATGTTTGTAAGATTCACGTTTCCTTTTCCCCGGGTTTTTAAAACGGTAAAACACCGCCGAGGTCCCCCTCATCTTAGACCAAGCGAAAGCGTATAAAACGAAACGTGGATTATAGGAAGACGAGATTCCTTTTTTGTATATTGAAAGAGATGCACGCTGGACCATGTAAATAAAGTTCTTTGGAATATTTTACCCCCACGGCTTTTCATTTTTAAATTCGTTTGTATCCGGTCGACGACGGCATAGCCAACCGTCCCGGGGCCTAACAACCCCAACGCCCGCTACAACTTTAATGAAAAGCCGTGGGGGTAAAATATTCCAAAGAACTTTATTTACATGGTCCAGCGTGCATCTCTTTCAATATACAAAAAAGGAATCTCGTCTTTCTATAATCCACGTTTCCTTTTATACCCTTTCGCTTGGTCTAAGATGAGGGGGACCTTGGCGGTGTTTTACCGTTTTAAAAACCCGGGGAAAAGGAAACGTGAATCTTACAAACATCGGAAGATTTTACAAAATACGAAAACCCAAGAGTTTTCTAAGCTCAGTGGTGAGTCATGGAAGAAACCAAGGGAGAAACCAAAGTGGTATGAGAAGTAAATAATGGGTGGCAAAAGTGCCTTGTTACAGTGTAATATATGTAACTGTTTTACCATGATTTATAAATTACATAAAATAAAATACTTAGACTTAATTGTTCTTAATCAAACTTCAGAAGTTCAACATTCCATAGTTGCTTGATAATTCAAAAGTGTTCCGAACCTTAACTTCGCAGTAGTTTCTGAGTTATTCGATGGAGTGGACCACCAAAAATTCCATGCTTTTACTATGGGATGCTAAGCCTAAAATCTGTGAATTATTTCTTTAACATTACTGCCGGCCCTCTAGAATAAAATAGGGATGGTTAAAGGGACGGTGAAAAAAAATAATATACATTTATACATTTCTCAACTAAGTCTAGGCCCTCTCTACATAGTGAAACCTGCAAAAAATATATCCCAATAATTTTTAAAATCGAAATTAGTTTCAATTTTTTCCCATATTCTGTATAAATTTTCAGATCAATCACGCAACGCCTTGTCTCAACCTTTATAATATTTCAAGGTCCGCAGGGCCGGCCTTAGGGCTGGGCCAACAGGGCCATGGTCCCGGGCAGGGCCGGCCTTAGGGCTGGGCCAACTGGGCCATGGCCCGGGGCCACCACCTAACAGGGGCCGCCACTTGAGTTCATGTGTTATAATAATTATCTTCAGAAAATGAGATAGAGATTAGAATATTTTACATTTTTTATTTTACGTGGAAGGGCAGAGTTCTAACTCTAGGGTAAAAGTAAAAAGAGCAGAAGCTACAGCTATGAAAAATGTGCAAAACACGTCGATTTAATGAAAATGTGGTTTGAATTGAAAAAACGCTTGAAGACTACATCAACAATAGACAAAAAAACGCATGACATAATGAACAATGAGCGACTGCATTGGAATAATGTGTTACAACGAATAATTATTTAGGAAAAAGAATTCAGAACGAGTTAATCGAAATAATGGGAGCAAAGATTTTACAAAGAATTTTGTGCAATATTCGAGATTCAAAATACTTTTCCATCATCTTGGATTGTACACCAGACACCAGTCACCAAGAACATATGACTATGATTCTAAGAAAAGTCAATGTTAATTCCTTGCCAGTGCAAGTGGCAGAATATTTTTTGGGTTATCCATCAGTTGAAAGCAGTACTGGTCTAAATTTAAGTGAAGTTTGCCTGACGAAGTTAGATGAATTTAAATTAAAAATAGCCGATACGATAATGGTGCCAACATGAAATGGTGCAATATGGGTGTTCAGAAGCGAATACTTGATATAAATCCGAAAGCCTTTTTCGTGCCTTGCGAATGCCATAGCCTAAATTTATTGCTAGAAGATATGGCGAACTCGTCAACTAGAGCAATAACACTCCTTGGAATTTTGCATCAGATATACTTACTTTTGCAGCCTCAACACAGAGATGGGCAATCTTAAAAAACATGTCACCCAGTTAACTGTGAAAACAATGTCTGAGACAAGATGGGAATGTCGAATACACAGTGTTCGAGCAATTCGCTTTCAAATAGGCGAAGTTTATGACAAGCTGATCGAAGTTTCAGAAAATGCAAATGATCCTAAAGCAAGAACCGAAACGTCATCTTTGGCGGGGGACAAATCAAGTGTTTCCAGTTTTTAATATCGATAGTGATTTGGTACGATCTCCTATTGCAAGTTAACATCACGAGTAAAATAATGCAAAGTAATAACACGCAATTTTATGTTGCTTTACAATCATTGGAAACGACGGTCTCTTTTCTACAAGAATACGAAGCTAATGGCTTTGAACGCGCCCAAAATTCAGCTCGGGAATTGGCTGAAAAACTGGAAATGAGTCAGGATGAAATCATTTTTCCAAAAGCTTCAAATGTCCGAAGAAGAAAAGAGAAAAGGCTATTTTATTATGAACATGAAGATGAGCCAATAACGGATCAGAAAGAAAAATTTCGCATAGAGTTTTTTAAAGTTCTCTTAGACCAAGCCCTAATGTCAATAACAGAGAGATTCAATCAAATGAAAAGCCATGCTACGAATTTCGCGTTTCTTTATGACTTCGACAAGATGAAACAAATGAGTACAGAAGAACTTACGGTACTCTGCCAAAAATTAAATTCCATTTTAACCGATGAGGCTGGCAACGAGTTAAAAATGTTCACCAATCTGATTCCATCAAAAACCAAGGCTATTGAGGGTCTAAATTTTATTTATGAAAACAAGCTGTTAGATACATTTCCTAAGGTTTCAGTGGCATTGCGAATTTTATATTGACTATTCCTATTACTGTTGCATCTGGCGAAAGACGTTTCTCAAAACTGAAATTAATAAAAACCTATTTACGTTCAACGATGCTTTAATCATCAATCAAGTTTAGCTTTAATCTCAATTGAAAGAGATACTGCATCTTTATTGGACTATTCCGAAATGATCAAAGACTTCGAGAATATTAAAGCTCGTAAAATAGATTTTATGTAATGTAATTGTACTTAAGATACTATTTTCTCGTTTCACTAAATAATACTAAACGTCAGTAGTGAGAAAAGGGGGGTTCTAACTCAAGAACCACCATGTTAAACCTATGGAGTTTTCCGGAGTACCACCATGTTATTTCCCATAGGGAACCCGTACTATGTATTTTCTATGGTGTTCCCGTTTTTTTTATGACGTAAAGATCGGGGGGGGGGTGTTAAAATGGACACGTTTGATTTCCTGACCTTAAAGAAAAAACCCCTCCGGGCACGTTTGATTTCCTGGCCTATACAAACTAAAATGTGGGTTATTTTTTAAAGTATTGGAGGAGGAGGGGATGTGATTTAAAAATAATTTTTTTACAACGTAAAGATCAGGGGGTGGTGTTAGTGGTAAAAAAAATTAGTCGAATATGTCGTGTCTGGACAGTTCGATTTCCTGACCTACAAAAACTAAAATGTAGATTATTTTTTAAAGTATTAGAGGGGATGTGATTTAAAAAGAAAAAACCCCTCTGGGAATACAAGACATAAGAAAATTTATCTCATGATTATGTATAAATACTATCCTGCTTGAGAAAATGGGAAAATTTGTATTTACGCTACAAACGTTGAAATGAATACGTTGGAAGTTGTTAAGCTCTCTCAAGAAGCTATTATTCCAACTAGAGGGTCTGCAAATTCAGCCGGACTTGATTTGTATTCTCCACGAAATTATGAAATTCCTGCTCAATCAACTATGTTGATAGAATAGATCTTCAAATACGTGCTCCTTCAAATTGCTACGCCCGCATTGGTATGGTTTTAATTCCCGAATCATCATCCTAAAAAGGGGTGTATTTTTAAAGTTAATTAAATTTTTCAGCCGGACGTTCTGGTTTAGCGTTGAAAAACTCAATTTCCATCGGAAGTGGAGTTATAGATCGAGATTATACCGGTAACGTTGGGGTTATCTTATTTAATCATTCAAACGAGATGTTTATCGTTGAGAAGGGAGATCGAATTGCTCAACTCATTTGTGAAGTTATTGTGTCCCATGTTTTGTTAGTATGTGAGGTAAAATTACGCGTTTTGAAAACAACTTTATGTTGGAGTATAACCTTATTTTCTTCCCTCAAGTCTCTTGAAATGACTGCCAGAGGGATGAACGGTTTCGACTCAACTGGAAAATAACGAATTTAAATTCATACGAGAATCTAATAAAAAGCGTCCCCCGTTTTTTTTATGATGTAAAGATCGGGGGGTGGTGTTAAAGGTAAAAAAAAAACAACTTTATGAACCACTTAATATTAATTATCTGCAAAACTTGTAATGTGTTAAATAAAGACAAAAATATTTTCATCAAATTTGTTTATTTTGGAATATGAATTACAAAGTTGTTTTTACTTTAAAACTAAGGATAAATATTCGTGGTAAAAGCTGTCCGGGGTTTTAATATCATTCATTTGTCGCATCACCCAAAGTAAGTAATTATCCACGTGCAATTTCGCCTTTTCCTCCAGTAGTTGTGGTGGGCTAGGCATTTTGAGGGTTTCAGCTACGGTTGCATTAAGTCCATGACCCAAACGACTGAAAATTTCTCCATCTCCGATATTTTCGAGAATGATGGTACTTGCGGGGTAAATAATTTTTCCAATTATTTCTTCCTGGTCTCCATACTCAAAATCCCTCGTCCGAATCATCTTCTCATCAAATGGAGGTCTTTGTTTCGTTATTCGAGCAATTTTTCCTTTCTCACTCGTTCCGTGTTCAAAGTATATGGTAAACATACATGGCATTTGAAGACAATAGATTACCATGTACTGGAATTAATTTCTCCCCTCAAAACGTGTGTATGTAACGATGTAATGCATTTTTTCCGAATGAATTCGAAGCGATAGAGTAGATGGTTCTTATAACAAAATCTAGTAATCAAAGACGCTTTATGGTATTTTTTTAAAACATTTAAAACTTTTCAGTATTTTATAAACGTAATAACAAACTAGAATATCGTTTAAAACAGGATATGTTGTATAGGATTTAATAATCCGTTTCAGACTCCACCCTTTGTGCATTTTATGAATGAAATCAATTGAGTATAGTCCACATGTTGAAGATCTAAAGTCTTGAATTTGTTTATTTTGTATTTGAAACTGACGCGCTAGATGATGTATTTTCAAATTGTACGATTCAAGTCCTAACCCAAAACTATCGAAAAAAATCGCTTTTCCCCTTTTTTATTAGCTTTGACACCCAAGCTAATCCCATGTTGTCCCGGCTGATCACTCGTTTGATTGTTTAAAACTATATGGTAATCACCTTTCTTTTTTTTTAGAGATGAAATTGGAAGGGAAAACCCCGTAAAATTTTCTACCACAAATTTTGGAAAGAACAGATTCTAACTGCAGGGTATCCATTTTCTTTCCTCGGTTATGAGGGGTTGTCTAATTATACGTAATACCTCTGTCCCTGGATATTTTCAATGTTGATTCGAATTCAGAAAATAAAATGACTGTTATATTGTCAGTTAAAGCCACTTTAAATTTTAAAAGTAACTGTAAAGATCCCGTCTTAATCGGCTCTAAATGATCTAAACCCCCTAGTTCATCGGCGGTTAGAGGGATGACGAAAAATGAATTTCCACTAACGTATTCGTCATATGTTATATTCGATCCGGAATTAATATTATAATTATTAGATCCCGTGAATAAGCTGAGATATTCTCTATGATATCTTTTCTCAGCGAAGTTCGGGGTAAATGCGGGTGAAGGATACCGACGAGTATCTATTATACACTCTAAGTGAGTGAGACCGAAATGTTCGAATGCGTAAGGCGATGTGTGTATATTACCATTAAAATTAGTGGACTAACACATTGCGACAATTAATCTGTTGGGTAGGGTACCATTAAACACCATGTCTCTGTACGTTTCGATAGTCCCCTGAGGTAGAGTGAAAATTTTGACCTCACTGCGGTTTTGGTTATAGACAGCCGGTCTATGTTCTAACGTTAACATGTGTCCGAGAACCAAATCGGGGTTTAATTTCCATTTTTTAACATATAGACTACTATCCACAATTTCGATTTTATATTGATCGGTATTGGTCGAGGGTGTCATTAAAACAAACTCATCGGGGTTTCTATTAAATTTTAATCGAAGCGAAACCCCATTTAATAGGGCTTTATTCATATTGAACAGTCCATGGTAAATTGGACCGAAGACAGTTACAATTTTCGACTGAGATATAGTTTGCATTCTCCTTTTTAAACCGTTTGAGGTGGTAGAGTTAAAAAGGTTGTCAATATCTAAACCTTCATTTTCATGCGTATATAATAAAGTCGACATTTGAGTTCGTTTGGTTTCTCTATTGAAATTGAGATGATCTGTTATATACCCTTTATAACTATACGTCGGTAGACCGCTACTCAAACTGACCTCATTCAAGGCTACATCTAAATTAGAAAATAAAGCGGATAGACAATTGTTAACAGTAACCACTTTAGCATCGTTAGGAAGGTTATGGCCGTCGGCTTTAACTACCTTAAAGCTTACGGATAATAAAGTATCACCTAATTTTAGATAATGATCGGCTGAACCATGAACAAAGAATTCTAACGGAACTCCGGCGGTAAATAAATTACTCAATGGTTTTATTAAAACGCATTCACTCGCGTCCAAACAATTATTTATAGCCGGTTCGGAAAAAAAATCGAGCGACCTCATGAGTAACGTGGTATTATTGGCCATTTTTTGTTTTTTAATCGAAGTAGTCTGGAATACGTCTGGTTCTTTTTCTCTTAGGATTAGATGTGGTGCTACGACGTTTTTTTTCTTTTATATACGCCCTTCCCGGATTGAAGATTATTTATAACATTCATCCCTGATTCTTTCAATCTTTTAACAGCGGCTTCTTTGAAGTTAGCACCCTCAGCCAAATCCCCTAACACATTCGAAGTAGCACGTAGCGCCTCATTTTTTAAAACTCGACCAATAGGTTTGTATATGGGTTTTAAAAATGAAAATAGTGATCGAAAAACCGAACCGAACGAGCCACCGTGTTAATAATACGGTACGGAACTAAAATATGGCAAATCCCCTCCAGTCTGGTAGTTATTATTATGGTATCGTGAAAAGTATATTATATAAGGATTGTCACTAGAATCCATTACGATTTTTATGTACCGAACACACTATGAGTCATTCATGAATTAAATAAGTTAATGGAAAGACAAGCCTTTTTATATTCAAGAGGAAGGTTTTTTTCTTATGTGGAGTTTGAGAATGGTTTTGCCTTTTAAGAATTTTAGAAAGTCACCGTAACTAGTTCTAATATTGATTTCTATAGCTTCGAAAGAATTACATTTTAAGGGATAATAATCGGTGAAATCGTAACTTTTCACTAAAACCTCCTCCCTTTCGAGATTTCGCGGGACGGGGACGGTTCGTAAAATTGGAGCCATGGTCGAGGCGTATAGGCTTTCTTCGACTAGAGATGAGTAAATTAGGAAATTTTGAATACCGGATCGTACATCGTGTACCTGGTTTGATCGAATTAGACCTTCGAGTTTCACGTTAATCTGATCCGAACTGAAACCTAAAATGTACGCCAAATTAGGGTGTGATTCGGGGAATTTTATAGAGACGGGTTCGCTAGTAGCTATCCGTGTTTTCCCATCATACGATTTAGATATTGTTACTTTATTTCTAAATTCGCGGGGAATTACCTGCATCATGGAGTTATAAATCTCTTCTATACTAACGTAGTAGCCGGGTGTGATATTGAGTTCGAGAGATTCGTCTATGTGGGAAATTTTCTGCGTTTCGCAAATTAATTACGTTTCGGAGTTTATAATTACCCCCGGTTCCATGTCCTCAACATGCGGTAATTCATCAGACCTAACTATCCCCCGAAACACGACCCAACCCTCATTATCCTCTTTACTCTTAAACCATAATAATTTAGCCAATTCACGACTAAATTTAACCAAAACCCCATTAGAAACTTCAATTTCAGCGTACATTTTCTTTATAGTTTTAATCTCTTTAGAATTCGAATCTGTAGTAAATCTTTTACTTTCAAAAAGTCTAAAATTGAATCGTCCATCGGAATTACTGTAGCCGAGATTGTGAAGCCATTCCTCTGAAAGTCTGTATAATTCATACGCCCCCCCCCCCGCGGACCGTTTACCTTTCCCAAATTTTTCCCAGTCCATGACGTATGTTGAGGAATTTTCAATAACTTTTTCAGATGAAACTAAGTGAAAATGGGTACAATCATCCGGGACATTTTCATATTGCAAAGGCATTATCAACTCTTTCAACCCACATTCATAGTTCCCGTGTAAATGTATTTCTTTTGGTAATAAAATCTTAAACTTACCTACTAGAATTGTCATTGAAAACATCCAAAGACGCGGTTGATATATAATGAATATAAAACGCGTCCATTATGATGAGAGTCGTATCATCTTATGATCAGGATAAATAAAAAGAGTCGTCATATATAGATTTCAATATGTTTATTGATATAAAACAGACACACTAAATTTTTCCACAAGGGGAATCATGATTAAAAAAACCTAAATAAAAACCGATATTTTTCCCCGAATTGCAAATGTAATATCAAAAATATAATTACGTTGTTATAAAACCAGCAAACTTACAAAACACAATTAAAAATTTAAAATGGTAATTAATACTTAATTTCAGTTTCATAACTAGTGAAGAAGCGAGAAGAAATTTTAACTTGTTTATTTTTTTGAGTCATGAGGTCGGTTTTAAACAACGTTGTTGGAGATATTGCTTATAAAGGTGTGCCAACGCGACCGGTTTTCGACTCGGAAAATAAGCGACGAAGAGAGAAAGTTTCGTGACGTCATATTCCGACCTCCGAGAGTCGGAGTCGCCTGTCAAGGGTGTCTCGCTAGTTCATGATAGGCTTGCTACGATGTTTTTTCGTGGAGGTTTTATTTTAATGGTACGTTTAATTCTCCAATTTTTATTTGAAATGCTTGATATTCATGCTAAATACGATTATCATAAGGTTAAAAAAAATCCAACGTTGAGGTTTCTTTAGATATTCTAGGATTAGGTTACATTAGGAATGGGTCAATAGATTATGAAGCCTGGTTTAATAAGTGTATTTTAGTTTAATTTAAAACTTTAATGTACTTATTTTTTTGTCATCGGTTATTGCCCATAGTTTAATGGATTTTTACCTACAAAGCTTCGTAATCAATTGTACTAATTAAATAGTCTAAATCCGCTCAAACTCTACAGTATATTACTAAATCATTTGCAAATCTCGGTTCTTAAGAATATTTTCCGTTGGTTTGTTTTAGAGGCTCATAACACTACACAATGCCAGGAATGAGGTGTGCAGTGGCTCTGTGCAACAATAGTTTGTTTGCCACAAAACAGAATCCACAAAAATGCCACATAATTTATCATGCCTTTCCTAAAGACGAAAGACGTAGCATTTGGATAAACAAATGTAGGAGAAAAGATGTTTTTAACCCGTCTACAAGTGTTATTTGTTCCGTTCATTTTAATGAGGAAGATTATGAGCGTAATCTCAAAGCAGAATTGTTAAACTATCAACCAAAAAAACATGGAAAGCTTTTAAAGAAAACTGCAATTCCCACCCAAAACCTAGGTATTGAGGTTTTAATCTGTGATACTACAAGAAATGAAAGGCAAGCACGAGCCCGAAAACGAGAAAGACAAAAAATCGCTAAGGATGTGTTAAACTCAGAGTCAACCTCAATTAATTTTGACTTGGCTAATTCGGAGCAACAAAACCAGGCTGTTAGCGAACTTAGCGTTGAAAATATACCAAAAAAGCGCAAGTGTTGTAGTTGTGAATCTTCAGAAAAAGAACAGAACCTACCTAAAATTTGGCAATCAAGGTATTCAAATATGAAGCAAAAATATGTGAAGAAAATCAGGGAAGTTAACTCTTTAAAAATCGAAAAACGAATATCGGAAATTTCCAACAAACTGAAAAAAGAACTTAAGCTTTTGAAAACTAAGAAAAACAAAAAATAACTATTAAACCGCAAATGTTCCGAAATACAGTACAAATTGTTTCAATAAAAATTGTTTAAATGTTTTGATAACTTCAGTTTTAAATTTTAATAAACAAGTTATTTAAAATTATTTAATATTTATTTTATTTATTTAAAAATGCCGCGCTTCTATAAAGTAGCGAATAACCTATTCCATAGCGCATAGTAAATATCTCGGGCGCTCGCGGAGGTCGGATTCTGACGTCACGCGCGAGGAGAGAAAAAAACCGCGAATCGGAATTGAGCGTTGGCACCCCTTGGGTTTTAAAGTCTTCTAACCTTTAACAAACTATTAATAATGTCGATAGTTTCTTGAGCGTTTCCGGGGGCGCGTCTTAAAACTCTTTGGTAAAAGTTGATATAATTTAATACTTCGCTCATCTGTAAATTTTGAACTGCCTGATCATAGAACGAAGAAACCCTACCACTCCAATCTAGGGTCACACACAGATGGCCCAGTTGGTTTTCGTAAGAGTTTTGACAACCAACACATGAAGTCTCCGCTATTTTATTTATTTCCCTTATGAGGAGATACGCCAACGTTTCAAAGTCCTCCGTCAATTTAGGTGGGAAAAATATAAAATGCATTGTTGGAATAAAATATTTTAAATAATTCCATTCGTCAGGGGTCATCATTATCCCGGTTATATTACATGATTTTTTTCCTGACGCGTTATACTGCCATTATGTCTAACACCCGCGTTTAAAACAGTTAACCACACTCCATCGTTATTATGGTCCGACAGTGGGTATATTAATTGAGCGGGTGTCAAAAGTAAATTGTTATGACCTCTAAATGATTTAGAAAGTCTGATATTTTCTTTCGCTTCATTAAATTTCGCGATGTGTGCGTCGGTCAAAACTACACCATCATGTGTTGGTAACCATCTTCCGATTTCGGACGAATAACGGAAAGAGCGTATGTTTAAGAACATATTTCCATTGTTGTTTTGTCTGGAAATAGTAGCGTATTTGACCAAAGTTCCATCTTTCGTTCTATATGTTGATCCTAATGGCGCTTTAAACAATATATCAAAGCCACTTTTATTGTCATGAAACACGGGATCGGCTACGTCCATGTTGTAAAAATCGGGGCTGTAATTGGACGTTAAATCATTAACACTATAAAAAGCTATATACATATAACAGATTATTCGGTAAAATGAAAATCATCCAATTACCAAATTAGAGAGTCTTGAGCCATTTTTAGCGTTGACTAATTGAAGAAGAATGAAAGCTTCTAACCGCAACCTTTCCTCTTATGTGATTTTAGTTCCGATTTCCTGGGCTCTCAAACTTTTTTTTTTAAAAAATCGGACCCAACTTCGAATTCGTGGTGGAAATAACCTGCTTAAATCTTACAACATAAGATCCAGACTGTAATTGGAAGCAAATCATTAACACTATATAAAGCTATATAAATATAACAGAATATTCGGTAAAATGAAAAACATCCAATTACCAAAATAGTGATTCTTGAGCCATTTTTAGCGTTGCTCACGCGTTGACTAATTGAAGAAGAATGAAAGCTTCTAAACGCAACCTTTCCTCTTATGTGATTTTAGTTCCGATTTCCTGGACTTCAAACCTTTTTTTTTAAATCGGACCCAATTTCGAATTCATGACGGAAATAAGATGCTTAAATCTTACGACATTGTATAAGAAATAGTTTATTCTATTTTCACGTTCATATATAATATATTACGGATATGTTGTCGAAATGAACTTTTTTCATTTTAATAACCGTCAAAACTACATGCGAGGACGTGTTTTCGGATTAATCGTTGCGGGTGAATTAATAATGGATAGTTATTTCTTCGGTTTTTAATGTATATCAGATATTTTATGAAGACAAGTCCCACATGATCTACCATAGAAACTAAATATCCTATTTGACCCACATACGAAACTAGTTCGAGGTGGGATTAGCTAGTGATAAAAAAGTTACCGCTTTCCATCGTAACTAAAATACTTCAATAAGGATTATAGGTATCGGATTAATCGTTGCGGGTGTATTAATAGTGGATAGCCCTTTCTTCAGTTTTTAATGTATATCGGATATTTTACGAAAATAAGTCCTACGTGATTTATCGTAGAAAACACCGATTATGGGCTTATGGTATTTTTAAATATCCTATTTGACCCACATACGAAACTATTTCGAGGTGGGATTATCTAGTGATAAAAAAGTTACCGCCTTCCATCGTAACTAAAATACATCAATAAGGATTATAGGTATTGTCGTAGGTGAGTTTGAATTCTTTCAGATTGTAGATGTATTATACTGTACTAATTTATTCGTTCCAGTGATAGTGTATAAAAGCATCGGCCCTTCCTTCTAGAACCATCATTCTCGAATACTATTTTCTGAGAAAGTCACATTTAGGAAACAGAAAATTTCGGAGAATCAACCACATTTGAGAATAGAAAATGTCTGTGGGTCTTCTTGCTGTCGGTGAAGAAGTTAAAGCGATCTTGCGATACACGGCCGTCCTAGGGCCAATACCTGGGCGAGATGAGCTCCCAGAATTCACCTTCAGAGATTTGGAGGTAAGAATTTAACAAATTGATTTATTTTTATATTAAAAATTAAATATCACGACAACGTTTTTATTCATTTGTTTAAGGTTTTGGTGCGATCCATACACATTGGATTCGTCATCCGGTTTGATCTCAGACCGGAGATATCGTCCATAGATGTCTCCGTGTCGTATCACCCAAATCTGGACCGTCTCGTTAGAAAAATAGGAGGCGAAAAAGCTTCGTGCAGGTATGTTTTCTCTCTCTCTCTCCCGCTTAATTACATCATTATTCCATGTTTCCTTTATTTCTTCACTAGGTGAGGAAGTTGGAGACATTTATACTGCCCCACGAACTGTCCAGGGCTTTAATTTTTAAAGACTTTTCGAGAGTCAGAGCAGCAGCAGCGGAATGTAACAACAAAAATTAAAAAAAAAATATATATATATATAATCGTTGAAATAAAAATTAAAAAAATATATATATATAAAATAAATTGAATATTGAAATAAATTAAATATTAAAAAGCAATAAAAAAGTCTCTATTTTTTTACAACATTTTATTTTTAAAAATCTTCATCGTCCCAATCAATTAAAATTGGAGATGAAGATATTACAACTTTTTTTCCTGTTTTCTTAATAACCAAAGTCGGGGGTTTCTTCTTCTTTTCCAATAACTCCGTCTGGCTTCTAGTTATAATCGGTTTTAGACCGGTATTTCTATTCAATTTACCCGAGACGTTATATTTTCGTGATTTTTTTACGATTGGTTTTGCGTTAGTGGGAGTAAAAGTCGAAGCTGCGGGGGTTTGAACTGCGTTAGTTTAAAATGTTTGGGTTTGAAGGGGAGGAGGAGGTGTTGGAGAAGGTGTATAGGTGGAAGGGCTAGAATGAATAATTATAGGTGACGATTGTATATTCGATGGGGTTGATGGTAGATTGCTAACGCTAACCGTTTTCCCGGTCAAGGTCCGTCATTTCATTGTTAATTAGATCTTGATTTGATCGAATTTGATCATATGGGACGAGAATTAATTTTTGAAGAGTATTCATTGTCCGAGTAATGTTGAAATGCCACTGATAATGCTAGGTAGAAGCGTCGAAATTAATGGGAAAAACCTCCGTGTTGTTTCAATTTCAGAAGAGACTTCTTTCTTTTTAACGAAATATTTTTATCAGCTTGTTTACGTATCAAATTCCTGTACTTGACTAATTTTCTCCTTGTTTTATTATCTATGATAACATTTCCTTTTTTTAAGTTGCTTGAAAGTTGGCATATGAATTTAAGTTGCGGATCATTTACACAATCTAACCCTCTTAGAGGAAGGCCGTTTAGACTACTAAATCTCCTCGAAGTTCTCGACATAATGATGAAATTAATTGTTAAATATAGCTATTTATAAAATATCATCGGTAGATCTTCCAAAATTCCGTGTCCTCTTAACCTCAAATCGTCGGGGCAATCCACCCTGAGATCCAGAATTAGATACGCGTTCGGCGATAAACTAGTCGCATCCTCGTACGCAAACAATAATTTATTTGGTTTTTTTGGGAAAGACTTGTCTCGAAAGCGTAGCAATCTGATTCTTATCAGTCACGCATCATTCGCTTCAAA
Source organism: Phalangium opilio (assembly GCF_054372755.1). Lineage (NCBI taxonomy): Eukaryota > Metazoa > Arthropoda > Arachnida > Opiliones > Phalangiidae > Phalangium > Phalangium opilio. The sequence continues at coordinate 7,145,242 of NW_028324180.1, read as the reverse complement.
ATTAAATAACGCGTGTTCAGGCTGATATCTCTCATTACGGAACCTTTAAAAAATTAGACATATTCAAAGTACGCTAATAAAATATATACAAATAAAATCCATTCACAACCTTGCTTGTACATATTTTGACTTAATAATATGCAGCTGGCGTTTTTATGGTGCGCATTTTTAATGAATAAATTTCCGACAGTTTTATTGTCTTTCAATTCGTTTAAAAGGTCGTCGATAATAATCAAGTTATTTACATTACAGTCTAGTAAATTTTCAAGATCATCGGGGATTCCCTTAACAAATTCCAAAATTGGAAGTTCCTTTAGTAACTTTTCAAACTCGGTTTGATACGAACCGTACATGTAAATTATTCTCTGTATTTTCGGAGTTATGCAAAACTCATGATTACGTAGTAATTTTAAAACGAACGTGCTTTTACCTGAAATAAAGTTTAAAGTTAATAACTATATATTAAATATAAAAACAACGATATTGATGTAACCTGATAAACTGGGTCCGTAAATAGCGTAGTTGCAAGGATGACGAAACTTCAGATAGCACGAGTTCATTTTTAACAATGGATGGAATGGTGTTCCGTGTCCGATATTTATACATGATTATTACTTTTTCTTTATTAAATCGATTTCGCTAATCCACGAGTTGAAGGATTCGTCATACGAATCCCATTTAACGTAATGTTCTTTAGTACCATCGGATTTTTACGTGTTTTTAAAATTTTTTCAATACGGAAAACGCAATAATTCAAATCTTTCCCAACGATTTGCATTTCCATTTGAAGGAAAGTGCCCTCGATCAACCGAGAATTTAGATCTTCAATCTTATAGGTCCTCGGTTGCGTATTCAAAACCTCAAGCACTCTAAATAGTTCATCACTCCATCTTGGCTTGCATTTTTTATTAAACACGTTTGTTTGTTTGGAAATTCTAATAATGTTTCCCACATATATATCTTCCGAATCTAAAGGGGGACTGAAATCGATATTACCAAACATTCTATACCAAACTTCTACCGAGTTTTCGCTGTTGACTTCATTAGGATTCATTTCGATTGTTCTATGGAAACTGTCGTTATAAGCCTTTACTAAATTCGGTAATACATTATTGTAATTAAACGTGTTATTCGCTGTCATATACTGGTAAATTCGATGTTTCACAGTTTGTATAAATCTATATAAAAAAACCTGAGTTAGACGCTTCCTTCCATTTAATAAAAAGTCTCACCTTTCGCATATGGACGATTTCATTTCCGAAAACGTTGTATAATATTTTATACCCTTACTTTTTAAATATATCTGGAAACGAGGACCGAATTCCGAACCTCTATCGCTAGTAACTAATTTAGGTTTGTGTCGATTGCTTTTTAATAGGATATGTTTAAAAGCTTGAATCACCGTCTCCACCCTCTTATTTTTAATCGGAACTAGCGAACCCCATTTTGAAAAATAATCCACGCAAGCTAAAATATATCTGACCCCTTTATTACACCTTTTTAAGCTTTGCATATCAATTAAATCCAAACCCCAAATTTGATCAATACCAAATGAAATTATATAAAAACGTCTTGGTTTGGACCAAGGCCGAAAAAACAAACGATATGTGTGAGGTTTATCAATTGACTGAAGTTCAGATATTGAAATTTTTTTCTAGTTATTTTTATCCACTCAATCCTTAATCAATATTTAATTCAATCAACTGATTTTACTGTTAATCGATCTAGTCCCTCTAAATTAATTGAAAAAATTACATATCTACGCTTTTTCAAGAAAAATTACATTTTCCGAAAACATTTTATCATGAAATTAATTGTTCTTGAAAAAGCGTAGATATGTAATTTTTTCAATTAATTTAGAGGGACTAGATCGATTAACAGTAAAATCAGTTGATTGAATTAAATATTGATTAAGGATTGAGTGGATAAAAATAACTAGAAAAAAATTTCAATATCTGAAACTTCAGTCAATTGATAAACCTCACACATATCGTTTGTTTTTTCGGCCTTGGTCCAAACCAAGACGTTTTTATATAATATCTGTCACTTCAGTCTTAATGTAATTAAATTTTGAATAATTATGTTTGCTTTACCGTCATACATTTGCACTCTAAAATATAATGGTACATTCAAACACAATATATGCTGTTTTTTCCAGTGCCAAAAAAGACATCATTAAGGGTGTACTTTAACCCCATTTCTATGATCAATTCACGCCATTTACTAGTATTATTTGCAAGTATTAAGGAAATATTAGGCATTTAAGCACCATTTACAGTGGCTTTTAACATTTTTTTTTTGACAATCTGTTGAACTTCTAATATTACTTAGTTTAATGGTTTTAAAAGTAGAGAAAAAGTATGCTACCTATGTCACATTATTAAACCAAGTGAAGTGAAATAAATGATAAATATTTATTATAACCACTACACCACAGACACGTGGTAAGTCTAAGTTTTAAAAGAGATCTAACGAATTATTATGTCCAATCACGTTGGTTAAAACATGTATCTACCTGGGCTCGAACCTGGGCCTTTCCATGTGTGAAGCGGACATGATAACCACTACACCAAAGATACGTGGTAATACTGAGTTTTCCAAGAGATCTAGCTAATTCAAGCACCCAATCACCATGGTCATGAAATGTTTCCTTTATTTCTTCACTAGGTGAGGAAGTTGGAGACATTTATACTGCCCCACGAACGGTCCAGGGCTTTAGTTTTTAAAGACTTTTTCGAGAGTCAGAGCAGCAGCAGCGGAATGTAACAAAAAAATTTAAAAAAAATATATATATATAATCGTTGAAATAAAAATTAAAAAAAATATATATATATAAAATAAATTGAATATTGAAATAAATTAAATATAAAAAAGCAATAAAAAGTCTCTATTTTTTTTACAACATTTTATTTTTAAAAATCTTCATCGTCCCAATCAATTAAAATTGGAGATGAAGATATTACAACTTTTTTTCCTGTTTTCTTATTAACCAAAGTCGGGGGTTTCTTCTTCTTTTCCAATAACTCCGTCTGGCTTCTAGTTATAATCGGTTTTTGACCGGTATTTCTATTCAATTTACCCGAGACGTTATATTTTCGTGATTTTTTTACGATTGGTTTTGCGTTAGTGGGAGTAAAAGTCGGCTTATATCCCATTGATAGAATCCGTTGGGCAGAATTTCATTCGACAGAAATCCCATTCGGCCGAAAATCCCATTCGACAGAAATCCCATTCGGCCGAAAATCCCATTCGACAGAAATCCCATTCGACAGAAATCCCATGCGACAGAAATCCCATTCGGTCGGAAATCCCATTCGACAGAAATCCCATTCGGCCGAAAGTCCCATTCGACAGAAATCCCCTTCGGTCGGAAATCCCATTCGACAGATTGGTCATGTGAATGAAATCATTAAGTACAAGAAGAGAATCCTACCGTACATGGGGCAAGCAGCCATTCTCGTTCTGCCAAGAGCCAACGCTAGAGGTAGTGAACGATGACTGGCGTCGCTTTTTGGCCCAAGCTTGAAGCTGCTGTTAACGACGATTCCGGCTTATTTATGGAATAAATGAATTCGTCTATATCCGATTCCACACACCGAAACTAACCAAACCTAACCAAACCTAACCAAACCTAACCAAAACTAACCAAACCAAACCAAACCTAACCAAACCAAACCTGAACTAACCTAACCTAACCTAACCTAACCTAACCTAAGCAAACCTAACCTAACCTAACCTAACCAAACCTAACCTAACCTAACCAAACCTAACCAAACCTAACCTAACCTAACCTAACCTAACCTAAGCAAACCTAACCTAAGCAAACCTAACCTAAGCAAACCTAACCTAAGCAAACCTAACCTAACCTAACCTAACCAAACCTAACCAAACCTAACCTAACCTAGGCTAACCTAACCTAACCTAACCTAACCTAAGCAAACCTAAAATAAGCAAACCTAACCTAAGCAAACCAAACCTAACCAAACCTAACCTAACCTAACCTAACCTAACCTAACCTAACCTAACCTAACCTAACCAAACCTAACCAAACCAAACCTAACCTAACCAAACCTAACCTAACCAAACCTAACCTAACCTAACCTAAGCAAACCTAACCTAAGCAAACCTAACCTAAGCAAACCTAACCTAAGCAAACCTAACCTAACCTAACCTAACCAAACCAAACCAAACCTAACCTAACCAAACCTAACCTAACCTAACCTAACCTAACCTAACCTAACCTAATCTAACCTAAGCAAACCTAAAATAAGCAAACCTAACCTAAGCAAACCTAACCTAACCAAACCTAACCTAACCTAACCTAACCTAACCAAACCTAACCAAACCTAACCAAACCTAACCTAACCTAACCTAACCAAACCTAACCAAACCTAACCTAACCTAACCTAACCTAACCTAACCTAACCTAACCTAACCTAACCAAACCTAACCAAACCTAACCCTAAGCTAAGCTAACCTAACCTAACCTAAGCTAACCCTAGGCCAACCTAGAAAATAAGAATATTTTGGAAAAGGCCCATGTTTATTTTTCAACGACCTTAATTAATTATAAAATGCGAAATCGCACCAATGGGAAATTAGCTCCAACGAGACTTCTGTCCAACAGGAATGGGAAGTCTGCTCAATGGGAATACGATAAAATGCGAAATCGCGCCAATGGGAAATTCGCTCCAACGAGACTTCTGTCCAACAGGAATGGGAAGTCTGCTCAATGGGAATTAGGTCCATTGGGAACAGCCGGCTAGCTTCGGTCAATTAGAACAACTTATTTTTTATTTCGGTCCAATGGAATTCTGTTCAATGGTTATATACCTAAAAGTCGAAGCTGCGGGGGTTTGATCTGCGTTAGTTTGAAATGTTTGGGTTTGAAGGGGAGGAGGAGGTGTTGGAGAAGGTGTATAGGTGAAAGGGTTAGAATGAATAATTATAGGTGACTATTGTATATTCGGTGGGGTTGATGGTAGATTGCTAACGCTAACCGTTTTCGGAGCAATGTGTTTTTTAGAAAACTGATACTTTTGAAGCAATTCTTGATACCGTCGAGTTTTTTCTCTCGATGTAAGACCTTTTGTTCGAATTACCGCGAACATTTCCCGGTCAAGGTCCGTCATTTCATTGTTAATTAGATCTTGATTTGATCGAATTTGATCATATGGGACGAGAATTAATTTTTGAAGAGTATTCATTGTCCGAGTAATGTTGAAATGCCACTGATAATGCTCGGTAGAAGCGTCGAAATTAATGGGAAAAACCTCCGTGTTGTTTCAATTTCAGAAGAGACTTCTTTCTTTTTAACGAAATATTTTTATCAGCTAGTTTACGTATCAAATTCCTGTACTTGACTAATTTTCTCCTTGTTTATTATCTATGATAACATTTCCTTTTTTTAAGTTGCTTGATAGTTGGCATATGAATTTAAGTTGCGGATCGTTTACACAATCTACCCCTCTTAGAGTAAGGCCGTTTAGACTACTAAATCTCCTCGAAGTTCTCGACATAATGATGAAATTAATTGTTAAATATAGCTATTTATAAAATATCATCGGTAGATCTTCCAAAATTCCGTGTCCTCTTAACCTCAAATCGTCGGGGCAATCCACCCTGAGATCCAGAATTAGATACGCGTTCGGCGATAAACTAGTCGCATCCTCGTACGCAAACAATAATTTATTTGGTTTTTTTTGGGAAAGACTTGTCTCGAAAGCGTAGCAATCTGATTCTTATCAGTCACGCATCATTCGCTTCAAAATTAAATAACGCGTGTTCAGGCTGATATCTCTCATTACGGAACCTTTAAAAAATTAGACATATTCAAAGTACGGTAATAAAATATATACAAATAAAATCCATACACAACCTTGCTTGTACATATTTTGACTTAATAATATGCAGCTGGCGTTTTTATGGTGCGCATTTTTAATGAATAAATTTCCGACGGTTTTATTGTCTTTCAATTCGTTTAGAAGGTCATCGATAATAATCAAGTTATTTACATTACAGTCTAGTAAATTTTCAAGATCATCGGGGATTCCCTTAACAAATTCCAAAATTGGAAGTTCCTTTAGTAACTTTTCAAACTCGGTTTGATACGAACCGTACATGTAAATTATTCTCTGTATTTTCGGAGTTATGCAAAACTCATGATTACGTAGTGATTTAAAAACGAACGTGCTTTTACCTGAAATAAAGTTTAAAGTTAATAACTATCGTATTAAATATAAAAACAACGAAATTGATGTAACCTGATAAACTGGGTCCGTAAATAGCGTAGTTGCAAGGATGACGAAACTTCAGATAGCACGAGTTCATTTTTAACAATGGATGGAATGGTGTTCCGTGTCCGATATTTATACATGATTATTACTTTTTCTTTATTAAATCGATTTCGCTAATCCACGAGTTGAAGGATTCGTCATACGAATCCCATTTAACGTAATGTTCTTTAGTACCATCGGATTTTTACGTGTTTTTAAAATTTTTTCAATACGGAAAACGCAATAATTCAAATCTTTCCCAACGATTTGCATTTCCATTTGAAGGAAAGTGCCCTCGATCAACCGAGAATTTAGATCTTCAATCTTATAGGTCCTCGGTTGCGTATTCAAAACCTCAAGCACTCTAAATAGTTCATCACTCCATCTTGGCTTGCATTTTTTATTAAACACGTTTGTTTGTTTGGAAATTCTAATAATGTTTCCCACATATATATCTTCCGAATCTAAAGGGGGACTGAAATCGATATTACCAAACATTCTATACCAAACTTCTACCGAGTTTTCGCTGTTGACTTCATTAGGATTCATTTCGATTGTTCTATGGAAACTGTCGTTATAAGCCTTTACTAAATTCGGTAATACATTATTGTAATTAAACGTGTTATTCGCTGTCATATACTGGTAAATTCGATGTTTCACAGTTTGTATAAATCTATATAAAAAAACCTGAGTTAGACGCTTCCTTCCATTTAATAAAAAGTCTCACCTTTCGCATATGGACGATTTCATTTCTGAAAACGTTGTATAATATTTTATACCCTTACTTTTTAAATATATCTGAAAACGAGGACCGAATTCCGAACCTCTATCGCTAGTAACTAATTTAGGTTTGTGTCGATTGCTTTTCAATAGGATATGTTTAAAAGCTTGAATCACCGTCTCCACCCTCTTATTTTTAATCGGAACTAGCGAACCCCATTTTGAAAAATAATCCACGCAAGCTAAAATATATCTGACCCCTTTACTATACCTTTTTAAGCTTTGCATATCAATTAAATCCAAACCCCAAATTTGATCAATACCAAATGAAATTATATAAAAACGTCTTGGTTTGGACCGAGGCCGAAAAAACAAACGATATGTGTGAGGTTTATCAATTGACTGAAGTTTCAGATATTGAAATTTTTTTCTAGTTATTTTTATCCACTCAATCCTTAATCAATATTTAATTCAATCAACTGATTTTACTGTTAATCGATCTAGTCCCTCTAAATTAACTGAAAAAATTACATATCTACGCTTTTTCAAGAAAAATTACATTTTGCGAAAACATTTTATCATGAAATTAATTGTTCTTGAAAAAGCGTAGATATGTAATTTTTTCAATTAATTTAGAGGGACTAGATCGATTAACAGTAAAATCAGTTGATTGAATTAAATATTGATTAAGGATTGAGTGGATAAAAATAACTAGAAAAAAATTTCTATATCTGAAACTTCAGTCAATTGATAAACCTCACACATATCGTTTGTTTTTTCGGCCTTGGTCCAAACCAAGACGTTTTTATATAATATCTGTCACTTCAGTCTTAATGTAATTAAATTTTGAATAATTATGTTTGCTTTACCGTCATACATTTGCACTCTAAAATATAATGGTACATTCAAACACAATATATGCTGTTTTTTCCAGTGCCAAAAAAAGATATCATTAAGGGTGTACTTTAACCCCATTTCTATGATCAATTCACGTCATTTACTAGTATTATTGCAAGTATTAAGGAAATATTAGGCATTTAAGCACCATTTACAGTGGCTTTTAACATCTTTTTTTTTGACAATCTGTTGAACTTCTAATATTACTTAGTTTAATGGTTTTAAAAGTAGGGAAAAAGTATGCTACCTATGTCACATTATTAAACCAAGTGAAGTGAAATAAATGTTAAATATTTATTATAACCACTACACCACAGACACGTGGTAAGTCTAAGTTTTCCAAGAGATCTAACTAATTATTATGTCCAATCACGTTGGTTAAAACATGTATCTACCTGGGCTCGAACCTGGGACTTTCCATGTGTGAAGCGGACGTGATAACCACTACACCAAAGATACGTGGTAATACTGAGTTTTCCAAGAGATCTAGCTAATTCATATGTCCAATCACGATGGTCAATACATGTATCTACCAGGGCTCGAACCTGGGACCTTCCGTGTGTGAAGCGGACGTGATAACCACCACACTACAGATACGTAATAACGCTGAGTTTTCCAAGAGATCTAGCTAATTATTATGTCCAATCACGATGGTCAAAGCCGTACTTCTGTAATTAACTAAAATTAACATACTTAGACTTAATTGTTTTGATCAAACTGGCTGATAGCACACCCTGAATACTTAATTGTTAATTTAAGATAATTCCGAAAAGTATCTTCGCTGTAATTTTTAAGTTATCGGTGGGGAAAAATCACGAAAAACCCCTGTTAATCTCCATAGGAAATTAGCAAAAGCGGGTGAATATTACTTTAACGTTACAAAACGGTATCAAGTCATATCTACAAGGGCCTACCGGCCCTGTAGAATAACTCGCGGTCTCAAATAATTAATTCTAGCTGGTCTGTGTAGAGTATAAACATTTTGTTGTTTGAGAAATTCTTTAACATCTCGTACCCGATAACCATACTTCCTCGCTTCCCTAAAGAGAGCAGCGACACTGGCGTAGGACCCTGGGCTTTTACTATTATAATAAATGCTTCGAATTTTCCCCCAATCTTTCACCTTGTTTCGTGTCTCCTCTGCTCTACGCTTTTTCATTTCGTATCCTTTTCACAACCTAAAAAATCGCTGCCTAAACTTTCACCTTTCTTTGTCTATTCACGCTATTTACTGTCTTTCTCAAATGTTTATTCACATTCCAAAACCTTTTCCCCCGTCTAACTACCCTCCTACCTGATAGAAGTTTCCGCGAAACCTTAGACGGGACTATTATAATTCTCCTACGTAACATCATGGATCCAAATTCTGAATGAGTATGGTTTATTCGTACACTTGTTATTTATAGGAAAATAACGCAACTAGGAATAATAGACATCTTAGTAATATTTTTTTTTATTATCACACATTACAAAATAGGGTTATTTTTCCGCTATATCCTTATTCCCGTAAGGTAATGAAGTAACACCATCTTCCGTTTATCATCATAACACGATAACACGGCTTTCTGAACTTTCAAGGTATAAAGTTCATGATTCTCAGACTGGAATCGATACATGGTCTCCGACGTACGTTTCCTTTTAAAAAACAATTTTTATAGTCCTCGTGTCTTATTTTGTTTTTCACAACAGTTTTACAAATCCCTTTCAACGTTTTTTTTCTTCCGTTTCACCCAACAAAAGACTATAAATTTTACTACGGAGCCCTACGTATTCGTGAATGCGCTTCCCTGAAGTTTCATCTTTGAACTTCCCCAACGCCTTTTTATTGACCTCATTGTAGAGAAAATGGTTCTTAGGATAATTGCTAAAGTCGAATTTATTACCGTGTCTTTCTAAATCTTTATACACGTTTTCTGTTTGAACTTCAATACAGAATGAATCCGTGTCGGTGAATAACAATTTCACACGATCATTATATACTTGCTTTAAGAAATTGAAGTAAAAATCGAACATGAGATGTTTTGATAATTCAAGAACAGAAAAGCCTATGTAAATTGGTCTATTTAAAGTAATTTTTTGGGGCGCATGGAAACACCCACTAAATCTTTGTTAAATACCGCCACACTTTTAAACGAGGGTTGACTAACTTTCTTTAACAATGTTTTTTTCGTGTGAGCTAAATGAAATACTATTCTTTTCCTTAAATTTTCCATTGATTTACCAAATAACGAATTGACAATTAGCTTGAACAATGATTGTGTAAATTCATCGGGTGCGAGTTTCCGCTGTTCGGTATTGAATTCAATAAACGGTCTAAGCCAACGCTCTTGCCTGAATTCTAACGCTCTATGTATTTTTGTTAAGACCATACCTTGTTGTAAGTAAAGTTTTAGATTTCTATAAAGGAGAACATACTTCGTTTTAGACATTTGGTTGGGAATTAATTTTGGGTTTGATTCTTTAGGAGGTATGTTAAATTCTGCTAACACATCTTGACAATTTGGTGAAAGTTGGGAAACCTGAACGCTCAACCTTTCAGGAGCCAAAGGGAAATCGGATGTAAAAGCATGAATTTCAGGGGGGTAAAGAAGGTCGCATTTGATGATGTATCCTAGATTATTATCACCAGGTATTTTGGGGATTTTTGTCATTAAACTATTTAATTCCGATTCGGGGACCCACTTAAAACCGTCAATTGGTAAATAATCGCTTAAACTTGTTCCATATCTGAAATGATAGACTAACATTAACCCCTTGTAATTATTTTTAAAAATCGACAAGTAACTCACAGTTTATTACAATCCAGATAGAGAATATAACTCGTTGGTTTATCATTAACATATGTTTGAGGAATAAGCGGGTTATTGGCAGCGGCGTATCGGTGCGTTATCATAGAAACTCCTCCACGGATTTCCGATTCTAGGAAGAGATACTGGTCGATGTCTAATAATAACTCTAGTTTCACCCCAGTTTTGAAAAGCATCGCTTGCCAGGCGTAACCTGGTACTGTTGAAAATATTACTTTCAAGTATTTAAGAACTACATTACCAACACCTTACGTGTGAACGAATGTAGAACATCGAGGTTGTAAAATTGAAAACATTTGTCTCTAAATTCGTTAAAAACATCACATAATTGAACACAGCACGTATAGATCATGGAGGTCACCTAGATATTTAAATAAATCCTTTAAAAACTTCTGCCTTTAGATTTTCTTGTTAGAAATAAAAAGCTATTACCCATATTTTTCAATTGGAATGTATTCCAAATTAATTTCACGTGTTCATAATCCTCTTCATCGATACTTTTATCTGATAGAGTACTGAAAAACACTTCTTTATCCGGAAGCGCTGTCTCATCGAAAACCTTCGAGGAAGTTACGTATTTGTAACCAAATTCATCACGAGATTGGATAATGAAGTGTTTAAAAATCTAAAAACAATTACTATAATCACTTTTACCGGAGTAAAATAATGAAATATCTTACCTAAATGAGTCAATAAATCGGATATTACTAAACGTAAACGAAATGTAACGTTCCGTGTTTGAGGGGATGCAGGACAGTTTTTCATTTTTGAAAGATCCGGCCTTTTGTAGAATTAAATGTAAATCATAGCTGAAAAAATAGAGTTATGTTTTTAATCCTATTTTAGAATTTCATATTCAAACTATTACTTGGAGAGATTATGAAAAATACATGGTAGATATTTTGGGGGTTTGATTTTCAAATTACATGATGAATGCGCCGCTCCACGAAACTGACCAGTTAAATGACAATGATCACGTACTGGTCGGTCATCATCATCGTCATCATCATCGGCGAAATTCTTCTTACAAACCCTACAGTGACTTGAAAATTGAAACTCTTTCTCCTGTTTATCCGTCATAATTAGTGGAATATTTATAGAGAGCATGTAACTATTAATGTCAGCCTCTATTACCATTCGTTTGAGAAAAACACTAACAGCGTCCAATCCTCTGTTTAAAGGGGACTTCAATTAGAACCGGTTAAAAGTAATTGGAAAATAAAAAATGTACCTGTAAACAAACGGTTTTGATGTTGTACCATCGCTATTCATAACGATGTATGCAAAACCACAAGTGATATGTTGATTAATTTTATGCGTGTGCGAAATTTTGTTATCTTGTTCGGGGCCTGCAATCGGAGATAGAATAGATTCGAAATCGGCAACAACGTATCTTGGTATTTTTTCCCTCATTTCATAATTCTTAAAAGTAAATTCTTGTTCTTCAGGCATTTATATTAATGCCGGCTTGTGTTTTTTACAGTCGTCAATGTGTTTATCCCTTAATATTGTTTGGAAAATCTGTGTAGACATCTCCGACAATAAAATGTCGCGGCTTTCTTTTTAGTTAAATTAGAAAGAAGTCCCGATAAAGAAGTGTTTCTTTCTTCCTTTAGAAATTAGCAACAGGTCTATTTGACGCCGTTCTTCACATTCGTATTCACTGATGAACAAAGGGTAGACAAACTTTTCGAATCCGAAAATACTGATACTTAAATTGTTACGCTTTTCGAAGGAAATTAGCTCACTCGGTGACACTTTGAATGGACTTTTAATATTTCCCATGTCTATTTCATCCAAATATCTCACGTAGTTACTAACTCTTTCACTGTTGAGTTTAGCAGGATGTAATTTAGCTAGAATAGAGTATTCGAAACATCTCTCATCCTTATTTCGAATATTTATCAACGCTTTTTTTGATTTCAAAAACGGCGGTAGCTTGAAATATGACGCTGGTCTTAGCGGATGATATGATACGATATTTACTTGTAAAAACAGAATTTTGTTCAAAACCCAGTTGCTACCACCTTTCTGGAATTGTTCCAAAGAGTTCATAATTTTCTGAACACTTCTCTCTATTTGTTCATAAATCTCATCCTCGCTTAAAGTTGTATTTGTATAACCACGAAAGAAGGGAAACTCTAAGACTTCCTGCGTTGAATTAACTAATTGTCGACTAAACTGGACATTAACCACAAGGTACCATTTAATACCTCGTCTTTCAGTCAAATGTTTCTTCAAATATGCATATATCGCTTCTCTATGTCTAGTAGTAAACGTTAAAATATCAACTTCATTTTCATTCGCCTCTATCCGTGTCGTTACTAGAGCGTTACGTAAAATCGGAACTTCATTCGACTCTAAGTCATTAACTCCTGATTGATTTAAATTCCTTTCACTCGATGTGTTAGTACGTGAAGTACTAGGTTGATTCAAATTACCACGTGAAGTACTCGGTTGATTAGTTTAGTTAGATGGGTCCGCATCATCCTTCCCTCGATCGGGGTAATTCTTTCTCAGTTGTTTTAATCGTTTATGAATGGTTAAATGTTTTTCTAATCTGTAACAGCGGGAAAATGTTGCGCCGCAAACTTTACAAGTTAATTTGTTTCTTTGATGAACTTCGCGTATATGTCTATTTAACGTTTTCTTATAACTAAACTCCCGATTACAACCCGGACAGATGAAATTCATGATGCGGGTCTTTTCTCGAGTAGGATGGCATTTATACATAATCATGAGATAAATTTTCTTATGTCTTGTATTCCCAGAAGGGTTTTTTTCTTTTTAAATCACATCCCCTCTTCCTCTAATACTTTAAAAAATAATCTACATTTTAGTTTTTATAGGTCAGGAAATCGAAATGTCCAGACACGACATATTCGACTAATTTTTTTACCACTAACACCACCCCCTGATCTTTACGTCGTAAAAAAAATCTTTTTAAATCACATCCCCTCCTCTAATACTTATAACCTACATTTTAGTTTTTATAGGTCAGGAAATCAAACGTGTCCATTTTAACACCCCCCCCCCCCGATCTCTACGTCATAAAAAACGGGAACACCATAGAAAATACATAGTACGGGTTCCCTATGGGAAATAACATGGTGGTACTCCGGAAAACTCCATAGGTTTAACATGGTTGTTCTTGAGTTAGAACCCCCCTTTTCTCACTACTAACGTCCTTTCACTGCTCATATTAAAAAAATATAAAAGTGATCTAAAAAAATTTCTCGCGGTTGGCAGGCCACCATTCTGGCTTTTGGTTCAGGGCCTCCAAATCTTTAAGGCCGGCCCTGGCCATAGGTTACGAGTCAAACAGTTCAGAGGTCAAGGGAAATGAGGTAAAAAGTCATTAGTAAGAAGAAAGAAATGGACATAACAAATTTGATTAAGAGAATTTAACAAATTAATCAACAGAAACGATTTAGTTAATTGGCAGTAGGCGAGGTCATCTGCCAAAAAAAATAAAACTCCCCGTTGTTGGAGGAAAGCCAGGAAAAGTCAGCGAATGCCATAGGTTACGAGTCAAATAGTTCAGAGGTCTTGACAGAGAAATGAAAAAAGATTAAAAAATTTAGGAAAATATATCTGATTATATATTAAATGGATTTGTCAAAATATTACAATAAAAACTTGTTTTCGAGATTAATTGGTTTTTTACATGTTATAAAAATAAATTCCTTTACTTATTTTTATTCACCAATACTTGCTCTTTAATTCACAAATTTCTTTATTTGTTTTTCATTTCTTTTTAAAGATTTTGAACTTTGCTATATGTGAGGTTAATTCTGGGGCGTTTGCTGTAATATTCCGCAGGAATGCGGTGCTGTAAATAATTATTTGTCAATTGCATTGCAAATTAGTTAATTTAATTTAATTTAATTTTAAGTTATTCTTACTTTCCATTCAAGTTGGGTATTGCCAGCCATAATTAATAGGCTACCATGACAAACATGGACACGCCATTCAGTATTAGAGTCCTATAAGCCATTATGGAGAGTGGTTAGTTATGTTTGCTAAAATTTCCCAAATTTATCTTACCGAGTATTTTTTTAATTCAAACTTCCTTGTTTCCCCCAATGATATCGATGATATTGTTGGCAAACACCCATGATTTTCTCATCATTACTATGCCAGGCAACTCCATCGTTGCAATCTCGGTAGAAGTTCAACAATACGGAGTTGAAACTAGCTTCTTCGATTTCCGAGTTTCAATTGGCATTCTCTCTTAAGTAAGCCTCTATTTTGGTCTTGATTGTGTAAACGTTTGGGTTCCATTTGGCGTTTCCCGGAAACGGACTTCTTTGTCTCTCCACCCTCGGTGATGGACATTCACTGGCATAGTGACGTAAGCCACGCAGTTGAAACAAGTGACTGGTCGGTCTTCCTGAGTGTCTCTCGCAGGAACTTGGCTCTCCTGGACTTGATTCTGTGGACGTCTTGGGACGAGTTGCATTTCGTTTTGTTTAGGCTGGTTCTCTCTAGGCTCAAAGTCGGGATTTCTTCTCTCGAAGACTCTAGTTTGACGAGGATAATCGTCTCTGGGTAGGCTCCGTCTTCTTTGTGGAGGTCTTGTCGCAAGGTGGGGTTGCCTTGGTTGGGGACTGGGCCTCGGGAATGGAGCTCGATAATTTTGAGTCGGATAATTTTGAGGATCATTTTGGACGGGGGTAGGATTGTAATGTCCTTCCTGATGGGGGTTGTTATTGTTCCCATGCGGGATGTCCATGTTAGAATGAGTTCCCATGTTCGGGATGTACCCTTGATTCGTTCCCGTCTGGAAATAACCAGTTGTAGGGGAAGCTATTGGTTGTACACCCGAAGACTGAGGAACTATTTGTTGAGAATTTACTTTAGGTTTGGATGCTATATACTGCAAGGCCTGTTGTATAGGTGGCTCTCTCACATCCATATGTTGTTGCTCGATAGTACTTTGGTTTCTTGGGATGAGAGAGGTTGGTCTAGCTCAAAATTTTGTTATCGTGCAAGTCTGAAAGCGTTTGCGCTGGGAGAACCATAAGTAACCCCTTATATTCCATCCTTAAATTTTGTTTAATTATGAGGAATAGTTCATCTTCCGGTATTGGGGGGTTAAATTCTGATTTACCCTCACGAAATAGCCAAAAAACTCGTCGATGGATTCATTTTGTTTTTGTCTTCTATTAAGTAAAGCTATTCGGACCTTGGCTCCCTCATCCTTAATCCTATAATGACGTTTTAGTCGTCCCTTAAATTCTGCCCAATCTACTCCTTGGGGGAGGGAACGATACCAGTATAGAGCATTGTCTCTTAACAGGAGGGGCATGAAAAGCATTTCATCATCCTCACTGATTTTATGGAAGCTTACGTATTCCTCGAATTTTCTAATGAATTCGGGGACGCTTTCGTTTTTTCTACCATAAAATGCTAACCTCTCAGGGGGTTCTAAACCTTTCACATTGCCCTGGTTAGACACCGCCAGGTTCGAAAAGGATTGCAAGACTGACGCTAGCTAGAAGGCTGCCTGCTGGGCACCTCCAGTATTTGGACTACTCTGTGGTTGAGGGTTTGATGTCCCGTGGGGTTGACTAGCACCTTGTGTACTTTGAGGTCGAAAACTAGGTGGGGACTGAGAAATTCCCTGTGGAGTCTGTCCTATAGGGTTCTGGGTTTGTCCTGGGTTTACTGAACTCGGTCTATTTGGCCTACTAGGGGCACTTGCATATGCGACCGAGCTTCTACGTGGATTAGCCCCACTGGGGGAGGAAATTTGTAACGGTGGAAATTCTTATTGTCAAAATTTTCTCAAAATTTATAAAACGAATTTATCTTTCCAATTCTAATTTTCAAATTTTAAAAAGTAACCCAAATACACAAATACCTATTCAAACAAACTGAGGGTATTGTCCGGTCTTGGGACTCTTGAATGCGGGCATTCAAGATACCTTGACCAATCAGCCCTTTTGTATTTAGCCAAGATGGGAGCGTTCCAAGTGCTGCAGAGGTTGTTTGCACCATCCCGTCCATTCGTTCCGCTAAGGTCAGCTTTTGAAACTTGCAAGAGTTACCCCTTAATCCTATTCATTTAAACTCTCCCCACATGTAAATAGATTTCCCCTTACAAAAATAACTAGAAAAACAAGGTTGCCAAACCAAATATTTTTGTATAGTGATTGTTAAGTTGTTTTAAGTATAAGGACACCTGCAAGATATTATCGAACTAAAAAGAGTATGACGTAGGAAATACGTATATGGTTTTTCCATGAAAAAGACCAACGTGTTCGCGAGGACGCAAGGTCCGAAGATTTTGAGAAAGGAACGAGTCCGATCGGATACTTGGAAGAGAGCAGTTAGGACGAACGTTTTTGGTCCTCGACCCCTTCGCGCGCCATAACCTTGGCCATCATGAGTTTGGGGCTCGGACGCTGACGGCCCGGGATACGAAAAGTCCCGCTCTATTATTTATGCGCGCTAATAAACTTCGCGTAAAAAGATAGAAGTTTCGAGCCGATCTCAAAAAACCGGCTAAGGGATCAGTCCGATAAGTGCGCGACGAAAAATATTAAAAACCCGTGCGCGATACCAAATATTAAAAACCTGTGCGCGGAATAAATCGCGACCAATGAATCCAGAATAGGATAATCGGCGGCCCTCAAGTACCTTCAAGAAGTTCAATGGATCTCCTCGTCCTCGTCCTCGAACTTGAGTATTTGCCCGCTAGTAGGGTTTTATTTATCAATTAAGTTTTATGGTATATTTCGTAATTTTTGTTAATGTCGGTTCGATTGAACCTAAACTCTTGTTAGTTTTAAGTTATTTAGCCATGACCATGGTCCACACCCTTGTTAGTTTTAAGTTATTTAGCCATGACCATGGTCCACACCCTTAAGGTGTTTATACATATATTTATCAAAATCATTTCTAGTGTTAAGTGTTAATTAAATCTTTGTTAAATTTGGCAACCTAACCTATCTAGTTATTTCTCTTATTCTTATATCTAAATTTAAAACAATTCCCCTAGACAACGTACCTATTTCTTTATTTCTCACGCAAGTCCCAATAGCGAAGGCTTGGCGGTTACCCGGACCATACTAAACAACCTTTGTAGGGAACTCATACTCACACTCTCACATCTTATATATATAAAAATTCCCTTACAAATTGGTAATGACATTGTCGGAAAGTTCGCTGTTGTAGTGGTCTTAGGTACAACTTGCTTTGTGGGACCCCAGCTAGTCATAAATTGCTTGGCCCTTGCATATGAGTTTACTTCAGCCTCTGCCTTTTGTTTGGGAGGACTGGGTCTAGACGTCCCGCTTAACTCGACTAAATCGGGGGTACTCTCTTTGTGTCTGTTTCTAACGAGGCTACTCCCCTGGGGGTCTAAACTTTGGCTTATGCTATTAAATAGGGCTAAATTATTCTCAAGTCTAATTCTTTCTTCCTCTCTTGAATTATTAAACCTATAATTGGGGGAGGCCTGTTCTAACCTTTCGTCCTTTTTATGTAAATACGGGGTTAAATCTAGGTTATCATCCCACGGGGATTCTTCATTTGGATTTTGGTCATATGCCATATTTAAATCACTCCATCGAGGGGGCGTATAATATCCGCGGCCACGAGGTTAGGCTTAGCTAAAGGTAACGTGGACCCTGAGGATTCCGAATTCTAGAGGGCCGGTAGGCCCTTCTAGATAAGATCCCACACCCTCCCGTAATGTTAAATGAAAATTCACAGATTTTCGCCGATTTTCCCATAGGAATAACATGGGGTTTTTGGTGCTCCTGTACATCGAATCATTTAAAAACTACATGGAAGTTAGCTTTCGGAATACTTTTAAATTAACAAGTAACTATTCAAGGTGTGCCTTTTTCAAGTTTCATCAAATTTAATTAAGTCTAAGTATGTTAATTTAATTAAAAATGTAAGTACCTCAAAAGATTATTCTACAGCAGACGACGCTAATTGTTCGTTACTCTACAGTAGACGACGCTAATTTGCCATTTCACCGCCTTGAAACTTTAACTTGATATTTTTCAATAAATATAACACTATATTTATTAAAAACTTCTCTGGCGGGTCTAATTTTCGTTTAATTATGTGTCTCGGTTGAAATTCTATACTTAAGATACCTTTTTTAATTTATATTTTAGATGTTAGTTTCGACCAAGGCTTAAGTTGCCTTACTTAGGCCATGGATTTATAATAGAAGCTTACGCTTCATGGATATTTCCCTGTAGCCTTCAGTAAGGCGTTTTGATTTTAAACACATTTATGTCACAAAAATTCGCGCGGGTGGGGACTGGAGGGCTGATGACGTAGAAATGGAGGCAAACTTTTTTCTTTTGGCGCGCGTGCACGCGCGCTATTCATAATTAGAACTCGATCACGTGAAAAACTTCAACCCCCCTCTGAATTTGCCTCAAATTGTACGTCACAAACGCGCGTGCCAGGCTGGTACTATTTCAGACGAGGAATAAATGTTGTGCGCGTTTTAAGGTGAGTGAAATATCCAGGAAGCGTAAGCTTCTATTATAAATCCATGCTTAGGCAGACTATTGAGTGAGTCTATGCAATGGGTGATTGTAAAAGCTGGAAGGATAGATGGATCAGTGTTGGAAATAAGGATATTTTTAAAACTGGACCTGTGACCTAGGTATTTTAATTAAAATAACTGTCCACGGTGCCAATCACTGTAAACGTACAAGGGCAGTGCACGCAATGTCATGGATAATTGCAATCGTAAAGTGGACTGTAAAAGATACGGCTTTGATAGTTTAAAATAGTGGCAGGTTTGTTTTGAAGTTGACTATAAAGCTCGGGTTCTAAAACGAATTGTGAGCCGTATCATATAAGAATTAGTAGAAGTGTAGAACCATTTTTAACCTCGTCCTAGAAGTGAAAAATTTCGCATTTCAGGCAAATATTATTTTATAATAGATTAATACAAATAAAGACTGAAGGAACAGATATTATATAAAAAAGGACTTGGTTTGCCCAAGCCTAAAAAACCAAACGATAAGAGTTTTTTCCAGTTGACTGAAGCGCGGATATTTTATTTTTCTATATAATTTTAAAGACAATCTGTATTTTACTACTCTTTAATTCAATCTCCTGATTTTACTGGTAATGGATTTATTTCCTATAAATTAATTGAAATAAAATATCTTATCTCAGATTTTTCATGATAAAATTTTTACGAAAATGGAATTGTTGTTGAAAAATCTGAGATAAGATATTTTATTTCAATTAATTTATAGGAAATAAATCCATTACCAGTAAAATCAGGAGATTGAATTAAAGAGTAGTAAAATACAGATTGTCTTTAAAATTATATAGAAAAATAAAATATCCGCGCTTCAGTCAACTGGAAAAAACTCTTATCGTTTGGTTTTTTAGGCTTGGGCAAACCAAGTCCTTTTTTATATAATTATTGTCTAGAGCCGAAGAAGACTGTATCGTGTCTTTGTCGGTATAAATTTGAATTTGGAAACGATTCGGGAGTGTTCATTTAATTTATAAAATAATTCAATTCAAAGTATTTATCGCAAGATAACTCAAAAATAATTAAGTTCAACTTAAATCAATGATAGAGAAAATAATTTTAAAACTCTATCCGATTAAAATAAAAATCGGGAAATCCGCCTCGTATGTTCGAGAATGTAGGGACCCAATATGGCGGCGTTCTGTCTAAACTTGTATCAATCTGTAGCTAAGCTCGCGAATCGGGCCCGAGCACCCCGACGGAAAAAGAGACCGAGGCGCTGAAAAACGGGCACGGCACCATTTGTAACAGTTCCCCCTCGGAAAGTACTATCGGGCCGATCGTTGAAGGGTTGTTACAAGTCCCTTAGGTTCAATAGTGAGGGGAGGTGTTGTAGGCCTAACATAAAGCCGTCACTATCGTCCCGTAAGGGAATTCAATTGAAAGAAAAATAAACATACCATGTCTGGACTACAGAATATATTTTTCTTTTATTAATACGAAATAATTGCTTTTATAATACGAAATAATTGCTTTTATAATACGAAATAATTGCTTTTATAATACGAAATAATTTATCAAAAGATCCAACGTTTGGAGAACGCAACAGTTCGCGGAATACACGGTGATCGTTTTTACGCGAAAATAGACCGGTGCCTGGTCAATGAAACAAAAAGTGCGAACTGAATCTTGAGAAACAATCGGCGTTGATTATCGCCTCGGTTTGTTTTGGGACGGGGGTTATAGATAAGAAAAGAGGAGGAGTTTAGAAGGCGGCGGGCTGAACATAGTCTCAAAGTTGGACAAGGGTGCTCAACCCTCCGTCATCGTCTGCAACGGCTTCAGGGGTGAGGCCGCTGCAATGGTTTTAATTCTAAATTTAGGGTTAAGACTAAAGTACAGATAAAAGCGAATGTGCCTAAGGTCGGAAATCACTAAAATCCCAGTCGGGTGAAACGGCGGTAGAGGAAACTTCCTCCTAAACGTTATTTTTCACAAAGGAGACCAATGGGGAGTAAAATACATTTAATTAAAATTAAAAATGATTAACATTTTACGAATTTAAGCTTTTTTATCATTCAAATCATCTAATTCTTCAAAAATTAACGATTTACTTTGACGGCGTTAGGACCACTCAACTCCGCCCACAATTCTGTACTTTAGTCAGCTGAGGCCCCTTTATGTTTCTTAATTATCCCGGCCTAATTCATTTATATATTTCAATTAAATCAAATGTTATGAAGTAAAAAACACCCCCTTTCACCCACTGTAACTTTACACTTGATTTCCTTAAGTAATCCTTATTAAAACCACCTCAAATCACCCTTAGGCACTCGCTGAATAGGTTATATTTTGTCAACCAATAATGAAACCGATATTTCTGGCGGGTGACTCGAAAAATTCTGTACTTTAGTCAGTCGAGAAAATTCGAGTTTATTCCCAGAAATCGAGCAAATTAAATAAAACAATCGATTTTGAACGACTAATTATCACGGAAAAAGGCTTATTCAACATCTTTTATAATTATTCCATGCCAAATTAAAATTTTCGCACCCTTAGGAACCCTAAAAAAGGCCATTTTTACACTTTAAATGCTTAAATTTTAATAATCAAGGTCTTCTCACACATTATAACTTACTAATATAATTGTAATTAAACTAATTAATGTGGTAAACCTTCATTTCTACCCTTTGGAAACATCGAAACAACGAAATCCAAATATGATACATATTCATCTTTAATTGATACGATAAAGGCTCGACAGATGCCGGGAGTGTATGCTGGAAATATCTCTACATCTTAACTCCGCCCACAATTCTGTACTTTAGTCAGCTTAGGCCCCTTTACGTTTCTTAATTATCCCGGCCTAATTCGTTTCATTATTTGAATATAAAGTAGTAATAATTAAACAAAACACCTTCTTTCACCCCCTGTATTTTACCACTTTATTCTCTCAAGTAATCCTAATTAAATCTATCCCAAACTACCCTTAGACACCCACTGAGTAGGATATATTTTGTCAACCAATAATGAAATCGGATATTTCTGGCGGGTGATTCGAAAAATTCTGTACTTTAGTCAGTCGAGAAATTTCGAGTTTATTTCCGAAAATCGAGCAAATTAAATAAAACAATCGATTTAGAACGAATAATTATCATGGAAAAAGGCTTATTCAACCCTATAAAAAGGCAATTATTAAGTTGTGGTCCAATTGGTACCCCATCTTACTATAATTCTAGGAGAGCGGTAGCTCTCTTAGATAAGACTTCATACTGCTCTTAATGTATAAGGAGGGTTTTTTGTTTGGATGTAGTTTTTTTTGTATTGTATTAATTGTTTTGAAAAATTTCCACTGAACTAAAATTCGGACCCTTAATATGTGGTTAAAATTTCAAAGAGATCCCTCCATTAGTTTTTTTTATAGAAAATAAAGTTGCTAAGGGTGGTTTTCATTTCCATAAAAAAATTCAGTCATTTTGGCAAAAAAAGGGAAATTTTCCCATAGGAATAACACTGGACATGTTTGCTGTGATGGCCAAAGCTACTCGACCATTTTTTGAAGACTATTTATTCGAGAGGTCTGAAAATGGTTTTAAATGAAAGGTTGAACATTAAGCTGGTGCCTTTCGAAGTTTTATTGAAAACAATTAATATTAAGTATTACTTTTTGTACTTTTAAGCACATACCTAAACTTACGACCTTTTATTCTGTTGGACTTACGTGGTTTAATCCTAGCTAAAATCATAGAGAAGCGTACTGTTGGACTTAAGCTGTTTTACCGCTAATAGAGCGAAGTTTTTTGTCGTCCGCTCTGCCTATGCAGTATGGTCGAGCTTAAGGCGAACTTTTTCACTTTTCATATGAAAGAAGGGGTTAATTAGTCCTAATTTTATTTTATTCTCGTAAGTTAAACTTCATTATAATTTAATACAATAGAATTTAAAGTTAAGATTTAACCGATAATTTTTAAATTCACTGTTTTTAGTAAGCCTTGGTCAAAAATTCAAGACAGGCTGATTGTAGACTAGAGACCAATTGGCCGCGTTTCGTTCGTTTTAAGGTGTTTCACCTGGTGTAATCGGCCTACGATAGCGGCTATTTTGGTAATTTGTTTAAATTAAATCAATTTTCGTTGTTTAAAGTAGATTAATGCAAACTACGCACAAGGGTTCGTTCCCTGGTTTCTCGACTGGTGCAACCAGCCAACGGTTAACGCTTTGAAGATACATTTTTTACTGGTAATATAAATGATAGATTCAATCACACTATCACTAAACCCTGTCACCAAATCAACCAATATAATTAATTCAGGTCCTTCCAATCATTTGTACTAGGTAACAATTGAATTATTAATTATTTTGCGCTCATTCTAACGTTACCTAAGAAAACAATAAACAATGGCCAGATTGCCAACGATAAACGCTACAGACATATCTGGTGCAACCGGCCAACGGTAACCACTGCGTAGATCATTTTGTTTGTTTAAATTAGTGGTAAAATAATTGATAGATTAAATCACACGATCACTAAACCCTGTGAACAAACCAACCAATGTTTTTATCCCGGCTCTTGCAATCATTTTTATTAGGTAACAGTTACGTTTTTAATTACTATTTATAACCGCTATTTAGAATAAACCTTTTTGTTTAAATTTGATACATTTTTGATGTTTAAAGTAGATTAATTCAAACTAAGCAGAAGGGTTCATTCCCTGGTTTCTAGACAAGTTTCAGCAGCCAACGGTTACCGCTACGAAGATACGTTTTTTGCTGGTAAAATAAATGATAGATTCAATCACACTTTCACCAATCACTAATTCCATTAAAGGGATGTACAGTGTGTTAATTAATTAATATAAATTTTGGATAAATATGTAACACGCTATCATTATTACATTTCTGAAGAGAGGGGAAAAAAGGTTGAAATTCAGTTTTTTTAAATTTAAAAAGCAAATTTGGCGCAGAAAAAACCCAGCACCAGAAGCCTGTCTTATAAAATTTTCACAAGATGATTCGTTCAAGAATGTCTAGAATTAAGTCGCAATAGTAGAAGTAATAAATATTTCACCTAAGTCAGCTGATTTGGCCAGAAAAGGCATAGCCCACTCGATCCATGCTCACGGACGCTGCTCTGCATCTTGCGTCGTATTACGCGTGATCGAGTGGGCTATGCCCGGCCTGGCCAAATCAGCTGACTTAGGTGAAATATACGGGGAAACAAATACGGGGCTTCCAGGCTGTCTCTTATACCACAATGATGGTCATTATCCTTTACGAGAAATGCTTCCTTGTCCAGTGTGGGAAATAAGGCGGTGGCACAGGGTAAATGACCAGTTTAAAAATTAAACCACGGGACCACTAAGAAAATTCAAGGGTAACCAGAGTCGAGACATTAACTGAAAAAGTTTAATTGTCCAATTCCTAAGTTTAGCAGACGACGTGACCAGGTCAATTATTATTATATAGCTCGAGCAGCTTGCGTCCATGAGCGCGGATCGAGTGGGCTATGCTTGCAGGCAGACACTTTGTCTCAGTTAGACTGCTACAACGAAAACCGAAAACCAGTAACATAAGTCCAAGCCAGTCATCTGAAAGACTCAAAACGATAACTCTGATTCTTCTGAGTTTGAAATATCAGTAGAAATGATTCTAGATAATCCTCAGAGTTATTTTAAATATTTTAATACTCAAAGTCAGGGGATAAAGAAAGGCCAAAATAATTTTAGTATGGAAATTTGAATTTTTTGGTGATAACTGATTAACTGGTACCTGAAAGCATTAGTAACTAACTTGCAATATTAGGTCCCTTATGCTTACGCTCTCCTATATTTATGTTTGTGCCTAGTGCAGATTTTGAGAATGCAACAGTTTCTTAACAATCTTAATTAAAATGAAAACTGAAGGAACAGATATTATTAAAAAATGTCTTCGTGGACAAAAACTTGAAAAAGTACATGATAAGAGAACAAAATGGAATGACCGAAGTAACAGATATTAAATTTTTTCATTTTAAAGACATGATTATAAAGCATCAATTATTTAAAAAAAAAAATACTTGTCTTCGTTTTTTTCACCAAAATTACATTTCTTCAAAAATTTTGTATCATGAAATTTTCCATTCTTTTCAAAATGGTTCGTGTCAAAGCTTTACTATATAACAGATACATGCGACATCGTTTATATTTACAGCTAGATTTCCAGTGTAGACCATGATAGAAAAGGATTTTTAAAAGGATTGCAGCTTTTAATTTGAACTACGATACGTTTTAATACTGGAAACTAAACCCAATAGTGAAATAAATACACAGCCCACCATTTGTCGGTGTACATTTACATGTTTCGTGTTATACGTTTGCTCTACAATGTGTTCCTCATAAATAGCAAGTCGAAGTCGTACCAAACTAATTCAATCACAACTTTTAAAACAGTTCTCATGCACTCAATAATATACCAAAGTTTTTTAATAATATCTTTTATCCAAATTTTGATGATTGATTTATAAAACATTTTAAATTGTCGACCCCAAAAATGGGACCCAATCGAATCGTGGTCGTATAAATGCAGGCGCAAAGCCAAAGCACCCTACTGCGACGTTTAAAATGTCAATCATGATGAAAGATAAAATTTCTTCCTTCGGTTGCATTTAGTCGTTTTAATTTCGAAAAGAGGAACCTTTAAACATAAACCATATCAATACTCGGATATTTATTCTAATCCTTTTCATTCGAAAACTGTTAATACCAAAAAGGATATTTCGAATGAATCGTTCTTTCGAAAACAATGCAAATGTAATTTTGGTGAAAAAAACGAAGATAAGTATTTTTTTCAAATAATTGATGCTTTATAATCATGTCTTTAAACTGAAAAAATTTAATATCTGTTACTTCGGTCATTCCATTTTGTTCTCTTATCATGTACTTTTTCTAGTCTTTGTCCACGAAGACATTTTTTAATAATAAAAACTTAGGGCTACGACAAACAGGGGCCGAGTGATTAAGCAAAACGTAAACAAGCTTACCTCCCTCTATAGGAAAAGCGTCACTCACAACTCTAGAGGCTCGTTACTCTGGATCTACTAGACATACGGGGATGTCCTTTGAGTATGTTGTAGTCCAATTTGTACCCCATCCTATTATACCAAAGGTTTGGGGTTGCGTGAAACACGAGCCGAGTAATTAAGCGAAATGTTCAAAAATATGCCAATCAGGCGCAATCCCCACTTGCCCTCCACTTTGTGAAACTTGTCGCCATTTCGACGGAAAGAGGAGGGGCTATTTTAAGCCAGCCTCACCCCTTGGTCCTATCTCTGAGGCCTTGGTGTGACGTCGCCCATGCTATTTGCCCATAGAACCAAAGCTGTACCAAACACGGCTGCCAAAGCTAAGCCAGTGACGTTTTACCTGGGCGCTATCTCAGTTGCGACGTCAGCGCCCAGGTAAAACGTCACTGGCTTAGCTTTGGCAGTGGGCCGCCATGTTCGGTACCGCTTTGGTTCTATGGACAAATAGCATGGGTGACGTCACACTAAAGCTTCTGAGATAGCTCTATTACGTGAACCGCGAATAGGTGACGTCATAACGGCGTATTTATCCTAAAGATGTCGCGAAATATTATTTGAAATATTAAAACCGCGAATTTTAAAACGCATATTTCCAAACCATATGAGGCATTATTTTTTATGTTTTAATCCAATTAATATTTCGATCAAAAATTGACTAATAATGTATCTAATTAGCTGCCAATAAATTACTACCCAGGTGTTTTGACATTCATGAGGGCGTTGTTCCTGACACTGAAAACACTGTTGGATTGCAAACAAAATTCAAAGAAATGGACATATCTGCCAATAGCACGACTTCAAATTCACAATTGATGTCTGGTATTTATTTGTATTTGTATTTCGATAATAGAAAAGTATACTAGACACACAATAATAGGCAGTAAATGAAAAGTGAGATAAGATAATTTATGTTGACATGATAAGGGACGTCATAATATCCCGTGTCATTCTAGTGCTAGTCATAGTTTATGTACCAATGCGAGCACGAGAGGCTTATAGCGTGGGTTTAACTCGGTTTAACGTTGCTATATCAGGTAGACCTATTTTTAATTTATAACGAGGGTAGGCCTAACTGCGCTTGCGATATTAACATGGAAATACCTATTTGTTAGCCATAATGTTAGTCGCAAATTAGTGAAAACAAAAAGAATAGTGCTTCTTCGCCAGAACATATTTATCGAACATAAAACGTATAATTATTTCATTGAATTATACACATTCCTTTGTAGAATGCCTGGAATTATGTCGCGTATATTTAATTACGTATAGAAATAAGCTATTAAGTAAGTCCCATGATTAGCTGGGACCCTCTGCAGAGAGACACAGGCTAATAGAATGCCAATAATTAGTAAAGTTCTTTGTTAATTAGTCAAAGGTAAATTGTTCAATGTTAATAATTAATAGTTAATGAAATGAACATGAATATTAAGGTATGGCACTTCACGATTCCAAAATACTTAGAAAATGTTAGCGGTTAATAGTAACAATCTGGGTATTCTGGGCCTCTGATATCTTATTTTTCTTCTTCATAATGTCAAAAGAGGTTTTCGGTTTAGTTATAACTGAAAACTGAAAACTGAGCTCATCAGTTCGGTTTAACTTCAGATGGGTAATTATCGCACCATGGGGTGAATTCTGTAACTGTTTGCAGTACTAAATCCTCAGCAATCAACCCACAAACGATAATAGGGAAATTAATGTTGCAGGGCGCGAAATATTTCATGACGTCACGAACTTTGAAAGTACACTATCCTAGCGCCCTCTATCCCTACAGTTATTTAAATGAAATTCCTTATTTCCACTCTTGGCATTTTGGTGGACATGTTGGTGGGTACTGAGTAGTTTAAAAGACGGAACTTAGAGATGGATAAATCTAAAGATTTAAAACAACCAATAGATTATATTAAAATTCTTGATCTAGAAGTTCAAAAAAGATACATTGATAAGATTCGATATATTGGGAATTGTGATCCATACAAAGTTGATCCGAAAGAATTTGAAAAAGTGCGTGACGGCCAAGGCTTAGGGAAAGGTGAAGCAGCTTTACCTCCAATAACATTTGGGGACCTATTTATTTAATATCTGGCATTTCGCCATACACTCAACAAGAATTAAGAAAGTATAAAAGTCTACTGGCCTATAATCAATTCTTACATGGTTTTGTGAGAGATGATCGGGTTAAGAAGTTTGAAGAATCTGGAAATGTGGTTGTTCGAGGGCTAGTAAATATTTTTAATATTGTTTTTGTTATTGATTCTAGATTCTAGAAAGGTATTTATAATGTTGTATTTGTTTTAGGTTATGCACTCACAACAACTTCGAGATAAGCCGTTGGACTGCTGGATCATCGCAGATAACGGTGGCACCGTACTTTGTGGTCATTGCACATGCATCGCTGGCCTTAACGAGTGTTGTACACATGTTGGGGCCCTTTTATTTTATATTGAATATGCTGTGAGGTTTAGAGAAACCGTTAGTTGTACTGGCGTTAAAGCAAAATGGGTAGTACCCATTACAAAGACGGTTTCATACTATCCTGTTTGGCAAGCTGACATTTCACCAGCAGAAACTAAAAAGAAACAGTTGAATGAAAGTCTTAAAGGAGAAACGATACCACCAAAAAACTTAAAATCAGATATTCGAAAGCAAAAAGATGTACCATCTATTACTGATGATGAATTTGAAGTTTAGTGCGCTGAATTTTTTGAAGCCAACCCAGAGAGTGGTCTTTTTAGTATATTACCGAACTTTCAAAGTGGATTTATCCCGAAGTGTTTAAATTCAAAATATCCTCCTGTGTTGTCTGAATTATTTGAGGAAGAAAAAAAGAAAAACTTTGCATTTAATGAACTTCTCGCTTACTGCCTAACTATAAATGTTGACTTTTCACAAGATCAAGCGAATGTTGCAGAGAAAGATACAAAGCTTCAGTCAAAGAACAAGCTATGGCAGCAGCTAAGGGCCGGTAGAATAATTGCTTCAACGTTCAAGAATGCTGTCAGTACAGATCCTGCAATACCTTCCATATCGCTTGTCAACTTTATTTGTTACCCTAACTCTCACAATTTTCAAACTGAAGCTACAAAATGGAGATCAAATATGGAAAACACTGCTAGAATTAAGTACAAAGATTATATGATAGGTAAACACCAGAACTTTAGAGTTACAAATTCAGGATTATGGTTAAACAGCGCCTATCCCTTTCTGGGAGCTTCCCCTGATGGTTTGCTGGATTGCACCTGCTGTGGTAAAGGGACACTGGAAGTAAAATGCCCCTTTACTATGAAAGAAAATCTGCACATGAGGAGCATAGGAATTCCTGTCTAAGAAACAGTGAGTCTGGCTATGTCCTAGATAAAAAGCACTCTTACTACTATCAAATACAAGTTCAGCTATTTGTAACAGAGTCGCGTTATGCTGACTTTTGCATTTGGACCAATGTAGATATGCATGTAGAACGAATTAAACCTGATATTGAGTTTTGGAAGGAGAATGTAGAAAAAGTATTTAGGTGTGCAATTTTACCTGAACTTGTTGGAAAATTTTATAGAAAAGGAGTGGATAAACCTACACTAGACAAGGATGAAGCCACCTGTGATAACGCCAAAGCTACTGCAGATGAAAACGCCAAAGCTACTTGTGATAATAATGTAAAAGCTACTTGTGATGATAATGTAAAAGCTACTTGTGATAATAATGTAAAAGCTACTTGTGATAATAATGTAAAAGCTACTTGTGATAATAATGTAAAAGCTACTTGTGATAATAATGTAAAAGCTACTTGTGATAATAATGTAAATGCAAATTGTGATGTTAATGCCAATGCTACATGTGATTATATCGACATAGTTACTGGTGATAAGGGAACAAGAGATGAAAATAGTATTCCCGACTTGTGCATTCCATCCACCACAAAACCCAGCTTTTCTGGTACTAAAATGGTACTCTCTTCAATTACAAATAATAAGTCAAAGAAAAAAGCTCAAACTTGGTGCTACTGCAAGGGGCCAGACGAAGGATCAATGATTGGGTGTGATGGGGAAAGCTGTCGCTTCCAGTGGTTTCATACTGATTGCCTTAAAATAGACAAAATACCACGAGGCAAATGGTATTGCCCAGACTGCGCAAAATTGAACAGAGTTAACAAAAAGTGAAAAGAAAAAACTAAATGTAATCTTGTTCCTACTTTTTAAAAATTTTTATTTTGAATTAAACAAATCTTGTTTTATTGAAATGAAACGACTGATTTACAAAGATTAGTTAACGCACATGCCACAACACCAATCTTATCAATTGTAGAAACTCCCTCGCCTTCTACCACGTGTAGTAGTTCTATTGGGAGTTTTGAATGTAGTAACATGTATTTTTGTCTGATAGTACCGATAACTCGTTCTACATGAATTCGCACGTTTGCATTTTTTCTTGTTGCTTCCACCTTTCGTGGATCTAGCTGATTTTTCCCGGCTTGTCGAAATGCTGGCAATTTAACTGTATCATAAAACAACCCTACAGCCTCTTCTATTTTGAAGCCCCTATCAGCTAGTACTACATCACCGGGAAGAAGGTTATCAAGAAAACCACACTCTTCCGTCAAACGTTTATCGCTTACGCGTCCTACCCACCCCTTAGAAAGAAAACTAGCTGTTCCCTGGGGAGTAATGCCTATTAAAAACTTCACTGTGTTTTGATGTTTATAGCTTGACCATGTCTCAGCTTTCGTTAATATGTTTGAAGGTTTTTCCAGGAAAACTTCAAAGCAGTCTATAATTACTGCAACGGACTTGCCAAAATTTTCTCTGAAACACATTGGCATGGTTGTTTGCAGACAATCTCTATCAGGCCACATTATGAATTTTTCTAACCGTTTATATAATACATTTAGGCAATTATAAAATATTTTCCCAACAGTTACTTCCGAAATACCAACTCTATAGGATAAGTCTCTGTTTTTCGAGGCCAAACGTAATTTCATTAGGGTCAGTATTAATTGTTGAAATGGCATTAATTTAGACTTTTCAAATAAAAACGGCTTTACACCATTAAACAATACCAATAACGTTTTATAATTTTCCAAGCCTGTGAAAAATTTTACTTTGGCATCGTTGGATACAAACGATGATTGCATCAAAAGATGGCTCTCTTGTTCTCCGTTAACTTTTTCAAACTCACATTTTAGCGAGCGCAGTTTGTTTTCCAACTTTTCCATTAAATTTAGCGAATCTGTTAATTTGGATTTTAATACTTCATTCTCAATTAAAGTCTTTCACTTTTAGCAAACTAGCTTCCAATTCAAACATTTCAATAACTCGAAAAATAGTTTCAGTGCCGCTTTCTTGGAATTCTTTTCTTTTTGTTTCCTTACCAACTTTTAAATAAGTAATCAAATAAGAATTGGTCACTTGTGTCCAAAACTCTGACATTATTATAGCATCGACTTGCGTTCCAAAATCTAACGTTTCTGGTTTAGTTTGCACTTCAAAATCTGCCATTTCTGTTTTAAAATCAGTTTGTGTTCCAATGTTAGTATTTTTCACTTTTTCAGGTAAAATCATGTCGTCATTCTGATAACTAAGAGAAGCTGAACTCTCCTCCAGGAATGTAGAGGTATTAACTGAGCTGGCAAGCATACTGAATGTACCAAGTGAAATTCCACTCTCGTCTAATTATGTAGAAGTAATAAAGGAGGATTCCAAGGAAATAAAAGAATCTTTACTCTCGTCTAATAATGAAGGTTCAGTAATGGCAGTTTTTCGTCGTTTTTCTTTAACAACTAGCGGAAGATTAGCTCGCCTATGTTTTCTCTCGTATCTCTCGAGCTTAGACACATCCCCTGAACTTTCTTCTTTACTGGAATTGTCAGCATTCAAGTACTTGGTCGGGAGCCAGTCAGGGTTCGTATTATCATACAGGGCTGATGGTCCTTTTCATATTACAAATTACGTTAGAGACCTTTATTAAAAGAGTTGGTCAAATCCATACCTTGTGAAAAATGTATAGAACACACCCTCATATAATCACGGAGTGATTTGGTTGTAAGGTTTAAGCATTTTAACCACTTCCTTTTCCTTTCGCTGGATAATAAATTGGTTTTTTCTCCTTGATGTGTTATTATTTGTGGAATTCGGAAAAACTTTGGGGGTTTAGTCTTGTTATCTGACTTATCTCTAACTTTAGGCCTAGGCCTATCTGTACTTTTACAACCTCTAACGCAGCACGTACGAACCATTTTCACATACAACACGTTCCGGAATCGCCCGTGGTAAAATAACGAATAACAATAGTTATTTTAAACTAACAAATAACTAGTTAAAGACTAACTAAAAGTTCGTACACGGTACAACACCTTGTTTAGACTTTGGCATAAACTGCCCCACCAGCATGGCCGCCTTATCTTAGTATATTAGATAGAAGGCAGTTCAATGAACTGGCATAACATAATTACACATTTAGGAACTGAACTGATGTGAACTACTAACTGCTATAGCGAGGTGTGACGTATGAGTTTTCCATCATTAATTTCCCTATTGTCTTGACGTGGGACAAAAACGCACAAGCGTATGCATGCGACTTGGCAAATAGTTAAGCGCTAATAGATAGAGTAATGATGAGGGAACTATTTATCGCGTGTGTGCATGATTCGGTCTAGTAACCTTGCTATAATAAATGTTAAGGGATGTTGGGAAAAATCATGTTACAATTACGAATTACCTCGCTTTGTGCAAGTACACTTCGCTCGAAGAGTAGTATTATATACTTCTGTTTTAACCTATTAGACCAAAAATGTGCTTATAAAGTATGGAAAAGATCATTTTGCACAGAATTCATACGACTTTTCAGATTAAAGCGCGAAAACCGTGTCGAAATGAATCGTGATAATTTTTCCAATGTTTACTCGAATATTCAAGGGTCTTTAATTAGTTTCGACATTGTTTAATGTTGTAATTCGGAAAATTCCGACTGAACACTCGGTTGTTTACTATTTGCTATTTCTTTTTGGGAAGGCTTTTAGATTACATTCTATTTAGATTGAATTACTTAGAAAAAATTAAGTCGAACACCATATATCAAATGCAAATCATTTATTTTTATCAATAGAAACGGAGATGCCGTCAAATACAAGAGTCAAAAAGGAATTGCGTCGAAAACTCTTCAATTCTGACGACTTGGGCATACTAGTGACAACCCCAGAAGGTATTTCGGTTTTCGAGAATTCCTCCTTGTACTTCCTCCTTATCCTAAAATCTCTTTTTACTCCTCTCTCTCCCGCATTTATTTCGCGATTTAGATCGAAGCGGGAAGGGAGTCCGGATGAAACGCCGCGTAGATTTTGTTGAGAGAGTTGGGGAGAGCCGATTTCGTCCCTTATGGTTGAATTAAAAGTCATTGAAGTGTTTTACCGCGCGCGCTCCTTATCTAAACTTACTTTTAAAATTAATGCGTTTATACTGGTATATTATGACTGAGGTCTTTAGTTGTTTAATTTAATGGGACACATGGGGGAATTTTAATTCAATTACGATTCCCAAGCCTAAAGGAAGGAATGATGATCGTTTTGGTGGCATTTGTGAATAACTTTTGTCGCTTTACGTGACTTTTAGCGGAATAAATTTAAACTCGCAATTCATCTTAGAAACACTGTGGTTAAAGGTGTCGTTTTGAGATAAATGGTTGTGGTATTTATTGATGGAATTGAGATTACATGCGCATTCAGGTTGGGTTTATGACTGTATTAGAATTAAACTCGAGTAATAATGTAAACGGAGTCCTTCCCCAAGGAGACGACTTCAAGAAGAGAGGGATTTCAGCTTAACGAAAAACTCCTCATTTTAAAATCAGGATAAAAAAATTCTTATGCGATTTGGGAATTTCATTTGAAATATCTCCTTCATTCTCCGAGTCTTAAAATTAAAAAAAGCGAAGAATTACGACCAGACGAAGAAGAAGTAAAAATCTATTAACGTTTCTTTGATTGAAAAAGGATGCAAGATGCAATGGAATGAAGTCTTTAGTAGTTTGTCAAATAAAGAAATCTTTATTTGCCTGTTTAAATTTAAGAATGATTTTAAATATTTGTTAGTGTAAACCTAATTTCGGAACCCCCTCAGGCTAAACAATCTACTCTGTTATTAATTACTCAAATGGAAAATACTTAGAATACTAAAAGGGGGTAGTTAGGAGGAAGAGGAGAGAATTACTATAGATGTGGAATCCGCTCGCGTGAAAGCCAAGCTAGAATGAGAGAAAGAAGAATAGGACATGGAAGGGTTGGACGTTGGTTGGGTGAATTTGCGCTAGAGCTGATAGGAGAGTCCGGAAGCTATTAGCGAAACGAACCCTAATGGCGCAAAGATATTGGAAGAAACAAGGATGCAACGCTATTACTCTCTCTCTCTCTCTCTCCTCTCTCACTCTCTCTGTTTATTCTCCTACTCGCACAGGAAGAAACTCTCGCGTCATGAGAGATAATGCGATGTGGCTAAAAACGAGCAAAACACGTCAGCGAGAACGGTTTTTAACGAGTCCCTGGTACTCTTAAGGTTCAGGGGGTCCCTGCAAGTAAAATCTTTCTTTGATGTCTTAACGACACTGTTAAGCGCCTGGCCCTGTTTAGGGACTCTTCGGGAAGCTACTCTCGGGAATATATATTTTCATATTATTTCGAGAGATTTAAATTTATTTTTTGTGATAAAACTAGCTAATTATCTCTAGAGAACAATGGTCGTAGGTTCTCTTGATCCATGGTTGTTTTTACATCAAAGAAGCTACGTTTTCAACTCAAAATCGCACCCAAAGAACATCCCCCTTAATTTATGCAGAAACACACTGCATATAACTGAAATATATTTAAAACCAATATACTACAATAATTTTAACTTAAACCCCAAAAATAAAGTTTATACAAGAATTAAATAACAACCCCGATATAGACAACAAGTTACACCTCTCCGAAAATTATTTTAAAGTGTGTACATACATATAATTGTATAATCATTAATTTTCTCTTTCGGTTGTTACTAGACTTGTTTTGTAAGTAAAGGAGAGAAATGTTTCTTAGCCCACATATCGCGCGCTTTCGCATATGCAATCTCTACCCGGAAAATATAGGTAGATATATTGGAGGGAAAAGTTTCCACTCTAATGGACACAATGCATTAAAGAGAATGCACCCCCCCAACTGTGTTTGCTAATTCTCTTTTCGTGTATGAGTACAACAGAAATCGTAAAACGATAGAAACTTGCTGCAGAATACCATCGTAGCCCGACTAGCTTAATAATACATGCACTGATACAACCGATCGCAAAGTGTATTGGGAAGGGTTTTTTTATCTCGCGAAATGACACCATTGCCAATGCGGGGGTGCTTTGTTTTATTATCGTATATAGATCTACCGTGTTGTAACGTTAAGCCTTGGTCAAAACTGATATTGGAATTGGGTAGATGAAAAAAACTTGGTTTGTTAATAACCGATACTCGCGTTAAAATTTTATTTTCTCCGAAGTTTCGCTAGGCCTAGTTTACCCCAATTTCCATTTATAATCCCACAGAATAATCCTTTCCCAACGAGTATTAATAGTTATTATACCCTTAGAACTAGAGAATGATGAAAGAAAAAGAAATAACCGCAGAAAATTAAGGCCGCACAATATGGCGCTTAGGCGGGGACTAGCGAAAACCCGCCTCAAAATCTCTCCTTTCCCCCCGAATTGAAACAGCTCTATATTGCTAGTTAGTTACTAATGCTTTCAGGTACCAGTTAATCAGTTATCACCAATGAGATGTAATTATCACTGAAAACATCAAATTTTCATACTAAAATTATTTTGGCCTTTCTTTATCCCCTGGCTTTGAATAATAAAATATTTAAAATAACTATGAGAATTATCTAGAATCATTTCTATTGATATTTCAAATTCACAAGAATCAGACTAATCGTTTTGAGTCTTTCAGATGACTGGCTTGGACCATAGCCCACTCGATCACGCGCGTCCGGGAGCGCGGATCGAGTGGGCTATGCTTGGGCTTAGGATTCTGGTTTTCGATTTCGTTGTAGCAGTCTAACTGAGACAAAGTTTCTGCCTGCCAGCATAGCCCACTCGATCCGCTCTCATGGACGCAAACTGCTCGCGCTATAGAGAGCTTTCAGTTGGAGGAGGAGCTGAGCCTCGTGACATCATTTACGCTGGACAAGGAAGCATTTCTCATAAAGGATAATGGCCATCATTGTTGTGTAAGAGACAGCCTGGCAGCCCCGTAATTGTTTTCCTGCCCATAGCCCACCCGATCACGCGTAACACGAAGCAAGATTCAGAGGGCAGCAGCGTCCGTGAGCATGGATCGAGTGGGCTATGCCCTGCCTGGCCAAGTCAGCTGACTTAGGTGAAATATTCATTACTTCTATGCGACTTAATTCTAGACATTCTTGAACGAATCATCTTGTGAACATTTTATAAGACAGGCTTCTGGCGCTGGGTTTTTTCTGAGAAAAATTTGCTTTTTAAATTTAAAAAACTTTATTTCAACCTATTTTTCCTTTCTTCGGAAATTTAATAATGATAATGTGTCACATATTTATCCAAAATTTATACCGTTCTGCGTAGTTTGAATTAATCTACTTTAAACACCAAAAAAGTATCTAATTTAAACAAAATAGTTTATTCTAAATAGCGGTTATAAATAGTAATTAAAAACGTAACTGTTACCTAATAAAAATTATTGCAAGAGCCGGGATAAAAAACATTGGTTGGTTTGTTCACAGGGTTTAGTGATCGTGTGATTTAATTATTCAATTATATTACCATTAATTTAAACAAATAAAATGATTTACATAGTGGTTATCGGTGGCACCAAATATAATTTGTACAGTTATCGTTGTTTTCAAGTTGTTTTGTTAGAATAAGCACTAAATAATTAAAATTTTAATTGCTAACCTATAAGAATTATTGGAAAAGCGTCATTTAAAAATATTGGATGGTTTAGTGATAGTGTGATTGAATCTATCATTTATTTTACCAGTAAACAAGTTGGGAAAACCAAAATATTACCTCTCCGAGTCAAGAGGTCTACTACTACAAACTTATTTACCTAGATATGGAATTATTTCTCTTTTTTGAAGTAAAAATTTACGAAATATTGAAGCAGTATTCCAAGCATAGCGAATAATACAGTAAAGCAGACGACATTTTACATCCAATAAGGATAAATCTTGGACACATGGAAATCAGTCAATGAGGAAAAGATCAGGAAATGAAGTCTACGCTTCAGCTGTTTACCGTATATTCTGATAGCTACATTCACAACTGGTTTGCAGTGTAAACACTATCGTCTCGTCTCACCTCAACAATATTCTTAATTTGCCAACATGAATGTTAACGTTAAATAACACCAAAGCTAAATTGTAGCTAGACGCACTAATAGGCAATGCGCACCTTAAAGAGAATAAAAAGTCTGTAGCTACTACCCGTTTACCATTAGCCCTTTTACTATTCTAATTGCCACCATGATCTTTTCTTCTATTATAAAATCTTAACCTGATTATTTAACAGTGTATTTAACTTTCGGCTCACTCTGAACCGTTGATGTCTCTTCATTTCAGACACGAAAATCAAAGCCCCAAGTTTACTTCACCTCATGCCTCAATTATTTACTCTTTGTTTCACTAAGCCTATTGCGGATGATACTTAATATACCCGCCGGAGTCTAGGTCTTAGTTTTCTTCATGAAATCACTAAACCAAGGATTATTCTATATACAGATGTAGTATAGCTTAAGTAATATATAAACAGCCATTTCAAATAACAATATTAAAAAAATCTTTGGAATATCAAAATGAAACAGAGCTTTAAAGCTACAAAAGTACTAAATGCATCATAATTACGAAAAATACTTCCACATATTCACTTTATATTATAGAAAAAGGGAATATTAAGGTTCAGTATGATTTCTTTACACATCAACACAAGGCTAACTGCTAACGCGACGCACTAGTGTAACAATGGACGGACACACACAGACAAAAACATAGACTGCTTTTTAACTCTTTCCGTATTAATTTTGAGTTGAGAAACAAGATTATCTTTAATATTTAAGTAAATATAATTATTTTTAATTATTTTAATCTTCAATAATTAACATTAATAATAGTTAAATCGTTTAAAATAAAGTTATACCTATTATCATCTCAAACTTTGCTAATATTGACGTTTAAAGTGAAGGGTACCCCTCTTGCCCGCTTTCTTCAAATTTTGGGGTATATATACGATTCTTCTCCATTATAATAGTAAGGAATAAGCGTAATTGCGAAAACCTTTGGTGGCGATCCCACCTTAGGGAGGCTAGACGTTTCTCGTAACCCTAGCTGATCGCCGCGTATATCCTAAAACCAAACGATGATAATGGAGTAGAAGCTAATGAGACAGATTGGTGTCTATGTGGAATAGACGGAAGACCAGTAGATGGTGGTGTTAGAAGCCAGAATGTACAGACTGGTGTCCAAGTGGGATGGACAAAGACCAGAAGATGGTGGTGATTAGAAGCCAGTATGTACAGACTGGTGACCATGTG
The DNA here is from genome assembly GCF_054372755.1 of Phalangium opilio. Classification (NCBI taxonomy): domain Eukaryota; kingdom Metazoa; phylum Arthropoda; class Arachnida; order Opiliones; family Phalangiidae; genus Phalangium; species Phalangium opilio. The sequence continues at coordinate 7,106,451 of NW_028324180.1, read as the reverse complement.
GGATGGACGAAGATCAAAAGATGGTGGTGATTAGAAGCCAGTAAGTACAGACTGGTGTCCGTGTGGGATGGAAAAAGACCAGAAAATGGTGGTGATTAGAAGCCAGTATGTACAGACTGGTGTCCATGTGGGATGTACGAAGATCAAAAGATGGTGGTGATTAGAAGCCAGTAAGTACAGACTGGTGTCCGTGTGGGATGGACAAAGACCAGAAGATGGTGGTGATTAGAAGCCAGTATGTACAGACTGGTGTCCATGTGGTATGGACGAAGATCAAAAGATGGTGGTGATTAGAAGCCAGTAAGTACAGACTGGTGTCCGTGTGGGATGGACAAAGACCAGAAGATGGTGGTGATTAGAAGCCAGTATGTACAGACTGGTGTCCATGTGGTATGGACGAAGATCAAAAGATGGTGGTGATTAGAAGCCAGTAAGTACAGACTGGTGTCCGTGTGAGATGGACAAAGACCAGAAGATGGTGGTGTGAGAACTCATGTAGAGGAGCCATTTCCGTGACTGTGAGAGCAGTTCGGAAATGGCGAACACGGTCACGTGGGTGTAACAACAGACACAGACAGACAGACAGACAGACAGACACACACGATCGTTACAGAACCTCTCCGTGACATACGTCACTCGGAGAGGTAAAAACGTATCTTCGTAGCGGTAATCGTTGGCTGGTGGCAACAGTCGAGAAACCAGCGTATTTTGTATTAATCTACTTTAAACAACAACAAGTTGGGAAAACCAAAATCTTACCTCTCCGAGGAGGACTACTTACAAACTTACTTACCCAGATATGGAAATGTTTCTTTTTTTAGAACAAATACTGAAGTTAAAATTTATGAAATATTAAAGCAGTATACAAAGCATAGCAAATATACTGTAAATCAGTCGACATTTTACATCCAATGAGGATATACTTGTACACATTAAAATCATCCGATGGGGGAAAAACGGGAAATGAAGAGGTAAACCTTTGGAGGGATATTACCTTTACGTTTTTGTAAAGGCCGAATTTTCTACTCCTCAACTGTATACCCTCTATGTTCAAAGCCATATTCACAACAGGGTTGCCATGTAAACACTATCCTCTCGTTTCACCTCAACGATTTTCTTAGTTTGTCAACATGACTGTTAACGTTACATAACACCAAAGCTTATTTGTGGCTACACACACTGGAAGTAAATGCGCACCATAAATAGCATGAAAACACGAAGCTATAATCCGATTACGATCAGACCTTTCACTGGTCTGGGCTGCGTCCAGCAGAGCTCCCCAAAATGACAGCGGATTTTGGAAAACGGTTACCGGTGAGATCTGTCGTCATAGCTTTTTTCCGGTCATCGGTGTTTTAAAAATGACGCTAGCGCAATAAAGCGTGCAAGGTACCAAGGCTTAACAAAAATTGTATGATAACATATTTAAAGAGATAGATAACAACGTCTTTTATAATTAAAATTAGAAAGTAACATGTCTCTTAAAATTCTCGCGTCATCAAATGGTTTTACGCCAATTATATAGCTATAGTCCCATCAGAAGCAGCAAGAGCTATTTGTATTAATTCCTCCATGTTTTTACGCCAAGCTGAGAACTACGCGTTTTACGTCACGTTTTCCCAAAACCCGACTATTTTCTTTGAAGACCGCGCTGGCTCAGCGCTGAGCACCGTGACGTCAAATTCAAAAGCAAAATCCCGTCCTGTACGACACTGCTAACAGCGCTGAGCTCTGCTGAACGCGGCCCAGATATCCACCATGATTATAAAATCTAAGCCTAATTATTTAACCGTGTATTTAACTTTCGGCTCACTCTGAACCGTTAATGTCTCTGCATTACAGAAACGAAAACCAAACCCAAGCGTTTACTTTTTGGTTCACTAGGCCTATTGACAAATAAAAGTACATTTGACCAATATCGTTGCGTTCGTTTTGAAATCACTATAGAAAGGATTATGCTATAAACAGATGTAGTGTAGCTTAAGTAATATATAAACATCCATTTCAAATAACAATATTAAAAAACATTCTTGGAATATCAAAGTGAAACAGAGCTTTAAAGCTACAAAAGTACTAAATGCATCGTAATTACGAAAAGGATTTCCACATATTCACTTTATATTATGAAAAAGTGAATATTAAGGTTCTGTAGGATTTCTTAACACATCAAAACAAAGCGAACTGCTAACTCGGCGCACTAGTGTGACAACGGACAGACACACACAGACAAAAAAAAATAGACTGCTTTTTAACTCTTTCCGTTTTAATTTTGAGTTTAGAAACAAGATTATCTTAAATATTAAAATAAATATAATTAATATTAAATATTTTCTTCGTTAGTTGTTCTCCTTATTGAGCGTTACATCGTCTTGATAAAGAACAATTAAACATTCTTGAGAGACTTGACTAATATTGGCGTTTGAAATGAAGCATACGCCGGTTGCTTCACCTTATTCTAATAGGTAGTATATATAAGGATTTCGAATCGCAGCTATGGATAAGAACAGCGCAATTGCGTGAACCTTTGGTGGAAGCCCCGCCATTGGGAGACCGGACGTTTCTCGTAACCCTGGCCGATCGCCGCGGATGTCTTAACCTTAAGGATGATGGTGGAGTAGAAGCCAGGTGTGCAGACTGGTGTCCATGTGGGATGGACAAAAACCATGACCAGAAGATGGTGGTGTAGAAGCCAGGTGTACAGACTGGTGTCCATGAGGGATGGACAAAAACAATGACCAGAAGATGGCGGTGTAGAAGCCAGGTGTACAGACTGATGTCCATGTGGGATGGACAAAAAACAATGACCAGAAGATGGTGGTGTAGAAGCCAGGTGTACAGACAGGTGTCCACGTGGGATGGACAAAAACAAAGACGAGAAGATGGTGGTGTAGAAGCCAGGTGTACAGACTGGTGTCCATGTGGGATGGACAAAAACAAAGACCAGAAGATGGTGGTGTTAGAAGCCAGTATGTACAGACTGGTGTCTTTGTGGGATGGACAAAAGCAACGCCCAGAAGGTGGTGATGTTAGAAGCCAGTGAATACAGATTGGTGTTCCTGTGGAATGGACAATTGACTAGTCAGATGAAATAGTAGTGGCCAGTTGAATTGTGGATAGCCTCAAGTTTTGAATTTTCCGGGAACTGTGAATGCGGTCCGGAAATGGCGATCACATTTGCTTCGATTCGGAAAACTGCGAACGCGGTCCCCTGGGGTGTAAGTCAATAACAACAGCCTGACACACACACACACACACACCCCCACACACCCCGACAGACACGGCCGGTGTAATACCACTCACGTGATATACGTCACTCGGAGAAGTAAAAATTCCTATGAGTTAATTTAGTTAAATTACTGGAATATTCAGCATTCATGTCGCTTCAATGCAAGGGCTCCTTGGCTTAGTGGTTAAAGCGCCTGTCTAGTAAAAAGGAGATCATGAGTTCGATTCTCGTCGGAGCCTCGCTGTTATGTTACTCGAACTAAATTTCGTAGCTATATAATTTTGAAAAATTAAAATAATAGGGCAAAAGTTCCCAAGAGATAATTTAGTTAATTTACTGAAATATCCTGCATTCATATCGCTTCAAAGCAAGGGCTCCGTGGCTTAGTGGTTAAAGCGCCAGTCTTGTAAACAGGAGATCATGTGTTCGATTCTCGTCGGAGCCTTGCTGTTATATTACTTGAACTAGATTTCGAATCTATTAAATTTTGAAAAATTAAAAATAATAGTTGATTTAGATATGCATATATGCAAACAATAGTGTAAAAGTTCCCATGAGATAATTTAGTTAATTAACTGAAATATTCAGCATTCATATCGCTTCAAAGCAAGGGCTCCGTGGCTTAGTGGTTAAAGCGCCTGTCTAGTAAACAGGAGATCATGAGTTCGATTCTCGTCGGAGCCTTGCTGTTATGTTACTTGACCTAGATTTCATAACTATTAAATTTTGAAAAATTAAAACAATAGGTTAAAAATTCCGTGGAGTTAATTAAGTTAAATTACTGGAATATTCAGCATTCATGTCGCTTCAAAGCAAGGGCTCCGTGGCTTAGTGGTTAAAGCGCCTGTCTAGTAAACAGAAGATCATGAGTTCGATTCTCGTCGGAGCCTTGCTGTTATATTACTTGAACTAGATTTCGAAGCTATTAAATTTTGAAAAATTAAAAATAATAGTTGATTTAGATATGCATATATGCAAACAATAGTGTAAAAGTTCCCATGAGATAATTTAGTTAATTAACTGAAATATTCAGCATTCATATCGCTTCAAAGCAAGGGCTCCGTGGCTTAGTGGTTAAAGCGCCTGTCTAGTAAACAGGAGATCATGAGTTCGATTCTCGTCGGAGCCTTGCTGTTATGTTACTTGACCTAGATTTCATAACTATTAAATTTTGAAAAATTAAAACAATAGGTTAAAAATTCCGTGGAGTTAATTAAGTTAAATTACTGGAATATTCAGCATTCATGTCGCTTCAAAGCAAGGGCTCCGTGGCTTAGTGGTTAAAGCGCCTGTCTAGTAAACAGGAGATCATGAGTTCGATTCTCGTCGGAGCCTTGCTGTTATATTACTTGAACTAGATTTCGAAGCTATTAAATTTTGAAAAATTAAAAATAATAGTTGATTTAGATATGCATATATGCAAACAATAGTGTAAAAGTTCCCAAGAGATAATTTAGTTAATTTACTGAAATATTCAGCAATCATATCGCTTAAAAGCAAGGGCTCCGTGGCTTAGTGGTTAAAGCGCCTGTCTAGTAAACAGGAGATCATGAGTTCGATTCTCGTCCGAGCCCTGCTGTTATGTTACTTGACCTAGATTTCGTAGCTATTAAATTTTGAAAAATTAAAACAATAGGGTAAATCTTCCGATGAGTTAATTTAGTTAAATTACTGGAATATTCAGCATTCATGTCGCTTCAAAGCAAGGGCTCCGTGGCTAAGTGGTTAAAGCGCCTGTCTAGTAAACAGGAGATCATGAGTTCAATTCTCGTCGGAGCCTCGCTGTTATGTTACTTGAACTAGATTTCGTAGCTATATAACTTTTGAAAAATTAAAATAATAGGGCAAAAGTTCCCATGAGATAATTTAGTTAATTTACTGAAATATTCTGCATTCATATCGCTTCAAAGCAAGGGCTCCGTGGCTTAGTGGTTAAAGCGCCAGTCTTGTAAACAGGAGATCATGTGTTCGATTCTCGTCGGAGCCTTGCTGTTATATTACTTGAACTAGATTTCGAATCTATTAAATTTTGAAAAATTAAAAATAATAGTTGATTTAGATATGCATATATGCAAACAATAGTGTAAAAGTTCCCATGAGATAATTTAGTTAATTTACTGAAATATTCAGCATTCATATCGCTTCAAAGCAAGGGCTCCGTGGCTTAGTGGTTAAAGCGCCTGTCTAGTAAACAGGAGATCATGAGTTCGATTCTCGTCGGAGCCTTGCTGTTATGTTACTTGACCTAGATTTCGTAACTATTAAATTTTGAAAAATTAAAACAATAGGCTAAAAATTCCGAGGAGTTAATTAAGTTAAATTACTGGAATATTCAGCATTCATGTCGCTTCAAAGCAATGGCTCCGTGGCTTAGTGGTTAAAGCGCCTGTCTAGTAAACAGGAGATCATGAGTTCGATTCCCGTCGGAGCCTTGCTGTTATATTACTTGAACTAGATTTCGAATCTATTAAATTTTGAAAAATTAAAAATAATAGTTGATTTAGATATGCATATATGCAAACAATAGTGTAAAAGTTCCCATGAGATAATTTAGTTAATTTACTGAAATATTCAGCATTCATATCGCTTCAAAGCAAGGGCTCCGTGGCTTAGTGGTTAAAGCGCCTGTCTAGTAAACAGGAGATCATGAGTTCGATTCTCGTCGGTGCCTTGCTGTTATGTTACTTGACCTAGATTTCGAAGCTATTAAATTTTGAAAAATTAAAACAATAGGGTAAAAATTCCGATGAGTTAATTTAGTTAAATACTGGAATATTCAGCATTCATGTCGCTTCAAACCAAGGGCTCCGTGGCTTAGTGGTTAAAGCGCCTGTCTAGTAAACAGGAGATCATGAGTTCTATTCTCGTCGGAGCCTCGCTGTTATGTTACTTGAACTAGATTTCGTAGCTATATAACTTTTGAAAAATTAAAATAATAGGGCAAAAGTTCCCATGAGATAATTTAGTTAATTTACTGAAATATTCTGCATTCATATCGCTTCAAAGCAAGGGCTCCGTGGCTTAGTGGTTAAAGCGCCAGTCTTGTAAACAGGAGATCATGTGTTCGATTCTCGTCGGAGCCTTGCTGTTATATTACTTGAACTAGATTTCGAAGCTATTAAATTTTGAAAAATTAAAAATAATAGTTGATTTAGATATGCATATATGCAAACAATAGTGTAAAAGTGCCCATGAGATAATTTAGATAATTTACTGAAACATTCAGCATTTATATCGCTTCAAAGCAAGGACTCCGTGGCTTGGTGGTTAAAGCGCCTGTCTAGTAAACAGGAGATCACGAGTTCGATTCTCGTCGGAGCCTGGCTGTTATGTTACTTGACCTAGATTTCGTAGTTATTAAATTTTGAAAAATTAAAACAATAGGGTAAAAATTCCGATGAGTTAATTAAGATAAATTACTGGAATATTCAGCATTCATGTCGCTTCAAAGCAAGGGCTCCGTGGCTTAGTGGTTAAAGCGCCTGTCTAGTAAACAGGAGATCATGAGTTCGATTCTCGTCGGAGCCTGGCTGTTATGTTACTTGACCTAGATTTCGTAGCTATTAAATTTTGAAAAATTAAAACAATAGGGTAAAAATTCCGATGAGTTAATTAAGTTAAATTACTGGAATATTCAGCATTCATGTCGCTTCAAAGCAAGGGCTCCGTGGCTTAGTTGTTAAAGCGCCTGTCTAGTAAACAAGAGATCATGAGTTCGATTCTCGTCGGAGCCTTGCTGTTATATTACTTGAACTAGATTTCGAAGCTATTAAATTTTGAAAAATTTAAAATTATAGTTGATTTAGATATGCATATATGCAAACAATAGTGTAAAAGTGCCCATGAGATAATTTAGATAATTTACTGAAACATTCAGCATTTATATCGCTTCAAAGCAAGGACTCCGTGGCTTGGTGGTTAAAGCGCCTGTCTAGTAAACAGGAGATCATGAGTTCGATTCCCGTCGGAGCCTCGCGGTTATGTTACTTGAACTAGATTTCGTAGCTATATAATTTTGAAAAATTAAAATAATAGGGCAAAGGTTCCCAAGAGATAATTTAGTTAATTTACTGAAATATCCTGCATTCATATCGCTTCAAAGCAAGGGCTCCGTGGCTTAGTGGTTAAAGCGCCAGTCTTGTAAACAGGAGATCATGTGTTCGATTCTCGTCGGAGCCTTGCTGTTATATTACTTGAACTAGATTTCGAAGCTATTTAATTTTGAAAAATTAAAAATTATAGTTGATTTAGATATTCATATATGCAAACAATAGTGTAAAAGTTCCCATGAGATAATTTAGTTAATTTACTGAAATATTCTGCATTCATATCGCTTCAAAGCAAGGGCTCCGTGGCTTAGTGGTTAAAGCGCCAGTCTTGAAAACAGGAGATCATGTGTTCGATTCTCGTCGGAGCCTTGCTGTTATATTACTTGAACTAGATTTCGAAGCTATTAAATTTTGAAAAATTAAAAATTATAGTTGATTTAGATATTCATATATGCAAACAATAGTGTAAAAGTTCCCAAGAGATAATTTAGTTAATTTACTGAAATATTCAGCATTCATATCGCTTCATAGCAAGGGCTCCGTGGCTTAGTGGTTAAAGCGCCTGTCTAGTAAACAGGAGATCATGAGTTCGATTCTCGTCGGAGCCCTGCTCTTATGTTACTTGACCTAGATTTCGTAGCTATTAAATTTTGAAAAATTAAAACAATAGGGTAAAAATTCCGATGAGTTAATTTAGTTAAATTACTGGAATATTCAGCATTCATGTCGCTTCAAAGCAAGGGCTCCGTGGCTTAGAGGTTAAAGCGCCTGTCTAGTAAACAGGAGATCATGAGTTCTATTCTCGTCGGAGCCTCGCTGTTATGTTACTTGAACTAGATTTCGTAGCTATATAATTTTGAAAAATTAAAATAATAGGGCAAAAGTTCCCATGAGGTAATTTAGTTAATTTACTGAAATATTCTGAATTCATATCGCTTCAAAGCAAGGGCTCCGTGGCTTAGTGGTTAAAGCGCCAGTCTTGTAAACAGGAGATCATGTGTTCGATTCTCGTCTTAGCCTTGCTGTTATATTACTTGAACTAGATTTCGAAGCTATTAAATTTTGAAAAATTAAAAATAATAGTTGATTTAGATATGCATATATGCAAACAATAGTGTAAAAGTTCCGATGTGATAATTTAGTTAATTTACTGAAATATTCAGCGTTCATATCGCTTCAAAGCAAGGGCTCCGTGGCTTAGTGGTTAATGCGCCTGTCTAGTAAACACGAGATCATGAGTTCGATTCTCGTCGGAGCCTGGCTGTTATGTTACTTGACCTAGATTTCGTAGCTATTAAATTTTGAAAAATTAAAACAATAGGGTAAAAATTCCGATGAGTTAATTTAGTTAAATTACTGGAATATTCAGCATTCATGTCGCTTCAAAGCAAGGGCTCCGTGGCTTAGTGGTTAAAGCGCCTGTCTAGTAAACAGGAGATCATGAGTTCGATTCTCGTCGGAGCCTCGCTGTTATGTTACTTGAACTAGATTTCGTAGCTATATAATTTTGAAAAATTAAAATAATAGGGCAAAGGTTCCCAAGAGATAATTTAGTTAATTTACTGAAATATCCTGCATTCATATCGCTTCAAAGCAAGGGCACCGTGGCTTAGTGGTTAAAGCGCCAGTCTTGTAAACAGGAGATCATGTGTTCGATTCTCGTCGGAGCCTTGCTGTTATATTACTTGAACTAGATTTCGAAGCTATTAAATTTTGAAAAATTAAAACAATAGGGTAAAAATTCCGATCAGTTATTTTAATTAAATTACTGGAATATTCAGCATTCATGTCGCTTCAAAGCAAGGGCTCCGTGGCTTAGTGGTTAAAGCGCCTGTCTATTAAACAGGAGATCATGAGTTCGAGTCTCGTCGGAGCCTCGCTGTTATGTTACTTGAACTAGATTTCGTAGCTATTAAATTTTGAAAAATTAAAACAATAGGGTAAAAATTCCGAGGAGTTAATTTAGTTAAATTACTGGAATATTCAGTGTTCATGTCGCTTCATAGCAAGGGCTCCGTGGCTTAGTGGTTAAAGCGCCTGTCTATTAAACAGGAGATCATGAGTTCGAGTCTCGTCGGAGCCTCGCTGTTATGTTACTTGAACTAGATTTCGTAGCTATATAATTTTGAAAAATTAAAATAATAGGGCAAAAGTTCCCATGAGATAATTTAGTTAATTTACTGAAATATTCTGAATTCATATCGCTTCAAAGCAAGGGCTCCGTGGCTTAGTGGTTAAAGCGCCAGTCTTGTAAACAGGAGATCATGTGTTCGATTCTCGTCTTAGCCTTGCTGTTATATTACTTGAACTAGATTTCGAAGCTATTAAATTTTGAAAAATTAAAAATAATAGTTGATTTAGATATGCATATATGCAAACAATAGTGTAAAAGTTCCGATGTGATAATTTAGTTAATTTACTGAAATATTCAGCGTTCATATCGCTTCAAAGCAAGGGCTCCGTGGCTTAGTGGTTAATGCGCCTGTCTAGTAAACACGAGATCATGAGTTCGATTCTCGTCGGAGCCTGGCTGTTATGTTACTTGACCTAGATTTCGTAGCTATTAAATTTTGAAAAATTAAAACAATAGGGTAAAAATTCCGATGAGTTAATTTAGTTAAATTACTGGAATATTCAGCATTCATATCGCTTCAAAGCAAGGGCTCCGTGGCTTAGTGGTTAAAGCGCCTGTCTAGGAAACAGGAGATCATGAGTTCGATTCTCGTCGGAGAATTGCTGTTATATTACTTGAACTAGATTTCGAAGCTATTAAATTTTGAAAAATTAAAACAATAGGGTAAAAATTCCGATGAGTTATTTTAATTAAATTACTGGAATATTCAGCATTCATGTCGCTTCAAAGCAAGGGCTCCGTGGCTTAGTGGTTAAAGCGCCTGTCTATTAAACAGGAGATCATGAGTTCGAGTCTCGTCGGAGCCTCGCTGTTATGTTACTTGAACTAGATTTCGTAGCTATTAAATTTTGAAAAATTAAAACAATAGGGTAAAAATTCCGAGGAGTTAATTTAGTTAAATTACTGGAATATTCAGTGTTCATGTCGCTTCATAGCAAGGGCTCCGTGGCTTAGTGGTTAAAGCGCCTGTCTATTAAACAGGAGATCATGAGTTCGAGTCTCGTCGGAGCCTCGCTGTTATGTTACTTGAACTAGATTTCGTAGCTATTTAATATTGAAAAATTAAAATAATAGGGCAAAAGTTCCCATGAGATAATTTAGTTAATTTACTGAAATATTGTGCATTCATATCACTTCAAAGCATGGGCTCCGTGGCTTAGTGGTTAAAGCGCCAGTCATGTAAATAGGAGATCATGTGTTCGATTTTCGTCGGAGCCTTGCTGTTATATTACTTGAACTAGATTTCGAAGCTATTAAATTTTGAAAAATTAAAAATAATAGTTGATTTAGATATGCATATATGCAAACAATAGTGTAAAAGTTCCCATGAGATAATTTAGTTAATTTACTGAAATATTTAGCATTCATATCGATTCAAAGCAAGGGCTCCGTGGCTTAGTGGTTAAAGCGCCTGTCTAGTAAACAGGAGATCATGAGTTCGATTCTCTTCGGAGTCTTGCTGTTATGTTACTTGACCTACATTTCGTAGCTATTAAATTTTGAAAAATTAAAACAATAGGGTAAAAATTCCGAGGAGTTAATTTAGTTAAATTACTGGAATATTCAGCATTCATGTCGCTTCAAAGCAAGGGCTCCGTGGCTTAGTGGTTAAAGCGCCTGTCTAGTAAACAGGAGATCATGAGTTCGATTCTCGTCGGAGCCTTGCTGTTATATTACTTGAAATAGATTTCGAAGCTATTAAATTTTGAAAAATTAAAAATAATAGTTGATTTAGAAATGCATATATGCAAACAATACTGTAAAAGTTCCCATGAGATAATTTAGTTAATTTACTGAAATATTCAGCATTCATATCGCTTCAAAGCAAGGGCTCCGTGGCTTAGTGATTAAAGCGCCAGTATTGTAAACAGGAGATCAGATGTTCGATTCTCGTCGGAGCCTGGCTGTTATATTACTTGAACTAGATTTCGAAGCTATTAAATTTTGAAAAATTAAAAATTATAGTTGATTTAGATATGCATATATGCAAACAATAGTGTAAAAGTTCCCATGAGATAATTTAGTTAATTTACTGAAATATTCAGCATTCATATCGCTTCAAAGCAAGGGCTCCGTGGCTTAGTGGTTAAAGCGCCTGTCTAGGAAACAGGAGATCATGAGTTCGATTCTCGTCGGAGCCTTGCTGTTATGTTACTTGACCTAGATTTCGTAGCTATTAAATTTTGAAAAATTGAAACAATAGGGTAAAAATTCCGAAGAGTTAATTTAGTTAAATTACTGGAATATTCAGCATTCATGTCGCTTCAAAGCAAGGGCTCCGTGGCTTAGTGGTTAAAGCGCCAGTCTTGTAAACAGGAGATCATGTGTTCGATTCTCGTCGGAGCCTTGCTGTTATATTACTTGAACTAGATTTCGAAGCTATTAAATTTTGAAAAATTAAAAATAATAGTTGATTTAGAAATGCATATACGCAAACAATAGTGTAAAAGTTCCCATGAGATAATTTAGTTAATTTACTGAAATATTTAGCATTCATATCGCTTCAAAGCAAGGGCTCCGTGGCTTAGCGGTTAAAGCGCCTGTCTAGTAAACAGGAGATCATGAGTTCGATTCTCTTCGGAGCCTTGCTGTTATGTTACTTGACCTACATTTCGTAGCTATTAAATTTTGAAAAATTAAAACAATAGGGTAAAAATTCCGAGGAGTTAATTTAGTTAAATTACTGGAATATTCAGCATTCATGTCGCTTCAAAGCAAGGGTTCCGTGGCTTAGTGGTTAAAGAGCCTGTCTAGTAAACAGGAGATCATGAGTTCGATTCTTGTCGGAGCCTTGCTGTTATATTACTTGAAATAGATTTCGAAGCTATTAAATTTTGAAAAATTAAAAATAATAGTTGATTTAGAAATGCATATATGCAAACAATACTGTAAAAGTTCCCATGAGATAATTTAGTTAATTTACTGAAATATTCAGCATTCATATCGCTTCAAAGCAAGGGCTCCGTGGCTTAGTGATTAAAGCGCCAGTCTTGTAAACAGGAGATCAGATGTTCGATTCTCGTCGGAGCCTTGCTGTTATATTACTTGAACTAGATTTCGAAGCTATTAAATTTTGAAAAATTAAAAATAATAGTTGATTTAGAAATGCATATACGCAAACAATAGTGTAAAAGTTCCCATGAGATAATTTAGTTAATTTACTGAAATATTTAGCATTCATATCGCTTCAAAGCAAGGGCTCCGTGGCTTAGCGGTTAAAGCGCCTGTCTAGTAAACAGGAGATCATGAGTTCGATTCTCTTCGGAGCCTTGCTGTTATGTTACTTGACCTACATTTCGTAGCTATTAAATTTTGAAAAATTAAAATAATAGTGTAAAAATTCCGAGGAGTTAATTTAGTTAAATTACTGGAATATTCAGCATTCATGTCGCTTCAAAGCAAGGGCTCCGTGGCTTAGTGGTTAAAGAGCCTGTCTAGTAAACAGGAGATCATGAGTTCGATTCTTGTCGGAGCCTTGCTGTTATATTACTTGAAATAGATTTCGAAGCTATTAAATTTTGAAAAATTAAAAATAATAGTTGATTTAGAAATGCATATATGCAAACAATACTGTAAAAGTTCCCATGAGATAATTTAGTTAATTTACTGAAATATTCAGCATTCATATCGCTTCAAAGCAAGGGCTCCGTGGCTTAGTGATTAAAGCGCCAGTCTTGTAAACAGGAGATCAGATGTTCGATTCTCGTCGGAGCCTGGCTGTTATATTACTTGAACTAGATTTCGAAGCTATTAAATTTTGAAAAATTAAAAATTATAGTTGATTTAGATATGCATATATGCAAACAATAGTGTAAAAGTTCCCATGAGATAATTTAGTTAATTTACTGAAATATTTAGCATTCATATCGCTTCAAAGCAAGGGCTCCGTGGCTTAGCGGTTAAAGCGCCTGTCTAGTAAACAGGAGATCATGAGTTCGATTCTCTTCGGAGCCTTGCTGTTATGTTACTTGACCTACATTTCGTAGCTATTAAATTTTGAAAAATTAAAACAATAGGGTAAAAATTCCGAGGAGTTAATTTAGTTAAATTACTGGAATATTCAGCATTCATGTCGCTTCAAAGCAAGGGTTCCGTGGCTTAGTGGTTAAAGAGCCTGTCTAGTAAACAGGAGATCATGAGTTCGATTCTTGTCGGAGCCTTGCTGTTATATTACTTGAAATAGATTTCGAAGCTATTAAATTTTGAAAAATTAAAAATAATAGTTGATTTAGAAATGCATATATGCAAACAATACTGTAAAAGTTCCCATGAGATAATTTAGTTAATTTACTGAAATATTCAGCATTCATATCGCTTCAAAGCAAGGGCTCCGTGGCTTAGTGATTAAAGCGCCAGTCTTGTAAACAGGAGATCAGATGTTCGATTCTCGTCGGAGCCTTGCTGTTATATTACTTGAACTAGATTTCGAAGCTATTAAATTTTGAAAAATTAAAAATAATAGTTGATTTAGAAATGCATATACGCAAACAATAGTGTAAAAGTTCCCATGAGATAATTTAGTTAATTTACTGAAATATTTAGCATTCATATCGCTTCAAAGCAAGGGCTCCGTGGCTTAGCGGTTAAAGCGCCTGTCTAGTAAACAGGAGATCATGAGTTCGATTCTCTTCGGAGCCTTGCTGTTATGTTACTTGACCTACATTTCGTAGCTATTAAATTTTGAAAAATTAAAATAATAGGGTAAAAATTCCGAGGAGTTAATTTAGTTAAATTACTGGAATATTCAGCATTCATGTCGCTTCAAAGCAAGGGCTCCGTGGCTTAGTGGTTAAAGAGCCTGTCTAGTAAACAGGAGATCATGAGTTCGATTCTTGTCGGAGCCTTGCTGTTATATTACTTGAAATAGATTTCGAAGCTATTAAATTTTGAAAAATTAAAAATAATAGTTGATTTAGAAATGCATATATGCAAACAATACTGTAAAAGTTCCCATGAGATAATTTAGTTAATTTACTGAAATATTCAGCATTCATATCGCTTCAAAGCAAGGGCTCCGTGGCTTAGTGATTAAAGCGCCAGTCTTGTAAACAGGAGATCAGATGTTCGATTCTCGTCGGAGCCTGGCTGTTATATTACTTGAACTAGATTTCGAAGCTATTAAATTTTGAAAAATTAAAAATTATAGTTGATTTAGATATGCATATATGCAAACAATAGTGTAAAAGTTCCCATGAGATAATTTAGTTAATTTACTGAAATATTCAGCATTCATATCGCTTCAAAGCAAGGGCTCCGTGGTTTAGTGGTTAAAGCGCCTGTCTAGGAAACAGGAGATCATGAGTTCGATTCTCGTCGGAGCCTTGCTGTTATGTTACTTGACCTAGATTTCGTAGCTATTAAATTTTGAAAAATTGAAACAATAGGGTAAAAATTCCGACGAGTTAATTTAGTTAAATTACTGGAATATTCAGCATTCATGTCGCTTCAAAGCAAGGGCTCCGTGGCTTAGTGGTTAAAGCGCCAGTCTTGTAAACAGGAGATCATGTGTTCGATTCTCGTCGGAGCCTTGCTGTTATATTACTTGAACTAGATTTCGAAGCTATTAAATTTTGAAAAATTAAAAATAATAGTTGATTTAGAAATGCATATACGCAAACAATAGTGTAAAAGTTCCCATGAGATAATTTAGTTAATTTACTGAAATATTTAGCATTCATATCGCTTCAAAGCAAGGGCTCCGTGGCTTAGTGGTTAATGCGCCTGTCTAGTAAACAGGAGATCATGAGTTCGATTCTCGTGGGAGCCTCGCTGTTATGTTACTTGAACTATATTTCGTAGCTATTAAATTTTGAAAAATTAAAACAATAGGGTAAAAATTCCGATGAGTTAATTTAGTTAAATTACTGGAATATTCAGCATTCATGTCGCTTCAAAGCGAGGGCTCCGTGGCTTAGTGGTTAAAGCGCCTGTCTAGTAACAGGAGATCATGAGTTCGATTCTCGTCGGAGCCTCGCTGTTATGTTACTTGAACTAGATTTCGTAGCTATATAATTTTGAAAAATTAAAATAATAGGGCAAAAGTTCCCATGAGATAATTTAGTTAATTTACTGAAATATGCTGCATTCATATCGCTTCAAAGCAAGGGCTCCGTGGCTTAGTGGTTAAAGCGCCAGTCTTGTAAACAGGAGATCATGTGTTCGATTCTCTTCGGAGCCTTGCTGTTATATTACTTGAACTAGATTTCGAAGCTATTAAATTTTGAAAAATTAAAAATAATAGTTGATTTAGATATGCATATATGCAAACAATAGTGTTAAAGTTCCCATGAGATAATTTAGTTAATTTAATGAAATATTCAGCATTCATATCGCTTCAAAGCAAGGGCTCCGTGGCTTAGTGGTTAAAGCGCATGTCTAGTAAACAGGAGATCATGAGTTCGATTCTCGTCGGAGCCTTGCTGTTATGTTACTTGACCTAGATTTCGTAGCTATTAAATTTTGAAAAATTAAAACAATAGGGTAAAAATTCCGAGGAGTTAATTTAGTTAAATTACTGGAATATTCAGCATTCATGTCGCTTCAAAGCAAGGGCTCCGTGGCTTAGTGGTTAAAGCGCCTGTCTTGAAAACAGGAGATCATGAGTTCGATTCTCGTCGGAGCCTCGCTGTTATGTTACTTGAACTATATTTCGTAGCTATTAAATTTTGAAAAATTAAAACAATAGGGTAAAAATTCCGATGAGTTAATTTAGTTAAATTACTGGAATATTCAGCATTCATGTCGCTTCAAAGCGAGGGCTCCGTGGCTTAGTGGTTAAAGCGCCTGTCTAGGAAACAGGAGATCATGAGTTCGATTCTCGTCGGAGCCTCGCTGTTATGTTACTTGAACTAGATTTCGTAGCTATATAATTTTGAAAAATTAAAATAATAGGGCAAAAGTTCCCATGAGATAATTTAGTTAATTTACTGAAATATTCAGCATTCATATCGCTTCAAAGCAAGGGCTCCGTGGCTTAGTGATTAAAGCGCCAGTATTGTAAACAGGAGATCAGGTGTTCGATTCTCGTCGGAGCCTGGCTGTTATATTACTTGAACTAGATTTCGAAGCTACTAAATTTTGAAAAATTAAAAATTATAGTTGATTTAGATTTGCATATATGCAAACAATAGTGTAAAAGTTCCCATGAGATAATTTAGTTAAATTACTGGAATATTCAGCATTCATGTCGCTTCAAAGCAAGGGCTCCGTGGCTTAGTGGTTAAAGCGCCAGTCTTGTAAACAGGAGATCATGAGTTCGATTCTCGTCGGATCATTGCTGTTATGTTACTTGACCTAGATTTCGTAGCTATTAAATTTTGAAAATTTAAAACAATAGGGTAAAAATTCCGTGGAGTTAATTTAGTTAAATTACTGGAATATTCAGTGTTCATGTCGCTTCATAGCAAGGGCTCCGTGGCTTAGTGGTTAAAGCGCCTGTCTAGTAAACAGGAGATCATAAGTTCGATTCTCGTCGGAGCCTCGCTGTTATGTTACTTGAACTAGATTTCGTAGCTATATAATTTTGAACAAGTTGGGAAAGCCAAAATATTACCTCTCCGAGTGGAGATGACTATCACTACCCCTTAAACAACCTAAGTATATGCATCTATCGCTTTTCTTAATTCTTTGCAAGTGCAGGAATTCAATTTTAAAATAGTCAATTGTTCAAGCCTTTTCAATATCTCTCAATTGCTGTGGAAACTCTACTCTCACGCTATACCTCAACCGTATTCTTAGTCTACCAGTATGATTTGTAACATTTGTCCATATCAAAGCTGAATCATACCTCGCTTCAAAGCAAGGGCTCCGTGGCTTAGTGGTTAAAGCGCCAGTCTTGTAAACAGGAGATCATGAGTTCGATTCTCGTCGGATCATTGCTGTTATGTTACTTGACCTAGATTTCGTAGCTATTAAATTTTGAAAATTTAAAACAATAGGGTAAAAATTCCGAGGAGTTAATTTACTTAAATTACTGGAATATTCAGTGTTCATGTCGCTTCATACCAAGGGCTCCGTGGCTTAGTGGTTAAAGCGCCTGTCTAGTAAACAGGAGATCATAAGTTCGATTCTCGTCGGAGCCTCGCTGTTATGTTACTTGAACTAGATTTCGTAGCTATATAATTTTGAACAAGTTGGGAAAGCCAATATATTACCTCTCCGAGTGGAGATGACTATCACTACCCCTTAAACAACCTAAGTATATGCATCTATCGCTTTTTTTAATTCTTTGCAAGTGCAGGAATTCAATTTTAAAATAGTCAATTGTTCAAGCCTTTTCAATATCTCTCAATTGCTGTGGAAACTCTACTCTCACGCTATACCTCAACCGTATTCTTAGTCTACCAGTATGATTTGTAACATTTGTCCATATCAAAGCTGAATCATACCTCGCCACACAAAAAGCAAATGTCCCCAAAACATGGAAGCCACAACCCAATCACACATAAGCTAGGCTCGTACTTGTTCATCGCCTTCGATTATTTCACTAATATTAGCATTATCATTTTGTACATTATTTGGTTCCTCATTAATAAATATGCCTACGCTTACGGTACTTTCAATAGAGCTTTTATTTAATGCGTCATCTTTCGCAGAATCATGGCCAACTGGCCTCGCGGTAGGACCAACATTGGGTGTGCTAGAACCTGTTCCCGAAACAGCCTTTTTTTCAGCTGCTAACACTCTTCTCCTTTCATTTTCTCGTTTCCTAAATTCAGGATCTGACCTTTTTGCCCTCATTCTTTCCCTTGCTTTACGTTTCCTGATTTCCTCTTTACTTAAATTATTATCCTCCTCCATTTTATTATTCAGTTAAATACTCACAAAATCCGCAAAAGCAATCCCCTTGCAAGACTCTGTAACGTTTAAAATATTATTTTCCGAAGAAAGTTATTACAGAAGATTGAATTATGAAGTACTACCTTTGAAATTCAAATAAAGAATGATAAAAGTGCGTAAAAAAGGTCTTTCACAAATAGGGGGCGTATAAAATAAACAGCATTTTTTTATATTTAAAAAATATTCTTAGATTGTCAAATACTTTTTTCGCCGTTGAATTTTTTTTAACACCAGCTTGTAATCTAACTGGGAGTAAGATGAAAGGAGTAGAAGCTTATCTGTCTTAGGAAATATGAAATTTTATCTTAACAGTTCGTTAAATCATAAGTTTATAACGAAAAAAACGCGGAAGGGGAAAACGAGCAGACAACAGCGAGTGCCAAAGTTGAACTTCCACTCGAAACGCAATGAGAAAGTGGATAAAAGTATGCCATCAGCTATTTAACTGCGTCGATATAATTAACGACTTGACATGCGCTTAACACTGGCTTCTATGAATCCTATTTATTCTTGGATACTAGGAAACTTGGTAGACGTAACAGTCTGTACCAAGTACGCAAGCATCCTTCAATAAACGTCTGGCAACATTGTGGTACGCATGGTACAATTAAAAAATAGGATGTGTATTTATCTTTCGACTCACTCCAAGTCGTTAAGCCCTCATTACAGAGGATTTGAAACACTACCATAATTCATAGTGTCTCGAATCTCTATGTTCCTGTCCATTATGAACAGTGCTGAGAGAATGATACATCAGAAAGAGCCATTCAAATCGAATTGCCGAAAATATTATAAATATTTTCATTTCATTTAAGAAAGAAAATAAATTATTATGATTTTGAGAGGAGCTTCCCATTGTGGTTGTTATTTTCAAAAATATATTGCAATGCTCGGGCCTTGAAAGATATAGGAGGCAATGTAGGAAATATAACGCAATGCACGGGCCTTGATAGATATAGGAGGCAATGATTAAACGACTTCGGTACTTGGGTTTATCTTTAATATTTAAATAAACATAATTATTTTTAATTATTTTAATCGCCAGTAAATAACTTTAAAAATAGTTAAATCGTTTTGAATAAAGTTGTTCATAATATCTTTCAAACTTTGCTATATATTGACGTTTAAAGTGAAGGGTACCCTACTTGCCCGCTTTCTTCAAATTTTGGGGTATATATATGATCCGTTTCCATTATAATAATAGATAAAAACGCATTCGCGTGAACCTTTGGTGGAAGCATTGGGAGGCTAGACGTTTCTCGTAACCCTAGCTGATCGCCGCGTATATCTTAAAACCAAATAATAGATAAAAACGCATTCGCGTGAACCGATGGTGGAAGCCCTGCCATTGGGAGGCTAGACGTTTCTCGTAACCCTAGCCGCTCGCCGCGTATATCTTGAAACCCAACGATGACGGTGGAAAAGAAGCCAGAATGTACTGACCGGCGTCCACGTGGAATGGACAAAAGACCTGAAGATGGTGGTGCATAGAAGCTGGTGTCAATGTGGAATTGACGAAGAACAGAAGATGGTGGTGCATAGAAGCTGGAGTCAAGGTGAAATTGACGAAGAACAGAAGTTGGTGGTGCTTGGAAGCAAGCATGTACAGACTAGTGTCCATGTGGGATGGACAAAGACTAGCAGATTGTGGTCCTTAGAAGCCAGTTAGTAAAGACTGGTGTTGGTAGATGAATGACCAAATTTCCGTGAACCGCGAACGCGTTCCGGAAATCGGGTATTTGTTTGCTCCGATTTGTAAACTGCGAACGCGGTCACGTGGGGTCTGACAGACAGACACACAGACAGAAACACACACACACACCCACACATACGGGCACATCCAGACACACACACAGACAGACACACACACAGACAGACACGGCCGGTGTAATACCTCTCCGTGACATACGTCACTCGGAGAGGTAAAAATTAAAATAATAGGGCAAAAGTTCCCATGAGATAATTTAGTTAATTTACTGAAATATTCTGCATTCATATCGCTTCAAACCAAGGGCTCGGTGGCTTAGTGGTTAAAGCGCCTGTCTTGTAAACAGGAGATCATGTGTTCGATTCTCGTCGGAGCCTAGCTGTTATATTACTTGAACTAGATTTCGAAGCTATTAAATTTTGAAAAATTAAAAATTATAGTTGATTTAGATATGCATATATGCAAACAATAGTGTAAAAGTTCCCATGAGATAATTTAGTTAATTTACTGAAATATTCTGCATTCATATCGCTTCAAACCAAGGGCTCCGTGGCTTAGTGGTTAAAGCGCCTGTCTTGTAAACAGGTGATCATGTGTTCGATTCTCGTCGGAGCCTAGCTGTTATATTACTTGAACTAGATTTCGAAGCTATTAAATTTTGAAAAATTAAAAATTATAGTTGATTTAGATATGCATATATGCAAACAATAGTGTAAAAGTTCCCATGAGATAATTTAGTTAAATTACTGGAATATTCAGCATTCATGTCGCTTCAAAGCGAGGGCTCCGTGGCTTAGTGGTTAAAGCGCCTGTCTAGTAAACAGGAGATCATGAGTGCGATTCTCGTCGGAGCCTCGCTGTTATGTTACTTGAACTAGATTTCGTAGCTATATAATTTTGAAAAATTAAAATAATAGGGCAAAAGTTCCCATGAGATAATTTAGTTAATTTACTGAAATATTCTGCATTCATATCGCTTCAAAGCAAGGGCTCCGTGGCTTAGTGGTTAAAGCGCCAGTCTTGTAAGCAGGAGATCATGTGTTCGATTCTCTTCGGAGCCTTGCAGTTATATTACTTGAACTAGATTTCGAAGCTATTAAAATTTGAAAAATTAAAAATAATAGTTGATTTAGATATGCATATATGCAAACAATAGTGTTAAAGTTCCCATGAGATAATTTAGTTAATTTACTGAAATATACACCATTCATATCGCTTCAAAGCAAGGGCTCCGTGGCTTAGTGGTTAAAGCGCATGTCTAGTAAACAGGAGATCATGAGTTCGATTGTCGTCGGAGCCTCGCTGTTATGTTACTTGAACTAGATTTCGTAGCTATATAATTTTGATAAATTAAAATAATAGGGCAAAAGTTCCCATGAGATAATTTAGTTAATTTACTGAAATATTCTGCATTCATATCGCTTCAAAGCAAGGGCTCCGTGGCTTAGTGGTTAAAGCGCCAGTCATGTAAACAGGAGATCAAGTGTTCGATTCTCGTCGGAGCCTTGCTGTTATATTACTTGAACTAGATTTCGAAGCTATTAAATTTTGAAAAATTAAAAATAATAGTTGATTTAGATATGCGTATATGCAAACAATAGTGTAAAAGTTCCCATGAGATAATTTAGTTAATTTACTGAAATATTCAGCATTCATATCGCTTCAAAGCAAGGGCTCCGTGGCTTAGTGGTTAAAGCGCATGTCTAGTAAACAGGAGATCATGAGTTCGATTCTCGTCGGAGCCTTGCTGTTATGTTACTTGACCTAGATTTCGTAGCTATTAAATTTTGAAAAATTAAAACAATAGGGTAAAAATTCCGAGGAGTTAATTTAGTTAAATTACTGGAATATTCAGCATTCATGTCGCTTCAAAGCAAGGGCTCCGTGGCTTAGTGGTTAAAGCGCCTGTCTTGAAAACAGGAGATCATGAGTTCGATTCTCGTCGGAGCCTCGCTGTTATGTTACTTGAACTATATTTCGTAGCTATTAAATTTTGAAAAATTAAAACAATAGGGTAAAAATTCCGATGAGTTAATTTGGTTAAATTACTGGAATATTCTGCATTCATATCGCTTCAAAGCAAGGGCTCCGTGGCTTAGTGGTTAAAGCGCCTGTCTAGTAAACCGGAGATCATGAGTTCGATTCTCGTCGGAGCCTTGCTGTTATGTTACTTGACCTATTTCGTAGCTATTAATTTTTGAAAAACTAAAATAATAAGGTAAAAATTCCGAGGAGTTAATTTAGTTAAATTACTGGAATATTCAGCATTCATGTCGCTTCAAAGCAAGGGCTCCGTGGCTTAGTGGTTAAAGCGCCTGTCTAGTAAACAGGAGATCATGAGTTCGATTCTCGTCGGAGCCTCGCTGTTATGTTACTTGAACTAGATTTCGTAGCTATATAATCTTGAAAAATTAAAATAATAGGGCAAAAGTTCCCATGAGATAATTTAGTTAATTTACTGAAATATTCTGCATTCATATCGCTTCAAACCAAGGGCTCCGTGGCTTAGTGGTTAAAGCGCCTGTCTTGTAAACAGGAGATCATGAGTTCGATTCTCGTCGGAGCCTCGCTGTTATATTACTTGAACTAGATTTCGAAGCTATTAAATTTTGAAAAATTAAAAATAATAGTTGATTTAGATATGCATATAAGCAAACAATAGTGTAAAAGTTCCGATGTGATAATTTAGTTAATTTACTGAAATATTCAGCATTCATATCGCTTCAGAGCAAGGGCTCCGTGGCTTAGTGGTTAAAACGCCTGTCTATTAAACCGGAGATCATGAGTTCGATTCTCGTCGGAGCCTCGCTGTTATGTTACTTGACCTAGATTTCGTAGCTATTAAATTTTGAAAAATTAAACCAATAGGGTAAAAATTCCGATGAGTTAATTTTAATAAATTACTGGAATACTCAGCATTCATGTCGCTTCCACGCAAGGGCTCCGTGGCTTAGTGGTTAAAGCGCCTGTCTAGTAAACAGGAGATCATGAGTTCGATTCTCGTCGGAGCCTCGCTGTTATGTTACTTGAACTAGATTTCGAAGCTATTAAATTTTGAAAAATTTAAAAATATAGTTGATTTAGATATGCATATATGCAAAATATAGTGTAAAAGTTCCCATGAGATAATTTAGTTAATTTACTGAAATATTCAGCATTCATATCGCTTCAAAGCAAGGGCTACGAGCCTTAGTGGTTAAAGCGCCTGTCTAGTAAACAGGAGATCATGAGTTCGATTCTCGTCAGAGCCTTGCTGTTATGTTAATTGAACTAGATTTCGTAGCTATTAAATTTTGAAAAATTAAAACAATAAGGTAAAAATTCCGAGGAGTTAATTTAGTTAAATTACTGGAATATTCAGCATTCATGTCGCTTCAAAGCAAGGGCTCCGTGGCTTAGTGGTTAAAGCGCCTGTCTAGTAAACAGGAGATCATGAGTTCGATTCTCGTCGGAGCCTCGCTGTTATGTTACTTGAACTAGATTTCGTAGCTATATAATCTTGAAAAATTAAAATAATAGGGCAAAAGTTCCCATGAGATAATTTAGTTAATTTACTGAAATATTCTGCATTCATATCGCTTCAAACCAAGGGCTCCGTGGCTTAGTGGTTAAAGCGAATGTCTTGTAAACAGGAGATCATGAGTTCGATTCTCGTCGGAGCCTCGCTGTTATGTTACTTGAACTAGATTTCGTAGCTATATAATTTTGAAAAATTAAAATAATAGGGCAAAAGTTCCCATGAGATAATTTGGTTAATTTACTGAAATATTCTGCATTCATATCGCTTCAAAGCAAGGGCTCCGTGGCTTAGTGGTTAAAGCGCCAGTCTTGTAAACAGGAGATCATGTGTTCGATTCTCGTCGGAGCCTTGCTGTTATATTACTTGAACTAGATTTCGAAGCTATTAAATTTTGAAAAAATAAACCAATAGGGTAAAAATTCCGATGAGTTAATTTTAATAAATTACTGGAATACTCAGCATTCATGTCGCTTCAAAGCAAGGGCTCCGTGGCTTAGTGGTTAAAGCGCCTGTCTAGTAAACAGGAGATCATGAGTTCGATTCTCGTCGGAGCCTCGCTGTTATGTTACTTGAACTAGATTTCGAAGCTATTAAATTTTGAAAAATTAAAAAATATAGTTGATTTAGATATGCATATATGCAAAATATAGTGTTAAAGTTCCCATGAGATAATTTAGTTAATTTACTGAAATATTCAGCATTCATATCGCTTCAAAGCAAGGGCTACGTGCCTTAGTGGTTAAAGCGCCTGTCTAGTAAACAGGAGATCATGAGTTCGATTCTCGTCGGAGCCTTGCTGTTATGTTACTTGAACTAGATTTCGTAGCTATTAATTTTTGAAAAATTAAAACAATAGGGTTAAAATTCCGATGAGTTAATTTAGTTAAATTACTGGAATATTCAGCATTCATGTCGCTTCAAAGCAAGGGCTCCGTGGCTTAGTGGTAAAAGCGCCTGTCTAGTAAACAGGAGATCATGAGTTCGATTCTCGTCGGAGCCTCGCTGTTATGTTACTTGAACTAGATTTCGTAGCTATATAATTTTGAAAAATTAAAATAATAGGGCAAAAGTTCCCATGAGATAATTTGGTTAATTTACTGAAATATTCTGCATTCATATCGCTTCAAAGCAAGGGCTCCGTGGCTTAGTGGTTAAAGCGCCTGTCTAGTAAACCGGAGATCATGAGTTCGATTCTCGTCGGAGCCGTGCTGTTATGTTACTTGACCTATTTCGTAGCTATTAAATTTTGAAAAATTAAAACAATAAGGTAAAAATTCCGAGGAGTTAATTTAGTTAAATTACTGGAATATTCAGCATTCATGTCGCTTCAAAGCAAGGGCTCCGTGGCTTAGTGGTTAAAGCGCCTGTCTAGTAAACAGGAGATCATGAGTTCGATTCTCGTCGGAGCCTCGCTGTTATGTTACTTGAACTAGATTTCGTAGCTATATAATCTTGAAAAATTAAAATAATAGGGCAAAAGTTCCCATGAGATAATTTAGTTAATTTACTGAAATATTCTGCATTCATATCGCTTCAAACCAAGGGCTCCGTGGCTTAGTGGTTAAAGCGAATGTCTTGTAAACAGGAGATCATGAGTTCGATTCTCGTCGGAGCCTCGCTGTTATGTTACTTGAACTAGATTTCGTAGCTATATAATTTTGAAAAATTAAAATAATAGGGCAAAAGTTCCCATGAGATAATTTGGTTAATTTACTGAAATATTCTGCATTCATATCGCTTCAAAGCAAGGGCTCCGTGGCTTAGTGGTTAAAGCGCCAGTCTTGTAAACAGGAGATCATGTGTTCGATTCTCGTCGGAGCCTTGCTGTTATATTACTTGAACTAGATTTCGAAGCTATTAAATTTTGAAAAATTAAACCAATAGGGTAAAAATTCCGATGAGTTAATTTTAATAAATTACTGGAATACTCAGCATTCATGTCGCTTCAAAGCAAGGGCTCCGTGGCTTAGTGGTTAAAGCGCCTGTCTAGTAAACAGGAGATCATGAGTTCGATTCTCGTCGGAGCCTCGCTGTTATGTTACTTGAACTAGATTTCGAAGCTATTAAATTTTGAAAAATTAAAAAATATAGTTGATTTAGATATGCATATATGCAAAATATAGTGTTAAAGTTCCCATGAGATAATTTAGTTAATTTACTGAAATATTCAGCATTCATATCGCTTCAAAGCAAGGGCTACGTGCCTTAGTGGTTAAAGCGCCTGTCTAGTAAACAGGAGATCATGAGTTCGATTCTCGTCGGAGCCTTGCTGTTATGTTACTTGAACTAGATTTCGTAGCTATTAATTTTTGAAAAATTAAAACAATAGGGTTAAAATTCCGATGAGTTAATTTAGTTAAATTACTGGAATATTCAGCATTCATGTCGCTTCAAAGCAAGGGCTCCGTGGCTTAGTGGTAAAAGCGCCTGTCTAGTAAACAGGAGATCATGAGTTCGATTCTCGTCGGAGCCTCGCTGTTATGTTACTTGAACTAGATTTCGTAGCTATATAATTTTGAAAAATTAAAATAATAGGGCAAAAGTTCCCATGAGATAATTTGGTTAATTTACTGAAATATTCTGCATTCATATCGCTTCAAAGCAAGGGCTCCGTGGCTTAGTGGTTAAAGCGCCAGTCTGGTAAACAGGAGATCATGTGTTCGATTCTCGTCGGAGCCTTGCTGTTATATTACTTGAACTAGATTTCGAAGCTATTAAATTTTGAAAAATTTAAAATAATAGTTGATTTAGATATTCATATATGCAAACAATAGTGTAAAAGTTCCCATGAGATAATTTAGTTAATTTACTGAAATATTCAGCATTCATATCGCTTCAAAGCAAGGGCTCCGTGGCTTAGTGGTTAAAGCGCCTGTATAGTAAACAGGAGATCATGAGTTCTATTCTCGTCGGAGCCTCGCTGTTATGTTACTTGAACTAGATTTCGTAGGTATATAATTTTGAAAAAATAAAATAATAGGGCAAAAGTTCCCATGAGTTAATTTAGTTAAATTACTGGAATATTCAGCATTCATATCGCTTCAAAGCAAGGGCTCCGTGGCTTAGTGGTTAAAGCGCCTGTCTAGTAAACAGGAGATCATGAGTTCGATTCTCGTCGGAGCCTCGCTGTTATGTTACTTGAACTAGATTTCGTAGGTATATAATTTTGAAAAATTAAAATAATAGGGCAGAAGTTCCCATGAGATAATTTAGTTAATTTACTGAAATATTCTGCATTCATATCGCTTCAAAGCAAGGGCTCCGTGGCTTAGTGGTTAAAGCGCCTGTCTAGTAAACAGGAGATCATGAGTTCGATTCTCGTCGGAGCCTCGCTGTTATGTTACTTGACCTAGATTTCGAAGCTATTAAATTTTGAAAAATTAAAAATAATAGTTGATATAGATATGCATATATGCAAACAATAGGGTAAAAGTTCCCATGAGATAATTTAGTTAATTTACTGAAATATTCAGCATTCATGTAGCTTCAAAGCAAGGGCTCCGTGGCTTAGTGTTTAAAGCGCCTGTCTAGTAAACAGGAGATCATGAGTTCGATTCTCGTCGGAGCCTTGCTGTTATGTTACTTGACCTAGATTTCGAAGCTATTAAATTTTGAAAAATTAAAAATAATAGTTGATATAGATATGCATATATGCAAACAATAGTGTAAAAGTTCCCATGAGATAATTTAGTTAATTTACTGAAATATTCTGCATTCATATCGCTTCAAAGCAAGGGCTCCGTGGCTTAGTGGTTAAAGCGCCAGTCTTGTAAACAGGAGATCATGTGTTCGATTCTCGTCGGAGCCTTGCTGTTATATTACTTGAACTAGATTTCGAAGCTATTAAATTTTGAAAAATTAAAAATAATAGTTGATTTAGATATGCATATATGCAAACAATAGTGTAAAAGTTCCCATGAGTTAATTTAGTTAAATTACTGGAATATTCAGCATTCATGTCGCTTCAGAGCAAGGGCTCCGTGGCTTAGTGGTTAAAGCGCCTGACTAGTAAACAGGAGATCATGAGTTCGATTCTCGTGGGAGCCTGGCTGTTATGTTACTTGACCTAGATTTCGTAGCTATTAAATTTTGAAAAATTAAAACAATAGGGTAAAAATTCCGAGGAGTTAATTTAGTTAAATTACTGGAATATTCAGCATTCATGTCGCTTCAAAGCAAGGGCTCCGTGGCTTAGTGGTTAAAGCGCCTGACTAGTAAACAGGAGATCATGAGTTCGATTCTCGTCGGAGCCTCGCTGTTATATAACTTGAACTAGATTTCGTAGCTATATAATTTTGAAAAATTAAAATAATAGGGCAAAAGTTCCCATGAGATAATTTAGGCAATTTACTGAAATATTCTGCATTCATATCGCTTCAAAGCAAGGGCTCCGTGGCTTAGTGGTTAAAGCGCCTGTCTAGTAAACAGAAGATCATGAGTTCGATTGTCGTCGGAGCCTAGCTGTTATGTTACTTGACCTAGATTTCGTAGCTATTAAATTTTCAAAAATTAAAACAATAGGGTAAAAATTCCGATGAGTTAATTTAGTTAAATTACTGGAATATTCAGCATTCATATCGCTTCAAAGCAAGGGCTCCGTGGCTAAGTGGTTAAAGCGGCTGTCTAGTAAACAGGATATCATGAGTTCGATTCTCGTCGGAGCCTCGCTGTTATGTTACTTGAACTAGATTTCGTAGCTATTAAATTTTGAAAAATTAAAACAATAGGGTAAAAATTCCGATGAGTTAATTTAGTTAAATTACTGGAATATTCTGCATTCATATCGCTTCAAAGCAAGGGCTCCGTGGCTTAGTGGTTAAAGCGCCTGTCTAGTAAACCGGAGATCATGAGTTCGATTCTCGTCGGAGCCTCGCTGTTATGTTACTTGAACTAGATTTCGTAGCTATATAATCTTGAAAAATTAAAATAATAGGGCAAAAGTTCCCATGAGATAATTTAGTTAATTTACTGAAATATTCTGCATTCATATCGCTTCAAACCAAGGGCTCCGTGGCTTAGTGGTTAAAGCGCCTGTCTTGTAAACAGGAGATCATGAGTTCGATTCTCGTCGGAGCCTCGCTGTTATGTTACTTGACCTTTTTCGTAGCTATTAATTTTTGAAAAATTAAAACAATAAGGTAAAAATTCCGAGGAGTTAATTTAGTTAAATTACTGGAATATTCAGCATTCATGTCGCTTCAAAGCAAGGGCTCCGTGGCTTAGTGGTTAAAGCGCCTGTCTGGTAAACAGGAGATCATGAGTTCGATTCTCGTCGGAGCCTCGCTGTTATGTTACTTGAACTAGATTTCGTAGCTATATAATCTTGAAAAATTAAAATAATAGGGCAAAAGTTCCCATGAGATAATTTAGTTAATTTACTGAAATATTCTGCATTCATATCGCTTCAAACCAAGGGCTCCGTGGCTTAGTGGTTAAAGCGCCTGTCTTGTAAACAGGAGATCATGAGTTCGATTCTCGTCGGAGCCTCGCTGTTATATTACTTGAACTAGATTTCGAAGCTATTAAATTTTGAAAAATTAAAAATAATAGTTGATTTAGATATGCATATAAGCAAACAATAGTGTAAAAGTTCCGATGTGATAATTTAGTTAATTTACTGAAATATTCAGCATTCATATCGCTTCAAAGCAAGGGCTCCGTGGCTTAGTGGTTAAAACGCCTGTCTATTAAACCGGAGATCATGAGTTCGATTCTCGTCGGAGCCTCGCTGTTATGTTACTTGACCTAGATTTCGTAGCTATTAAATTTTGAAAAATTAAACCAATAGGGTAAAAATTCCGATGAGTTAATTTTAATAAATTACTGGAATACTCAGCATTCATGTCGCTTCAAAGCAAGGGCTCCGTGGCTTAGTGGTTAAAGCGCCTGTCTAGTAAACAGGAGATCATGAGTTCGATTCTCGTCGGAGCCTCGCTGTTATGTTACTTGAACTAGATTTCGAAGCTATTAAATTTTGAAAAATTAAAAAATATAGTTGATTTAGATATGCATATATGCAAAATATAGTGTAAAAGTTCCCATGAGATAATTTAGTTAATTTACTGAAATATTCAGCATTCATATCGCTTCAAAGCAAGGGCTACGTGCCTTAGTGGTTAAAGCGCCTGTCTAGTAAACAGGAGATCATGAGTTCGATTCTCGTCAGAGCCTTGCTGTTATGTTACTTGAACTAGATTTCGTAGCTATTAATTTTTGAAAAATTAAAACAATAGGGTTAAAATTCCGATGAGTTAATTTAGTTAAATTACTGGAATATTCAGCATTCATGTCGCTTCAAAGCAAGAACTCCGTGGCTTAGTGGTAAAAGCGCCTGTCTAGTAAACAGGAGATCATGAGTTCGATTCTCGTCGGAGCCTCGCTGTTATGTTACTTGAACTAGATTTCGTAGCTATATAATTTTGAAAAATTAAAATAATAGGGCAAAAGTTCCCATGAGATAATTTGGTTAATTTACTGAAATATTCTGCATTCATATCGCTTCAAAGCAAGGGCTCCGTGGATTTGTGATTAAAGCGCCTGTCTTGTAAACAGGAGATCATGAGTTCGATTCTCGTCGGAGCCTCGCTGTTATGTTACTTGAACTAGATTTCGTAGCTATTAAATTTTGAAAAATTAAAACAATAGGGTAAAAATTCCGATGAGTTAATTTAGTTAAATTACTGGAATATTCTGCATTCATATCGCTTCAAAGCAAGGGCTCCGTGGCTTAGTGGTTAAAGCGCCTGTCTAGTAAACAGAAGATCATGAGTTCGATTGTCGTCGGAGCCTAGCTGTTATGTTACTTGACCTAGATTTCGTAGCTATTAAATTTTCAAAAATTAAAACAATAGGGTAAAAATTCCGATGAGTTAATTTAGTTAAATTACTGGAATATTCAGCATTCATATCGCTTCAAAGCAAGGGCTCCGTGGCTAAGTGGTTAAAGCGGCTGTCTA
Source organism: Phalangium opilio (assembly GCF_054372755.1). Lineage (NCBI taxonomy): Eukaryota > Metazoa > Arthropoda > Arachnida > Opiliones > Phalangiidae > Phalangium > Phalangium opilio. Next base: position 7,076,020 of record NW_028324180.1, on the reverse strand, counting down.
GTAAACAGGATATCATGAGTTCGATTCTCGTCGGAGCCTCGCTGTTATGTTACTTGAACTAGATTTCGTAGCTATTAAATTTTGAAAAATTAAAACAATAGGGTAAAAATTCCGATGAGTTAATTTAGTTAAATTACTGGAATATTCTGCATTCATATCGCTTCAAAGCAAGGGCTCCGTGGCTTAGTGGTTAAAGCGCCTGTCTAGTAAACCGGAGATCATGATTTCGATTCTCGTCGGAGCCTTGCTGTTATGTTACTTGACCTATTTCGTAGCTATTAATTTTTGAAAAACTAAAACAATAAGGTAAAAATTCCGAGGAGTTAATTTAGTTAAATTACTGGAATATTCAGCATTCATGTCGCTTCAAAGCAAGGGCTCCGTGGCTTAGTGGTTAAAGCGCCTGACTAGTAAACAGGAGATCATGAGTTCGATTCTCGTCGGAGCCTCGCTGTTATGTTACTTGAACTAGATTTCGTAGCTATATAATCTTGAAAAATTAAAATAATAGGGCAAAAGTTCCCATGAGATAATTTAGTTAATTTACTGAAATATTCTGCATTCATATCGCTTCAAACCAAGGGCTCCGTGGCTTAGTGGTTAAAGCGCCTGTCTTGTAAACAGGAGATCATGAGTTCGATTCTCGTCGGAGCCTCGCTGTTATATTACTTGAACTAGATTTCGAAGCTATTAAATTTTGAAAAATTAAAAATAATAGTTGATTTAGATATGCATATAAGCAAACAATAGTGTAAAAGTTCCGATGTGATAATTTAGTTAATTTACTGAAATATTCAGCATTCATATCGCTTCAAAGCAAGGGCTCCGTGGCTTAGTGGTTAAAACGCCTGTCTATTAAACCGGAGATCATGAGTTCGATTCTCGTCGGAGCCTCGCTGTTATGTTACATGACCTAGATTTCGTAGCTATTAAATTTTGAAAAATTAAACCAATAGGGTAAAAATTCCGATGAGTTAATTTTAATAAATTACTGGAATACTCAGCATTCATGTCGCTTCAAAGCAAGGGGTCCGTGGCTTATTGGTTAAAGCGCCTGTCTAGTAAACAGGAGATCATGAGTTCGATTCTCGTCGGAGCCTCGCTGTTATGTTACTTGAACTAGATTTCGAAGCTATTAAATTTTGAAAAATTAAAAAATATAGTTGATTTAGATATGCATATATGCAAAATATAGTGTAAAAGTTCCCATGAGATAATTTAGTTAATTTACTGAAATATTCAGCATTCATATCGCTTCAAAGCAAGGGCTACGTGCCTTAGTGGTTAAAGCGCCTGTCTAGTAAACAGGAGATCATGAGTTCGATTCTCGTCAGAGCCTTGCTGTTATGTTACTTGAACTAGATTTCGTAGCTATTAATTTTTGAAAAATTAAAACAATAGGGTTAAAATTCCGATGAGTTAATTTAGTTAAATTACTGGAATATTCAGCATTCATGTCGCTTCAAAGCAAGGGATCCGTGGCTTATTGGTTAAAGCGCCTGTCTAGTAAACAGGAGATCATGAGTTCGATTCTCGTCGGAGCCTCGCTGTTATATTACTTGAACTAGATTTCGAAGCTATTAAATTTTGAAAAATTAAAAATAATAGTTGATTTAGATATGCATATAAGCAAACAATAGTGTAAAAGTTCCGATGTGATAATTTAGTTAATTTACTGAAATATTCAGCATTCATATCGCTTCAAAGCAAGGGCTCCGTGGCTTAGTGGTTAAAACGCCTGTCTATTAAACCGGAGATCATGAGTTCGATTCTCGTCGGAGCCTCGCTGTTATGTTACTTGACCTAGATTTCGTAGCTATTAAATTTTGAAAAATTAAACCAATAGGGTAAAAATTCCGATGAGTTAATTTTAATAAATTACTGGAATACTCAGCATTCATGTCGCTTCAAAGCAAGGGCTCCGTGGCTTAGTGGTTAAAGCGCCTGTCTAGTAAACAGGAGATCATGAGTTCGATTCTCGTCGGAGCCTCGCTGTTATGTTACTTGAACTAGATTTCGAAGCTATTAATTTTTGAAAAATTAAAACAATAGGGTTAAAATTCCGATGAGTTAATTTAGTTAAATTACTGGAATATTCAGCATTCATGTCGCTTCAAAGCAAGGGCTCCGTGGCTTAGTGGTAAAAGCGCCAGTCTTGTAAACAGGAGATCATGTGTTCGATTCTCGTCGGAGCCTTGCTGTTATATTACTTGAACTAGATTTCGAAGCTATTAAATTTTGAAAAATTAAAAATAATAGTTGATTTAGATATTCATATATGCAAACAATAGTGTAAAATTTCCCATGAGATAATTTAGTTAATTTACTGAAATATTCAGCATTCATATCGCTTCAAAGCAAGGGCTCCGTGGCTTAGTGGTTAAAGCGCCTGTATAGTAAACAGGAGATCATGAGTTCTATTCTCGTCGGAGCCTCGCTGTTATGTTACTTGAACTAGATTTCGTAGGTATATAATTTTGAAAAAATAAAATAATAGGGCAAAAGTTCCCATGAGATAATTTAGTTAATTTACTGAAATATTCTGCATTCATATCGCTTCAAAGCAAGGGCCCCGTGGCTTAGTGGTTAAAGCGCCTGTCTAGTAAACAGGAGATCATGAGTTCGATTCTCGTCGGAGCCTCGCTGTTATGTTACTTGAACTAGATTTCGTAGCTATATAATCTTGAAAAATTAAAATAATAGGGCAAAAGTTCCCATGAGATAATTTAGTTAATTTACTGAAATATTCTGCATTCATATCGCTTCAAACCAAGGGCTCCGTGGCTTAGTGGTTAAAGCGCCTGTCTTGTAAACAGGAGATCATGAGATCGATTCTCGTCGGAGCCTCGCTGTTATGTTACTTGAACTAGATTTCGTAGTTATATAATTTTGAAAAAATAAAATAATAGGGCAAAAGTTCCCATGAGTTAATTTAGTTAAATTACTGGAATATTCAGCATTCATATCGCTTCAAAGCAAGGGCTCCGTGGCTTAGTGGTTAAAGCGCCTGTCTAGTAAACAGGAGATCATGAGTTCGATTCTCGTCGGAGCCTCGCTGTTATGTTACTTGAACTAGATTTCGTAGGAATATAATTTTGAAAAATTAAAATAATAGGGCAAAAGTTCCCATGAGATAATTTAGTTAATTTACTGAAATATTCTGCATTCATATCGCTTCAAAGCAAGGGCTCCGTGGCTTAGTGGTTAAAGCGCCTGTATAGTAAACAGGAGATCATGAGTTCTATTCTCGTCGGAGCCTCGCTGTTATGTTACTTGAACTAGATTTCGTAGGTATATAATTTTGAAAAATTAAAATAATAGGGCAAAAGTTCCCATGAGATAATTTAGTTAATTTACTGAAATATTCTGCATTCATATCGCTTCAAAGCAAGGGCCCCGTGGCTTAGTGGTTAAAGCGCCTGTCTAGTAAACAGGAGATCATGAGTTCGATTCTCGTCGGAGCCTTGCTGTTATATTACTTGAACTAGATTTCGAAGCTATTAAATTTTGAAAAATTAAAAATAATAGTTGATTCAGATATGCATATATGCAAACAATAGAGTAGAAGTTCCCATGAGATAATTTAGTTAATTTACTGAAATATTCTGCATTCATATCGCTTCAAAGCAAGGGCTCCGTGGCTTAGTGGTTAAAGCGCCAATCTTGTAAACAGGAGATCATGTGTTCGATTCTCGTCGGAGCCTTGCTGTTATATTACTTGAACTAGATTGCGAAGCTATTAAATTTTGAAAAATTAAAAATAATAGTTGATTTAGATATGCATTTATGCAAAAAATAGTGTAGAAGTTCCGATGTGATAATTTAGTTAATTTACTGAAATATTCAGCATTCATATCGCTTCAAAGCAAGGGCTCCGTGGCTTAGTGGTTAAAGCGTCTGTATAGTAAACAGGAGATCATGAGTTCTATTCTCGTCGGAGCCTCGCTGTTATGTTACTTGAACTAGATTTCGTAGGTATATAATTTTGAAAAATTAAAATAATAGGGCAAAAGTTCCCATGAGATAATTTAGTTAATTTACGGAAATATTCTGCATTCATATCGCTTCAAAGCAAGGGCCCCGTGGCTTAGTGGTTAAAGCGCCTGTCTAGTAAACAGGAGATCATGAGTTCGATTCTCGTCGGAGCCTTGCTGTTATATTACTTGAACTAGATTTCGAAGCTATTAAATTTTGAAAAATTAAAAATAATAGTTGATTTAGATATGCATATATGCAAACAATAGAGTAAAAGTTCCCATGAGATAATTTAGTTAATTTACTGAAATATTCTGCATTCATATCGCTTCAAAGCAAGGGCTCCGTGGCTTAGTGGTTAAAGCGCCAATCTTGTAAACAGGAGATCATGTGTTCGATTCTCGTTTGAGCCTTGCTGTTATATTACTTGAACTAGATTTCGAAGCTATTAAATTTTGAAAAATTAAAAATAATAGTTGATTTAGATATGCATATATGCAAACAATAGTGTAAAAGTTCCCATGAGATAATTTAGTTAATTTACTGAAATATTCTGCATTCATATCGCTTCAAAGCAAGGGCTCCGTGGCTTAGTGGTTAAAGCGCCAGTCTTGTAAACAGGAGATCATGTGTTCGATTCTCGTCGGAGCCTTGCTGTTATATTACTTGAACTAGATTTCGAAGCTATTAAATTTTGAAAAATTAAAAATAATAGTTGATTTAGATATGCATATATGCAAACAATAGAGTAAAAGTTCCCATGAGATAATTTAGTTAATTTACTGAAATATTCTGCATTCATATCGCTTCAAAGCAAGGGCTCCGTGGCTTAGTGGTTAAAGCGCCAATCTTGTAAACAGGAGATCATGTGTTCGATTCTCGTTTGAGCCTTGCTGTTATATTACTTGAACTAGATTTCGAAGCTATTAAATTTTGAAAAATTAAAAATAATAGTTGATTTAGATATGCATATATGCAAACAATAGTGTAAAAGTTCCCATGAGATAATTTAGTTAATTTACTGAAATATTCTGCATTCATATCGCTTCAAAGCAAGGGCTCCGTGGCTTAGTGGTTAAAGCGCCAGTCTTGTAAACAGGAGATCATGTGTTCGATTCTCGTCGGAGCCTTGCTGTTATATTACTTGAACTAGATTTCGAAGCTATTAAATTTTGAAAAATTAAAAATAATAGTTGATTTAGATATTCATATATGCAAACAATAGTGTAAAAGTTCCCATGAGATAATTTAGTTAATTTACTGAAATATTCAGCATTCATATCGCTTCAAAGCAAGGGCTCCGTGGCTTAGTGGTTAAAGCGCCTGTATAGTAAACAGGAGATCATGAGTTCTATTCTCGTCGGAGCCTCGCTGTTATGTTACTTGAACTAGATTTCGTAGGTATATAATTTTGAAAAATTAAAATAATAGGGCAAAAGTTCCCATGAGATAATTTAGTTAATTTACTGAAATATTCTGCATTCATATCGCTTCAAAGCAAGGGCCCCGTGGCTTAGTGGTTAAAGCGCCTGTCTAGTAAACAGGAGATCATGAGTTCGATTCTCGTCGGAGCCTTGCTGTTATGTTACTTGACCTAGATTTCGTAGCTATTAAATTTTGAAAAATTAAAACAATAGGGTAAAAATTCCGATGAGTTAATTTAGTTAAATTACTGGAATATTCAGTATTCATGTCGCTTCAAAGCAAGGGTTCCGTGGCTTAGTGGTTAAAGCGCCTGTATAGTAAACAGGAGATCATGAGTTCTATTCTCGTCGGAGCCTCGCTGTTATGTTACTTGAACTAGATTTCGTAGGTATATAATTTTGAAAAATTAAAATAATAGGGCAAAAGTTCCCATGAGATAATTTAGTTAATTTACTGAAATATTCTGCATTCATATCGCTTCAAAGCAAGGGCTCCGTGGCTTAGTGGTTAAAGCGCCAATCTTGTAAACAGGAGATCATGTGTTCGATTCTCGTTTGAGCCTTGCTGTTATATTACTTGAACTAGATTTCGAAGCTATTAAATTTTGAAAAATTAAAAATAATAGTTGATTTAGATATGCATATATGCAAACAATAGTGTAAAAGTTCCCATGAGATAATTTAGTTAATTTACTGAAATATTCTGCATTCATATCGCTTCAAAGCAAGGGCTCCGTGGCTTAGTGGTTAAAGCGCCAGTCTTGTAAACAGGAGATCATGTGTTCGATTCTCGTCGGAGCCTTGCTGTTATATTACTTGAACTAGATTTCGAAGCTATTAAATTTTGAAAAATTAAAAATAATAGTTGATTTAGATATTCATATATGCAAACAATAGTGTAAAAGTTCCCATGAGATAATTTAGTTAATTTACTGAAATATTCAGCATTCATATCGCTTCAAAGCAAGGGCTCCGTGGCTTAGTGGTTAAAGCGCCTGTATAGTAAACAGGAGATCATGAGTTCTATTCTCGTCGGAGCCTCGCTGTTATGTTACTTGAACTAGATTTCGTAGGTATATAATTTTGAAAAATTAAAATAATAGGGCAAAAGTTCCCATGAGATAATTTAGTTAATTTACTGAAATATTCTGCATTCATATCGCTTCAAAGCAAGGGCCCCGTGGCTTAGTGGTTAAAGCGCCTGTCTAGTAAACAGGAGATCATGAGTTCGATTCTCGTCGGAGCCTTGCTGTTATGTTACTTGACCTAGATTTCGTAGCTATTAAATTTTGAAAAATTAAAACAATAGGGTAAAAATTCCGATGAGTTAATTTAGTTAAATTACTGGAATATTCAGTATTCATGTCGCTTCAAAGCAAGGGTTCCGTGGCTTAGTGGTTAAAGCGCCTGTATAGTAAACAGGAGATCATGAGTTCTATTCTCGTCGGAGCCTCGCTGTTATGTTACTTGAACTAGATTTCGTAGGTATATAGTTTTGAAAAATTAAAATAATAGGGCAAAAGTTCCCATGAGATAATTTAGTTAATTTACTGAAATATTCTGCATTCATATCGCTTCAAAGCAAGGGCTCCGTGGCTTAGTGGTTAAAGCGCCAGTCTTGTAAACAGGAGATCATGTGTTCGATTCTCGTCGGAGCCTTGCTGTTATATTACTTGAACTAGATTTCGAAGCTATTAAATTTTGAAAAATTAAAAATAATAGTTGATTTAGATATGCATATATGCAAAAAATAGTGTAGAAGTTCCGATGTGATAATTTAGTTAATTTACTGAAATATTCAGCATTCATATCGCTTCAAAGCAAGGGCTCCGTGGCTTAGTGGATAAAGCGCCTGTATAGTAAACAGGAGATCATGAGTTCTATTCTCGTCGGAGCCTCGCTGTTATGTTACTTGAACTAGATTTCGTAGGTATATAATTTTGAAAAATTAAAATAATAGGGCAAAAGTTCCCATGAGATAATTTAGTTAATTTACTGAAATATTCTGCATTCATATCGCTTCAAAGCAAGGGCCCCGTGGCTTAGTGGTTAAAGCGCCTGTCTAGTAAACAGGAGATCATGAGTTCGATTCTCGTCGGAGCCTTGCTGTTATGTTACTTGACCTAGATTTCGTAGCTATTAAATTTTGAAAAATTAAAACAATAGGGTAAAAATTCCGATGAGTTAATTTAGTTAAATTACTGGAATATTCAGTATTCATGTCGCTTCAAAGCAAGGGTTCCGTGGCTTAGTGGTTAAAGCGCCTGTATAGTAAACAGGAGATCATGAGTTCTATTCTCGTCGGAGCCTCGCTGTTATGTTACTTGAACTAGATTTCGTAGGTATATAATTTTGAAAAATTAAAATAATAGGGCAAAAGTTCCCATGAGATAATTTAGTTAATTTACTGAAATATTCTGCATTCATATCGCTTCAAAGCAAGGGCTCCGTGGCTTAGTGGTTAAAGCGCCAGTCTTGTAAACAGGAGATCATGTGTTCGATTCTCGTCGGAGCCTTGCTGTTATATTACTTGAACTAGATTTCGAAGCTATTAAATTTTGAAAAATTAAAAATAATAGTTGATTTAGATATGCATATATGCAAAAAATAGTGTAGAAGTTCCGATGTGATAATTTAGTTAATTTACTGAAATATTCAGCATTCATATCGCTTCAAAGCAAGGGCTCCGTGGCTTAGTGGTTAAAGCGCCTGTATAGTAAACAGGAGATCATGAGTTCTATTCTCGTCGGAGCCTCGCTGTTATGTTACTTGAACTAGATTTCGTAGGTATATAATTTGGAAAAATTAAAATAATAGGGCAAAAGTTCCCATGAGATAATTTAGTTAACTTACTGAAATATTCTGCATTCATATCGCTTCAAAGCAAGGGCCCCGTGGCTTAATGGTTAAAGCGCCTGTCTAGTAAACAGGAGATCATGAGTTCGATTCTCGTCGGAGCCTTGCTGTTATGTTACTTGACCTAGATTTCGTAGCTATTAAATTTTGAAAAATTAAAACAATAGGGTAAAAATTCCGATGAGTTAATTTAGTTAAATTACTGGAATATTCAGCATTCATATCGCTTCAAAGCAAGGGCTCCGTGGCTTAGTGGTTAAAGCGCCTGTATAGTAAACAGGAGATCATGAGTTCTATTCTCGTCGGAGCCTCGCTGTTATATTACTTGAACTAGATTTCGAAGCTATTAAATTTTGAAAAATTAAAAATAATAGTTGATTTAGATATGCATATATGCAAACAATAGAGTAAAAGTTCCCATGAGATAATTTAGTTAATTTACTGAAATATTCTGCATTCATATCGCTTCAAAGCAAGGGCTCCGTGGCTTAGTGGTTAAAGCGCCAATCTTGTAAACAGGAGATCATGTGTTCGATTCCCGTTTGAGCCTTGCTGTTATATTACTTGAACTAGATTTCGAAGCTATTAAATTTTGAAAAATTAAAAATAATAGTTGATTTAGATATGCATATATGCAAACAATAGTGTAAAAGTTCCCATGAGATAATTTAGTTAATTTACTGAAATATTCTGCATTCATATCGCTTCAAAGCAAGGGCTCCGTGGCTTAGTGGTTAAAGCGCCAGTCTTGTAAACAGGAGATCATGTGTTCGATTCTCGTCGGAGCCTTGCTGTTATATTACTTGAACTAGATTTCGAAGCTATTAAATTTTGAAAAATTAAAAATAATCGTTGATTTAGATATTCATATATGCAAACAATAGTGTAAAAGTTCCCATGAGATAATTTAGTTAATTTACTGAAATATTCAGCATTCATATCGCTTCAAAGCAAGGGCTCCGTGGCTTAGTGGTTAAAGCGCCTGTATAGTAAACAGGAGATCATGAGTTCTATTCTCGTCGGAGCCTCGCTGTTATGTTACTTGAACTAGATTTCGTAGGTATATAATTTTGAAAAATTAAAATAATAGGGCAAAAGTTCCCATGAGATAATTTAGTTAATTTACTGAAATATTCTGCATTCATATCGCTTCAAAGCAAGGGCCCCGTGGCTTAGTGGTTAAAGCGCCTGTCTAGTAAACAGGAGATCATGAGTTCGATTCTCGTCGGAGCCTTGCTGTTATGTTACTTGACCTAGATTTCGTAGCTATTAAATTTTGAAAAATTAAAACAATAGGGTAAAAATTCCGATGAGTTAATTTAGTTAAATTACTGGAATATTCAGTATTCATGTCGCTTCAAAGCAAGGGTTCCGTGGCTTAGTGGTTAAAGCGCCTGTATAGTAAACAGGAGATCATGAGTTCTATTCTCGTCGGAGCCTCGCTGTTATGTTACTTGAACTAGATTTCGTAGGTATATAATTTTGAAAAATTAAAATAATAGGGCAAAAGTTCCCATGAGATAATTTAGTTAATTTACTGAAATATTCTGCATTCATATCGCTTCAAAGCAAGGGCTCCGTGGCTTAGTGGTTAAAGCGCCAATCTTGTAAACAGGAGATCATGTGTTCGATTCTCGTTTGAGCCTTGCTGTTATATTACTTGAACTAGATTTCGAAGCTATTAAATTTTGAAAAATTAAAAATAATAGTTGATTTAGATATGCATATATGCAAACAATAGTGTAAAAGTTCCCATGAGATAATTTAGTTAATTTACTGAAATATTCTGCATTCATATCGCTTCAAAGCAAGGGCTCCGTGGCTTAGTGGTTAAAGCGCCAGTCTTGTAAACAGGAGATCATGTGTTCGATTCTCGTCGGAGCCTTGCTGTTATATTACTTGAACTAGATTTCGAAGCTATTAAATTTTGAAAAATTAAAAATAATAGTTGATTTAGATATTCATATATGCAAACAATAGTGTAAAAGTTCCCATGAGATAATTTAGTTAATTTACTGAAATATTCAGCATTCATATCGCTTCAAAGCAAGGGCTCCGTGGCTTAGTGGTTAAAGCGCCTGTATAGTAAACAGGAGATCATGAGTTCTATTCTCGTCGGAGCCTCGCTGTTATGTTACTTGAACTAGATTTCGTAGGTATATAATTTTGAAAAATTAAAATAATAGGGCAAAAGTTCCCATGAGATAATTTAGTTAATTTACTGAAATATTCTGCATTCATATCGCTTCAAAGCAAGGGCCCCGTGGCTTAGTGGTTAAAGCGCCTGTCTAGTAAACAGGAGATCATGAGTTCGATTCTCGTCGGAGCCTTGCTGTTATGTTACTTGACCTAGATTTCGTAGCTATTAAATTTTGAAAAATTAAAACAATAGGGTAAAAATTCCGATGAGTTAATTTAGTTAAATTACTGGAATATTCAGTATTCATGTCGCTTCAAAGCAAGGGCTCCGTGGCTTAGTGGTTAAAGCGCCTGTATAGTAAACAGGAGATCATGAGTTCTATTCTCGTCGGAGCCTCGCTGTTATGTTACTTGAACTAGATTTCGTAGGTATATAATTTTGAAAAATTAAAATAATAGGGCAAAAGTTCCCATGAGATAATTTAGTTAATTTACTGAAATATTCTGCATTCATATCGCTTCAAAGCAAGGGCTCCGTGGCTTAGTGGTTAAAGCGCCAGTCTTGTAAACAGGAGATCATGTGTTCGATTCTCGTCGGAGCCTTGCTGTTATATTACTTGAACTAGATTTCGAAGCTATTAAATTTTGAAAAATTAAAAATAATAGTTGATTTAGATATGCATATATGCAAAAAATAGTGTAGAAGTTCCGATGTGATAATTTAGTTAATTTACTGAAATATTCAGCATTCATATCGCTTCAAAGCAAGGGCTCCGTGGCTTAGTGGTTAAAGCGCCTGTATAGTAAACAGGAGATCATGAGTTCTATTCTCGTCGGAGCCTCGCTGTTATGTTACTTGAACTAGATTTCGTAGGTATATAATTTGGAAAAATTAAAATAATAGGGCAAAAGTTCCCATGAGATAATTTAGTTAACTTACTGAAATATTCTGCATTCATATCGCTTCAAAGCAAGGGCCCCGTGGCTTAGTGGTTAAAGCGCCTGTCTAGTAAACAGGAGATCATGAGTTCGATTCTCGTCGGAGCCTTGCTGTTATGTTACTTGACCTAGATTTCGTAGCTATTAAATTTTGAAAAATTAAAACAATAGGGTAAAAATTCCGATGAGTTAATTTAGTTAAATTACTGGAATATTCAGCATTCATGTCGCTTCAAAGCAAGGGCTCCGTGGCTTAGTGGTTAAAGCGCCAGTCTTGTAAACAGGAGATCATGTGTTCGATTCTCGTCGGAGCCTTGCTGTTATATTACTTGAACTAGATTTCGAAGCTATTAAATTTTGAAAAATTAAAAATAATAGTTTATTTAGATATGCATATATGCAAACAATAGTGTAAAAGTTCCCATGAGATAATTTAGTTAATTTACTGAAATATTCTGCATTCATATCGCTTAAAAGCAAGGGCTCCGTGGCTTAGTGGTTAAAGCGCCAGTCTTGTAAACAGGAGATCATGTGTTCGATTCTCGTCGGAGCCTTGCTGTTATATTACCTGAACTACGTTTCGAAGCTATTAAATTTTGAAAAATTAAAAATTATAGTTGATTTAGATACTCATATATGCAAACAATAGTGTAAAAGTTCAAATGAGATAATTTAGTTAATTTACTGAAATATTCAGCATTCATACCGCTTCAAAGCAAGGGCTCCGTGGCTTAGTGGTTAAAGCGACTGTCTAGTAAACAGGAGATTATGAGTTCGATTCTCGTCGGAGCCCTGCTGTTATGTTACTTGACCTAGATTTCGTAGCTATTAAATTTTGAAAAATTAAAACAATAGGGTAAAAATTCCGATGAGTTAATTTAGTTAAATTACTGGAATATTCAGCATTCATGTCGCTTCAAAGCAAGGGCTCCGTGGCTTAGTGGTTAAAGCGCCTGTCTAGTAAACAGGAGATCATGTGTTCGATTCTCGCCGGAGCCTTGCTGTCATATTACTTGAAGTAGATTTCGAAGCTATTAAATTTTGAAAAATTAAAAATTATAGTTGATTTAGATATGCATATATGCAAACAATAGTGTAAAAGTTCCCATGAGATAATTTAGATAATTTACTGAAATATTAAGCATTCATATCGCTTCAAAGCAAGGGCTCCGTGGCTTAGTGGTTAAAGCGCCAGTCTTGTAAACAGGAGATCATGTGTTCGAATCTCGTCGGAGCCTTGCTGTTATATTACTTGAACTAGATTTCGAAGCTATTAAATTTTGAAAAATTAAAAATAATAGTTGATTTAGATATGCATATATGCAAAAAATAGTGTAGAAGTTCCGATGTGATAATTTAGTTAATTTACTGAAATATTCAGCATTCATATCGCTTCAAAGCAAGGGCTCCGTGGCTTAGTGGTTAATGCGCCTGTCTAGTAAACAGGAGATCATGAGTTCGATTCTCGTCGGAGACTCGCTGTTATGTTACTTGAACTAGATTTCGTAGCTATATAATTTTGAAAAATTAAAATAATAGGGCAAAGGTTCCGAAGAGATAATTTAGTTAATTTACTGAAATATCCTGCATTCATATCGATTCAAAGCAAGGGCTCCGTGGCTTAGTGGTTAAAGCGCCAGTCTTGTAAACAGGAGATCATGTGTTCGATTCTCGTCGGAGCCTTGCTGTTATATTAATTGAACTAGATTTCGAAGCTATTAAACTTTGAAAAATTAAAAATAATAGTTTATTTAGATATGCATATATGCAAACAATAGTGTAAAAGTTCCCATGAGATAATTTAGTTAATTTACTGAAATATTCTGCATTCATATCGCTTGAAAGCAAGAGCTCCGTGGCTTAGTGGTTAAAGCGCCAGTCTTGTAAACAGGAGATCATGTGTTCGATTCTCGTCGGAGCCTTGCTGTTATATTACCTGAACTACATTTCGAAGCTATTAAATTTTGAAAAATTAGAAATTATAGTTGATTTAGATATGCATATATGCAAACAATAGTGTAAAAGTTCCCATTAGATAATTTAGATAATTTACTGAAATATTAAGCATTCATATCGCTTCAAAGCTAGGGCTCCGTGACTTAGTGGTTAATGCGCCTGTCTAGTAAACAGGAGATCATGAGTTCGATTCTCGTCGGAGCCTGGCTGTTATGTTACTTGACCTAGATTTCGTAGCTATTAAATTTTGAAAAATTAAAACAATAGGGTAAAAATTCCGATGAGTTAATTTAGTTAAATTACTGCAATATTCAGCATTCATGTCGCTTCAAAGCAAGGGCTCCGTGGCTTAGTGGTTAAAGCGCCTGTCTAGTAAACAGGAGATCATGTGTTCGATTCTCGTCGGAGCCTTGCTGTCATATTACTTGAACTAGATTTCGAAGCTATTAAATTTTGAAAAATTAAAAATTATAGTTGATTTAGATATGCATATATGCAAACAATAGTGTAAAAGTTCCCATGAGATAATTTAGATAATTTACTGAAATATTAAGCATTCATATCGCTTCAAAGCTAGGGCTCCGTGGCTTAGTGGTTAATGCGCCTGTCTAGTAAACAGGAGATCATGAGTTCGATTCTCGTCGGAGCCTGGCTGTTATGTTACTTGACCTAGATTTCGTAGCTATTAAATTTTGAAAAATTAAAACAATAGGGTAAAAATTCCGATGAGTTAATTTAGTTAAATTACTGCAATATTCAGCATTCATGTTGCTTCAAAGCAAGGGCTCCGTGGCTTAGTGGTTAAAGCGCCTGTCTTGTAAACAGGAGATCATGAGTTCGATTCTCGTCGGAGCCTTGCTGTTATATTACTTGAACTAGATTTCGAAGCTATTAAATTTTGAAAAATTAAAAATTATAGTTGATTTAGATATGCATATATGCAAACAATAGTGTAAAAGTTCCGATGTGATAATTTAGTTAATTTACTGAAACATTCAGCATTCATATCGCTTCAAAGCAAGGGCTCCGTGGCTTAGTGGTTAAAGCGTCTGTCTAGTAAACAGGAGATCATGAGTTCGATTCTCGTCGGAGACTCGCTGTTATGTTACTTGAACTAGATTTCGTAGCTATATAATTTTGAAAAATTAAAATAATAGGGCAAAAGTTCCGAAGAGATAATTTTGTTAATTTACTGAAATATCCTGCATTCATATCGCTTCAAAGCAAGGGCTCCGTGGCTTAGTGGTTAAAGCGCCAGTCTTGTAAACAGGAGATCATGTGTTCGATTCTCGTCGGAGCCTTGCTGTTATATTACTTGAACTAGATTTCGAAGCTATTAAATTTTGAAAAATTAAAAATAATAGTTGACTTAGATATGCATATATGCAAGCAATAGTGTAAAAGTTCCCATGAGATAATTTAGTTAATTTACTGAAATATTCTGCATTCATATCGCTTCAAAGCAAGGGCTCCGTGGCTTAGTGGTTAAAGCGCCAGTCTTGTAAACAGGAGATCATGTGTTCGTTTCTCGTCGGAGCCTTGCTGTTATATTACTTGAACTAGATTTCGAAGCTATTAAATTTCGAAAAATTAAAAATTATAGTTGATTTAGATATTCATATATGCAAACAATAGTGTAAAAGTTCCCATGAGATAATTTAGTTAATTTACTGAAATATTCAGCATTCATATCGCTTCAAAGCAAGGGCTCCGTGGCTTAGTGGTTAAAGCGCCTGTCTAGTAAACAGGAGATCATGCGTTCGATTCTCGTCGGAGCCCTGCTGTTATGTTACTTGACCTAGATTTCGTAGCTACTAAATTTTGAAAAATTAAAACAATAGGGTAAAAATTCCGATGAGTTAATTTAGTTAAATTACTGCAATATTCAGCATTCATGTCGCTTCAAACCAAGGGCTCCGTGGCTTAGTGGTTAAAGCGCCTGTCTAGTAAACAGGAGATCATGAGTTCGATTCTCGTCGGAGCCTCGCTGTTATGTTACTTGACCTAGATTTCGAAGCTATTAAATTTTGAAAATTAAAAATAATAGTTGATATAGATATGCATATATGCAAACAATAGTGTAAAAGTTCCCATGAGTTAATTTAGTTAAATTACTGGAATATTCAGCATTCATGTCGCTTCAAAGCAAGGGCTCTGTGGCTTAGTGGTTAAAGCGCCTGACTAGTAAACAGGAGATCATGTGTTCGATTCTCGTCGGAGCCTTGCTGTTATATTACTTGAACTAGATTTCGAAGCTATTAAATTTTGAAAAATTAAAAATAATAGTTGATTTAGATATGCATATATGCAAACAATAGTGTAAAAGTTCCCATGAGATAATTTAGTTATTTTACTGAAATATTCAGCATTCATATCGCTTCAATGCAAGGGCTCCGTGGCTTAGTGGTTAAAGCGCCTGTCTAGTAAACAGGAGATCATGAGTTCGATTCTCGTCGGAGCCTCGCTGTTATGTTACTTGAACTAGATTTCGTAGCTATATAATTTTGAAAAATTAAAATAATAGGGCAAAGGTTCCCAAGAGATAATTTAGTTAATTTACTGAAATATCCTGCATTCATATCGCTTCAAAGCAAGGGCTCCGTGGCTTAGTGGATATAGCGCCAGTCTTGTAAACAGGAGATCATGTGTTCGATTCTCGTCGGAGCCTTGCTGTTATATTACTTGAACTAGATTTCGATGCTATTGAATTTTGAAAAATTAAAAATAATAGTTGATTTAGATATGCAAATATGCAAACAATAGTGTAAAAGTTCCCATGAGATAATTTAGTTAATTTACTGAAATATTCTGCATTCATATCGCTTCAAAGCAAGGGCTCCGTGGCTTAGTGGATAAAGGGCCAGTCTTGTAAACAGGAGATCATGTGTTCGATTCTCGTCGGAGCCTTGCTGTTATATCACTTGAACTAGATTTCGAACCTATTAAATTTTGAAAAATTAAAAATTATAGTTGATTTAGATATTCATATATGCAAACAATAGTGTAAAAGTTCCCATGAGATAATTTAGTTAATTTACTGAAATATTCAGCATTCATATCGCTTCAATGCAAGGGCTCTGTGGCTTAGTGGTTAAAGCGCCTGTCTAGTAAACAGGAGATCATGAGTTCTATTCTCGTCGGAGCCTCGCTGTTATGTTACTTGAACTAGATTTTGTAGCTATATAATTTTGAAAAATTAAAATAATGGGGCAAAAGTTCCCATGAGATAATTTAGTTAATTTACTGAAATATTCTACATTCATATCGCTTCAAACCAAGGGCTCCGTGGCTTAGTGGTTAAAGCGCCTGTCTTGTAAACAGGAGATCATGAGTTCGATTCTCGTCGGAGCCTTGCTGTTATATTACTTGAACTAGATTTCGAAACTATTAAATTTTGAAAAATTAAAAATAATAGTTGATTTAGATATGCATATAAGCAAACAATAGTGTAAAAGTTCCGATGTGATAATTTTGTTAATTTACTGAAATATTCAGCATTCATATCGCTTCAAAGCAAGGGCTCGTTGGCTTAGTGGTTAATGTGCCTGTCTAGTAAACAGGAGATCATGAGTTCGATTCTCTTCGGAGCCTCGCTGTTATGTTACTTGAACTAGAATTCGTAGCTATATAATTTTGAAAAATTAAAATAATAGGGCAAAAGTTCCCATGAGATAATTTAGTTAATTTACTGAAATATTCTACATTCATATCGCTTCAAACCAAGGCTCCGTGGCTTAGTGGTTAAAGCGCCTGTCTTGTAAACAGGAGATCATGAGTTCGATTCTCGTCGGAGCCTTGCTGTTGTATTACTTGAACTAGATTTCGAAACTATTAAATTTTGAAAAATTAAAATAATAGGGCAAAAGTTCCGATGAGATAATTTAGTTAATTTACTGAAATATTCTGCATTCATATCGCTTCAATGCAAGGGCTCCGTGGCTTAGTGGTTAAAGCGCCTGTCTTGTAAACAGGAGATCATGAGTTCGATTCTCGTCGGAGCCTCGCTGTTATGTTACTTGACCTAGATTTCGTAGCTATTAAATTTTGAAAAATTAAAACAATAGGGTAAAAGTTCCCATGAGATAATTTAGTTAATTTACTGAAATATTCAGCATTCATGTAGCTTCAAAGCAAGGGCTCCGTGGCTTAGTGTTTAAAGCGCCTGTCTAGTAAACAGGAGATCATGAGTTCGATTCTCGCCGGAGCCTTGCTGTCATATTACTTGAAGTAGATTTCGAAGCTATTAAATTTTGAAAAATTAAAAATTATAGTTGATTTAGATATGCATATATGCAAACAATAGTGTAAAAGTTCCCATGAGATAATTTAGATAATTTACTGAAATATTAAGCATTCATATCGCTTCAAAGCAAGGGCTCCGTGGCTTAGTGGTTAAAGCGCCAGTCTTGTAAACAGGAGATCATGTGTTCGAATCTCGTCGGAGCCTTGCTGTTATATTACTTGAACTAGATTTCGAAGCTATTAAATTTTGAAAAATTAAAAATAATAGTTGATTTAGATATGCATATATGCAAAAAATAGTGTAGAAGTTCCGATGTGATAATTTAGTTAATTTACTGAAATATTCAGCATTCATATCGCTTCAAAGCAAGGGCTCCGTGGCTTAGTGGTTAATGCGCCTGTCTAGTAAACAGGAGATCATGAGTTCGATTCTCGTCGGAGACTCGCTGTTATGTTACTTGAACTAGATTTCGTAGCTATATAATTTTGAAAAATTAAAATAATAGGGCAAAGGTTCCGAAGAGATAATTTAGTTAATTTACTGAAATATCCTGCATTCATATCGATTCAAAGCAAGGGCTCCGTGGCTTAGTGGTTAAAGCGCCAGTCTTGTAAACAGGAGATCATGTGTTCGATTCTCGTCGGAGCCTTGCTGTTATATTACCTGAACTACATTTCGAAGCTATTAAATTTTGAAAAATTAGAAATTATAGTTGATTTAGATATGCATATATGCAAACAATAGTGTAAAAGTTCCCATTAGATAATTTAGATAATTTACTGAAATATTAAGCATTCATATCGCTTCAAAGCTAGGGCTCCGTGGCTTAGTGGTTAATGCGCCTGTCTAGTAAACAGGAGATCATGAGTTCGATTCTCGTCGGAGCCTGGCTGTTATGTTACTTGACCTAGATTTCGTAGCTATTAAATTTTGAAAAATTAAAACAATAGGGTAAAAATTCCGATGAGTTAATTTAGTTAAATTACTGCAATATTCAGCATTCATGTCGCTTCAATGCAAGGGCTCCGTGGCTTAGTGGTTAAAGCGCCTGTCTAGTAAACAGGAGATCATGTGTTCGATTCTCGTCGGAGCCTTGCTGTCATATTACTTGAACTAGATTTCGAAGCTATTAAATTTTGAAAAATTAAAAATTATAGTTGATTTAGATATGCATATATGCAAACAATAGTGTAAAAGTTCCCATGAGATAATTTAGATAATTTACTGAAATATTAAGCATTCATATCGCTTCAAAGCTAGGGCTCCGTGGCTTAGTGGTTAATGCGCCTGTCTAGTAAACAGGAGATCATGAGTTCGATTCTCGTCGGAGCCTGGCTGTTATGTTACTTGACCTAGATTTCGTAGCTATTAAATTTTGAAAAATTAAAACAATAGGGTAAAAATTCCGATGAGTTAATTTAGTTAAATTACTGCAATATTCAGCATTCATGTTGCTTCAAAGCAAGGGCTCCGTGGCTTAGTGGTTAAAGCGCCTGTCTTGTAAACAGGAGATCATGAGTTCGATTCTCGTCGGAGCCTTGCTGTTATATTACTTGAACTAGATTTCGAAGCTATTAAATTTTGAAAAATTAAAAATTATAGTTGATTTAGATATGCATATATGCAAACAATAGTGTAAAAGTTCCGATGTGATAATTTAGTTAATTTACTGAAACATTCAGCATTCATATCGCTTCAAAGCAAGGGCTCCGTGGCTTAGTGGTTAAAGCGTCTGTCTAGTAAACAGGAGATCATGAGTTCGATTCTCGTCGGAGACTCGCTGTTATGTTACTTGAACTAGATTTCGTAGCTATATAATTTTGAAAAATTAAAATAATAGGGCAAAAGTTCCGAAGAGATAATTTTGTTAATTTACTGAAATATCCTGCATTCATATCGCTTCAAAGCAAGGGCTCCGTGGCTTAGTGGTTAAAGCGCCAGTCTTGTAAACAGGAGATCATGTGTTCGATTCTCGTCGGAGCCTTGCTGTTATATTACTTGAACTAGATTTCGAAGCTATTAAATTTTGAAAAATTAAAAATAATAGTTGACTTAGATATGCATATATGCAAGCAATAGTGTAAAAGTTCCCATGAGATAATTTAGTTAATTTACTGAAATATTCTGCATTCATATCGCTTCAAAGCAAGGGCTCCGTGGCTTAGTGGTTAAAGCGCCAGTCTTGTAAACAGGAGATCATGTGTTCGTTTCTCGTCGGAGCCTTGCTGTTATATTACTTGAACTAGATTTCGAAGCTATTAAATTTCGAAAAATTAAAAATTATAGTTGATTTAGATATTCATATATGCAAACAATAGTGTAAAAGTTCCCATGAGATAATTTAGTTAATTTACTGAAATATTCAGCATTCATATCGCTTCAAAGCAAGGGCTCCGTGGCTTAGTGGTTAAAGCGCCTGTCTAGTAAACAGGAGATCATGCGTTCGATTCTCGTCGGAGCCCTGCTGTTATGTTACTTGACCTAGATTTCGTAGCTACTAAATTTTGAAAAATTAAAACAATAGGGTAAAAATTCCGATGAGTTAATTTAGTTAAATTACTGCAATATTCAGCATTCATGTCGCTTCAAACCAAGGGCTCCGTGGCTTAGTGGTTAAAGCGCCTGTCTAGTAAACAGGAGATCATGAGTTCGATTCTCGTCGGAGCCTCGCTGTTATGTTACTTGACCTAGATTTCGAAGCTATTAAATTTTGAAAATTAAAAATAATAGTTGATATAGATATGCATATATGCAAACAATAGTGTAAAAGTTCCCATGAGTTAATTTAGTTAAATTACTGGAATATTCAGCATTCATGTCGCTTCAAAGCAAGGGCTCCGTGGCTTAGTGGTTAAAGCGCCTGACTAGTAAACAGGAGATCATGTGTTCGATTCTCGTCGGAGCCTTGCTGTTATATTACTTGAACTAGATTTCGAAGCTATTAAATTTTGAAAAATTAAAAATAATAGTTGATTTAGATATGCATATATGCAAACAATAGTGTAAAAGTTCCCATGAGATAATTTAGTTATTTTACTGAAATATTCAGCATTCATATCGCTTCAATGCAAGGGCTCCGTGGCTTAGTGGTTAAAGCGCCTGTCTAGTAAACAGGAGATCATGAGTTCGATTCTCGTCGGAGCCTCGCTGTTATGTTACTTGAACTAGATTTCGTAGCTATATAATTTTGAAAAATTAAAATAATAGGGCAAAGGTTCCCAAGAGATAATTTAGTTAATTTACTGAAATATCCTGCATTCATATCGCTTCAAAGCAAGGGCTCCGTGGCTTAGTGGATATAGCGCCAGTCTTGTAAACAGGAGATCATGTGTTCGATTCTCGTCGGAGCCTTGCTGTTATATTACTTGAACTAGATTTCGAAGCTATTGAATTTTGAAAAATTAAAAATAATAGTTGATTTAGATATGCAAATATGCAAACAATAGTGTAAAAGTTCCCATGAGATAATTTAGTTAATTTACTGAAATATTCTGCATTCATATCGCTTCAAAGCAAGGGCTCCGTGGCTTAGTGGATAAAGGGCCAGTCTTGTAAACAGGAGATCATGTGTTCGATTCTCGTCGGAGCCTTGCTGTTATATCACTTGAACTAGATTTCGAACCTATTAAATTTTGAAAAATTAAAAATTATAGTTGATTTAGATATTCATATATGCAAACAATAGTGTAAAAGTTCCCATGAGATAATTTAGTTAATTTACTGAAATATTCAGCATTCATATCGCTTCAATGCAAGGGCTCTGTGGCTTAGTGGTTAAAGCGCCTGTCTAGTAAACAGGAGATCATGAGTTCTATTCTCGTCGGAGCCTCGCTGTTATGTTACTTGAACTAGATTTTGTAGCTATATAATTTTGAAAAATTAAAATAATGGGGCAAAAGTTCCCATGAGATAATTTAGTTAATTTACTGAAATATTCTACATTCATATCGCTTCAAACCAAGGGCTCCGTGGCTTAGTGGTTAAAGCGCCTGTCTTGTAAACAGGAGATCATGAGTTCGATTCTCGTCGGAGCCTTGCTGTTATATTACTTGAACTAGATTTCGAAACTATTAAATTTTGAAAAATTAAAAATAATAGTTGATTTAGATATGCATATAAGCAAACAATAGTGTAAAAGTTCCGATGTGATAATTTTGTTAATTTACTGAAATATTTAGCATTCATATCGCTTCAAAGCAAGGGCTCGTTGGCTTAGTGGTTAATGTGCCTGTCTAGTAAACAGGAGATCATGAGTTCGATTCTCTTCGGAGCCTCGCTGTTATGTTACTTGAACTAGAATTCGTAGCTATATAATTTTGAAAAATTAAAATAATAGGGCAAAAGTTCCCATGAGATAAATTAGTTAATTTACTGAAATATTCTACATTCATATCGCTTCAAACCAAGGCTCCGTGGCTTAGTGGTTAAAGCGCCTGTCTTGTAAACAGGAGATCATGAGTTCGATTCTCGTCGGAGCCTTGCTGTTATATTACTTGAACTAGATTTCGAAACTATTAAATTTTGAAAAATTAAAATAATAGGGCAAAAGTTCCGATGAGATAATTTAGTTAATTTACTGAAATATTCTGCATTCATATCGCTTCAATGCAAGGGCTCCGTGGCTTAGTGGTTAAAGCGCCTGTCTTGTAAACAGGAGATGATGAGTTCGATTCTCGTCGGAGCCTCGCTGTTATGTTACTTGACCTAGATTTCGTAGCTATTAAATTTTGAAAAATTAAAACAATAGGGTAAAAGTTCCCATGAGATAATTTAGTTAATTTACTGAAATATTCAGCATTCATGTAGCTTCAAAGCAAGGGCTCCGTGGCTTAGTGTTTAAAGCGCCTGTCTAGTAAACAGGAGATCATGAGTTCGATTCTCGTCGGAGCCTTGCTGTTATGTTACTTGACCTAGATTTCGAAGCTATTAAATTTTGAAAAATTAAAAATAATAGTTGATATAGATATGCATATATGCAAACAATAGTGTAAAAGTTCCCATGAGTTAATTTAGTTAAATTACTGGAATATTTAGCATTCATGTCGCTTCAAAGCAAGGGATCCATGGCTTAGTGGTTAAAGCGCCTGTCTTGTAAACAGGAGATCATGAGTTCGATTCTCGTCGGAGCCTCGTTGTTATATTACTTGAAATAGATTTCGAAGCAATTAAATTTTGAAAAATTAAAAAATAATAGTTGATTTAGATATGCATATAAGCAAATAATAGTGTAAAAGTTCCGATGTGATAATTTAGTTAATTTACTGAAATATTGAGCATTCATATGGCTTCACAGCAAGGGCTCCGTGGCTTAGTGGTTAATGCGCCTGTCTAGTAAACAGGAGATCATGAGTTCGATTCTCGTCGGAGCCTCGCTGTTATGTTACTTGAACTAGATTTCGTAGCTATATAATTTTGAAAAATTAAAATAATAGGGCAAAAGTTCCCATGAGATAATTTAGTTAATTTACTGAAATATTCTGCATTCATATCGCTTCAAAGCAAGGGCTCCGTGGCTTAGTGGTTAAAGCGCCAGTCTTGTAAACAGGAGATCATGTGTTCGATTCTCGTCGGAGCCTTGCTGTTATATTACTTGAACTAGATTTCGAAGCTATTAAATTTTGAAAAAATTAAAAATAATTGTTGATTTAGATATGCATATATGCAAACAATAGTGTAAAAGTTCCCATGAGATAATTTAGTTAATTTACTGAAATATTCTGCATTCATATCGCTTCAAAGCAAGGGCTCCGTGGCTTAGTGGATAAAGCGCCAGTCTTGTAAACAGGAGATCATGTGTTCGATTCTCGTCGGAGGCTTGCTGTTATATCACTTGAACTAGATTTCGAAGCTATTAAATTTTGAAAAATTAAAAATTATAGTTGATTTAGATATTCATATATGCAAACAATAGTGTGAAAGTTCCCATGAGATAATTTAGTTAATTTACTGAAATATTCAGCATTCATATCGCTTCAATGCAAGGGCTCCGTGGCTTAGTGGTTAAAGCGCCTGTCTTGTAAACAGGAGATCATGAGTTCGATTCTCGTCGGAGCCTCGCTGTTATGTTACTTGACCTAGATTTCGTAGCTATTAAATTTTGAAAAATTAAAACAATAGGGTAAAAGTTCCCATGAGATAATTTAGTTAATTTACTGAAATATTCAGCATTCATGTAGCTTCAAAGCAAGGGCTCCGTGGCTTAGTGTTTAAAGCGCCTGTCTAGTAAACAGGAGATCATGAGTTCGATTCTCGTCGGAGCCTTGCTGTTATGTTACTTGACCTAGATTTCGAAGCTATTAAATTTTGAAAAATTAAAAATAATAGTTGATATAGATATGCATATATGCAAACAATAGTGTAAAAGTTCCCATGAGTTAATTTAGTTAAATTACTGGAATATTTAGCATTCATGTCGCTTCAAAGCAAGGGATCCATGGCTTAGTGGTTAAAGCGCCTGTCTTGTAAACAGGAGATCATGAGTTCGATTCTCGTCGGAGCCTCGCTGTTATATTACTTGAAATAGATTTCGAAGCAATTAAAATTTGAAAAATTAAAAAATAATAGTTGATTTAGATATGCATATAAGCAAATAATAGTGTAAAAGTTCCGATGTGATAATTTAGTTAATTTACTGAAATATTGAGCATTCATATGGCTTCACAGCAAGGGCTCCGTGGCTTAGTGGTTAATGCGCCTGTCTAGTAAACAGGAGATCATGAGTTCGATTCTCGTCGGAGCCTCGCTGTTATGTTACTTTAACTAGATTTCGTAGCTATATAATTTTGAAAAATTAAAATAATAGGGCAAAAGTTCCCATGAGATAATTTAGTTAATTTACTGAAATATTCTGCATTCATATCGCTTCAAAGCAAGGGCTCCGTGGCTTAGTGGATAAAGCGCCAGTCTTGTAAACAGGAGATCATGTGTTCGATTCTCGTCGGAGGCTTGCTGTTATATCACTTGAACTAGATTTCGAAGCTATTAAATTTTGAAAAATTAAAAATTATAGTTGATTTAGATATTCATATATGCAAACAATAGTGTGAAAGTTCCCATGAGATAATTTAGTTAATTTACTGAAATATTCAGCATTCATATCGCTTCAATGCAAGGGCTCCGTGGCTTAGTGGTTAAAGCGCCTGTCTTGTAAACAGGAGATCATGAGTTCGATTCTCGTCGGAGCCTCGCTGTTATGTTACTTGACCTAGATTTCGTAGCTATTAAATTTTGAAAAATTAAAACAATAGGGTAAAAGTTCCCATGAGATAATTTAGTTAATTTACTGAAATATTCAGCATTCATGTAGCTTCAAAGCAAGGGCTCCGTGGCTTAGTGTTTAAAGCGCCTGTCTAGTAAACAGGAGATCATGAGTTCGATTCTCGTCGGAGCCTTGCTGTTATGTTACTTGACCTAGATTTCGAAGCTATTAAATTTTGAAAAATTAAAAATAATAGTTGATATAGATATGCATATATGCAAACAATAGTGTAAAAGTTCCCATGAGTTAATTTAGTTAAATTACTGGAATATTTAGCATTCATGTCGCTTCAAAGCAAGGGATCCATGGCTTAGTGGTTAAAGCGCCTGTCTTGTAAACAGGAGATCATGAGTTCGATTCTCGTCGGAGCCTCGCTGTTATATTACTTGAAATAGATTTCGAAGCAATTAAAATTTGAAAAATTAAAAAATAATAGTTGATTTAGATATGCATATAAGCAAATAATAGTGTAAAAGTTCCGATGTGATAATTTAGTTAATTTACTGAAATATTGAGCATTCATATGGCTTCACAGCAAGGGCTCCGTGGCTTAGTGGTTAATGCGCCTGTCTAGTAAACAGGAGATCATGAGTTCGATTCTCGTCGGAGCCTCGCTGTTATGTTACTTTAACTAGATTTCGTAGCTATATAATTTTGAAAAATTAAAATAATAGGGCAAAAGTTCCCATGAGATAATTTAGTTAATTTACTGAAATATTCTGCATTCATATCGCTTCAAAGCAAGGGCTCCGTGGCTTAGTGGTTAAAGCGCCAGTCTTGTAAACAGGAGATCATGTGTTTGATTCTCGTCGGAGCCTTGCTGTTATATTACTTGAACTAGATTTCGAAGCTATTAAATTTTGAAAAAATTAAAAATAATTGTTGATTTAGATATGCATATATGCAAACAATAGTGTAAAAGTTCCCATGAGATAATTTAGTTAATTTGCTGAAATATTCAGCATTCATATCGCTTCAAAGCAAGGGCTCCGTGGCTTAGTGGTTAAAGCGCCTGTCTAGTAAACAGGAGATCATGAGTTCGATTCTCGTCGGAGCCTTGCTGTTATTTTACTTGACCTAGATTTCGTAGCTATTAAATTTTGAAAAATTAAAACAATAGGGTAAAAATTCCGAGGAGTTAATTTAGTTAAATTACTGGAATATTCAGCATTCATGTCGCTTCAATGCAAGGGCTCCGTGGCTTAGTGGTTAAAGCGCCTGTCTAGTAAACAGGTGATCATGAGTTCGATTCTCGTCGGAGCCTTGCTGTTATTTTACTTGACCTAGATTTCGTAGCTATTAAATTTTGAAAAATTAAAACAATAGGGTAAAAATTCCGAGGAGTTAATTTAGTTAAATTACTGGAATATTCAGCATTCATGTCGCTTCAAAGCAAGGGCTCCGTGGCTTAGTGTTTAAAGCGCCTGTCTAGTAAACAGGCGATCATGAGTTCGATTCTCGTCGGAGCCTTGCTGTTATGTTACTTGACCTAGATTTCGAAGCTATTAAATTTTGAAAAATTAAAAATAATAGTTGATATAGATATGCATATATGCAAACAATAGTGTAAAAGTTCCCATGAGTTAATTTAGTTAAATTACTGGAATATTCAGCATTCATGTCGCTTCAAAGCAAGGGTTCCGTGGCTTAGTGGTTAAAGCGCCTGACTAGTAAACAGGAGATCATGTGTTCGATTCTCGTCGGAGCCTTGCTGTTATATTACTTGAACTAGATTTCGAAGCTATTAAATTTTGAAAAATTAAAAATAATAGTTGATTTAGATATGCATATATGCAAACAATAGTGTAAAAGTTCCCATGAGATAATTTAGTTAATTTACTGAAATATTCAGCATTCATATCGCGTTAAAGCAAGGGCTCCGTGGCTTAGTGGTTAAAGCGCCTGTCTAGTAAACAGGAGATCATGAGTTCGATTCTCGTCGGGGCCTTGCTGTTATGTTACTTGACCTAGATTTCGAAGCTATTAAATTTTGAAAAATTAAAAATAATAGTTGATATAGATATGCATATATGCAAACAATAGTGTAAAAGTTCCCATGAGTTAATTTAGTTAAATTACTGGAATATTTAGCATTCATGTCGCTTCAAAGCAAGGGATCCATGGCTTAGTGGTTAAAGCGCCTGTCTTGTAAACAGGAGATCATGAGTTCGATTCTCGTCGGAGCCTCGCTGTTATATTACTTGAAATAGATTTCGAAGCTATTAAATTTTGAAAAATTAAAAAATAATAGTTGATTTAGATATGCATATAAGCAAATAATAGTGTAAAAGTTCCGATGTGATAATTTAGTTAATTTACTGAAATATTGAGCATTCATATGGCTTAACAGCAAGGGTTCCGTGGCTTAGTGGTTAATGCGCCTGTCTAGTAAACAGGAGATCATGAGTTCGATTCTCGTCGGAGCCTCGCTGTTATGTTACTTGACCTAGATTTCGAAGCTATTAAATTTTGAAAAATTAAAAATAATAGTTGATATAGATATGCATATATGCAAACAATAGGGTAAAAATTCCGAGGAGTTAATTTAGTTAAATTACTGGAATATTCAGCATTCATGTCGCTTCAAAGCAAGGGCTCCGTGGCTTAGTGGTTAAAGCGCCTGTCTAGTAAACAGGAGATCATGAGTTCGATTCTCGTCGGAGCCTCGCTGTTATGTTACTTGACCTAGATTTCGAAGCTATTAAATTTTGAAAAATTAAAAATAATAGTTGATATAGATATGCATATATGCAAACAATAGGGTAAAAGTTCCCATGAGATAATTTAGTTAATTTACTGAAATATTCAGCATTCATGTAGCTTCAAAGCAAGGGCTCCGTGGCTTAGTGTTCAAAGCGCCTGTCTAGTAAACAGGCGATCATGAGTTCGATTCTCGTCGGAGCCTTGCTGTTATGTTACTTGACCTAGATTTCGAAGCTATTAAATTTTGAAAAATTAAAAATAATAGTTGATATAGATATGCATATATGCAAACAATAGTGTAAAAGTTCCCATGAGTTAATTTAGGTAAATTACTGGAATATTCAGCATTCATGTCGCTTCAAAGCAAGGGCTCCGTGGCTTAGTGGTTAAAGCGCCTGACTAGTAAACAGGAGATCATGTGTTCGATTCTCGTCGGAGCCTTGCTGTTATATTACTTGAACTAGATTTCGAAGCTATTAAATTTTGAAAAATAAAAATAATAGTTGATTTAGATATGCATATATGCAAACAATAGTGTAAAAGTTCCCATGAGATAATTTAGTTAATTTACTGAAATATTCAGCATTCATATCGCGTTAAAGCAAGGGCTCCGTGGCTTAGTGGTTAAAGCGCCTGTCTAGTAAACAGGAGATCATGAGTTCGATTCTCGTCGGAGCCTCGCTGTTATATTACTTGAAATAGATTTCGAAGCTATTAAATTTTGAAAAATTAAAAAATAATAGTTGATTTAGATATGCATATAAGCAAATAATAGTGTAAAAGTTCCGATGTGATAATTTAGTTAATTTACTGAAATATTGAGCATTCATATGGCTTCACAGCAAGGGCTCCGTGGCTTAGTGGTTAATGCGCCTGTCTAGTAAACAGGAGATCATGAGTTCGATTCTCGTCGGAGCCTCGCTGTTATGTTACTTGAACTAGATTTCGTAGCTATATAATTTTGAAAAATTAAAATAATAGGGCAAAAGGTCCCATGAGATAATTTAGTTAATTTACTGATATATTCTGCATTCATATCGCTTCAAAGCAAGGGCTCCGTGGCTTAGTGGTTAAAGCGCCAGTGTTGTAAACAGGAGATCATGTGTTCGATTCTCGTCGGAGCCTTGCTGTTATATTACTTGGACTAGATTTCGAAGCTATTAAATTTTGAAAAATTAAAAATAATAGTTGATTTAGATATGCATATATGCAAACAATAGTTTAAAAGTTCCCATGAGTTAATTTAGTTAAATTACTGGAATATTCAGCATTCATGTCGCTTCAAAGCAAGGGCTCCGTGGCTTAGTGGTTAAAGCGCCTGACTAGTAAACAGGAGATCATGAGTTCGATTCTCGTGGGAGCCTGGCTGTTATGTTACTTGACCTAGATTTCGTAGCTATTAAATTTTGAAAAATTAAAACATTAGGGTAAAAATTCCGAGGAGTTAATTTAGTTAAATTACTGGAATATTCAGCATTCATGTCGCTTCAAAGCAAGGGCTCCGTGGCTTAGTGGTTAAAGCGCCTGTCTTGTAAAGAGCAGATCATGAGTTCGATTCTCGTCGGAGCCTCGCTGTTATATAACTTGAACTAGATTTCGTAGCTATATAATTTTGAAAAATTAAAATAATAGGGCAAAAGTTCCCATGAGATAATTTAGGCAATTTACTGAAATATTCTACATTCATATCACTTCAACCCAAGGGCTCCGTGGCTTAGTGATTAAAGCGCCTGTCTTGTATACAGGAGATCATGAGTTCGATTCTCGTCGGAGCCTCGCTGTTATGTTACTTGAACTAGATTTCGTAGCTATTAAATTTTGAAAAATTAAAACAATAGGGTAAAAATTCCGATGAGTTAATTTAGTTAAATTACTGGAATATTCATCATTCATGTCGCTTCAAAGCAAGGGCTCCGTGGCTTAGTGGTTAAAGCGCCAGTCTAGTAAACAGGAGATCATGAGTTCGATTCTCGTCGGAGCCTCGCTGTTATGTTACTTGAACTAGATTTCGTAGCTATATAATTTTGAAAAATTAAAATAATAGGGCAAAAGTTCCGAAGAGATAATTTAGTTAAATTACTGGAATATTCTGCACTCATATCACTTCAACCCAAGTGCTCCGTGGCTTTGTGATTAAAGCGCCTGTCTTGTAAACAGGAGATCATGAGTTCGATTCTCGTCGGAGCCTCGCTGTTATGTTACTTGAACTAGATTTCGTAGCTATTAAATTTTGAAAAATTAAAACAATAGGGTAAAAATTCCGATGAGTTAATTTAGTTAAATTACTGGAATATTCTGCATTCATATCGCTTCAAAGCAAGGGCTCCTTGGCTTAGTGGTTAAAGCGCCTGTCTAGTAAACAGAAGATCATGAGTTCGATTATCGTCGGAGCCTAGCTGTTATGTTACTTGACCTAGATTTCGTAGCTATTAAATTTTCAAAAATTAAAACAATAGGGTAAAAATTCCGATGAGTTAATTTAGTTAAATTACTGGAATATTCAGCTTTCATATCGCTTCAAACCAAGGGCTCCGTGGCTTAGTGGTTAAAGCGCCTGTCTAGTAAACCGGAGATCATGAGTTCGATTCTCGTCGGAGCCTTGCTGTTATATTACTTGAACTAGATTTCGAAGCTATTAAATTTTGAAAAATTAAAAATAATAGTTGATTTAGATATGCATTTATGCAAAAAATAGTGTAGAAGTTCCGATTTGATAATTTAGTTAATTTACTGAAATATTCAGCATTCATATCGCTTCAAAGCAAGGGCTCCGTGGCTTAGTGGTTAAAGCGTCTGTATAGTAAACAGGAGATCATGAGTTCTATTCTCGTCGGAGTCTCGCTGTTATGTTACTTGAACTAGATTTCGTAGGTATATAATTTTGAAAAATTAAAATAATAGGGCAAAAGTTCCCATGAGATAATTTAGTTAATTTACTGAAATATTCTGCATTCATATCGCTTCAATGCAAGGGCCCCGTGGCTTAGTGGTTAAAGCGCCTGTCTAGTAAACAGGAGATCATGAGTTCGATTCTCGTCGGAGCCTTGCTGTTATATTACTTGAACTAGATTTCGAAGCTATTAAATTTTGAAAAATTAAAAATAATAGTTGATTTAGATATGCATATATGCAAACAATAGAGTAAAAGTTCCCATGAGATAATTTAGTTAATTTACTGAAATATTCTGCATTCATATCGCTTCAAAGCAAGGGCTCCGTGGCTTAGTGGTTAAAGCGCCAATCTTGTAAACAGGAGATCATGTGTTCGATTCTCGTCGGAGCCTTGCTGTTATATTACTTGAACTAGATTTCGAAGCTATTAAATTTTGAAAAATCAAAAATAATAGTTGATTTTGATATGCATATATGCAAACAATAGTGTTGAAGTTCCCATGAGATAATTTAGTTAATTTACTGAAATATTCTGCATTCATATCGCTTCAAAGCAAGGGCTCCGTGGCTTAGTGGTTAAAGCGCCAGTCTTGTAAACAGGAGATCATGTGTTCGATTCTCGTCGGAGCCTTGCAGTTATATTACTTGAACTAGATTTCGAAGCTATTAAATTTTGAAAAATTAAAAATAATAGTTGATTTAGATATTCATATATGCAAACAATAGTGTAAAAGTTCCCATGAGATAATTTAGTTAATTTACTGAAATATTCAGCATTCATATCGCTTCAAAGCAAGGGCTCCGTGGCTTAGTGGTTAAAGCGCCTGTATAGTAAACAGGAGATCATGAGTTCTATTCTCGTCGGAGCCTCGCTGTTATGTTACTTGAACTAGATTTCGTAGCTATTAAATTTTGAAAAATTAAAACAATAGGGTAAAAATTCCGATGAGTTAATTTAGTTAAATTACTGGAATATTCAGCATTCATGTCGCTTCAAAGCAAGGGCTCCGTGGCTTAGTGGTTAAAGCGCCTGTATAGTAAACAGGAGATCATGAGTTCTATTCTCGTCGGAGCCTCGCTGTTATGTTACTTGAACTAGATTTCGTAGGTATATAATTTTAAAAAATTAAAATAATAGGGCAAAAGTTCCCATGAGATAATTTAGTTAATTTACTGAAATATCCTGCATTCATATCGATTCAAAGCAAGGGCTCCGTGGCTTAGTGGTTAAAGCGCCAGTCTTGTAAACAGGAGATCATGTGTTCGATTCTCGTCGGAGCCTTGCTGTTATATTACTTGAACTAGATTTCGAAGCTATTAAATTTTGAAAAATTAAAAATAATAGTTTATTTAGATATGCATATATGCAAACAATAGTGTAAAAGTTCCCATGAGATAATTTAGTTAATTTACTGAAATATTCTGCATTCATATCGCTTAAAAGCAAGGGCTCCGTGGCTTAGTGGTTAAAGCGCCAGTCTTGTAAACAGGAGATCATGTGTTCGATTCTCGTCGGAGCCTTGCTGTTATATTACTTGAACTAGATTTCGAAGCTATTAAATTTTGAAAAATTAAAAATTATAGTTGATTTAGATATGCAAATAAGCAAACAATAGTGTAAAAGTTCCCATGAGATAATTTAGATAATTTACTGAACTATTCAGCATTCATATCGCACCAATGCTAGGGCTCCATGGCTTAGTGGTTAAAGCGTCTGTCTAGTAAACAGGAGATCATGAGTTCGATACTCGTCGGAGCCTGGCTGTTATGCTACTTGACCTAGATTTCGTAGCTATTAAATTTTGAAAAATTAAAACAATAGGGTAAAAATTCCGATGAGTTAATTTAGTTAAATTACTGGAATATTCAGCATTCATGTCGCTTCAAAGCGAGGGCTCCGTGGCTTAGTGGTTAAAGCGCCTGTCTAGTAAACAGGAGATCATGAGTTCTATTCTCGTCGGAGCCTCGCTGTTATGTTACTTGAACTAGATTTCGTAGCTATATAATTTTGAAAAATTAAAACAATAGTGTAAAAGTTCCGATGTGATAATTTAGTTAATTTACTGAAACATTCAGCATTCATATCGCTTCAAAGCAAGGGCTCCGTGGCTTAGTGGTTAAAGCGTCTGTCTAGTAAACAGGAGATCATGAGTTCGATTCTCGTCGGAGCCTGGCTGTTATGTTACTTAACCTAGATTTCGTAGCTATTAAATTTTGAAAAATTAAAACAATAGGGTAAAAATTCCGATGAGTTAATTTAGTTAAATTACTGGAATATTCAGCATTCATGTCGCTTCAAAGCAAGGGCTCCGTGGCATAGTGGTTAAAGCGCGTGTCTAGTAAACAGGAGATCATGAGTTCGATTCTCGTCGGAGACTCGCTGTTATGTTACTTAAACTAGATTTCGTAGCTATATAATTTTGAAAAATTAAAATAATAGGGCAAAAGTTCCGAAGAGATAATTTTGTTAATTTACTGAAATATCCTGCATTCATATCGCTTCAAAGCAAGGGCTCCGTGGCTTAGTGGTTAAAGCGCCAGTCTTGTAAACAGGAGATCATGTGTTCGATTCTCGTCGGAGCCTTGCTGTTATATAACTTGAACTAGATTTCGAAGCTATTAAATTTTGAAAAATTAAAAATAATAGTTGACTTAGATATGCATATATGCAAGCAATAGTGTAAAAGTTCCCATGAGATAATTTAGTTAATTTACTGAAATATTCTGCATTCATATCGCTCCAAAGCAAGGGCTCCGTGGCTTAGTGGTTAAAGCGCCAGTCTTGTAAACAGGAGATCATGTGTTCGATTCTCGTCGGAGCCTTGCTGTTATATTACTTGAACTAGATTTCGAAGCTATTAAATTTCGAAAAATTAAAAATTATAGTTGATTTAGATATTCATATATGCAAACAATAGTGTAAAAGTTCCCATGAGATAATTTAGTTAATTTACTGAAATATTCAGCATTCATATCGCTTCAAAGCAAGGGCTCCGTGGCTTAGTGGTTAAAGCGCCTGTCTAGTAAACAGGAGATCATGAGTTCGATTCTCGTCGGAGCCCTGCTGTTATGTTACTTGACCTAGATTTCGTAGCTATTAAATTTTGAAAAATTAAAACAATAGGGTAAAAATTCCGATGAGTTAATTTAGTTAAATTACTGCAATATTCAGCATTCATGTCTCTTCAAAGCAAGGGCTCCGTGGCTTAGTGGTTAAAGCGCCTGTCTAGTAAACAGGAGATCATGAGTTCGATTCTCGTCGGAGCCTCGCTGTTAAGTTACTTGAACTAGATTTCGTAGCTATATAATTTTGAAAAATTAAAATAATAGGGCAAAGGTTCCCAAGAGATAATTTAGTTAATTTACTGAAATATCCTGCATTCATATCGCTTCAAAGCAAGGGCTCCGTGGCTTAGTGGATATAGCGCCAGTCTTGTAAACAGGAGATCATGTGTTCGATTCTCGTCGGAGCCTTGCTGTTATATTACTTGAACTCGATTTCGAAGCTAATGAATTTTGAAAAATTAAAAATAATAGTTGATTTAGAAATGCAAATATACAAACAATAGTGTAAAAGTTCCCATGAGATAATTTAGTTAATTTACTGAAATATTCTGCATTCATATCGCTTCAAAGCAAGGGCTCCGTGGCTTAGTGGATAAAGCGCCAGTCTTGTAAACAGGAGATCATGTGTTCGATTCTCGTCGGAGCCTTGCTGTTATATCACTTGAACTAGATTTCGAACCTATTAAATTTTGAAAAATTAAAAATTATAGTTGATTTAGATATTCATATATGCAAACAATAGTGTAAAAGTTCCCATGAGATAATTTAGTTAATTTACTGAAATATTCAGCATTCATATCGCTTCAATGCAAGGGCTCCGTGGCTTACTGGTTAAAGCGCCTGTCTAGTAAACAGGAGATCATGAGTTCGATTCTCGTCGGAGCCTCGCTGTTATGTTACTTGAACTAGATTTTGTAGCTATATAATTTTGAAAAATTAAAATAATAGGGCAAAAGTTCCCATGAGATAATTTTGTTAATTTACTGAAATATTCTACATTCATATCGCTTCAAACCAAGGGCTCCGTGGCTTAGTGGTTAAAGCGCCTGTCTTGTAAACAGGAGATCATGTGTTCGATTCTCGTCGGAGCCTTGCTGTTATATTACTTGAACTAGATTTCGAAGCTATTAAATTTTGAAAAATTAAAAATAATAGTTTATTTAGATATGCATATATGCAAACAATAGTGTAAAAGTTCCCATGAGATAATTTAGTTAATTTACTGAAATATTCTGCATTCATATCGCTTAAAAGCAAGGGCTCCGTGGCTTAGTGGTTAAAGCGCCAGTCTTGTAAACAGGAGATCATGTGTTCGATTCTCGTCGGAGCCTTGCTGTTATATTACTTGAACTAGATTTCGAAGCTATTAAATTTTGAAAAATTAAAAATTATAGTTGATTTAGATATGCAAATAAGCAAACAATAGTGTAAAAGTTCCCATGAGATAATTTAGATAATTTACTGAACTATTCAGCATTCATATCGCACCAATGCTAGGGCTCCATGGCTTAGTGGTTAAAGCGTCTGTCTAGTAAACAGGAGATCATGAGTTCGATACTCGTCGGAGCCTGGCTGTTATGCTACTTGACCTAGATTTCGTAGCTATTAAATTTTGAAAAATTAAAACAATAGGGTAAAAATTCCGATGAGTTAATTTAGTTAAATTACTGGAATATTCAGCATTCATGTCGCTTCAAAGCAAGGGCTCCGTGGCTTAGTGGTTAAAGCGCCTGTCTAGTAAACAGGAGATCATGAGTTCTATTCTCGTCGGAGCCTCGCTGTTATGTTACTTGAACTAGATTTCGTAGCTATATAATTTTGAAAAATTAAAACAATAGTGTAAAAGTTCCGATGTGATAATTTAGTTAATTTACTGAAACATTCAGCATTCATATCGCTTCAAAGCAAGGGCTCCGTGGCTTAGTGGTTAAAGCGTCTGTCTAGTAAACAGGAGATCATGAGTTCGATTCTCGTCGGAGCCTGGCTGTTATGTTACTTAACCTAGATTTCGTAGCTATTAAATTTTGAAAAATTAAAACAATAGGGTAAAAATTCCGATGAGTTAATTTAGTTAAATTACTGGAATATTCAGCATTCATGTCGCTTCAAAGCAAGGGCTCCGTGGCATAGTGGTTAAAGCGCGTGTCTAGTAAACAGGAGATCATGAGTTCGATTCTCGTCGGAGACTCGCTGTTATGTTACTTAAACTAGATTTCGTAGCTATATAATTTTGAAAAATTAAAATAATAGGGCAAAAGTTCCGAAGAGATAATTTTGTTAATTTACTGAAATATCCTGCATTCATATCGCTTCAAAGCAAGGGCTCCGTGGCTTAGTGGTTAAAGCGCCAGTCTTGTAAACAGGAGATCATGTGTTCGATTCTCGTCGGAGCCTTGCTGTTATATAACTTGAACTAGATTTCGAAGCTATTAAATTTTGAAAAATTAAAAATAATAGTTGACTTAGATATGCATATATGCAAGCAATAGTGTAAAAGTTCCCATGAGATAATTTAGTTAATTTACTGAAATATTCTGCATTCATATCGCTCCAAAGCAAGGGCTCCGTGGCTTAGTGGTTAAAGCGCCAGTCTTGTAAACAGGAGATCATGTGTTCGATTCTCGTCGGAGCCTTGCTGTTATATTACTTGAACTAGATTTCGAAGCTATTAAATTTCGAAAAATTAAAAATTATAGTTGATTTAGATATTCATATATGCAAACAATAGTGTAAAAGTTCCCATGAGATAATTTAGTTAATTTACTGAAATATTCAGCATTCATATCGCTTCAAAGCAAGGGCTCCGTGGCTTAGTGGTTAAAGCGCCTGTCTAGTAAACAGGAGATCATGAGTTCGATTCTCGTCGGAGCCCTGCTGTTATGTTACTTGACCTAGATTTCGTAGCTATTAAATTTTGAAAAATTAAAACAATAGGGTAAAAATTCCGATGAGTTAATTTAGTTAAATTACTGCAATATTCAGCATTCATGTCTCTTCAAAGCAAGGGCTCCGTGGCTTAGTGGTTAAAGCGCCTGTCTAGTAAACAGGAGATCATGAGTTCGATTCTCGTCGGAGCCTCGCTGTTAAGTTACTTGAACTAGATTTCGTAGCTATATAATTTTGAAAAATTAAAATAATAGGGCAAAGGTTCCCAAGAGATAATTTAGTTAATTTACTGAAATATCCTGCATTCATATCGCTTCAAAGCAAGGGCTCCGTGGCTTAGTGGATATAGCGCCACTCTTGTAAACAGGAGATCATGTGTTCGATTCTCGTCGGAGCCTTGCTGTTATATTACTTGAACTCGATTTCGAAGCTATTGAATTTTGAAAAATTAAAAATAATAGTTGATTTAGATATGCAAATATGCAAACAATAGTGTAAAAGTTCCCATGAGATAATTTAGTTAATTTACTGAAATATTCTGCATTCATATCGCTTCAAAGCAAGGGCTCCGTGGCTTAGTGGATAAAGCGCCAGTCTTGTAAACAGGAGATCATGTGTTCGATTCTCGTCGGAGCCTTGCTGTTATATCACTTGAACTAGATTTCGAACCTATTAAATTTTGAAAAATTAAAAATTATAGTTGATTTAGATATTCATATATGCAAACAATAGTGTAAAAGTTCCCATGAGATAATTTAGTTAATTTACTGAAATATTCAGCATTCATATCGCTTCAATGCAAGGGCTCCGTGGCTTACTGGTTAAAGCGCCTGTCTAGTAAACAGGAGATCATGAGTTCGATTCTCGTCGGAGCCTCGCTGTTATGTTACTTGAACTAGATTTTGTAGCTATATAATTTTGAAAAATTAAAATAATAGGGCAAAAGTTCCCATGAGATAATTTAGTTAATTTACTGAAATATTCTACATTCATATCGCTTCAAACCAAGGGCTCCGTGGCTTAGTGGTTAAAGCGCCTGTCTTGTAAACAGGAGATCATGTGTTCGATTCTCGTCGGAGCCTTGCTGTTATATTACTTGAACTAGATTTCGAAACTATTAAATTTTGAAAAATTAAAAATAATAGTTGATTTAGATATGCATATAAGCAAACAATAGTGTAAAAGTTCCGATGTGATAATTTTGTTAATTTACTGAAATATTCAGCATTCATATCGCTTCAAAGCAAGGGCTCCGTGGCTTAGTGGTTAATGTGCCTGTCTAGTAAACAGGAGATCATGAGTTC
Organism: Phalangium opilio; assembly: GCF_054372755.1. NCBI lineage: Eukaryota > Metazoa > Arthropoda > Arachnida > Opiliones > Phalangiidae > Phalangium > Phalangium opilio. Next base: position 7,038,379 of record NW_028324180.1, on the reverse strand, counting down.
GATTCTCGTAGGAGCCTCGCTGTTATGTTACTTGAACTAGAATTCGTAGCTATATAATTTTGAAAAATTAAAATAATAGGGCAAAAGTTCCCATGAGATAATTTAGTTAATTTACTGAAATATTCTACATTCATATCGCTTCAAACCAAGGCTCCGTGGCTTAGTGTTTAAAGCGCCTGTCTTGTAAACAGGAGATCATGAGTTCGATTCTCGTCGGAGCCTTGCTGTTATATTACTTGAACTAGATTTCGAAACTATTAAATTTTGAAAAATTAAAATAATAGGGCAAAAGTTCCGATGAGATAATTTAGTTAATTTACTGAAATATTCTGCATTCATATCGCTTCAAAGCAAGGGCTCCGTGGCTTAGTGGTTAAAGCGCCAGTCTTGTAAACAGGAGATCATGTGTTCGATTCTCGTCGGAGACTTTCTGTTATATTACTTGAACTAGATTTCGAAGCTATTAAATTTTGAAAAATTGAAAATAATAGTTGATTTAGATATGCATATATGCAAACAATAGTGTAAAAGTTCCCGTGAGATAATTTAGTTAATTTACTGAAATATTCAGCATTCATATCGCTTCGAAGCAAGGACTCCGTGGCTTAGTGGTTAAAGCGCCTGTCTAGTAAACAGGAGATCATGAGTTCGATTCTCGTCGGAGCCTTGCTGTTATGTTACTTGACCTAGATTTCGTAGCTATTAAATTTTGAAAAATTAAAACAATAGGGTAAAAATTCCGAGGAGTTAATTAAGTTAAATTACTGGAATATTCAGCATTCATGTCGCTTCAAAGCAAGGGCTCCGTGGCTTAGTGGTTAATGCGCCTGTCTAGTAAACAGGAGATCATGAGTTCGATTCTCGTCGGAGCCTCGCTGTTATGTTACTTGAACTAGATTTCGTAGCTATATAATTTTGAAAAATTAAAATAATAGGGCAAAAGTTCCCAAGAGATAATTTAGTTAATTTACTGAAATATCCTGCATTCATATCGCTTCAAAGCAAGGGCTCCGTGGCTTAGTGGTTAAAGCGCCAGTCTTGTAAACAGGAGATCATGTGTTCGATTCTCGTCGGAGCCTTGCTGTTATATAACTTGAACTAGATTTCGAAGCTATTAAATTTTGAAAAATTAAAAATAATAGTTGACTTAGATATGCATATATGCAAGCAATAGTGTAAAAGTTCCCATGAGATAATTTAGTTAATTTACTGAAATATTCTGCATTCATATCGCTCCAAAGCAAGGGCTCCGTGGCTTAGTGGTTAAAGCGCCAGTCTTGTAAACAGGAGATCATGTGTTCGATTCTCGTCGGAGCCTTGCTGTTATATTACTTGAACTAGATTTCGAAGCTATTAAATTTCGAAAAATTAAAAATTATAGTTGATTTAGATATTCATATATGCAAACAATAGTGTAAAAGTTCCCATGAGATAATTTAGTTAATTTACTGAAATATTCAGCATTCATATCGCTTCAAAGCAAGGGCTCCGTGGCTTAGTGGTTAAAGCGCCAGTCTTGTAAACAGGAGATCATGTGTTCGATTCTCGTCGGAGCCTTGCTGTTATATTACTTGAACTAGATTTCGAAGCTATTAAATTTCGAAAAATTAAAAATTATAGTTGATTTAGATATTCATATATGCAAACAATAGTGTAAAAGTTCCCATGAGATAATTTAGTTAATTTACTGAAATATTCAGCATTCATATCGCTTCAAAGCAAGGGCTCCGTGGCTTAGTGGTTAAAGCGCCAGTCTTGTAAACAGGAGATCATGTGTTCGATTCTCGTCGGAGCCTTGCTGTTATATTACTTGAACTAGATTTCGAAGCTATTAAATTTTGAAAAATTAAAAATAATAGTTGATTTAGATATGCATATATGCAAACAATAGTGTAAAAGTTCCCATGAGTTAATTTAGTTAAATTACTGGAATATTCAGCATTCATGTCGCTTCAAAGCAAGGGCTCCGTGGCTTAGTGGTTAATGCGCCTGTCTAGTAAACAGGAGATCATGAGTTCGATTCTCGTCGGAGCCTCGCTGTTATGTTACTTGAACTAGATTTCGTAGCTATATAATTTTGAAAAATTAAAATAATAGGGCAAAAGTTCCCAAGAGATAATTTAGTTAATTTACTGAAATATCCTGCATTCATATCGCTTCAAAGCAAGGGCTCCGTGGCTTAGTGGTTAAAGCGCCAGTCTTGTAAACAGGAGATTATGTGTTCGATTCTCGTCGGAGCCTTGCTGTTATATTACTTGAACTAGATTTCGAAGCTATTGAATTTTGAAAAATTAAAAATAATAGTTGATTTAGATATGCATATATGCAAACAATAGTGTAAAAGTTCCCATGAGATAATTTAGTTAATTTACTGAAATATTCTGCATTCATATCGCTTCAAACCAAGGGCTCCGTGGCTTAGTGGATAAAGCGCCAGTCTTGTAAACAGGAGATCATGTGTTCGATTCTCGTCGGAGCCTTGCTGTTATATCACTTGAACTAGATTTCGAAGCTATTAAATTTTGAAAAATTAAAAATTATAGTTGATTTAGATATGCATATATGCAAGCAATAGTGTAAAAGTTCCCATGAGATAATTTAGTTAATTTACTGAAATATTCTGCATTCATATCGCTCCAAAGCAAGGGCTCCGTGGCTTAGTGGTTAAAGCGCCAGTCTTGTAAACAGGAGATCATGTGTTCGATTCTCGTCGGAGCCTTGCTGTTATATTACTTGAACTAGATTTCGAAGCTATTAAATTTCGAAAAATTAAAAATTATAGTTGATTTAGATATTCATATATGCAAACAATAGTGTAAAAGTTCCCATGAGATAATTTAGTTAATTTACTGAAATATTCAGCATTCATATCGCTTCAAAGCAAGGGCTCCGTGGCTTAGTGGTTAAAGCGCCTGTCTAGTAAACAGGAGATCATGAGTTCGATTCTCGTCGCAGCCCTGCTTTTATGTTACTTGACCTAGATTTCGTAGCTATTAAATTTTGAAAAATTAAAACAATAGGGTAAAAATTCCGATGAGTTAATTTAGTTAAATTACTGCAATATTCAGCATTCATGTCGCTTTAAAGCAAGGGCTCCGTGGCTTAGTGGTTAAAGCGCCTGTCTAGTAAACAGGAGATCATGAGTTCTATTCTCGTCGGAGCCTCGCTGTTATGTTACTTGAACTAGATTTCGTAGCTATATAATTTTGAAAAATTAAAACAATAGTGTAAAAGTTCCGATGTGATAATTTAGTTAATTTACTGAAACATTCAGCATTCATATCGCTTCAAAGCAAGGGCTCCGTGGCTTAGTGGTTAAAGCGTCTGTCTAGTAAACAGGAGATCATGAGTTCGATTCTCGTCGGAGCCTGGCTGTTATGTTACTTAACCTAGATTTCGTAGCTATTAAATTTTGAAAAATTAAAACAATAGGGTAAAAATTCCGATGAGTTAATTTAGTTAAATTACTGGAATATTCAGCATTCATGTCGCTTCAAAGCAAGGGCTCCGTGGCATAGTGGTTAAAGCGCGTGTCTAGTAAACAGGAGATCATGAGTTCGATTCTCGTCGGAGACTCGCTGTTATGTTACTTAAACTAGATTTCGTAGCTATATAATTTTGAAAAATTAAAATAATAGGGCAAAAGTTCCGAAGAGATAATTTTGTTAATTTACTGAAATATCCTGCATTCATATCGCTTCAAAGCAAGGGCTCCGTGGCTTAGTGGTTAAAGCGCCAGTCTTGTAAACAGGAGATCATGTGTTCGATTCTCGTCGGAGCCTTGCTGTTATATAACTTGAACTAGATTTCGAAGCTATTAAATTTTGAAAAATTAAAAATAATAGTTGACTTAGATATGCATATATGCAAGCAATAGTGTAAAAGTTCCCATGAGATAATTTAGTTAATTTACTGAAATATTCTGCATTCATATCGCTCCAAAGCAAGGGCTCCGTGGCTTAGTGGTTAAAGCGCCAGTCTTGTAAACAGGAGATCATGTGTTCGATTCTCGTCGGAGCCTTGCTGTTATATTACTTGAACTAGATTTCGAAGCTATTAAATTTCGAAAAATTAAAAATTATAGTTGATTTAGATATTCATATATGCAAACAATAGTGTAAAAGTTCCCATGAGATAATTTAGTTAATTTACTGAAATATTCAGCATTCATATCGCTTCAAAGCAAGGGCTCCGTGGCTTAGTGGTTAAAGCGCCAGTCTTGTAAACAGGAGATCATGTGTTCGATTCTCGTCGGAGCCTTGCTGTTATATTACTTGAACTAGATTTCGAAGCTATTAAATTTTGAAAAATTAAAAATAATAGTTGATTTAGATATGCATATATGCAAACAATAGTGTAAAAGTTCCCATGAGTTAATTTAGTTAAATTACTGGAATATTCAGCATTCATGTCGCTTCAAAGCAAGGGCTCCGTGGCTTAGTGGTTAAAGCGCCAGTCTTGTAAACAGGAGATCATGAGTTCGATTCTCGTCGGAGCCTCGCTGTTATGTTACTTGAACTAGATTTTGTAGCTATTAAATTTTGAAAAATTAAAACAATAGGGTAAAAATTCCGAGGAGTTAATTAAGTTAAATTACTAGAATATTCAGTATTCATGTCGCTTCAAAGCAAGGGCTCCGTGGCTTAGTGGTTAATGCGCCTGTGTAGTAAACAGGAGATCATGAGTTCGATTCTCGTCGGAGCCTCGCCGTTATGTTACTTGAACTAGATTTTGTAGCTATATAATTTTGAAAAATTAAAATAATAGGGCAATAGTTCCCATGAGATAATTTAGTTAATTTACTGAAATATTCTACATTCATATCACTTCAAACCAAGGGCTCCGTGGCTTAGTGGTTAAAGCGCCTGTCTAGTAAACAGGAGATCATGAGTTCGATTCTCGTCGGAGCCCTGCTGTTATGTTACTTGACCTAGATTTCGTAGCTATTAAATTTTGAAAAATTAAAACAATAGGGTAAAAATTCCGATGAGTTAATTTAGTTAAATTACTGCAATATTCAGCATTCATGTCGCTTCAAAGCAAGGGCTCCGTGGCTTAGTGGTTAAAGCGCCTGTCTAGTAAACAGGAGATCATGAGTTCGATTCTCGTCGGAGCCTCGCTGTTATGTTACTTGAACTAGATTTCGTAGCTATATAATTTTGAAAAATTAAAATAATAGGGCAAAGGTTCCCAAGAGATAATTTAGTTAATTTACTGAAATATCCTGCATTCATATCGCTTCAAAGCAAGGGCTCCGTGGCTTAGTGGATATAGCGCCAGTCTTGTAAACAGGATATCATGTGTTCGATTCTCGTCGGAGCCTTGCTGTTATATTACTTGAACTAGATTTCGAAGCTATTGAATTTTGAAAAATTAAAAATAATAGTTGATTTAGATATGCAAATATGCAAACAATAGTGTAAAAGTTCCCATGAGATAATTTAGTTAATTTACTGAAATATTCTGCATTCATATCGCTTCAAAGCAAGGGCTCCGTGGCTTAGTGGATAAAGCGCCAGTCTTGTAAACAGGAGATCATGTGTTCGATTCTCGTCGGAGCCTTGCTGTTATATCACTTGAACTAGATTTCGAACCTATTAAATTTTGAAAAATTAAAAATTATAGTTGATTTAGATATTCATATATGCAAACAATAGTGTAAAAGTTCCCATGAGATAATTTAGTTAATTTACTGAAATATTCAGCATTCATATCGCTTCAATGCAAGGGCTCCGTGGCTTACTGGTTAAAGCGCCTGTCTAGTAAACAGGAGATCATGAGTTCGATTCTCGTCGGAGCCTCGCTGTTATATTACTTGAACTAGATTTTGTAGCTATATAATTTTGAAAAATTAAAATAATAGGGCAAAGTTCCCATGAGATAATTTAGTTAATTTACTGAAATATTCTACATTCATATCGCTTCAAACCAAGGGCTCCGTGGCTTAGTGGTTAAAGCGCCTGTCTTGTAAACAGGAGATCATGTGTTCGATTCTCGTCGGAGCCTTGATGTTATATTACTTGAACTAGATTTCGAAACTATTAAATTTTGAAAAATTAAAAATAATAGTTGATTTAGATATGCATATAAGCAAACAATAGTGTAAAAGTTCCGATGTGATAATTTTGTTAATTTACTGAAATATTCAGCATTCATATCGCTTCAAAGCAAGGGCTCCGTGGCTTAGTGGTTAATGTGCCTGTCTAGTAAACAGGAGATCATGAGTTCGATTCTCGTAGGAGCCTCGCTGTTATGTTACTTGAACTAGAATTCGTAGCTATATAATTTTGAAAAATTAAAATAATAGGGCAAAAGTTCCCATGAGATAATTTAGTTAATTTACTGAAATATTCTACATTCATATCGCTTCAAACCAAGGCTCAGTGGCTTAGTGTTTAAAGCGCCTGTCTTGTAAACAGGAGATCATGAGTTCGATTCTCGTCGGAGCCTTGCTGTTATATTACTTGAACTAAATTTCGAAACTATTAAATTTTGAAAAATTAAAATAATAGGGCAAAAGTTCCGATGAGATAATTTAGTTAATTTACTGAAATATTCTGCATTCATATCGCTTCAAAGCAAGGGCTCCGTGGCTTAGTGGTTAAAGCGCCAGTCTTGTAAACAGGAGATCATGTGTTCGATTCTCGTCGGAGACTTTCTGTTATATTACTTGAACTAGATTTCGAAGCTATTAAATTTTGAAAAATTAAAAATAATAGTTGATTTAGATATGCATATATGCAAACAATAGTGTAAAAGTTCCCGTGAGATAATTTAGTTAATTTACTGAAATATTCAGCATTCATATCGCTTCGAAGCAAGGACTCCGTGGCTTAGTGGTTAAAGCGCCTGTCTAGTAAACAGGAGATCATGAGTTCGATTCTCGTCGGAGCCTTGCTGTTATGTTACTTGACCTAGATTTCGTAGCTATTAAATTTTGAAAAATTAAAACAATAGGGTAAAAATTCCGAGGAGTTAATTAAGTTAAATTACTGGAATATTCAGCATTCATGTCGCTTCAAAGCAAGGGCTCCGTGGCTTAGTGGTTAATGCGCCTGTCTAGTAAACAGGAGATCATGAGTTCGATTCTCGTCGGAGCCCTGCTGTTATGTTACTTGACCTAGATTTCGTAGCTATTAAATTTTGAAAAATTAAAACAATAGGGTAAAAATTCCGATGAGTTAATTTAGTTAAATTACTGCAATATTCAGCATTCATGTCGCTTCAAAGCAAGGGCTCCGTGGCTTAGTGGTTAAAGCGCCTGTCTAGTAAACAGGAGATCATGAGTTCGATTCTCGTCGGAGCCTCGCTGTTATGTTACTTGAACTAGATTTCGTAGCTATATAATTTTGAAAAATTAAAATAATAGGGCAAAGGTTCCCAAGAGATAATTTAGTTAATTTACTGAAATATCCTGCATTCATATCGCTTCAAAGCAAGGGCTCCGTGGCTTAGTGGATATAGCGCCAGTCTTGTAAACAGGAGATCATGTGTTCGATTCTCGTCGGAGCCTTGCTGTTATATTACTTGAACTAGATTTCGAAGCTATTGAATTTTGAAAAATTAAAAATAATAGTTGATTTAGATATGCAAATATGCAAACAATAGTGTAAAAGTTCCCATGAGATAATTTAGTTAATTTACTGAAATATTCTGCATTCATATCGCTTCAAAGCAAGGGCTCCGTGGCTTAGTGGATAAAGCGCCAGTCTTGTAAACAGGAGATCATGTGTTCGATTCTCGTCGGAGCCTTGCTGTTATATCACTTGAACTAGATTTCGAACCTATTAAATTTTGAAAAATTAAAAATTATAGTTGATTTAGATATTCATATATGCAAACAATAGTGTAAAAGTTCCCATGAGATAATTTAGTTAAGTTACTGAAATATTCAGCATTCATATCGCTTCAATGCAAGGGCTCCGTGGCTTACTGGTTAAAGCGCCTGTCTAGTAAACAGGAGATCATGAGTTCGATTCTCGTCGGAGCCTCGCTGTTATGTTACTTGAACTAGATTTTGTAGCTATATAATTTTGAAAAATTAAAATAATAGGGCAAAAGTTCCCATGAGATAATTTAGTTAATTTACTGAAATATTCTACATTCATATCGCTTCAAACCAAGGGCTCCGTGGCTTAGTGGTTAAAGCGCCTGTCTTGTAAACAGGAGATCATGTGTTCGATTCTCGTCGGAGCCTTGATGTTATGTTACTTGAACTAGATTTCGAAACTATTAAATTTTGAAAAATTAAAAATAATAGTTGATTTAGATATGCATATAAGCAAACAATAGTGTAAAAGTTCCGATGTGATAATTTTGTTAATTTACTGAAATATTCAGCATTCATATCGCTTCAAAGCAAGGGCTCCGTGGCTTAGTGGTTAATGTGCCTGTCTAGTAAACAGGAGATCATGAGTTCGATTCTCGTAGGAGCCTCGCTGTTATGTTACTTGAACTAGAATTCGTAGCTATATAATTTTGAAAAATTAAAATAATAGGGCAAAAGTTCCCATGAGATAATTTAGTTAATTTACTGAAATATTCTACATTCATATCGCTTCAAACCAAGGCTCCGTGGCTTAGTGTTTAAAGCGCCTGTCTTGTAAACAGGAGATCATGAGTTCGATTCTCGTCGGAGCCTTGCTGTTATATTACTTGAACTAAATTTCGAAACTATTAAATTTTGAAAAATTAAAATAATAGGGCAAAAGTTCCGATGAGATAATTTAGTTAATTTACTGAAATATTCTGCATTCATATCGCTTCAAAGCAAGGGCTCCGTGGCTTAGTGGTTAAAGCGCCAGTCTTGTAAACAGGAGATCATGTGTTCGATTCTCGTCGGAGACTTTCTGTTATATTACTTGAACTAGATTTCGAAGCTATTAAATTTTGAAAAATTAAAAATAATAGTTGATTTAGATATGCATATATGCAAACAATAGTGTAAAAGTTCCCGTGAGATAATTTAGTTAATTTACTGAAATATTCAGCATTCATATCGCTTCGAAGCAAGGACTCCGTGGCTTAGTGGTTAAAGCGCCTGTCTAGTAAACAGGAGATCATGAGTTCGATTCTCGTCGGAGCCTTGCTGTTATGTTACTTGACCTAGATTTCGTAGCTATTAAATTTTGAAAAATTAAAACAATAGGGTAAAAATTCCGAGGAGTTAATTAAGTTAAATTACTGGAATATTCAGCATTCATGTCGCTTCAAAGCAAGGGCTCCGTGGCTTAGTGGTTAATGCGCCTGTCTAGTAAACAGGAGATCATGAGTTCGATTCTCGTCGGAGCCTCGCTGTTATGTTACTTGAACTAGATTTCGTAGCTATATAATTTTGAAAAATTAAAATAATAGGGCAAAAGTTCCCAAGAGATAATTTAGTTAATTTACTGAAATATCCTGCATTCATATCGCTTCAAAGCAAGGGCTCCGTGGCTTAGTGGTTAAAGCGCCAGTCTTGTAAACAGGAGATCATGTGTTCGATTCTCGTCGGAGCCTTGCTGTTATATCACTTGAACTAGATTTCGAAGCTATTAAATTTTGAAAAGTTAAAAATTATAGTTGATTTAGATATTCATATATGCAAACAATAGTGTAAAAGTTCCCATGAGATAATTTAGTTAATTTACTGAAATATTCAGCATTCATATCGCTTCAAACCAAGGCTCCGTGGCTTAGTGGTTAAAGCGCCTGTCTTGTAAACAGGAGATCATGAGTTCGATTCTCGTCGGAGCCTTGCTGTTATATTACTTGAACTAGATTTCGAAACTATTAAATTTTGAAAAATTAAAATAATAGGGCAAAAGTTCCCATGAGATAATTTAGTTAATTTACTGAAATATTCTGCATTCATATCGCTTCAAAGCAAGGGCTCCGTGGCTTAGTGGATAAAGCGCCAGTCTTGTAAACAGGAGATCATGTGTTCGATTCTCGTCGGAGCCTTGCTGTTATATCGCTTGAACTAGATTTCGAAGCTATTAAATTTTGAAAAATTAAAAATTATAGTTGATTTAGATATTCATATATGCAAACAATAGTGTAAAAGTTCCCATGAGATAATTTAGTTAATTTACTGAAATATTCAGCATTCATATCGCTTCAATGCAAGGGCTCCGTGGCTTAGTGGTTAAAGCGCCTGTTTAGTAAACAGGAGATCATGAGTTCGATTCTCGTCGGAGCCTCGCTGTTATGTTACTTGAACTAGATTTTGTAGCTATATAATTTTGAAAAATTAAAATAATAGGGCAATAGTTCCCATGAGATAATTTAGTTAATTTACTGAAATATTCTACATTCATATCGCTTCAAACCAAGGGCTCCGTGGCTTAGTGGTTAAAGCGCCTGTCTTGTAAACAGGAGATCAGGAGTTCGTTTCTCGTCGGAGCCTTGCTGTTATATTACTTGAACTAGATTTCGAAACTATTAAATTTTGAAAAATTAAAAATAATAGTTGATTTAGATATGCATATAAGCAAACAATAGTGTAAAAGTTCCGATGTGATAATTTTGTTAATTTACTGAAATATTCAGCATTCATATCGCTTCAAAGCAAGGGCTCCGTGGCTTAGTGGTTAATGTGCCTGTCTAGTAAACAGGAGATCATGAGTTCGATTCTCGTCGGAGCCTCGCTGTTATGTTACTTGAACTAGAATTCGTAGCTATATAATTTTGAAAAATTAAAATAATAGGGCAAAAGTTCCCATGAGATAATTTAGTTAATTTACTGAAATATTCTACATTCATATCGCTTCAAACCAAGGCTCCGTGGCTTAGTGGTTAAACCGCCTGTCTCGTAAACAGGAGATCATGAGTTCGATTCTCGTCGGAGCCTTGCTGTTATATTACTTGAACTAGATTTCGAAACTATTAAATTTTGAAAAATTAAAATAATAGGGCAAAAGTTCCTATGAGATAATTTAGTTAATTTACTGAAATATTCTGCATTCATATCGCTTCAAAGCAAGGGCTCCGTGGCTTAGTGGTTAAAGCGCCAGTCTTGTAAACAGGAGATCATGTGTTCGATTCTCGTCGAAGATTTGCTGTTATATTACTTGAACTAGATTTCGAAGCTATTAAATTTTGAAAAATTAAAAATAATAGTTGATTTAGATAAGCATATATGCAAACAATAGTGTAAAAGTTCCCGTGAGATAATTTAGTTAATTTACTGAAATATTCAGCATTCATATCGCTTCGAAGCAAGGGCTCCGTGGCTTAGTGGTTAAAGCGCCTGTCTAGTAAACAGGAGATCATGAGTTCGATTCTCGTCGGAGCCTCGCTGTTATGTTACTTGACCGAGATTTCGTAGCTATTAAATTTTGAAAAATTAAAACAATAGGGTAAAAATTCCGAGGAGTTAATTAAGTTAAATTACTGGAATATTCAGTATTCATGTCGCTTCAAAGCAAGGGCTCCGTGGCTTAGTGGTTAATGCGCCTGTCTAGTAAACAGGAGATCATGAGTTCGATTCTCGTCGGAGCCTCGCTTTTATGTTACTTGAACTAGATTTCGTAGCTATATAATTTTGAAAAATTAAAATAATAGGGCAAAAGTTCCCAAGAGATAATTTAGTTAATTTACTGAAATATCCTGCATTCATATCGCTTCAAAGCAAGGGCTCCGTGGCTTAGTGGTTAAAGCGCCAGTCTTGTAAACAGGAGATCATGTGTTCGATTCTCGTCGGAGCCTTGCTGTTATATTACTTGAACTAGATTTCGAAGCTATTGAATTTTGAAAAATTAAAAATAATAGTTGATTTAGATATGCAAATATGCAAACAATAGTGTAAAAATTCCCATGAGATAATTTCGTTAATTTACTGAAATATTCTGCATTCATATCGCTTCAAAGCAAGGGCTCCGTGGCTTAGTGGATAAAGCGCCAGTCTTGTAAACAGGAGATCATGTGTTCGATTCTCGTCGGAGCCTTGCTGTTATATCACTTGAACTAGATTTCGAACCTATTAAATTTTGAAAAATTAAAAATTATAGTTGATTTAGATATTCATATATGCAAACAATAGTGTAAAAGTTCCCATGAGATAATTTAGTTAATTTACTGAAATATTCAGCATTCATATCGCTTCAATGCAAGGGCTCCATGGCTTAGTGGTTAAAGCGCCTGTCTAGTAAACAGGAGATCATGAGTTCGATTCTCTTCGCAGCCTCGCTGTTATTTTACTTGAACTAGATTTTGTAGCTATATAATTTTGAAAAATTAAAATAATAGGGCAAAAGTTTCCATGAGATAATTTAGTTAATTTACTGAAATATTCAGCATTCATATCGCTTCAAACCAAGGCTCCGTGGCTTAGTGGTTAAAGCGCCTGTCTTGTAAACAGGAGATCATGAGTTCGATTCTCGTCGGAGCCTTGCTGTTATATTACTTGAACTAGATTTCGAAACTATTAAATTTTGAAAAATTAAAATAATAGGGCAAAAGTTCCCATGAGATAATTTAGTTAATTTACTGAAATATTCTACATTCATATCGCTTCAAACCAAGGCTCCGTGGCTTAGTGGTTAAAGCGCCTGTCTTGTAAACAGGAGATCATGAGTTCGATTCTCGTCGGAGCCTTGCTGTTATATTACTTGAACTAGATTTCGAAACTATTAAATTTTGAAAAATTAAAATAATAGAGCAAAAGTTCCCATGAGATAATTTAGTTAATTTACTGAAATATTCTGCATTCATATCGCTTCAAAGCAAGGGCTCCGTGGCTTAGTGGATAAAGCGCCAGTCTTGTAAACAGGAGATCATGTGTTCGATTCTCGTCGGAGCCTTGCTGTTATATCACTTGAACTAGATTTCGAAGCTATTAAATTTTGAAAAATTAAAAATTATAGTTGATTTAGATATTCATATATGCAAACAATAGTGTAAAAGTTCCCATGAGATAATTTAGTTAATTTACTGAAATATTCAGCATTCATATCGCTTCAATGCAAGGGCTCCGTGGCTTAGTGGTTAAAGCGCCTGTTTAGTAAACAGGAGATCATGAGTTCGATTCTCGTCGGAGCCTCGCTGTTATGTTACTTGAACTAGATTTTGTAGCTATATAATTTTGAAAAATTAAAATAATAGGGCAATAGTTCCCATGAGATAATTTAGTTAATTTACTGAAATATTCTACATTCATATCGCTTCAAACCAAGGGCTCCGTGGCTTAGTGGTTAAAGCGCCTGTCTTGTAAACAGGAGATCATGAGTTCGATTCTCGTCGGAGCCTTGCTGTTATATTACTTGAACTAGATTTCGAAACTATTAAATTTTGAAAAATTAAAAATAATAGTTGATTTAGATATGCATATAAGCAAACAATAGTGTAAAAGTTCCGATGTGATAATTTTGTTAATTTACTGAAATATTCAGCATTCATATCGCTTCAAAGCAAGGGCTCCTTGGCTTAGTGGTTAATGTGCCTGTCTAGTAAACAGGAGATCATGAGTTCGATTCTCGTCGGAGCCTCGCTGGTATGTTACTTGAACTAGAATTCGTAGCTATATAATTTTGAAAAATTAAAATAATAGGGCAAAAGTTCCCATGAGATAATTTAGTTAATTTACTGAAATATTCTACATTCATATCGCTTCAAACCAAGGCTCCGTGGCTTAGTGGTTAAACCGCCTGTCTCGTAAACAGGAGATCATGAGTTCGATTCTCGTCGGAGCCTTGCTGTTATATTATTTGAACTAGATTTCGAAACTATTAAATTTTGAAAAATTAAAATAATAGGGCAAAAGTTCCTATGAGATAATTTAGTTAATTTACTGAAATATTCTGCATTCATATCGCTTCAAAGCAAGGGCTCCGTGGCTTAGTGGTTAAAGCGCAAGTCTTGTAAACAGGAGATCATGTGTTCGATTCTCGTCGAAGATTTGCTGTTATATTACTTGAACTAGATTTCGAAGCTATTAAATTTTGAAAAATTAAAAATAATAGTTGATTTAGATATGCATATATGCAAACAATAGTGTAAAAGTTCCCGTGAGATAATTTAGTTAATTTACTGAAATATTCAGCATTCATATCGCTTCGAAGCAAGGGCTCCGTGGCTTAGTGGTTAAAGCGCCTGTCTAGTAAACAGGAGATCATGAGTTCGATTCTCCTCGGAGCCTCGCTGTTATGTTACTTGACCGAGATTTCGTAGCTATTAAATTTTGAAAAATTAAAACAATAGGGTAAAAATTCCGAGGAGTTAATTAAGTTAAATTACTGGAATATTCAGTATTCATGTCGCTTCAAAGCAAGGGCTCCGTGGCTTAGTGGTTAATGCGCCTGTCTAGTAAACAGGAGATCATGAGTTCGATTCTCGTCGGAGCCTCGCTTTTATGTTACTTGAACTAGATTTCGTAGCTATATAATTTTGAAAAATTAAAATAATAGGGCAAAAGTTCCCAAGAGAAAATTTAGTTAATTTACTGAAATATCCTGCATTCATATCGCTTCAAAGCAAGGGCTCCGTGGCTTAGTGGATAAAGCGCCAGTCTTGTAAACAGGAGATCATGTGTTCGATTCTCGTCGGAGCCTTGCTGTTATATCACTTGAACTAGATTTCGAAGCTATTAAATTTTGAAAAATTAAAAATTATAGTTGATTTAGATATTCATATATGCAAACAATAGTGTAAAAGTTCCCATGAGATAATTTAGTTAATTTACTGAAATATTCAGCATTCATATCGCTTCAAAGCAAGGGCTCCGTGGCTTAGTGGTTAAAGCGCCTGTCTTGTAAACAGGAGATCATGAGTTCGATTCTCGTCGGAGCCTTGCTGTTATATTACTTGAACTAGATTTCGAAACTATTAAATTTTGAAAAATTAAAATAATAGGGCAAAAGTTCCCATGAGATAATTTAGTTAATTTACTGAAATATTCTACATTCATATCGCCTCAAACCAAGGCTCCGTGGCTTAGTGGTTAAAGCGCCTGTCTGGTAAACAGGAGATCATGAGTTCGATTCTCGTCGGAGCCTTGCTGTTATATTACTTGAACTAGATTTCGAAGCTATTAAATTTTGAAAAATTAAAAATTATAGTTGATTTAGATATTCATATATGCAAACAATAGTGTAAAAGTTCCCATGAGATAATTTAGTTAATTTACTGAAATATTCAGCATTCATATCGCTTCAATGCAAGGGCTCCATGGCTTAGTGGTTAAAGCGCCTGTCTAATAAACAGGAGATCATGAGTTCGATTCTCTTCGCAGCCTCGCTGTTATGTTACTTGAACTAGATTTTGTAGCTATATAATTTTGAAAAATTAAAATAATAGGGCAAAAGTTCCCATGAGATAATTTAGTTAATTTACTGAAATATTCTACATTCATATCGCTTCAAACCAAGGGCTCCGTGGCTTAGTGGTTAAAGCGCCTGTTTAGTAAACAGGAGATCATGAGTTCGATTCTCGTCGGAGCCTCGCTGTTATGTTAGTTGAACTAGATTTTGTAGCTATATAATTTTGAAAAATTAAAATAATAGGGCAATAGTTCCCATGAGATAATTTAGTTAATTTACTGAAATATTCTACATTCATATCACTTCAAACCAAGGGCTCCGTGGCTTAGTGGTTAAAGCGCCTGTCTGGTAAACAGGAGATCATGAGTTCGATTCTCGTCGGAGCCTTGCTGTTATATCACTTGAACTAGATTTCGAAGCTATTAAATTTTGAAAAATTTAAAATTATAGTTGATTTAGATATTCATATATGCAAACAATAGTGTAAAAGTTCCCATGAAATAATTTAGTTAATTTACTGAAATATTCAGCATTCATATCGCTTCAATGCAACGGCTCCGTGGCTTAGTGGTTAAAGCGCCTGTCTTGTAAACAGGAGATCATGAGTTCGATTCTCGTCGGAGCCTTGCTCTTATATTACTTGAACTAGATTTCGAAACTATTAAATTTTGAAAAATTAAAAATAATAGTTTATTTAGATATGCATATAAGCAAACAATAGTGTAAAAGTTCCGATGTGATAATTTTGTTAATTTACTGAAATATTCAGCATTCATATCGCTTCAAAGCAAGGGCTCCGTGGCTTAGTGGTTAATGTGCCTGTCTAGTAAACAGGAGATCATGAGTTCGATTCTCGTCGGAGCCTCGCTGTTATGTTACTGGAACTAGAATTCGTAGCTATATAATTTTGAAAAATTAAAATAATAGGGAAAAGTTCCCATGAGATAATTTAGTTAATTTACTGAAATATTCTGCATTCATATCGCTTCAAAGCAAGGGCTCCGTGGGTTAGTGGATAAAGCGCCAGTCTTGTAAACAGGAGATCATGTGTTCGATTCTCGTCGGAGCCTTGCTGTTATATCACTTGAACTAGATTTCGAAGCTATTAAATTTTGAAAAATTAAAAATTATAGTTGATTTAGATATTCATATATGCAAACAATAGTGTAAAAGTTCCCATGAGATAATTTAGTTAATTTACTGAAATATTCAGCATTCATATCGCTTCAAACCAAGGCTCCGTGGCTTAGTGGTTAAAGCGCCTGTCTTGTAAACAGGAGATCATGAGTTCGATTCTCGTCGGAGCCTTGCTGTTATATTACTTGAACTAGATTTCGAAACTATTAAATTTTGAAAAATTAAAATAATAGAGCAAAAGTTCCCATGAGATAATTTAGTTAATTTACTGAAATATTCTGCATTCATATCGCTTCAAAGCAAGGGCTCCGTGGCTTAGTGGATAAAGCGCCAGTCTTGTAAACAGGAGATCATGTGTTCGATTCTCGTCGGAGCCTTGCTGTTATATCACTTGAACTAGATTTCGAACCTATTAAATTTTGAAAAATTAAAAATTATAGTTGATTTAGATATTCATATATGCAAACAATAGTGTAAAAGTTCCCATGAGATAATTTAGTTAATTTACTGAAATATTCAGCATTCATATCGCTTCAATGCAAGGGCTCCATGGCTTAGTGGTTAAAGCGCCTGTCTAGTAAACAGGAGATCATGAGTTCGATTCTCGTCGCAGCCTCGCTGTTATGTTACTTGAACTAGATTTTGTAGCTATATAATTTTGAAAAATTAAAATAATAGGGCAAAAGTCCACAAGAGATAATTTAGTTAATTTACTGAAATATTCTACATTCATATCGCTTCAAACCAAGGGCTCCGTGGCTTAGTGGTTAAAGCGCCTGTCTTGTAAACAGGAGATCATGAGTTCGATTCTCGTCGGAGCCTTGCTGTTATATTACTTGAACTAGATTTCGAAACTATTAAATTTTGAAAAATTAAAAATAATAGTAGATTTAGATATGCATATAAGCAAACAATAGTGTAAAAGTTCCGATGTGATAATTTTGTTAATTTACTGAAATATTCAGCATTCATATCGCTTCAAAGCAAGGGCTCCGTGGCTTAGTGGTTAATGTGCCTGTCTAGTAAACAGGAGATCATGAGTTCGATTCTCGTCGGAGCCTCGCTGTTATGTTACTTGAACTAGAATTCGTAGCTATATAATTTTGAAAAATTAAAATAATAGGGCAAAAGTTCCCATGAGATAATTTAGTTAATTTACTGAAATATTCTACATTCATATCGCTTCAAACCAAGGCTCCGTGGCTTAGTGGTTAAAGCGCTTGTCTTGTAAACAGGAGATCATGAGTTCGATTCTCGTCGGAGCCTTGCTGTTATATTACTTGAACTAGATTTCGAAACTATTAAATTTTGAAAAATTAAAATAATAGGGCAAAAGTTCCGATGAGATAATTTAGTTAATTTACTGAAATATTCTGCATTCATATCGCTTCAAAGCAAGGGCTCCGTGGCTTAGTGGTTAAAGCGCCAGTCTTGTAAACAGGAGATCATGTGTGCGATTCTCGTCGGAGACTTGCTGTTATATTACTTGAACTAGATTTCGAAGCTATTAAATTTTGAAAAATTAAAAATAATAGTTGATTTAGATATGCATTTATGCAAACAATAGTGTAAAAGTTCCCGTGAGATAATTTAGTTAATTTACTGAAATATTTAGCATTCATATCGCTTCGAAGCAAGGACTCCGTGGCTTAGTGGTTAAAGCGCCTGTCTAGTAAACAGGAGATCATGAGTTCGATCCTCGTCGGAGCCTCGCTGTTATGTTACTTGACCTAGATTTCGTAGCTATTAAATTTTGAAAAATTAAAACAATAGGGTAAAAATTCCGAGGAGTTAATTAAGTTAAATTACTGCAATATTCAGCATTCATGTCGCTTCAAAGCAAGGGC
This sequence comes from Phalangium opilio, assembly GCF_054372755.1. NCBI lineage: Eukaryota > Metazoa > Arthropoda > Arachnida > Opiliones > Phalangiidae > Phalangium > Phalangium opilio. Next base: position 7,020,159 of record NW_028324180.1, on the reverse strand, counting down.
TCCGTGGCTTAGTGGTTAAAGCGCCTGTCTAGCAAACAGGAGATCATGAGTTCGATTCTCGTCGGAGCCTCGCTGTTATGTTACTTGAACTAGATTTCGTAGCTATATAATTTTGAAAAATTAAAATAATAGGGCAAAAGTCCCCAAGAGATAATTTAGTTAATTTACTGAAATATCCTGCATTCATATCGCTTCAAAGCAAGGGCTCCGTGGCTTAGTGGTTAAAGCGCCAGTCTTGTAAACAGGAGATCATGTGTTCGATTCTCGTCGGAGCCTTGCTGTTATATTACTTGAACTAGGCTTCGAAGCTATTGAATTTTGAAAAATTAAAAATAATAGTTGATTTAGATATGCATATATGCAAACAATAGTGTAAAAGTTCCCATGAGATAATTTAGTTTATTTACTGAAATATTCTGCATTCATATCGCTTCAAAGCATGGGCTCCGTGGCTTAGTGGATAAAGCGCCAGTCTTGTAAACAGGAGATCATGTGTTCGATTCTCGTCGGAGCCTTGCTGTTATATCACTTGAACTAGATTTCGAAGCTATTAAATTTTGAAAAATTAAAAATTATAGTTGATTTAGATATTTATATATGCAAACAATAGTGTAAAAGTTCCCATGAGATAATTTAGTTAATTTACTGAAATATTCAGCATTCATATCTCTTCAATGCAAGGGCTCCGTGGCTTAGTGGTTAAAGCGCCTGTCTTGTAAACAGGAGATCATGAGTTCGATTCTCGTCGGAGCCTTGCTGTTATATTACTTGAACTAGATTTCGGAACTATTAAATTTTGAAAAATTAAAAATAATAGTTTATTTAGATATGCATATAAGCAAACAATAGTGTAAAAGTTCCGATGTGATAATTTTGTTAATTTACTGAAATATTCAGCATTCATATCGCTTGAAAGCAAGGGCTCCGTGGCTTAGTGGTTAATGTGCCTGTCTAGTAAACAGGAGATCATGAGTTCGATTCTCGTCGGAGCCTCGCTGTTATGTTACTTGAACTAGAATTCGTAGCTATATAATTTTGAAAAATTAAAATAATAGGGCAAAAGTTCCCATGAGATAATTTAGTTAATTTACTGAAATATTCTACATTCATATCGCTTCAAACCGAGGCTCCGTGGCTTAGTGGTTAAAGCGCCTGTCTTGTAAACAGGAGATCATGAGTTCGATTCTCGTCGGAGCCTTGCTGTTATATTACTTGAACTAGATTTCGAAACTATTAAATTTTGAAAAATTAAAATAATAGGGCAAAAGTTCTCATGAGATAATTTAGTTAATTTACTGAAATATTCTGCATTCATATCGCTTCAAAGCAAGGGCTCCGTGGCTTAGTGGTTAAAGCGCCAGTCTTGTAAACAGGAGATCATGTGCTCGATTCTCGTCGGAGACTTGCTGTTATATTACTTGAACTAGATTTCGAAACTATTAAATTTTGAAAAATTAAAAATTATAGTTGATTTAGATATTCATATATGCAAACAATAGTGTAAAAGTTCCCATGAGATAATTTAGTTAATTTACTGAAATATTCAGCATTCATATCGCTTCAATGCAAGGGCTCCGTGGCTTAGTGGTTAAAGCGCCTGTCTAGTAAACAGGAGATCATGAGTTCGATTCTCGTCGGAGCCTCGCTGTTATGTTACTTGACCTAGATTTCGTAGCTATTAAATTTTGAAAAATTAAAACAATAGGGTAAAAATTCCGAGGAGTTAATTAAGTTAAATTACTGGAATATTCAGTATTCATGTCGCTTCAAAGCAAGGGCTCCGTGGCTTAGTGGTTAATGCGCCTGTCTAGTAAACAGGAGATCATGAGTTCGATTCTCGTCGGAGCCTCGCTGTTATGTTACTTGAACTAGATTTCGTAGCTATATAATTTTGAAAAATTAAAATAATAGGGCAAAAGTTCCCAAGAGATAATTTAGTTAATTTACTGAAATATTCTGCATTCATATCGCTTCAAAGCAAGGGCTCCGTGGCTTAGTGGTTAAAGCGCCAGTCTTGTAAACAGGAGATCATGTGTTCGATTCTCGTCGGAGCCTTGCTGTTATATTACTTGAACTAGATTTCGAAGCTATTAAATTTTGAAAAATTAAAAATTATAGTTGATTTAGATATTCATATATGCAAACAATAGTGTAAAAGTTCCCATGAGATAATTTAGTTAATTTACTGAAATATTCAGCATTCATATCGCTTCAATGCAAGGGCTCCGTGGCTTAGTGGTTAAAGCGCCTGTCTAGTAAACAGGAGATCAAGAGTTCGATTCTCGTCGGAGCCTCGCTGTTATGTTACTTGAACTAGATTTTGTAGCTATATAATTTTGAAAAATTAAAATAATAGGGCAAAAGTTCCCATGAGATAATTTAGTTAATTTACTGAAATATTCTACATTCATATCGCTTCAAACCAAGGGCTCCGTGGCTTAGTGGTTAAAGCGCCTGTCTTGTAAGCAGGAGATCATGAGTTCGATTCTCGTCGGAGCCTTGCTGTTATATTACTTGAACTAGATTTCGAAACTATTAAATTTTGAAAAATTAAAAATAATAGTTGATTTAGATATGCATATAAGCAAACAATAGTGTACAAGTTCCGATGTGATAATTTTGTTAATTTACTGAAATATTCAGCATTCATATCGCTTCAAAGCAAGGGCTCCGTGGCTTAGTGGTTAATGTGCCTGTCTAGTAAACAGGAGATCATGAGTTCGATTCTCGTTGGAGCCTCGCTGTTATGTTACTTGAACTAGAATTCGTAGCTATATAATTTTGAAAAATTAAAATAATAGGGCAAAAGTTCCCATGAGATAATTTAGTTAATTTACTGAAATATTCTACATTCATATCGCTTCAAACCAAGGCTCCGTGGCTTAGTGGTTAAAGCGCCTGTCTTGTAAACAGGAGATCATGAGTTCGATTCTCGTCGGAGCTTTGCTGTTATATTACTTGAACTAGATTTCGAAACTATTAAATTTTGAAAAATTAAAATAATAGGGCAAAAGTTCCCATGAGATAATTTAGTTAATTTACTGAAATATTCTGCATTCATATCGCTTCAAAGCAAGGGCTCCGTGGCTTAGTGGTTAAAGCGCCAGTCTTGTAAACAACAGATCATGTGTTCGATTCTCGTCGAAGACTTGCTGTTATATTACTTGAACTAGATTTCGAAGCTATTAAATTTTGAAAAATTAAAAATAATAGTTGATTTAGATATGCATATATGCAAACAATAGTGTAAAAGTTCCCGTGAGATAATTTAGTTAATTTACTGAAATATTCAGCATTCATATCGCTTCGAAGCAAGGGCTCCGTGGCTTAGTGGTTAAAGCGCCTGTCTAGTAAACAGGAGATCATGAGTTCGATTCTCGTCAGAGCCTCGCTGTTATGTTACTTGACCTAGATTTCGTAGCTATTAAATTTTGAAAAATTAAAACAATAGGGTAAAAGTTCCGAGGAGTTAATTAAGTTAAATTACTGGAATATTCAGTATTCATGTCGCTTCAAAGCAAGGGCTCCGTGGCTTAGTGGTTAATGCGCCTGTCTAGTAAACAGGAGATCATGAGTTCGATTCTCGTCGGAGCCTCGCTGTTATGTTACTTGAACTAGATTTTGTAGCTATATAATTTTGAAAAATTAAAATAATAGGGCAAAAGTTCCCATGAGATAATTTAGTTAATTTACTGAAATATTCTACATTCATATCGCTTCAAACCAAGGGCTCCGTGGCTTAGTGGTTAAAGCGCCTGTCTTGTAAGCAGGAGATCATGAGTTCGATTCTCGTCGGAGCCTTGCTGTTATATTACTTGAACTAGATTTCGAAACTATTAAATTTTGAAAAATTAAAAATAATAGTTGATTTAGATATGCATATAAGCAAACAATAGTGTGAAAGTTCCGATGTGATAATTTTGTTAATTTACTGAAATATTCAGCATTCATATCGCTTCAAAGCAAGGGCTCCGTGGCTTAGTGGTTAATGTGCCTGTCTAGTAAACAGGAGATCATGAGTTCGATTCTCGTCGGAGCCTCGCTGTTATGTTACTTGAACTAGAATTCGAAACTATTAAATTTTGAAAAATTAAAATAATAGGGCAAAAGTTCCCATGAGATAATTTAGTTAATTTACTGAAATATTCTGCATTCATATCGCTTCAAAGCAAGGGCTCCGTGGCTTAGTGGTTAAAGCGCCAGTCTTGTAAACAGGAGATCATGTGTTCGATTCTCGTCGAAGACTTGCTGTTATATTACTTGAACTAGATTTCGAAGCTATTAAATTTTGAAAAATTAAAAATAATAGTTGATTTAGATATGCATATATGCAAACAATAGTGTAAAAGTTCCCGTGAGATAATTTAGTTAATTTACTGAAATATTCAGCATTCATATCGCTTCGAAGCAAGGGCTCCGTGGCTTAGTGGTTAAAGCGCCTGTCTAGTAAACAGGAGGTCATGAGTTCGATTCTCGTCGGAGCCTCGCTGTTATGTTACTTGACCTAGATTTCGTAGCTATTAAATTTTGAAAAATTAAAACAATAGGGTAAAAATTCCGAGGAGTTAATTAAGTTAAATTACTGGAATATTCAGTATTCATGTCGCTTCAAAGCAAGGGCTCCGTGGCTTAGTGGTTAATGCGCCTGTCTAGTAAACAGGAGATCATGAGTTCGATTCTCGTCGGAGCCTCGCTGTTATGTTACTTGAACTAGATTTCGTAGCTATATAATTTTGAAAAATTAAAATAATAGGGCAAAAGTTCCCAAGAGATAATTTAGTTAATTTACTGAAATATCCTGCATTCATATCGCTTCAAAGCAAGGGCTCCGTGGCTTAGTGGTTAAAGCGCCAGTCTTGTAAACAGGAGATCATGTGTTCGATTCTCGTCGGAGCCTTGCTGTTATATTACTTGAACTAGATTTCGAAGCTATTAAATTTTGAAAAATTAAAAATTATAGTTGATTTAGATATTCATATATGCAAACAATAGTGTAAAAGTTCCCATGAGATAATTTAGTTAATTTACTGAAATATTCAGCATTCATATCGCTTCAATGCAAGGGCTCCGTGGCTTAGTGGTTAAAGCGCCTGTCTAGTAAACAGGAGATCATGTGTTCGATTCTCGTCGGAGCCTCGCTGTTATGTTACTTGAACTAGATTTTGTAGCTATATAATTTTGAAAAATTAAAATAATAGGGCAAAAGTTCCCATGAGATAATTTAGTTAATTTACTGAAATATTCTACATTCATATCGCTTCAAACCAAGGGCTCCGTGGCTTAGTGGTTAAAGCGCCTGTCTTGTAAGCAGAAGATCATGAGTTCGATTCTCGTCGGAGCCTTGCTGTTATATTACTTGAACTAGATTTCGAAACTTTTAAATTTTGAAAAATTAAAAATAATAGTTGATTTAGATATGCATATAAGCAAACAATAGTGTGAAAGTTCCGATGTGATAATTTTGTTAATTTACTGAAATATTCAGCATTCATATCGCTTCAAAGCAAGGGCTCCGTGGCTTAGTGGTTAATGTGCCTGTCTAGTAAACAGGAGATCATGAGTTCGATTCTCGTCGGAGCCTCGCTGTTATGTTACTTGAACTAGAATTCGTAGCTATATAATTTTGAAAAATTAAAATAATAGGGCAAAAGTTCCCATGAGATAATTTAGTTAATTTACTGAAATATTCTACATTCATATCGCTTCAAACCAAGGCTCCGTGGCTTAGTGGTTAAAGCGCCTGTCTTGTAAACAGGAGATCATGAGTTCGATTCTCGTCGGAGCCTTGCTGTTATATTACTTGAACTAGATTTCGAAACTATTAAATTTTGAAAAATTAAAATAATAGGGCAAAAGTTCCCATGAGATAATTTAGTTAATTTACTGAAATATTCTGCATTCATATCGCTTCAAAGCAAGGGCTCCGTGGCTTAGTGGTTAAAGCGCCAGTCTTGTAAACAGGAGATCATGTGTTCGATTCTCGTCGAAGACTTGCTGTTATATTACTTGAACTAGATTTCGAAGCTATTAAATTTTGAAAAATTAAAAATAGTTGATTTAGATATGCATATATAAAAACAATAGTGTAAAAGTTCCCGTGAGATAATTTAGTTAATTTACTGAAATATTCAGCATTCATATCGCTTCGAAGCAAGGGCTCCGTGGCTTAGTGGTTAAAGCGCCTGTCTAGTAAACCGGAGATCATGAGTTCGATTCTCGTCGGAGCCTCGCTGTTATGTTACTTGACCTAGATTTCGTAGCTATTAAATTTTGAAAAATTAAAACAATAGTGTAAAAATTCCGAGGAGTTAATTAAGTTAAATTACTGGAATATTCAGTATTCATGTCGCTTCAAAGCAAGGGCTCCGTGGCTTAGTGGTTAATGCGCCTGTCTAGTAAACAGGAGATCATGAGTTCGATTCTCGTCGGAGCCTCGCTGTTATGTTACTTGAACTAGATTTTGTAGCTATATAATTTTGAAAAATTAAAATAATAGGGCAAAAGTTCCCATGAGATAATTTAGTTAATTTACTGAAATATTCTACATTCATATCGCTTCAAACCAAGGGCTCCGTGGCTTAGTGGTTAAAGCGCCTGTCTTGTAAGCAGGAGATCATGAGTTCGATTCTCGTCGGAGCCTTGCTGTTATATTACTTGAACTAGATTTCGAAACTATTAAATTTTGAAAAATTAAAAATAATAGTTGATTTAGATATGCATATAAGCAAACAATAGTGTGAAAGTTCCGATGTGATAATTTTGTTAATTTACTGAAATATTCAGCATTCATATCGCTTCAAAGCAAGGGCTCCGTGGCTTAGTGGTTAATGTGCCTGTCTAGTAAACAGGAGATCATGAGTTCGATTCTCGTCGGAGCCTCGCTGTTATGTTACTTGAACTAGAATTCGAAACTATTAAATTTTGAAAAATTAAAATAATAGGGCAAAAGTTCCCATGAGATAATTTAGTTAATTTACTGAAATATTCTGCATTCATATCGCTTCAAAGCAAGGGCTCCGTGGCTTAGTGGTTAAAGCGCCAGTCTTGTAAACAGGAGATCATGTGTTCGATTCTCGTCGAAGACTTGCTGTTATATTACTTGAACTAGATTTCGAAGCTATTAAATTTTGAAAAATTAAAAATAATAGTTGATTTAGATATGCATATATGCAAACAATAGTGTAAAAGTTCCCGTGAGATAATTTAGTTAATTTACTGAAATATTCAGCATTCATATCGCTTCGAAGCAAGGGCTCCGTGGCTTAGTGGTTAAAGCGCCTGTCTAGTAAACAGGAGGTCATGAGTTCGATTCTCGTCGGAGCCTCGCTGTTATGTTACTTGACCTAGATTTCGTAGCTATTAAATTTTGAAAAATTAAAACAATAGGGTAAAAATTCCGAGGAGTTAATTAAGTTAAATTACTGGAATATTCAGTATTCATGTCGCTTCAAAGCAAGGGCTCCGTGGCTTAGTGGTTAATGCGCCTGTCTAGTAAACAGGAGATCATGAGTTCGATTCTCGTCGGAGCCTCGCTGTTATGTTACTTGAACTAGATTTCGTAGCTATATAATTTTGAAAAATTAAAATAATAGGGCAAAAGTTCCCAAGAGATAATTTAGTTAATTTACTGAAATATCCTGCATTCATATCGCTTCAAAGCAAGGGCTCCGTGGCTTAGTGGTTAAAGCGCCAGTCTTGTAAACAGGAGATCATGTGTTCGATTCTCGTCGGAGCCTTGCTGTTATATTACTTGAACTAGATTTCGAAGCTATTAAATTTTGAAAAATTAAAAATTATAGTTGATTTAGATATTCATATATGCAAACAATAGTGTAAAAGTTCCCATGAGATAATTTAGTTAATTTACTGAAATATTCAGCATTCATATCGCTTCAATGCAAGGGCTCCGTGGCTTAGTGGTTAAAGCGCCTGTCTAGTAAACAGGAGATCATGTGTTCGATTCTCGTCGGAGCCTCGCTGTTATGTTACTTGAACTAGATTTTGTAGCTATATAATTTTGAAAAATTAAAATAATAGGGCAAAAGTTCCCATGAGATAATTTAGTTAATTTACTGAAATATTCTACATTCATATCGCTTCAAACCAAGGGCTCCGTGGCTTAGTGGTTAAAGCGCCTGTCTTGTAAGCAGAAGATCATGAGTTCGATTCTCGTCGGAGCCTTGCTGTTATATTACTTGAACTAGATTTCGAAACTTTTAAATTTTGAAAAATTAAAAATAATAGTTGATTTAGATATGCATATAAGCAAACAATAGTGTGAAAGTTCCGATGTGATAATTTTGTTAATTTACTGAAATATTCAGCATTCATATCGCTTCAAAGCAAGGGCTCCGTGGCTTAGTGGTTAATGTGCCTGTCTAGTAAACAGGAGATCATGAGTTCGATTCTCGTCGGAGCCTCGCTGTTATGTTACTTGAACTAGAATTCGTAGCTATATAATTTTGAAAAATTAAAATAATAGGGCAAAAGTTCCCATGAGATAATTTAGTTAATTTACTGAAATATTCTACATTCATATCGCTTCAAACCAAGGCTCCGTGGCTTAGTGGTTAAAGCGCCTGTCTTGTAAACAGGAGATCATGAGTTCGATTCTCGTCGGAGCCTTGCTGTTATATTACTTGAACTAGATTTCGAAACTATTAAATTTTGAAAAATTAAAATAATAGGGCAAAAGTTCCCATGAGATAATTTAGTTAATTTACTGAAATATTCTGCATTCATATCGCTTCAAAGCAAGGGCTCCGTGGCTTAGTGGTTAAAGCGCCAGTCTTGTAAACAGGAGATCATGTGTTCGATTCTCGTCGAAGACTTGCTGTTATATTACTTGAACTAGATTTCGAAGCTATTAAATTTTGAAAAATTAAAAATAATAGTTGATTTAGATATGCATATATAAAAACAATAGTGTAAAAGTTCCCGTGAGATAATTTAGTTAATTTACTGAAATATTCAGCATTCATATCGCTTCGAAGCAAGGGCTCCGTGGCTTAGTGGTTAAAGCGCCTGTCTAGTAAACCGGAGATCATGAGTTCGATTCTCGTCGGAGCCTCGCTGTTATGTTACTTGACCTAGATTTCGTAGCTATTAAATTTTGAAAAATTAAAACAATAGTGTAAAAATTCCGAGGAGTTAATTAAGTTAAATTACTGGAATATTCAGTATTCATGTCGCTTCAAAGCAAGGGCTCCGTGGCTTAGTGGTTAATGCGCCTGTCTAGTAAACAGGAGATCATGAGTTCGATTCTCGTCGGAGCCTCGCTGTTATGTTACTTGAACTAGATTTCGTAGCTATATAATTTTGAAAAATTAAAATAATAGGGCAAAAGTTCCCAAGAGATAATTTAGTTAATTTACTGAAATATCCTGCATTCATATCGCTTCAAAGCAAGGGCTCCGTGGCTTAGTGGTTAAAGCGCCAGTCTTGTAAACAGGAGATCATGTGTTCGATTCTCGTCGGAGCCTTACTGTTATATTACTTGAACTAGATTTCGAAGCTATTGAATTTTGAAAAATTAAAAATAATAGTTGATTTAGATATGCATATATGCAAACAATAGTGTAAAAGTTCCCAAGAGATAATTTAGTTAATTTACTGAAATATTCTGCATTCATATCGCTTCAAAGCAAGGGCTCCGTGGCTTAGTGGTTAAAGCGCCAGTCTTGTAAACAGGAGATCATGTGTTCGATTCTCGTCGAAGACTTGCTGTTATATTACTTGAACTAGATTTCGAAGCTATTAAATTTTGAAAAATTAAAAATAATAGTTGATTTAGATATGCATATATAAAAACAATAGTGTAAAAGTTCCCGTGAGATAATTTAGTTAATTTACTGAAATATTCAGCATTCATATCGCTTCGAAGCAAGGGCTCCGTGGCTTAGTGGTTAAAGCGCCTGTCTAGTAAACAGGAGATCATGAGTTCGATTCTCGTCGGAGCCTCGCTGTTATGTTACTTGACCTAGATTTCGTAGCTATTAAATTTTGAAAAATTAAAACAATAGTGTAAAAATTCCGAGGAGTTAATTAAGTTAAATTACTGGAATATTCAGTATTCATGTCGCTTCAAAGCAAGGGCTCCGTGGCTTAGTGGTTAATGCGCCTGTCTAGTAAACAGGAGATCATGAGTTCGATTCTCGTCGGAGCCTCGCTGTTATGTTACTTGAACTAGATTTCGTAGCTATATAATTTTGAAATATTAAAATAATAGGGCAAAAGTTCCCAAGAGATAATTTAGTTAATTTACTGAAATATCCTGCATTCATATCGCTTCAAAGCAAGGGCTCCGTGGCTTAGTGGTTAAAGCGCCAGTCTTGTAAACAGGAGATCATGTGTTCGATTCTCGTCGGAGCCTTACTGTTATATTACTTGAACTAGATTTCGAAGCTATTGAATTTTGAAAAATTAAAAATAATAGTTGATTTAGATATGCATATATGCAAACAATAGTGTAAAAGTTCCCATGAGATAATTTAGTTAATTTACTGAAATATTCTGCATTCATATCGCTTCAAAGCAAGGGCTCCGTGGCTTAGTGGATAAAGCGCCAGTCTTGTAAACAGGAGATCAATTGTTCGATTCTCGTCGGAGCCTTGCTGTTATATCACTTGAACTAGATTTCGTAGCTATTAAATTTTGAAAAATTAAAACAATAGGGTAAAAATTCCGAGGAGTTAATTAAGTTAAATTACTGGAATATTCAGCATTCATGTCGCTTCAAAGCAAGGGCTCCGTGGCTTAGTGGTTAAAGCGCCAGTCTTGTAAACAGGAGATCATGTGTTCGATTCTCGTCGGAGCCTTACTGTTATATTACTTGAACTAGATTTCGAAGCTATTGAATTTTGAAAAATTAAAAATAATAGTTGATTTAGATATGCATATATGCAAACAATAGTGTAAAAGTTCCCATGAGATAATTTAGTTAATTTACTGAAATATTCTGCATTCATATCGCTTCAAAGCAAGGGCTCCGTGGCTTAGTGGATAAAGCGCCAGTCTTGTAAACAGGAGATCATTTGTTCGATTCTCGTCGGAGCCTTGCTGTTATATCACTTGAACTAGATTTCGTAGCTATAAAATTTTGAAAAATTAAAACAATAGGGTAAAAATTCCGAGGAGTTAATTAAGTTAAATTACTGGAATATTCAGCATTCATGTCGCTTCAAAGCAAGGGCTCCGTGGCTTAGTGGTTAATGCGCCTGTCTAGTAAACAGGAGATCATGAGTTCGATTCTCGTCGGAGCCTCGCTGTTATGTTACTTGAACTAGATTTCGTAGCTATATAATTTTGAAAAATTAAAAATTATAGTTGATTTAGATATTCATATATGCAAACAATAGTGTAAAAGTTCCCATGAGATAATTTAGTTAATTTACTGAAATATTCAGCATTCATATCGCTTCAATGCAAGGGCTCCGTGGCTTAGTGGTTAAAGCGCCTGTCTAGTAAACAGGAGATCATGAGTTCGATTCTCGTCGGAGCCTCGCTGTTATGTTACTTGAACTAGATTTTGTAGCTATATAATTTTGAAAAATTAAAATAATAGGGCAAAAGTTCCCATGAGATAATTTAGTTAATTTACTGAAATATTCTACATTCATATCGCTTCAAACCAAGGGCTCCGTGGCTTAGTGGTTAAAGCGCCTGTCTTGTAAGCAGGAGATCATGAGTTCGATTCTCGTCGGAGCCTTGCTGTTATATTACTTGAACTAGATTTCGAAACTATTAAATTTTGAAAAATTAAAAATAATAGTTGATTTAGATATGCATATAAGCAAACAATAGTGTAAAAGTTCCGATGTGATAATTTTGTTAATTTACTGAAATATTCAGCATTCATATCGCTTCAAAGCAAGGGCTCCGTGGCTTAGTGGTTAATGTGCCTGTCTAGTAAACAGGAGATCATGAGTTCGATTCTCGTCGGAGCCTCGCTGTTATGTTACTTGAACTAGAATTCGAAACTATTAAATTTTGAAAAATTAAAATAATAGGGCAAAAGTTCCCATGAGATAATTTAGTTAATTTACTGAAATATTCTGCATTCATATCGCTTCAAAGCAAGGGCTCCGTGGCTTAGTGGTTAAAGCGCCAGTCTTGTAAACAGGAGATCATGTGTTCGATTCTCGTCGAAGACTTGCTGTTATATTACTTGAACTAGATTTCGAAGCTATTAAATTTTGAAAAATTAAAAATAATAGTTGATTTAGATATGCATATATGCAAACAATAGTGTAAAAGTTCCCGTGAGATAATTTAGTTAATTTACTGAAATATTCAGCATTCATATCGCTTCGAAGCAAGGGCTCCGTGGCTTAGTGGTTAAAGCGCCTGTCTAGTAAACAGGAGGTCATGAGTTCGATTCTCGTCGGAGCCTCGCTGTTATGTTACTTGACCTAGATTTCGTAGCTATTAAATTTTGAAAAATTAAAACAATAGGGTAAAAATTCCGAGGAGTTAATTAAGTTAAATTACTGGAATATTCAGTATTCATGTCGCTTCAAAGCAAGGGCTCCGTGGCTTAGTGGTTAATGCGCCTGTCTAGTAAACAGGAGATCATGAGTTCGATTCTCGTCGGAGCCTCGCTGTTATGTTACTTGAACTAGATTTCGTAGCTATATAATTTTGAAAAATTAAAATAATAGGGCAAAAGTTCCCAAGAGATAATTTAGTTAATTTACTGAAATATCCTGCATTCATATCGCTTCAAAGCAAGGGCTCCGTGGCTTAGTGGTTAAAGCGCCAGTCTTGTAAACAGGAGATCATGTGTTCGATTCTCGTCGGAGCCTTGCTGTTATATTACTTGAACTAGATTTCGAAGCTATTAAATTTTGAAAAATTAAAAATTATAGTTGATTTAGATATTCATATATGCAAACAATAGTGTAAAAGTTCCCATGAGATAATTTAGTTAATTTACTGAAATATTCAGCATTCATATCGCTTCAATGCAAGGGCTCCGTGGCTTAGTGGTTAAAGCGCCTGTCTAGTAAACAGGAGATCATGTGTTCGATTCTCGTCGGAGCCTCGCTGTTATGTTACTTGAACTAGATTTTGTAGCTATATAATTTTGAAAAATTAAAATAATAGGGCAAAAGTTTCCATGAGATAATTTAGTTAATTTACTGAAATATTCTACATTCATATCGCTTCAAACCAAGGGCTCCGTGGCTTAGTGGTTAAAGCGCCTGTCTTGTAAGCAGAAGATCATGAGTTCGATTCTCGTCGGAGCCTTGCTGTTATATTACTTGAACTAGATTTCGAAACTATTAAATTTTGAAAAATTAAAAATAATAGTTGATTTAGATATGCATATAAGCAAACAATAGTGTGAAAGTTCCGATGTGATAATTTTTTTAATTTACTGAAATATTCAGCATTCATATCGCTTCAAAGCAAGGGCTCCGTGGCTTAGTGGTTAATGTGCCTGTCTAGTAAACAGGAGATCATGAGTTCGATTCTCGTCGGAGCCTCGCTGTTATGTTACTTGAACTAGAATTCGTAGCTATATAATTTTGAAAAATTAAAATAATAGGGCAAAAGTTCCCATGAGATAATTTAGTTAATTTACTGAAATATTCTACATTCATATCGCTTCAAACCAAGGCTCCGTGGCTTAGTGGTTAAAGCGCCTGTCTTGTAAACAGGAGATCATGAGTTCGATTCTCGTCGGAGCCTTGCTGTTATATTACTTGAACTAGATTTCGAAACTATTAAATTTTGAAAAATTAAAATAATAGGGCAAAAGTTCCCATGAGATAATTTAGTTAATTTACTGAAATATTCTGCATTCATATCGCTTCAAAGCAAGGGCTCCGTGGCTTAGTGGTTAAAGCGCCAGTCTTGTAAACAGGAGATCATGTGTTCGATTCTCGTCGAAGACTTGCTGTTATATTACTTGAACTAGATTTCGAAGCTATTAAATTTTGAAAAATTAAAAATAATAGTTGATTTAGATATGCATATATAAAAACAATAGTGTAAAAGTTCCCGTGAGATAATTTAGTTAATTTACTGAAATATTCAGCATTCATATCGCTTCGAAGCAAGGGCTCCGTGGCTTAGTGGTTAAAGCGCCTGTCTAGTAAACAGGAGATCATGAGTTCGATTCTCGTCGGAGCCTCGCTGTTATGTTACTTGACCTAGATTTCGTAGCTATTAAATTTTGAAAAATTAAAACAATAGTGTAAAAATTCCGAGGAGTTAATTAAGTTAAATTACTGGAATATTCAGTATTCATGTCGCTTCAAAGCAAGGGCTCCGTGGCTTAGTGGTTAATGCGCCTGTCTAGTAAACAGGAGATCATGAGTTCGATTCTCGTCGGAGCCTCGCTGTTATGTTACTTGAACTAGATTTCGTAGCTATATAATTTTGAAAAATTAAAATAATAGGGCAAAAGTTCCCAAGAGATAATTTAGTTAATTTACTGAAATATCCTGCATTCATATCGCTTCAAAGCAAGGGCTCCGTGGCTTAGTGGTTAAAGCGCCAGTCTTGTAAACAGGAGATCATGTGTTCGATTCTCGTCGGAGCCTTACTGTTATATTACTTGAACTAGATTTCGAAGCTATTGAATTTTGAAAAATTAAAAATAATAGTTGATTTAGATATGCATATATGCAAACAATAGTGTAAAAGTTCCCATGAGATAATTTAGTTAATTTACTGAAATATTCTGCATTCATATCGCTTCAAAGCAAGGGCTCCGTGGCTTAGTGGATAAAGCGCCAGTCTTGTAAACAGGAGATCATTTGCTCGATTCTCGTCGGAGCCTTGCTGTTATATCACTTGAACTAGATTTCGTAGCTATTAAATTTTGAAAAATTAAAACAATAGGGTAAAAATTCCGAGGAGTTAATTAAGTTAAATTACTGGAATATTCAGCATTCATGTCGCTTCAAAGCAAGGGCTCCGTGGTTTAGTGGTTAAAGCGCCTGTCTAGTAAACAGGAGATCATGAGTTCGATTCTCGTCGGAGCCTTGCTGTAATGTTACTTGAAGTAGATTTCGTAGCTATATAATTTTGAAAAATTAAAATAATAGGGCAAAAGTTCCCATGAGATAATTTAGTTAATTTACTGAAATATTCTTCATTCATATCGCTTCAAACCAAGGGCTCCGTGGCTTAGTGGTTAAAGCGCCTGTCTTGTAAACAGGAGATCATGAGTCCGATTCTCGTCGGAGCCTCGCTGTTATATTACTTAAACTAGATTTCGATGCTATAAAATTTTGAAAAATTAAAAATAATAGTTGATTTAGATATGCATATAAGCAAACAATAGTATAAAAGTTCCTATGTGATAATTTAGTTAAATTACTGGAATATTCAGCATTCATGTCGCATCAAAGCAAGGGCTCCGTGGCTTAGTGGCTAAAGCGCCTGTCTAGTAAACAGAGATCATGAGTTCGATTCTCGTCGGAGCCTCGCTGTTATGTTACTTGAACTAGATTTCGTAGCTATATAATTTTGAAAAATTAAAATAATAGGGCAAAAGTTCCCATGAGATAATTTAGTTAATTTACTGAAATATTCTACATTCATATCGCTTCAAACCAAGGGCTCCGTGGCTTAGTGGTTAAAGCGCCTGTCTTGTAAACAGGAGATCATGAGTTCGATTCTCGTCGGAGCCTTGCTGTTATATTACTTGAACTAGATTTCGAAACTATTAAATTTTGAAAAATTAAAAATAATAGTTGATTTAGATATGCATATAAGCAAACAATAGTGTAAAAGTTCCGATGTGATAATTTTGTTAATTTACTGAAATATTCAGCATTCATATCGCTTCAAAGCAAGGGCTCCGTGGCTTAGTGGTTAATGTGCCTGTCTAGTAAACAGGAGATCATGAGTTCGATTCTCGTCGGAGCCTCGCATTTATGTTACTTGAACTAGAATTCGTAGCTATATAATTTTGAAAAATTGAAATAATAGGGCAAAAGTTCCCATGAGATAATTTAGTTAATTTACTGAAATATTCTGCATTCATATCGCTTCAAAGCAAGGGCTCCGTGGCTTAGTGGTTAAAGCGCCAGTCTTGTAAACAGGAGATCATGTGTTCGATTCTCGTCGAAGACTTGCTGTTATATTACTTGAACTAGATTTCGAAGCTATTAAATTTTGAAAAATTAAAAATAATAGTTGATTTAGATATGCATATATGCAAACAATAGTGTAAAAGTTCCCGTGAGATAATTTAGTTAATTTACTGAAATATTCAGCATTCATATCGCTTCAATGCAAGGGCTCCGTGGCTTAGTGGTTAAAGCGCCTGTCTAGTAAACAGGAGATCATGAGTTCGATTCTCGTCGGAGCCTCGCTGTTATGTTACTTGACCTAGATTTCGTAGCTATTAAATTTTGAAAAATTAAAACAATAGGGTAAAAATTCCGAGGAGTTAATTAAGTTAAATTACTGGAATATTCAGCATTCATGTCGCTTCAAAGCAAGGGCTCCGTGGCTTAGTGGTTAATGCGCCTGTCTAGTAAACAGGAGATCATGAGTTCGATTCTCGTCGGAGCCTCGCTGTTATGTTACTTGAACTAGATTTCGTAGCTATATAATTTTGAAAAATTAAAATAATAGGGCAAAAGTTCCCAAGAGATAATTTAGTTAATTTACTGAAATATTCAGCATTCATATCGCTTCAAAGCAAGGGCTCCGTGGCTTAGTGGTTAAAGCGCCTGTCTAGTAAACAGGAGATCATGAGTTCGATTCTCGTCGGAGCCTTGCTGTTATGTTACTTGACCTAGATTTCGTAGCTATTAAATTTTGAAAAATTAAAACAATACGGTAAAAATTCCGAGGAGTTAATTAAAGGATTACAGACACAAAAAATTCGAAGGTGGTTTTATCTTTATAAAGAAATGCCTTGGGGACCTATAAAATCGATACAATAGTATTTTTTAATAAACTGATCCGATAATTAAGCAAATTCTGAAGTTAAAACTGAACATTCAACGGCTGCGGATTTTGAATTTTGTGGGAAGGCGTGATTAAACGTGACGTAGTCAGACATAGCAATACAGCTTATTATTATTGGCCCTTACTCTGGCGTTTACTTATTGGCTGTTTTTCATCACGTGGTATATGTTATGTTGGACGAAACGCAAACTAGTAGGTTACAAGTTTCTATCCGTTCTATCTTTTTATGAAAATATTAAATTATTATGGAAACCTCAGACTCCTCGGAGGATATTTTTTATTCGGATTTATCTAGCGATAGTCATCGCGAAGCGTCTCGCGAGTCTAGCTTTTATGAGTCTGAAAACTCGGGAGATAGCGACGGTAATAATGTAAGCCTTGGCGCGTCAGAGAGTGTGGTTCATGGGGTATTACCCTATCAATTTGAACCATTGGCATCATCCTCGGATGAAGATGTCAGTGGCGACTCAGGAGAACCCCCCACCCAAAATCCAAGATTAGGGAACACTGATTGGTAGCCTTTATTTCCTCTGATTTAGTCGTTTTTAATTACTACTGAATTTGTTAAACCTTTATGCATATAAAGGTGTACCTGTGGATTTTGCACTGTAATGGGCACCGCTGAAGAAAGCGTTTGTTGCCAAGAGCAAGAAGCGTTAAAGGATTTTTTAATTAATGGAGCATGTGTAACCCAGCATGAGGAGTTTGATGAAACTTGTATAAGGCGTAACCAACTCAGATTAGCGTATCTTGAGTTTGTTAACCCTAACGGCGGTAATAGATATTTAGAGCCTCCCGAAGGCTTCATGCACAAGTACGATTAAGACGAAGTTGTCTTTTCTATCAAAATGATTCTTACAATGTTTAGGATTTTTTTTGTGTGTGTGTTAATGGTTTGATCCCAGTTCAGGGTTGCCATGACATTTTCAGACTCAAATTCCCTGACTCCGTGATTTTGGGGTTTCTTCAAACATAACCTCGCTAAAACGCACACCCAGCTGTATAGTTGAATCAAATTCCCTGACTTCGTTAAAATTCTTAAATTTCCTTGACTTTTCCCTGACCTTTTCGATCCATTTTGAAATTCTTTGACTTTCACTGGTTTTCCCTGAGTACCCGTGGCAACCCTGCAGTTACCGAAAAATTCCGATCTAGGTAAACAGAAGAGCACTGAGTATTAATTTTACTTATTAATAGGACTTATAGATATGTTGCTTATCGGAGGTTTATGCGATGGATTTACTGGTTTTTGCCCAATACTCGCCTTCCTATACCAAGTTGTGTTATTAGCAAAATTCGAGAAGCTTACCCGTCAGATGAGTATTGTGGTTTTAAGCACATCAGTGTAAGAAATAGGAGAGGAAGACGTTATTAAATTAAAATATATTAAAGTGTGAGAATAAAATTCAAAATGTGTGACATGTTTAAAATATATTTATTTTTTAATAAGATCATTTTTTTTTCAAATCGTTTTGTTTTCTCGTAAGAGGATACAGCATCAGCTTTTAAAGGATGCGCGTACTCTGAAGCCAAAGACTGAGGCGCTTCCCCTAATGCAATTAAAGATGATTCATTTCCTTTCTTATAAGTTTCAGTTGATACCAAAATGCTTGTCATTTCCATAAGATCTTCCACATATTCTAGGTTAGCAAAGAATAACCTTGTAGTTATGTAGATTCAATCAATTTAGATCGTATTTACCATAAGTTGACGCTGCCATTATTGGTCTCACAGAATATTCACCAGCTTTATACTTAGGGAAGAAAATGTTCCACCTCCGTTGCCCATTTTTTGTGATGGCTTGTAGTTTTTGCGAATTTTCGTTACAGTGAAGAGCTGCCAAATATAGGCGAGCTTCCATTCCGTGAAAAGAGTAGTGAGTATGCTTTGGAGCAAACTGCACAATAACCGCGTGAAAAGCTTCAACAGAAGAAGTCTGGCACACCCAAGCTAGCTGTCCAATGTCTTTGACGAAACTGTCAACAATTTACTTTAGGGTGGCGTAGGCAATGTCGCTAATTTTCAACCATTTTCTTGGTCTATCTTTGGCCTTTCCAAGGGGACCATGAGCGCATTTTGGAAATGGCTCTCCATGACCCGAGTGTTTGTTTGTTGTGTGCCTTAATATGGACATCCATTTAGCCTGCATTACCTTCCCGTCACCATCACTAGAACTAGCGATCCAGTACAAGTGGTTTTGTATGCTTTTACTCCATTTCAGGAGGAGCTCCATGCTCTTTTTCTTTCCACAGGCTTTAGAAATTTTTGACTTCACAGCTGAAATACTTTTTTTATTTACATATACACCATATATTATTGATCCACAAAAAAAACTTACATTTTACCAGATGCCAGACATCAAAAAGATGGATAATTTTTGGGTAGTTTTTCCTTAGGAAACATCGGATTTGCTTGTGGCTGTCTGTTACTAAGTAACCAATTTTCAATCCTTGGTCGCAGAGAAACTGAAGCCCTTTTTTGCAGCCTTCCAGCTCCATCGCGACACTATTCTTTACTTGATTGCTCTAAAAAATGAAATACTAGCTCATACAAGATACTATCTAATTCAAAGGAAGAAGAACGTTACTTGAAGTAGTACAAGATGAATGACTTTTTTAATTTGGGTTTCCAAAAAGCAGTAGCTCCCATATTTTGCGCAGTAACCCGGACTGTCGCACCTTCCATCACCTCCTAATTCTAGGTTTCTTCCACGCAGAGAGTCTAACAGAGTTTTTTGTTCTTTCAACCACACCTGTGAATATACGCATTAGTAATCGCAAAGTGGATATACTTTGAGCGGACCAATTCTTAACCTACACTCTTAATTGCGTGAAAGAGATACGCTTTTTGTAATCTGTAGAATGTTTTCAAATTAAACATGGTGATACAGCAATTTCAAACATTCTAAGTGCTTTTGCTGGATTGTGGCCGGAAAATAATATTGCAGCTGCTGTTATGACATTGCCAGCTGGCAACCGCCCTATTAGGGGCTGGCTATGCCACGAGTGTCGGTGATTTCTTTCGCAATGAGTCTCAATAGTGATCATAGATCCTCTGATTATTGACTTCGCAGTACATTTTGATAAACACTGGCAGCACACTAAAAACAACTGAAGAAGAGCCGTTTCAAAGACAATAAACTTTCGCTCTGGAGCTGGGTCTATTCCACCTAAAACCCTAGCCCTAGCAGGGAAAAAATATTTAGCTGGTTAGTTCAAAGATCCTTCTAACTTATTAAAATTACTCTTCCACATCTTCTTCTGCTATGGATGAGGGCTGGAAACTAGAATCTAAAGGATCTAAATTCGCTCCCGCATCCATTTCCTCCTCTTCTTCAAAATCATAACTATCGTGAGAATGATGCGTTTCAACAAATTGCTTTAATACATCATCATTGAAACCGTTAGTCTGCGTAGATTTGTCAGTCATATTTGCGGGTCTCAAATATACCTGACATCCTATGAACAGGAAACATTTAAGTTTATTCATTTATTTTAAATTTTACTTAAAAACCTTCTTTTGTCACTTTGAGATTTTAAAGTTTGTGTTCCGAAGGTTTTTGCAAAAGGGGAAATTGTTAACTAAGTCCCTTTACTTTTTGATTTTGTAAAAGTAACAGACCGAGGTCCAGCTGATGAGGAATCCTAAAATTTTATGTTTTACTTATTTATTCTTGAGATCAATTTTCCTGTAAATTTCTCACCAAGGATCTAGCCTTTTTTCTTGGTGGTAATTCAGCCTCCAAGTTTTCAGTTTCCATATTGGACTTAATATTATCATGTTCAAGAACATCTTCAGTTGTAACTGTAGTGTCTAATGAACTTAATGAAGCCGACGTACAAGCCTCCATTGATGGAAAAATATCTAAGTCAAGCGAACTAGTACCCGCTTCTACTAACTTAAGCGTAGGGATCGCATTTTGAGTTAAACGTTTTGAACCATATTGAAGACTAGGGTCAACCAGGATTCCAGGTTTGTGTTCGTAAGAATCACTGGTAAAATGTTCTGAACATACTCGACCATTCGTCTTAATAGTACTTTCACTGATTCCAATGCTTTTAAACCAAAGTCTACGGCGTTCTTCATTATTTGGAAAATTATGGAACAGTAATCCGGGATACTTTGACTTATAATTGTTTCCACAATTAGGAACAACACACTTATATACTTTAGTTTATTGTTTTCAAACTTAGCTTAGTTGAAATTAATTGAATTAAATAATTCAAAAGAAGCTCACGGAACGCTACCGAATACCGATTAGTGATTACCGAACCCTAAGCCTAGGCTTTTACGTCTGTGACTAGTCAAATACATTTTCGGAATTGTAGATGGCGCCTGCTAGTGCGCTGGTTTTGATCACGTACTCAGGGTATGCCGAATATTTTTATAGAGGGAAATTCGAAAAGGGGTGGAGCCAAAAGCGAGTTAATCGTAGTTTTTAAACAATTATTTTAAGGTTAATACATCTTTTTATGTAAAATAAAGTGCATATTCGAACACTACCTGCCTTAATACATAAAATAAACCACTTTGAAACGGAAAAAAAGGCTTGTAATTTGTAATGAGAGTAACCCTTTAAGTTAAATTACTGGAATATTCAGCATTCATGTCGCTTCAAAGCAAGGGCTCCGTGGCTAAGTGGTTAAAGCGCCTGTCTAGTAAACAGGAGATCATGAGTTCGATTCTCGTCGGAGCCTCGCTGTTATGTTACTTGAACTAGATTTCGTAGCTATATAATTTTGAAAAATTAAAATAATAGGGCAAAAGTTCCCATGAGATAATTTAGTTAATTTACTGAAATATTCTGCATTCATATCGCTTCAAACCAAGGGCTCCGTGGCTTAGTGGTTAATGCGCCTAACTAGTAAACAGGAGATCATGAGTTCGATTCTCGTCGGAGCCTCGCTGTTATGTTACTTGAACTAGATTTCGTAGCTATATAATTTTGAAAAATTAAAATAATAGGGCAAAAGTTCCCAAGAGATAATTTAGTTAATTTACTGAAATATCCTGCATTCATATCGCTTCAAAGCAAGGGCTCCGTGGCTTAGTGGTTAAAGCGCTAGTCTTGTAAACAGGAGATCATGTGTTCGATTCTCGTCGGAGCCTTGCTGTTATATTACTTGAACTAGATTTCGAAGCTATTAAATTTTGAAAAATTAAAAATAATAGTTGATTTAGATATGCATATATGCAAACAATAGTGTAAAAGTTCCCATGAGATAATTTAGTTTATTTACTGAAATATTCAGCATTCATATTGCTTCAATGCAAGGGCTCCGTGGCTTAGTGGTTAAAGCGCCTGTCTAGTAAACAGGAGATCATGAGTTCGATTCTCGTCGGAGCCTCGCTGTTATGTTACTTGAACTAGATTTCGTAGCTATATAATTTTGAAAAATTAAAATAATAGGGCAAAAGTTCACATGAGATAATTAAGTTAATTTACTGAAATATTCTACATTCATATCGCTTCAAACCAAGGGCTCCGTGGCTTAGTGGTTAAAGCGCCTGTCTTGTAAACAGGAGATCATGAGTTCGATTCTCGTCGGAGCCTTGCTGTTATATTACTTGAACTAGATTTCGAAACTATTAAATTTTGAAAAATTAAAAATAATAGTTGATTTAGATATGCATATAAGCAAACAATAGTGTTAAAGTTCTGATGAGATAATTTAGTTAATTTACTGAAATATTCAGCATTCATATCGCTTCAAAGCAAGGGCTCCGTGGCTTAGTGGTTAATGCGCCTGTCTAGTAAACAGGAGATCACGAGTTCGATTCTCGTCGGAGCCTCGTTGTTATGTTACTTGAACTAGATTTCGTAGCTGTATAATTTTGAAAAATTAAAATAATAGGGCAAAAGTTCCTATGAGATAATTTAGTTAATTTACTGAAATATCTACATTCATATCGCTTCAAACCAAGGGCTCCGTGGCTTAGTGGTTAAAGCGCCTGTCTTGTAAACAGGAGATCACGAGTTCGATACTCGTCGGAGCCTTGCTGTTATATTACTTCAACTAGATTTCGAAACTATTAAATTTTGAAAAATTAAAAATAATAGTTGATTTAGATATGCATAAAAGCAAACAATAGTGTAAAAGTTCCGATGTGATAATTTAGTTAATTTACTGAAATATTCAGCATTCATATCGCTTCAAAGCAAGGGCTCCGTGGCTTAGTGGTTAATGTGCCTGTCTAGTAAACAGGAGATCATGAGTTCGATTCTCGTCGGAGCCTCGCTGTTATGTTACTTGAACTAGATTTCGTAGCTATATAATTTTGAAAAATTAAAAAAATAGGGCAAAAGTTCCCATGAGATAATTTAGTTAATTTACTGAAATATTCTACATTCATATCGTTTCAAACCAAGGCTCCGTGGCTTAGTGGTTAAAGCGCCTGTCTTGTAAACAGGAGATCATGAGTTCGATTCTCGTCGGAGCCTTGCTGTTATATTACTTGAACTAGATTTCGAAACTATTAAATTTTGAAAAATTAAAATAATAGGGCAAAAGTTCCCATGAGATAATTTAGTTAATTTACTGAAATATTCAGCATTCATATCGCTTCAATGCAAGGGCTCCGTGGCTTAGTGGTTAAAGCGCCTGTCTAGTAAACAGGAGATCATGAGTTCTGTTCTCGTAGGAGCCTCGTTGTTATGTTACTTGAATTAGATTTCGTAGCTATATAATTTTGAAAAATTAAAATAATAGGGCAAAAGTTCCCAAGAGATAATTTCGTTAAATTACTGAAATATCCTGCATTCATACCGCTTC
This sequence comes from Phalangium opilio, assembly GCF_054372755.1. Classification (NCBI taxonomy): domain Eukaryota; kingdom Metazoa; phylum Arthropoda; class Arachnida; order Opiliones; family Phalangiidae; genus Phalangium; species Phalangium opilio. The sequence goes on along the minus strand of NW_028324180.1, from coordinate 6,996,451 downwards.
AAAGCAAGGGCTCCGTGGCTTAGTGGTTAAAGCGCCAGTCTTGTAAACAGGAGATCATGTGTTCGATTCCCGTCGGAGCCTTGCTGTTATATTACTTGACCTAGATTTCGAAGCTATTAAATTTTGAAAAATTAAAAATAATAGTTGATTTAGATATGCATATATGCAAACAATAGTGTAAAAGTTCCCATGAGATAATTTAGTTAATTTACTAAAATATTCAGCATTCATATCGCTTCGAAGCAAGGGCTCCGTGGCTTAGTGGTTAAAGCGCCTGTCTAGTAAACAGGAGATCATGAGTTCGATTCTCGTCGGAGCCTTGCTGTTATGTTACTTGACCTAGATTTCGTAGCTATTAAATTTTGAAAAATTAAAACAATAGGGTAAAAATTCCGAGGAGTTAATTAAGTTAAATTACTGGAATATTCAGCATTCATGTCGCTTCAAAGCAAGGGCTCCGTGGCTTAGTGGTTAAAGCGCCACTCTTGTAAACAGGAGATCATGTGTTCGATTCTCGTCGGAGCCTTGCTGTTATATTACTTGACCTAGATTTCGAAGCTATTAAATTTTGAAAAATTAAAAATAATAGTTGATTTAGATATGCATATATGCAAACAATAGTGTAAAAGTTCCCATGAGATAATTTAGTTAATTTACTAAAATATTCAGCATTCATATCGCTTCGAAGCAAGGGCTCCGTGGCTTAGTGGTCAATGCGCCTGTCTAGTAAACAGGAGATCATGAGTTCGATTCTCGTCGGAGCCTTGCTGTTATATTACTTGAACTAGATTTCGAAACTATTAAATTTTGAAAAATTAAAATAATAGGGCAAAAGTTCCCATGAGATAATTTAGTTAATTTACTGAAATATTCTGCATTCATATCGCTTCAAAGCAAGGGCTCCGTGGCTTAGTGGTTAAAGCGACTGTCTTGTAAACAGGAGATCATGAGTTCGATTCTCGTCGGAGCCTCGCTGTTATGTTACTTGAACTAGATTTCGTAGCTATATAATTTTGAAAAATTAAAATAATAGGGTAAAAATTCCGATGAGTTAATTTAGTTAAATTACTGGAATATTCAGCATTCATGTCGCTTCAAAGCAAGGGCTCCGTGGCTTAGTGGTTAAAGCGCCTGTCTAGTAAACAGTAGATCATGAGTTCGATTCTCGTCAGAGCCTCGCTGTTATGTTACTTGAACTAGATTTCGAAGCTATTAAATTTTGAAAAATTAAATATAATAGTTGATTTAGATATGCATATATGCAAACAATAGTGTAAAAGTTCCCATGAGATAATTTAGTTAATTTACTGAAATATCCTGCATTCATATCGCTTCAAAGCAAGGGCTCCGTTGCTTAGTGGTTAAAGCGCCAGTCTTGTAAACAGGAGATCATGTGTTCGATTCTCGTCGGAGCCTTGCTGTTATATTACTTGAACTAGATTTCGAAGCTATTAAATTTTGAAAAATTAAAAATAATAGTTGATTTAGATATGCATATATGCAAACAATAGTGTAAAAGTTCCCATGAGATAATTTAGTTAATTTACTGAAATATTCTGCATTCATATCGCTTCAAAACAAGGGCCCCGTGGCTTAGTGGTTAAAGCGCCTGTCTAGTAAACAGGAGATCATGAGTTCGATTCTCGTCGGAGCCTCGCTGTTATGTTACTTGAACTAGATTTCGAAGCTATTAAATTTTGAAAAATTAAAAATAATAGTTGATTTAGATATGCATATATGCAAACAATAGTGTAAAAGTTCCCATGAGTTAATTTAGTTAAATTACTGGAATATTCAGCATTCATGTCGCTTCAAAGCAAGTTCTCCGTGGCTTAGTGGTTAAAGCGCCTGTCAAGTAAACAGGAGATCATGAGTTCGATTCTCGTCGGAGCCTCGCTGTTATGTTACTTGAACTAGATTTCGAAGCTATTAAATTTTGAAAAATTAAATATAATAGTTGATTTAGATATGCATATATGCAAACAATAGTGTAAAAGTTCCCATGAGATAATTTAGTTAATTTACTGAAATATCCTGCATTCATATGCTTCAAAGCAAGGGCTATGTGGCTTAGTGGTTAAAGCGCCAGTCTTGTAAACAGGAGATCATGTGTTGGATTCTCGTCGGAGCCTTGCTGTTATATTACTTGAACTAGATTTCGAAGCTATTAAATTTTGAAAAATTAAATATAATTGTTGATTTAGATATGCATATATGCAAACAATAGTGTAAAAGTTCCCATGAGATAATTTAGTTAATTTACTGAAATATCCTGCATTCATATCGCTTCAAAGCAAGGGCTCCGTGGCTTAGTGGTTAAAGCGCCTGTCTAGTAAACAGGAGATCATGAGTTCGATTCTCGTCGGAGCCTCGCTGTTATGTTACTTGAACTAGATTTCGTAGCTATATAATTTTGAAAAATTAAAATAATAGGGCAAAAGTTCCCATGAGATAATTTAGTTAATTTACTGTAATATTCTGCATTCATATCGCTTCAAACCAAGGGCTCCGTGGCTTGGCTTAGTGGTTAAAGCGCCTGTCTTGTAAACAGGAGATCATGAGTTCGATTCTCGTCGGAGCCTCGCTGTTATATTACTTGAACTAGATTTCGAAACTATTAAATTTTGAAAAATTAAATATAATAGTTGATTTAGATATGCATATATGCAAACAATAGTGTAAAAGTTCCCATGAGATAATTTAGTTAATTTACTGAAATATCCTGCATTCATATCGCTTCAAAGCAAGGGCTCCGTGGCTTAGTGGTTAAAGCGCCTGTCTAGTAAACAGGAGATCATGAGTTCGATTCTCGTCGGAGCCTTGCTGTTATGTTACTTGACCTAGATTTCGTAGCTATTAAATTTTGAAAAATTAAAACAATAGGGTAAAAATTCCGAGGAGTTAATTAAGTTAAATTACTGGAATATTCAGCATTCATGTCGCTTCAAAGCAAGGGCTCCGTGGCTTAGTGGTTAAAGCGCCGGTCTAGTAAACAGGAGATCATGAGTTCGATTCTCGTCGGAGCCTCGCTGTTATGTTACTTGAACTAGATTTCGTAGCTATATAATTTTGAAAAATTAAAATAATAGGGCAAAAGTTCCCAAGAGATAATTTCGTTAATTTACTGAAATATCCTGCATTCATACCGCTTCAAACCAAAGGCTCCGTGGCTTAGTGGTTAAAGCGCCAGTCTTGTAAACAGGAGATCATGTGTTCGATTCTCGTCGGAGCCTTGCTGTTATATTACTTGAACTAGATTTCGAAGCTATTAAATTTTGAAAAATTAAAAATAATAGTTGATTTAGATATGCATATATGCAAACAATAGTGTAAAAGTTCCCATGAGATAATTTAGTTAATTTACTGAAATATTCAGCATTCATATCGCTTCAAAGCAAGGGCTCCGTGGCTTAGTGGTTAAAGCGCCTGTCTAGTAAACAGGAGATCATGAGTTCTATTCTCGTCGGAGCCTCGCTGTTATGTTACTTGAACTAGATTCCGTAGCTATATAATTTTGAAAAATTAAAATAATAGGGCAAAAGTTCCCAAGAGATAATTTCGTTAATTTACTGAAATATCCTGCATTCATACCGCTTCAAAGCAAGGGCTCCGTTGCTTAGTGGTTAAAGCGCCAGTCTTGTAAACAGGAGATCATGGTTTCGATTCTCGTCGGAGCCTTGCTGTTATATTTCTTGAACTAGATTTCGAAGCTATTAAATTTTGAAAAATTAAAAATAATAGTTGATTTAGATATTCATATATGCAAACAATAGTGTAAAAGTTCCCATGAGATAATTTAGTTAATTTACTGAAATATCCTGCATTCATATCGCTTCAAAGCAAGGGCTCCGTGGCTTAGTGGTTAAAGCGCCTGTCTAGTAAACAAGAGATCATGAGTTCGATTCTCGTCGGAGCCTCGCTGTTATGTTACTTGAACTAGATTTCGTAGCTATATAATTTTGAAAAATTAAAATAATAGGGCAAAAGTTCCCATGAGATAATTTAGTTAATTTACTGTAATATCCTGCATTCATATCGCTTCAAAGCAAGGGCTCCGTGGCTTAGTGGTTAAAGCGCCTGTCTAGTAAACAGGAGATCATGAGTTCGATTCTCGTCGGAGCCTTGCTGTTATGTTACTTGACCTAGATTTCGTAGCTATTAAATTTTGAAAAATTAAAACAATAGGGTAAAAATTCCGAGGAGTTAATTAAGTTAAATTACTGGAATATTCAGCATTCATGTCGCTTCAAAGCAAGGGCTCCGTGGCTTAGTGGTTAAAGCGCCGGTCTAGTAAACAGGAGATCATGAGTTCGATTCTCGTCGGAGCCTCGCTGTTATGTTACTTGAACTAGATTTCGTAGCTATATAATTTTGAAAAATTAAAATAATAGGGCAAAAGTTCCCAAGAGATAATTTCGTTAATTTACTGAAATATCCTGCATTCATACCGCTTCAAACCAAGGGCTCCGTGGCTTAGTGGTTAAAGCGCCAGTCTTGTAAACAGGAGATCATGTGTTCGATTCTCGTCGGAGCCTTGCTGTTATATTACTTGAACTAGATTTCGAAGCTATTAAATTTTGAAAAATTAAAAATAATAGTTGATTTAGATATGCATATATGCAAACAATAGTGTAAAAGTTCCCATGAGATAATTTAGTTAATTTACTGAAATATTCAGCATTCATATCGCTTCAAAGCAAGGGCTCCGTGGCTTAGTGGTTAAAGCGCCTGTCTAGTAAACAGGAGATCATGAGTTCTATTCTCGTCGGAGCCTCGCTGTTATGTTACTTGAACTAGATTCCGTAGCTATATAATTTTGAAAAATTAAAATAATAGGGCAAAAGTTCCCAAGAGATAATTTCGTTAATTTACTGAAATATCCTGCATTCATACCGCTTCAAAGCAAGGGCTCCGTTGCTTAGTGGTTAAAGCGCCAGTCTTGTAAACAGGAGATCATGTGTTCGATTCTCGTCGGAGCCTTGCTGTTATATTTCTTGAACTAGATTTCGAAGCTATTAAATTTTGAAAAATTAAAAATAATAGTTGATTTAGATATTCATATATGCAAACAATAGTGTAAAAGTTCCCATGAGATAATTTAGTTAATTTACTGAAATATCCTGCATTCATATCGCTTCAAAGCAAGGGCTCCGTGGCTTAGTGGTTAAAGCGCCTGTCTAGTAAACAAGAGATCATGAGTTCGATTCTCGTCGGAGCCTCGCTGTTATGTTACTTGAACTAGATTTCGTAGCTATATAATTTTGAAAAATTAAAATAATAGGGCAAAAGTTCCCATGAGATAATTTAGTTAATTTACTGTAATATTCTGCATTCATATCGCTTCAAACCAAGGGCTCCGTGGCTTGGCTTAGTGGTTAAAGCGCCTGTCTTGTAAACAGGAGATCATGAGTTCGATTCTCGTCGGAGCCTCGCTGTTATGTTACTTGAACTAGATTTCGTAGCTATTAAATTTTGAAAAATTAGAACAATAGGGTAAAAATTCCGATGAGTTAATTTAGTTAAATTAATGGAATATTCAGCATTCATGTCGCTTCAAAGCAAGGGCTCCGTGGCTTAGTGGTTAAAGCGCCTGTCTAGTAAACAGGAGATCATGAGTTCTATTCTCGTAGGAGCCTCGTTGTTATGTTACTTGAATTAGATTTCGTAGCTATATAATTTTGAAAATATAAATAATAGGACAAAAGTTCCCATGAGATCATTTAGTTAATTTACTGAAATATTCTGCATTCATTTCGCTTCAAAGCAAGGGCTCCGTGGCTTAGTGGTTAAAGCGCCAGTCTTGTAAACAGGAGATCATGTGTTCGATTCTCGTCGGAGCCTTGCTGTTATATTACTTGAACTAGATTTCGAAGCTATTAAATTTTGAAAAATTAAAAATAATATTTGATTTAGATATGCATATATGCAAACAATAGTGTAAAAGTTCCCATGAGATAATTTAGTTAATTTACTAAAATATTCAGCATTCATATCGCTTCAAAGCAAGGGCTCCGTGGCTTAGTGGTTAAAGCGCCTGTCTAGTAAACAGGAGATCATGTGTTCGATTCTCGTCGGAGCCTTGCTGTTATATTACTTGAACTAGATTTCGAAGCTATTAAATTTTGAAAAATTAAAAATAATAGTTGATTTAGATATGCATATATGCAAACAATAGTGTAAAAGTTCCCATGAGATAATTTAGTTAATTTACTGAAATATTCTGCATTCATATCGCTTCAAAACAAGGGCCCCGTGGCTTAGTGGTTAAAGCGCCTGTCTAGTAAACAGGAAATCATGAGTTCGATTCTCGTCGGAGCCTCGCTGTTATGTTACTTGAACTAGATTTCGTAGCTATTAAATTTTGAAAAATTAAAACAATAGGGTAAAAATTCCGATGAGTTAATTTAGTTAAATTACTGGAATATTCAGCATTCATGTCGCTTCAAAGCAAGTTCTCCGTGGCTTAGTGGTTAAAGCGCCTGTCTAGTAAACAGGAGATCATGAGTACTATTCTCGTAGGAGCCTCGTTGTTATGTTACTTGACTTAGATTTCGTAGCTATATAATTTTGAAAAATTAAAATAATAGGGCAAAAGTTCCCATGAGATAATTAAGTTAATTTACTGAAATATTCTGCATTCATTTCGCTTCAAAGCAAGGGCTCCGTGGCTTAGCGGTTAAAGCGCCAGTCTTGTAAACAGGAGATCATGTGTTCGATTCTCGTCGGAGCCTTGCTGTTATATTGCTTGAACTAGATTTCGAAGCTATTAAATTTTGAAAAATTAAATATAATAGTTGATTTAGATATGCATATATGCAAACAATAGTGTAAAAGTTCCCATGAGATAATTTAGTTAATTTACTGAAATATCCTGCATTCATATCGCTACAAAGCAAGGGCTCCGTGGCTTAGTGGTTAAAGCGCCTGTCTAGTAATCAGGAGATCATGAGTTCGATTCTCGTCGGAGCCTCGCTGTTATGTTACTTGAACTAGATTTCGTAGCTATATAATTTTGAAAAATTAAAATAATAGGGCAAAAGTTCCCATGAGATAATTTAGTTAATTTACTGAAATATTCTGCATTCATTTCGCTTCAAAGCAAGGGCTCCGTGGCTTAGCGGTTAAAGCGCCAGTCTTGTAAACAGGAGATCATGTGTTCGATTCTCGTCGGAGCCTGACTGTTATGTTACTTGACCCAGATTTCGTAGCTATTAAATTTTGAAAAATTAAAACAATAGGGTAAAAATTCCGATGAGTTAATTTAGTTAAATTACTGGAATATTCAGCATTCATGTCGCTTCAAAGCAAGGGCTCCGTGGCTTAGTGGTTAAAGCGTCTGTCTAGTAAACAGGAGATCATGAATTCTATTCTCGTCGGAGCCTGGCTGTTATGTTACTTGACCCAGATTTCGTAGCTATTTAATTTTGAAAAATTAAAAAATACGGTAAAAATTCCGATGAGTTAATTTAGTTAAATTACTGGAATATTCAGCATTCATGTCGCTTCAAAGCAAGGGCTCCGTGGCTTAGTGGTTAAAGCGCCTGTCTAGTAAACAGGAGATCATGAGTTCGATTCTCGTCGGAGCCTCGCAGTTATGTTACTTGAACAAGATTTCGTAGCTATATAATTTTGAAAATTTAAAATAATAGGGCAAAAGTTCTCAAGAGATAATTTAGTTAATTTACTGAAATATCCTGCATTCATATCGCTTCAAAGCAAGGGCTCCGTGGCTTAGTGGTTAAAGCGCCAGTCTTGTAAACAGGAGATCATGTGTTCGATTCTCGTCGGAGCCTTGCTGTTATATTACTTGAACTAGATTTCGAAGCTATTAAATTTTGAAAAATTAAATATAATAGTTGATTTAGATATGCAAATATGCAAACAATAGTGTAAAAGTTCCCATGAGATAATTTAGTTAATTTACTGAAATATTCAGCATTCATATCGCTTCAAAGCAAGGGCTCCGTGGCTTAGTGGTTAAAGCGCCTGTCTAGTAAACAGGAGATCATGAGTTCGATTCTCGTCGGAGCCGCGATGTTATGTTACTTGAACTAGATTTCGTAGCTATATAACTTTGAAAAATTAAAATAATAGGGCAAAAGTTCCCATGAGATAATTTAGTTAATTTACTGTAATATTCTGCATTCATATCGCTTCAAACCAAGGGCTCCGTGGCTTAGTGGTTAAAGCGCCTGTCTTGTAAACAGGAGATCATGAGTTCGATTCTCGTCGGAGCCTCGCTGTTATGTTACTTGAACTAGATTTCGTAGCTATTTAATTTTGAAAAATTAAAACAATAGGGTAAAAATTCCGATGAGTTAATTTAGTTAAATTACTGGAATATTCAGCATTCATGTCGCTTCAAAGCAAGGGCTCCGTGGCTTAGTGGTTAAAGCGCCTGTCTAGTAAACAGGAGATCATGAGTTCTATTCTCGTCGGAGCCTCGTTGTTATGTTACTTGAATTAGATTTCGTAGCTATATAATTTTGAAAAATTAAAATAATAGGGCAAAAGTTCCCATGAGATAATTTAGTTAATTTACTGAAATATTCTGCATTCATATCGCTTCAAAGCAAGGGCTCCGTGGCTTAGTGGTTAAAGCGCCAGTCTTGTAAACAGGAGATCATGTGTTCGATTCTCGTCGGAGCCTTGCTGTTATATTACTTGAACTAGATTTCGAAGCTATTAAATTTTGAAAAATTAAAACAATAGGGTAAAAATTCCGATGAGTTAATTTAGTTAAATTACTGGAATATTCAGCATTCATGTCGCTTCAAAGCAAGGGCTCCGTGGCTTAGTGGTTAAAGCGCCTGTCTAGTAAACAGGAGATCATGAGTTCTATTCTCGTCGGAGCCTCGTTGTTATGTTACTTGAATTAGATTTCGTAGCTATATAATTTTGAAAAATTAAAATAATAGGGCAAAAGTTCCCATGAGATAATTTAGTTAATTTACTGAAATATTCTGCATTCATATCGCTTCAAAGCAAGGGCTCCGTGGCTTAGTGGTTAAAGCGCCAGTCTTGTAAACAGGAGATCATGTGTTCGATTCTCGTCGGAGCCTTGCTGTTATATTACTTGAACTAGATTTCGAAGCTATTAAATTTTGAAAAATTAAAACAATAGGGTAAAATTTCCGAGGAGTTAATTAAGTTAAATTACTGGAATATTCAGCATTCATGTCGCTTCGAAGCAAGGGCTCCGTGGCTTAGTGGTTAAAGCGCCTGTCTAGTAAACAGGAGATCATGAGTTCGATTCTCGTCGGAGCCTCGCTGTTATGTTACTTGAACTAGATTTCGTAGCTATTAAATTTTGAAAAATTAAAACAATAGGGTAAAAATTCCGAGGAGTTAATTAAGTTAATTTACTGGAATATTCAGCATTCATGTCGCTTCGAAGCAAGGGCTCCGTGGCTTAGTGGTTAAAGCGCCTGCCTAGTAAACAGGAGATCATGAGTTCTATTCTCGTCGGAGCCTCGTTGTTATGTTACTTGAATTAGATTTCGTAGCTATATAATTTTGAAAAATTAAAATAATAGGGCAAAAGTTCCCATGAGATAATTTAGTTAATTTACTGAAATATTCTGCATTCATATCGCTTCAAACCAAGGGCTCCGTGGCTTAGTGGTTAAAGCGCCAGTCTTGTAAACAGGAGATCATGTGTTCGATTCTCGTCGGAGCCTCGCTGTTATGTTACTTGAACTAGATTTCGTAGCTATATAATTTTGAAAAATTAAAATAATAGGGCAAAAGTTCCCATGAGATAATTTAGTTAATTTACTGAAATATTCTGCATTCATATCGCTTCAAACCAAGGGCTCCGTGGCTTAGTGGTTAAAGCGCCTGTCTTATAACAGGAGATCATGAGTTCGATTCTCGTCGGAGCCTCGCTGTTATATTACTTGAACTAGATTTCGAAGCTATTAAATTTTGAAAAATTAAAAATAATAGTTGATTTAGATATGCATATATGCAAACAATAGTGTAAAAGTTCCCATGAGATAATTTAGTTAATTTACTAAAATATTCAGCATTCATATCGCTTCAAAGCAAGGGCTCCGTGGCTTAGTGGTTAAAGCGCCTGTCTAGTAAACAGGAGATCATGAGTTTGATTCTCGTCGGAGCCTTGCTGTTATGTTACTTGACCTAGATTTCGTAGCTATTAAATTTTGAAAAATTAAAACAATAGGGTAAAAATTCCGAGGAGTTAATTAAGTTAAATTACTGGAATATTCAGCATTCATGTCGCTTCGAAGCAAGGGCTCCGTGGCTTAGTGGTTAAAGCGCCTGTCTAGTAAACAAGAGATCATGAGTTCGATTCTCGTCGGAGCCTCGCTGTTATGTTACTTGAATTAGATTTCGTAGCTATTAAATTTTGAAAAATTAAAACAATAGCGTAAAAATTCCGATGAGTTAATTTAGTTAAATTACTGGAATATTCAGCATTCATGTCGCTCCAACGCAAGGGCTCCGTGGCTTAGTGGTTAAAGCGCCTGACTAGTAAACAGGAGATCATGAGTTCTATTCTCGTCGGAGCCTCGTTGTTACGTTACTTGAATTAGATTTCTTAGCTATATAATTTTGAAAAATTAAAATAATAGGGCAAAAGTTCCCATGAGATAATTTAGTTAATTTACTGAAATATTCTGCATTCATATCACTTCAAACCAAGGGCTCCGTGGCTTAGTGGTTAAAGCGCCTGTCTTATAACAGGAGATCATGAGTTCGATTCTCGTCGGAGCCTCGTTGTTATGTTACTTGAATTAGATTTCTTAGCTATATAATTTTGAAAAATTAAAATAATAGGGCAAAAGTTCCCATGAGATAATTTAGTTAATTTACTGAAATATTCTGCATTCATATCGCTTCAAACCAAGGGCTCCGTGGCTTAGTGGTTAAAGCGCCTGTCTTATAACAGGAGATCATGAGTTCGATTCTCGTCGGAGCCTCGCTGTTATATTACTTGAACTAGATTTCGAAGCTATTAAATTTTGAAAAATTAAAAATAATAGTTGATTTAGATATGCATATATGCAAACAATAGTGTAAAAGTTCCCATGAGATAATTTAGTTAATTTACTAAAATATTCAGCATTCATATCGCTTCAAAGCAAGGGCTCCGTGGCTTAGTGGTTAAAGCGCCTGTCTAGTAAACAGGAGATCATGAGTTTGATTCTCGTCGGAGCCTTGCTGTTATGTTACTTGACCTAGATTTCGTAGCTATTAAATTTTGAAAAATTAAAACAATAGGGTAAAAATTCCGAGGAGTTAATTAAGTTAAATTACTGGAATATTCAGCATTCATGTCGCTTCGAAGCAAGGGCTCCGTGGCTTAGTGGTTAAAGCGCCTGTCTAGTAAACAAGAGATCATGAGTTCGATTCTCGTCGGAGCCTCGCTGTTATGTTACTTGAATTAGATTTCGTAGCTATTAAATTTTGAAAAATTAAAACAATAGCGTAAAAATTCCGATGAGTTAATTTAGTTAAATTACTGGAATATTCAGCATTCATGTCGCTCCAACGCAAGGGCTCCGTGGCTTAGTGGTTAAAGCGCCTGACTAGTAAACAGGAGATCATGAGTTCTATTCTCGTCGGAGCCTCGTTGTTATGTTACTTGAATTAGATTTCTTAGCTATATAATTTTGAAAAATTAAAATAATAGGGCAAAAGTTCCCATGAGATAATTTAGTTAATTTACTGAAATATTCTGCATTCATATCACTTCAAACCAAGGGCTCCGTGGCTTAGTGGTTAAAGCGCCAGTCTTGAAAACAGGAGATCATGTGTTCGATTCTCGTCGGAGCTTCGCTGTTATGTTACTTGAATTAGATTTCGTAGCTATATAATTTTGAAAAATTAAAATAATAGGGCAAAAGTTCCCATGAGATAATTTAGTTAATTTACTGAAATATTCTGCATTCATATCGCTTCAAACCAAGGGCTCCGTGGCTTAGTGGTTAAAGCGCCTGTCTTATAAACAGGAGATCATGAGTTCGATTCTCGTCGGAGCTTCGCTGTTATATTACTTGAACTAGATTTCGAAGCTATTAAATTTTGAAAAATTAAAAATAATAGTTGATTTAGATATGCATATATGCAAACAATGGTGTAAAAGTTCCCATGAGATAATTTAGTTAATTTACTAAAATATTCAGCATTCATATCGCTTCAAAGCAAGGGCTCCGTGGCTTAGTGGTTAAAGCGCCTGTCTAGTAAACAGGAGATCATGAGTTTGATTCTCGTCGGAGCCTTGCTGTTATGTCACTTGACCTAGATTTCGTAGCTATTAAATTTTGAAAAATTAAAACAATAGGGTAAAAATTCCGAGGAGTTAATTAAGTTAAATTACTGGAATATTCAGCATTCATGTCGCTTCGAAGCAAGGGCTCCGTGGCTTAGTGGTTAAAGCGCCTGTCTAGTAAACAAGAGATCATGAGTTCGATTCTCGTCGGAGCCTCGCTGTTATGTCACTTGAATTAGATTTCGTAGCTATTAAATTTTGAAAAATTAAAACAATAGCGTAAAAATTCCGATGAGTTAATTTAGTTAAATTACTGGAATATTCAGCATTCATGTCGCTCCAAAGCAAGGGCTCCGTGGCTTAGTGGTTAAAGCGCCTGACTAGTAAACAGGAGATCATGAGTTCTATTCTCGTCGGAGCCTCGTTGTTATGTTACTTGAATTAGATTTCGTAGCTATATAATTTTGAAAAATTAAAATAATAGGGCAAAAGTTCCCATGAGATAATTTAGTTAATTTACTGAAATATTCTGCATTCATATCACTTCAAACCAAGGGCTTCGTGGCTTAGTGGTTAAAGCGCCAGTCTTGTAAACAGGAGATCATGTGTTCGATTCTCGTCGGAGCTTCGCTGTTATGTTACTTGGATTAGATTTCGTAGCTATATAATTTTGAAAAATTAAAATAATAGGGCAAAAGTTCCCATGAGATAATTTAGTTAATTTACTGAAATATTCTGCATTCATATCGCTTCAAACCAAGGGCTCCGTGGCTTAGTGGTTAAAGCGCCTGTCTTATAAACAGGAGATCATGAGTTCGATTCTCGTCGGAGCCTCGCTGTTATATTACTTGAACTAGATTTCGAAGCTATTAAATTTTGAAAAATTAAAAATAATAGTTGATTTAGATATGCATATATGCAAGCAATAGTGTAAAAGTTCCCATGAGATAATTTAGTTAATTTACTAAAATATTCAGCATTCATATCGCTTCAAAGCAAGGGCTCCGTGGCTTAGTGGTTAAAGCGCCTGTCTAGTAAACAGGAGATCATGAGTTTGATTCTCGTCGGAGCCTTGCTGTTATGTCACTTGACCTAGATTTCGTAGCTATTAAATTTTGAAAAATTAAAACAATAGGGTAAAAATTCCGAGGAGTTAATTAAGTTAAATTACTGGAATATTCAGCATTCATGTCGCTTCGAAGCAAGGGCTCCGTGGCTTAGTGGTTAAAGCGCCTGTCTAGTAAACAAGAGATCATGAGTTCGATTCTCGTCGGAGCCTCGCTGTTATGTCACTTGAATTAGATTTCGTAGCTATTAAATTTTGAAAATTTAAAACAATAGCGTAAAAATTCCGATGAGTTAATTTAGTTAAATTACTGGAATATTCAGCATTCATGTCGCTCCAAAGCAAGGGCTCCGTGGCTTAGTGGTTAAAGCGCCTGACTAGTAAACAGGAGATCATGAGTTCTATTCTCGTCGGAGCCTCGTTGTTATGTTACTTGAATTAGATTTCGTATCTATATAATTTTGAAAAATTAAAATAATAGGGCAAAAGTTCCCATGAGATAATTTAGTTAATTTACTGAAATATTCTGCATTCATATCGCTTCAAACCAAGGGCTCCGTGGCTTAGTGGTTAAAGCGCCTGTCTTATAAACAGGAGATCATGAGTTCGATTCTCGTCGGAGCCTCGCTGTTATATTACTTGAACTAGATTTCGAAGCTATTAAATTTTGAAAAATTAAAAATAATAGTTGATTTAGATATGCATATATGCAAACAATAGTGTAAAAGTTCCCATGAGATAATTTAGTTAATTTACTAAAATATTCAGCATTCATATCGCTTCAAAGCAAGGGCTCCGTGGCTTAGTGGTTAAAGCGCCTGTCTAGTAAACAGGAGATCATGAGTTTGATTCTCGTCGGAGCCTTGCTGTTATGTCACTTGACCTAGATTTCGTAGCTATTAAATTTTGAAAAATTAAAACAATAGGGTAAAAATTCCGAGGAGTTAATTAAGTTAAATTACTGGAATATTCAGCATTCATGTCGCTTCGAAGCAAGGGCTCCGTGGCTTAGTGGTTAAAGCGCCTGTCTAGTAAACAAGAGATCATGAGTTCGATTCTCGTCGGAGCCTCGCTGTTATGTCACTTGAATTAGATTTCGTAGCTATTAAATTTTGAAAATTTAAAACAATAGCGTAAAAATTCCGATGAGTTAATTTAGTTAAATTACTGGAATATTCAGCATTCATGTCGCTCCAAAGCAAGGGCTCCGTGGCTTAGTGGTTAAAGCGCCTGACTAGTAAACAGGAGATCATGAGTTCTATTCTCGTCGGAGCCTCGTTGTTATGTTACTTGAATTAGATTTCGTATCTATATAATTTTGAAAAATTAAAATAATAGGGCAAAAGTTCCCATGAGATAATTTAGTTAATTTACTGAAATATTCTGCATTCATATCGCTTCAAACCAAGGGCTCCGTGGCTTAGTGGTTAAAGCGCCAGTCTTGTAAACAGGAGATCATGTGTTCGATTCTCGTCGGAGCTTCGCTGTTATGTTACTTGAATTGTATTTCGTAGCTATATAATTTTGAAAAATTAAAATAATAGGGCAAAAGTTCCCATGAGATAATTTAGTTAATTTACTGAAATATTCTGCATTCATATCGCTTCAAACCAAGGGCTCCGTGGCTTAGTGGTTAAAGCGCCTGTCTTATAAACAGGAGATCATGAGTTCGATTCTCGTCGGAGCCTCGCTGTTATATTACTTGAACTAGATTTCGAAGCTATTAAATTTTGAAAAATTAAAAATAATAGTTGATTTAAATATGCATATATGCAAACAATAGTGTAAAAGTTCCCATGAGATAATTTAGTTAATTTACTAAAATATTCAGCATTCATATCGCTTCAAAGCAGGGGCTCCGTGGCTTAGTGGTTAAAGCGCCTGTCTAGTAAACAGGAGATCATGAGTTCGATTCTCGTCGGAGCCTCGCTGTTATATTACTTGAACTAGATTTCGAAGCTATTAAATTTTGAAAAATTAAAAATAATAGTTGATTTAGATATGCATATATGCAAACAATAGTGTAAAAGTTCCCATGAGATAATTTAGTTAATTTACTAAAATATTCAGCATTCATATCGCTTCAAAGCAAGGGCTCCGTGGCTTAGTGGTTAAAGCGCCTGTCTAGTAAACAGGAGATCATGAGTTTGATTCTCGTCGGAGCCTTGCTGTTATGTCACTTGACCTAGATTTCGTAGCTATTAAATTTTGAAAAATTAAAACAATAGGGTAAAAATTCCGAGGAGTTAATTAAGTTAAATTACTGGAATATTCAGCATTCATGTCGCTTCGAAGCAAGGGCTCCGTGGCTTAGTGGTTAAAGCGCCTGTCTAGTAAACAAGAGATCATGAGTTCGATTCTCGTCGGAGCCTCGCTGTTATGTCACTTGAATTAGATTTCGTAGCTATTAAATTTTGAAAAATTAAAACAATAGCGTAAAAATTCCGATGAGTTAATTTAGATAAATTACTGGAATATTCAGCATTCATGTCGCTCCAAAGCAAGGGCTCCGTGGCTTAGTGGTTAAAGCGCCTGACTAGTAAACAGGAGATCATGAGTTCTATTCTCGTCGGAGCCTCGTTGTTATGTTACTTGAATTAGATTTCGTATCTATATAATTTTGAAAAATTAAAATAATAGGGCAAAAGTTCCCATGAGATAATTTAGTTAATTTACTGAAATATTCTGCATTCATATCACTTCAAACCAAGGGCTCCGTGGCTTAGTGGTTAAAGCGCCAGTCTTGTAAACAGGAGATCATGTGTTCGATTCTCGTCGGAGCTTCGCTGTTATGTTACTTGAATTAGATTTCGTAGCTATATAATTTTGAAAAATTAAAATAATAGGGCAAAAGTTCCCATGAGATAATTTAGTTAATTTACTGAAATATTCTGCATTCATATCGCTTCAAACCAAGGGCTCCGTGGCTTAGTGGTTAAAGCGCCTGTCTTATAAACAGGAGATCATGAGTTCGATTCTCGTCGGAGCCTCGCTGTTATATTACTTGAACTAGATTTCGAAGCTATTAAATTTTGAAAAATTAAAAATAATAGTTGATTTAAATATGCATATATGCAAACAATAGTGTAAAAGTTCCCATGAGATAATTTAGTTAATTTACTAAAATATTCAGCATTCATATCGCTTCAAAGCAGGGGCTCCGTGGCTTAGTGGTTAAAGCGCCTGTCTAGTAAACAGGAGATCATGAGTTTGATTCTCGTCGGAGCCTTGCTGTTATGTCACTTGACCTAGATTTCGTAGCTATTAAATTTTGAAAAATTAAAACAATAGGGTAAAAATTCCGAGGAGTTAATTAAGTTAAATTACTGGAATATTCAGCATTCATGTCGCTTCGAAGCAAGGGCTCCGTGGCTTAGTGGTTAAAGCGCCTGTCTAGTAAACAGGAGATCATGAGTTCGATTCTCGTCGGAGCCTCGCTGTTATGTTACTTGAACAAGATTTCGTAGCTATTAAGTTTTGAAAAATTAAAACAATAGGGTAAAAATTCCGATGAGTTAATTTAGTTAAATTACTGGAATATTCAGCATTCATGTCGCTTCAAAGCAAGGGCTCCGTGGCTTAGTGGTTAAAGCGCCTGTCTAGTAAACAGGAGATCATGAGTTCGATTCTCGTCGGAGCCTCGCTGTTATGTTACTTGAACTAGCTTTCGTAGCTATTAAATTTTGAAAAATTAAAACAATAGCGTAAAAATTCCGATGAGTTAATTTAGTTAAATTACTGGAATATTCAGCATTCATGTCGCTCCAAAGCAAGGGCTCCGTGGCTTAGTGGTTAAAGCGCCTGTCTAGTAAACAGGAGATCATGAGTTCGATTCTCGTCGGAGCCTCGCTGTTATATTACTTGAACTAGATTTCGAAGCTATTAAATTTTGAAAAATTAAAAATAATAGTTGATTTAGATATGCATATAAGCAAACAATAGTGTAAAAGTTCCGATGTGATAATTTAGTTAATTTACTGGAATATTCAGCATTCATGTCGCTTCGAAGCAAGGGCTCCGTGGCTTAGTGGTTAAAGCGCCTGTCTAGTAAACAGGAGATCATGAGTTCGATTCTCGTCGGAGCCTCGCTGTTATGTTACTTGAACAAGATTTCGTAGCTATTAAGTTTTGAAAAATTAAAACAATAGAGTAAAAATTCCGATGAGTTAATTTAGTTAAATTACTGGAATATTCAGCATTCATGTCGCTTCAAAGCAAGGGCTCCGTGGCTTAGTGGTTAAAGCGCCTGTCTAGTAAACAGGAGATCATGAGTTCGATTCTCGTCGGAGCCTCGCTGTTATGTTACTTGAACTAGATTTCGTAGCTATTAAATTTTCAAAAATTAAAACAATAGCGTAAAAATTCCGATGAGTTAATTTAGTTAAATTACTGGAATATTCAGCATTCATGTCGCTCCAAAGCAAGGGCTCCGTGGCTTAGTGGTTAAAGCGCCTGTCTAGTAAACAGGAGATCATGAGTTCGATTCTCGTCGGAGCCTCGCTGTTATATTACTTGAACTAGATTTCGAAGCTATTAAATTTTGAAAAATTAAAAATAATAGTTGATTTAGATATGCATATAAGCAAACAATAGTGTAAAAGTTCCGATGTGATAATTTAGTTAATTTACTGAAATATTCAGCATTTATATCGCTTCAAAGCAAGGGCTCCGTGGCTTAGTGGTTAATGCGCCTGTCTAGTAAACAGGAGATCATGAGTTCGATTCTCGTCGGAGCCTGGCTGTTATGTTACTTGACCTAGATTTCGTAGCTATTAAATTTGAAAAATTAAAACAATAGGGTAAAAATTCCGATGAGTTAATTTAGTTAAATTACTGGAATATTCAGCATTCATGTCGCTTCAAACCAAGGGCTCCGTGGCTTAGTGGTTAAAGCGCCAGTCTTGTAAACAGGAGATCATGTGTTCGATTCTCGTCGGAGCCTCGCTGTTATGTTACTTGAACTAGATTTCGTAGCTATATAATTTTGAAAAATTAAAATAATAGGGCAAAAGTTCCCATGAGATAATTTAGTTAATTTACTGAAATATTCTGCATTCATATCGCTTCAAACCAAGGGCTCCGTGGCTTAGTGGTTAAAGCGCCAGTCTTGTAAACAGGAGATCATTTGTTCGATTCTCGTCGGAGCCTTGCTGTTATATTACTTGAACTAGATTTCGAAGCTATTAAATTTTGAAAAATTGAAAATAATAGTTGATTTAGATATGCATATATGCAAACAATAGTGTAAAAGTTCCCATGAGATAATTTAGTTAATTTACTAAAATATTCAGCATTCATATCGCTTCAAAGCAATTGCTCCGTGGCTTAGTGGTTAAAGCGCCTGTCTAGTAAACAGGAGATCATGAGTTCTATTCTCGTCGGAGCCTCGTTGTTATGTTACTTGAATTAGATTTCGTAGCTATATAATTTTGAAAAATTAAAATAATAGGGCAAAAGTTCCCATGAGATAATTTAGTTAATTTACTGAAATATTCTGCATTCATATCGCTTCAAACCAAGGGCTCCGTGGCTTAGTGGTTAAAGCGCCAGTCTTGTAAACAGGAGATCATGTGTTCGATTCTCGTCGGAGCCTCGCTGTTATGTTACTTGAACTAGATTTCGTAGCTATATAATTTTGAAAAATTAAAATAATAGGGCAAAAGTTCCCATGAGATAATTTAGTTAATTTACTGAAATATTCTGCATTCATATCGCTTCAAACCAAGGGCTCCGTGGCTTAGTGGTTAAAGCGCCTGTCTTATAAACAGGAGATCATGAGTTCGATTCTCGTCGGAGCCTCGCTGTTATATTACTTGAACTAGATTTCGAAGCTATTAAATTTTGAAAAATTAAAAATAATGGTTGATTTAGATATGCATATATGCAAACAATAGTGTAAAAGTTTCCATGAGATAATTTAGTTAATTTACTAAAATATTCAGCATTCATATCGCTTCAAAGCAAGGGCTCCGTGGCTTAGTGGTTAAAGCGCCTGTCTAGTAAACAGGAGATCATGAGTTTGATTCTCGTCGGAGCCTTGCTGTTATGTCACTTGACCTAGATTTCGTAGCTATTAAATTTTGAAAAATTAAAACAATAGGGTAAAAATTCCGAGGAGTTAATTAAGTTAAATTACTGGAATATTCAGCATTCATGTCGCTTCGAAGCAAGGGCTCCGTGGCTTAGTGGTTAAAGCGCCTGTCTAGTAAACAGGAGATCATGAGTTCGATTCTCGTCGGAGCCTCGCTGTTACGTTACTTGAACTAGATTTCGTAGCTATTAAGTTTTGAAAAATTAAAACAATAGGGTAAAAATTCCGATGAGTTAATTTAGTTAAATTACTGGAATATTCAGCATTCATGTCGCTTCAAAGCAAGGGCTCCGTGGCTTAGTGGTTAAAGCGCCTGTCTAGTAAACAGGAGATCATGAGTTCGATTCTCGTCGGAGCCTCGCTGTTATGTTACTTGAACTAGATTTCGTAGCTATTAAATTTTGAAAAATTAAAACAATAGCGTAAAAATTCCGATGAGTTAATTTAGTTAAACTACTGGAATATTCAGCATTCATGTCGCTCCAAAGCAAGGGCTCCGTGGCTTAGTGGTTAAAGCGCCTGTCTAGTAAACAGGAGATCATGAGTTCGATTCTCGTCGGAGCCTCGCTGTTATGTTACTTGAACTAGATTTCGTAGCTATATAATTTTTAAAAATTAAAATAATAGGGCAAAAGTTCCCATGAGATAATTTAGTTAATTTACTGAAATATTCTGCATTCATATCGCTTCAAACCAAGGGCTCCGTGGCTTAGTGGTTAAAGCACCTGTCTTGTAAACAGGAGATCATGAGTTCGATTCTCGTCGGAGTCTCGCTGTTATATTACTTGAACTAGATTTCGAAGCTATTAAATTTTGAAAAATTAAAAATAATAGTTGATTTAGATATGCATATAAGCAAACAATAGTGTAAAAGTTCCGATGTGATAATTTAGTTAATTTACTGAAATATTCAGCATTCATATCACTTCAAAGCAAGGGCTCCGTGGCTTAGTGGTTAATGTGCCTGTCTAGTAAACAGGAGATCATGAGTTCGATTCTCGTCGGAGCCTGGCTGTTATGTTACTTGACCTAGATTTCGTAGCTATTAAATTTTGAAAAATTAAAACAATAGGGTAAAAATTCCGATGAGTTAATTTAGTTAAATTACTGGAATATTCAGCATTCATGTCGCTTCAAAGCAAGAGCTCCGTGGCTTAGTGGTTAAAGCGCCTGTCTAGTAAACAGGAGATCATGAGTTCGATTCTCGTCGGAGCCTCGCTGTTATGTTACTTGAACTAGATTTCGTAGCTATTAAATTTTGAATAATTAAAACAATAGGGTAAAAATTCCGATGAGTTAATTTAGTTAAATTACTGGAATATTCAGCATTCATGTCGCTTCAAAGCAAGGGCTCCGTGGTTTAGTGGTTAAAGCGCCTGTCTAGTAAACAGGAGATCATGAGTTCTATTCTCGTCGGAGCCTCGTTGTTATGTTACTTGAACTAGATTTCGTAGCTATTAAATTTTGAATAATTAAAACAATAGGGTAAAAATTCCGATGAGTTAATTTAGTTAAATTACTGGAATATTTAGCATTCATGTCGCTTCAAAGCAAGGGCTCCGTGGTTTAGTGGTTAAAGCGCCTGTCTAGTAAACAGGAGATCATGAGTTCTATTCTCGTCGGAGCCTCGTTGTTATGTTACTTGAACTAGATTTCGTAGCTATATAATTTTGAAAAATTAAAATAATAGGGCGAAAGTTCATATGAGATAATTTAGTTAATTTACTGAAATATTCTACATTCATATCGCTTCAAACCAAGGGCTCCGTGGCTTAGTGGTTAAAGCGCCTGTCTTGTAAACAGGAGATCATGAGTTCGATTCTCGTCGGAGCCTTGCTGTTATATTACTTGAACTAGATTTCGAAACTATTAAATTTTGAAAAATTAAAAATAATAGTTGATTTAGATATGCATATAAGCAAACAATAGTGTAAAAGTTCCGATGTGATAATTTTGTTAATTTACTGAAATATTCAGCATTCATATCGCTTCAAAGCAAGGGCTCCGTGGCTTAGTGGTTAATGTGCCTGTCTAGTAAACAGGAGATCATGAGTTCGATTCTCGTCGGAGCCTCGCTGTTATGTTACTTGAACTAGAATTCGTAGCTATATAATTTTGAAAAATTAAAATAATAGGGCAAAAGTTCCCATGAGATAATTTAGTTAATTTACTGAAATATTCTACATTCATATCGCTTCAAACCAAGGCTCCGTGGCTTAGTGGTTAAAGCGCCTGTCTTGTAAACAGGAGATCATGAATTCGATTCTCGTCGGAGCCTTGCTGTTATATTACTTGAACTAGATTTCGAAACTATTAAATTTTGAAAAATTAAAATAATAGGGCAAAAGTTCCCATGAGATAATTTAGTTAATATACTGAAATATTCTGCATTCATATCGCTTCAAAGCAAGGGCTCCGTGGCTTAGTGGTTAAAGCGCCAGTCTTGTAAACAGGAGATCATGTGTTCGATTCTCGTCGGAGCCTCGCTGTTATGTTACTTGACCTAGATTTCGTAGCTATATAATTTTGAAAAATTTAAATTATAGGGCAAAAGTTCCCAAGAGATAATTTAGTTAATTTACTGAAATATCCTGCATTCATATCGCTTCAAAGCAAGGGCTCCGTTTCTTAGTGGTTAAAGCGCCAGTCTTGTAAACAGGAGATCATGTGTTCGATTCTCGTCGGAGCCTTGATGTTATATTACTTGAACTAGATTTCGAAGCTATTAAATTTTGAAAAATTAAAAATAATAGTTGATTTAGATATGCATATATGCAAACAATAGTGTAAAAGTTCCCATGAGATAATTTAGTTAATTTACTAAAATATTCAGCATTCATATCGCTTCAAAGCAAGGGCTCCGTGGCTTAGTGGTTAAAGCGCCTGTCTAGTAAACAGGAGATCATGAGTTCGATTCTCGTCGGAGCCTTGCTGTTATGTTACTTGACCTAGATTTCGTAGCTATTAAATTTTGAAAAATTAAAACAATACGGTAAAAATTCCGAGGAGTTAATTAAAGGATTACAGACACAAAAAATTCGAAGGTGGTTTTATCTTTATAAAGAAATGCCTTGGGGACCTATAAAATCGATACAATAGTATTTTTTAATAAACTGATCCGATAATTAAGCAAATTCTGAAGTTAAAACTGAACATTCAACGGCTGCGGATTTTGAATTTTGTGGGAAGGCGTGATTTAAACGTGACGTAGTCAGACATAGCAATACAGCTTATTATTATTGGCCCTTACTCTGGCGTTTACTTATTGGCTGTTTTTCATCACGTGGTATATGTTATGTTGGACGAAACGCAAACTAGTAGGTTACAAGTTTCTATCCGTTCTATCTTTTTATGAAAATATTAAATTATTATGGAAACCTCAGACTCCTCGGAGGATATTTTTTATTTGGATTTATCTAGCGATAGTCATCGCGAAGCGTCTCGCGAGTCTAGCTTTTATGAGTCTGAAAACTCGGGAGATAGCGACGGTAATAATGTAAGCCTTGGCGCGTCAGAGAGTGTGGTTCATGGGGTATTACCCTATCAATTTGAACCATTGGCATCATCCTCGGATGAAGATGTCAGTGGCGACTCAGGAGAACCCCCCACCCAAAATCCAAGATTAGGGAACACTGATTGGTAGCCTTTATTTCCTCTGATTTAGTCGTTTTTAATTACTACTGAATTTGTTAAACCTTTATGCATATAAAGGTGTACCTGTGGATTTTGCACTGTAATGGGCACCGCTGAAGAAAGCGTTTGTTGCCAAGAGCAAGAAGCGTTAAAGGATTTTTTAATTAATGGAGCATGTGTAACCCAGCATGAGGAGTTTGATGAAACTTGTATAAGGCGTAACCAACTCAGATTAGCGTATCTTGAGTTTGTTAACCCTAACGGCGGTAATAGATATTTAGAGCCTCCCGAAGGCTTCATGCACAAGTACGATTAAGACGAAGTTGTCTTTTCTATCAAAATGATTCTTACAATGTTTAGGATTTTTTTTGTGTGTGTGTTAATGGTTTGATCCCAGTTCAGGGTTGCCATGACATTTTCAGACTCAAATTCCCTGACTCCGTGATTTTGGGGTTTCTTCAAACATAACCTCGCTAAAACGCACCCCAGCTGTATAGTTGAATCAAATTCCCTGACTTCTTTAAAATTCTTAAATTTCCTTGACTTTTCCCTGACCTTTTCGATCCATTTTGAAATTCTTTGACTTTCACTGGTTTTCCCTGAGTACCCGTGGCAACCCTGCAGTTACCGAAAAATTCCGATCTAGGTAAACAGAAGAGCACTGAGTATTAATTTTACTTATTAATAGGACTTATAGATATGTTGCTTATCGGAGGTTTATGCGATGGATTTACTGGTTTTTGCCCAATACTCGCCTTCCTATACCAAGTTGTGTTATTAGCAAAATTCGAGAAGCTTACCCGTCAGATGAGTATTGTGGTTTTAAGCACATCAGTGTAAGAAATAGGAGAGGAAGACGTTATTAAATTAAAATATATTAAAGTGTGAGAATAAAATTCAAAATGTGTGACATGTTTAAAATATATTTATTTTTTAATAAGATCATTTTTTTTTCAAATCGTTTTGTTTTCTCGTAAGAGGATACAGCATCAGCTTTTAAAGGATGCGCGTACTCTGAAGCCAAAGACTGAGGCGCTTCCCCTAATGCAATTAAAGATGATTCATTTCCTTTCTTATAAGTTTCAGTTGATACCAAAATGCTTGTCATTTCCATAAGATCTTCCACATATTCTAGGTTAGCAAAGAATAACCTTGTAGTTATGTAGATTCAATCAATTTAGATCGTATTTACCATAAGTTGACGCTGCCATTATTGGTCTCACAGAATATTCACCAGCTTTATACTTAGGGAAGAAAATGTTCCACCTCCGTTGCCCATTTTTTGTGATGGCTTGTAGTTTTTGCGAATTTTCGTTACAGTGAAGAGCTGCCAAATATAGGCGAGCTTCCATTCCGTGAAAAGAGTAGTGAGTATGCTTTGGAACAAACTGCACAATAACCGCGTGAAAAGCTTCAACAGAAGAAGTCTGGCACACCCAAGCTAGCTGTCCAATGTCTTTGACGAAACTGTCAACAATTTACTTTAGGGTGGCGTAGGCAATGTCGCTAATTTTCAACCATTTTCTTGGTCTATCTTTGGCCTTTCCAAGGGGACCATGAGCGCATTTTGGAAATGGCTCTCCATGACCCGAGTGTTTGTTTGTTGTGTGCCTTAATATGGACATCCATTTAGCCTGCATTACCTTCCCGTCACCATCACTAGAACTAGCGATCCAGTACAAGTGGTTTTGTATGCTTTTACTCCATTTCAGGAGGAGCTCCATGCTCTTTTTCTTTCCACAGGCTTTAGAAATTTTTGACTTCACAGCTGAAATACTTTTTTTATTTACATATACACCATATATTATTGATCCACCAAAAAAACTTACATTTTACCAGATGCCAGACATCAAAAAGATGGATAATTTTTGGGTAGTTTTTCCTTAGGAAACATCGGATTTGCTTGTGGCTGTCTGTTACTAAGTAACCAATTTTCAATCCTTGGTCGCAGAGAAACTGAAGCCCATTTTTGCAGCCTTCCAGCTCCATCGCGACACTATTCTTTACTTGATTGCTCTAAAAAATGAAATACTAGCTCATACAAGATACTATCTAATTCAAAGGAAGAAGAACGTTACTTGAAGTAGTACAAGATGAATGACTTTTTTAATTTGGGTTTCCAAAAAGCAGTAGCTCCCATATTTTGCGCAGTAACCCGGACTGTCGCACCTTCCATCACCTCCTAATTCTAGGTTTCTTCCACGCAGAGAGTCTAACAGAGTTTTTTGTTCATTCAACCACACCTGTGAATATACGCATTAGTAATCGCAAAGTGGATATACTTTGAGCGGACCAATTCTTAACCTACACTCTTAATTGCGTGAAAGAGATACGCTTTTTGTAATCTGTAGAATGTTTTCAAATTAAACATGGTGATACAGAAAATTCAAACATTCTAAGTGCTTTTGCTGGATTGTGGCCGGAAAATAATATTGCAGCTGCTGTTATGACATTGCCAGCTGGCAACCGCCCTATTAGGGGCTGGCTATGCCACGGGTGTCGGTGATTTCTTTCGCAATGAGTCTCAATAGTGATCATAGATCCTCTGATTATTGACTTCGCAGTACATTTTGATTAACACTGGCAGCACACTAAAAACAACTGAAGAAGAGCCGTTTCAAAGACAATAAACTTTCGCTCTGGAGCTGGGTCTATTCCACCTAAAACCCTAGCCCTAGCAGGGAAAAAATATTTAGCTGGTTAGTTCAAAGATCCTTCTAACTTATTAAAATTACTCTTCCACATCTTCTTCTGCTATGGATGAGGGCGGGAAACTAGAATCTAAAGGATCTAAATTCGCTCCCGCATCCATTTCCTCCTCTTCTTCAAAATCATAACTATCGTGAGAATGATGCGTTTCAACAAATTGCTTTAATACATCATCATTGAAACCGTTAGTCTGCGTAGATTTGTCAGTCATATTTGCGGGTCCCAAATATACCTGACATCCTATGAACAGGAAACATTTAAGTTTATTCATTTATTTTAAATTTTACTTAAAAACCTACTTTTGTCACTTTGAGATTTTACAGTTTGTGTTCCGAAGGTTTTTGCAAAAGGGGAAATTGTTAACTAAGTCCCTTTACTTTTTGATTTTGTAAAAGTAACAGACTGAGGTCCAGCTGATGAGGAATCCTAAAATTTTATGTTTAACTTATTTATTCTTGAGATCAATTGTCCTGTATATTTCTCACCAAGGATCTAGCCTTTTTTCTTGGTGGTAATTCAGCCTCCAAGTTTTCAGTTTCCATATTGGACTTAATATTATCATGTTCAAGAACATCTTCAGTTGTAACTGTAGTGTCTAATGAACTTAATGAAGCCGACGTACAAGCCTCCATTGATGGAAAAATATCTATGTCAAGCGAACTAGTACCCGCTTCTACTAACTTAAGCGTAGGGATCGCATTTTGAGTTAAACGTTTTGAACCATATTGAAGACTAGGGTCAACCAGGATTCCAGGTTTGTGTTCGTAAGAATCACTGGTAAAATGTTCTGAACATACTCGACCATTCGTCTTAATAGTACTTTCACTGATTCCAATGCTTTTAAACCAAAGTCTACGGCGTTCTTCATTATTTGGAAAATTATGGAACAGTAATCCGGGATACTTTGACTTATAATTGTTTCCACAATTAGGAACAACACACTTATATACTTTAGTCATGTTGTTTTCAAACTTAGCTTAGTTGAAATTAATTGAATTAAATAATTCAAAAGAAGCTCACGGAACGCTACCGAATACCGATTAGTGATTACCGAACCCTAAGCCTAGGCTTTTACGTCTGTGACTAGTCAAATACATTTTCGGAATTGTAGATGGCGCCTGCTAGTGCGCTGGTTTTGATCACGTACTCAGGGTATGCCGAATATTTTTATAGAGGGAAATTCGAAAAGGGGTGGAGCCAAAAGCGAGTTAATCGTAGTTTTTAAACAATTATTTTAAGGTTAATACATTTTTTTATGTAAAATAAAGTGCATATTCGAACACTACCTGCCTTAATACATAAAATAAACCACTTTGAAACGGAAAAAAAGGCTTGTAATTTGTAATGAGAGTAACCCTTTAAGTTAAATTACTGGAATATTCAGCATTCATGTCGCTTCAAAGCAAGGGCTCCGTGGCTTAGTGGTTAAAGCGCCTGTCTAGTAAACAGGAGATCATGAGTTCGATTCTCGTCGGAGCCTCGCTGTTATGTTACTTGAACTAGATTTCGTAGCTATATAATTTTGAAAAATTAAAATAATAGGGCAAAAGTTCCCATGAGATAATTTAGTTAATTAACTGAAATATTCTGCATTCATATCGCTTCAAACCAAGGGCTCCGTGGCTTAGTGGTTAATGCGCCTGTTTAGTAAACAGGAGATCATGAGTTCGATTCTCGTCGGAGCCTGGCTGTTATGTTACTTGACCTAGATTTCGTAGCTATTAAATTTTGAAAAATTAAAACAATAGGGTAAAAATTCCGATGAGTTAATTTAGTTAAATTACTGGAATATTCAGCATTCATGTCGCTTCAAAGCAAGGGCTCCGTGGCTTAGTGGTTAAAGCGCCTGTATAGTAAACAGGAGATCATGAGTTCGATTCTCGTCGGAGCCTCGCTGTTATGTTACTTGAACTAGATTTCGTAGCTATATAATTTCGAAAAATTAAAATAATAGGGCAAAAGTTCCCAAGAGATAATTTAGTTAATTTACTGAAATATCCTGCATTCATATCGCTTCAAAGCAAGGGCTCCGTGGCTTAGTTGTTAAAGCGCCAGTCTTGTAAACAGGAGGTCATGTGTTCGATTCTCGTCGGAGCCTTGCTGTTATATTACTTGAACTAGATTTCGAAGCTATTAAATTTTGAAAAATTAAAAATAATAGTTGATTTAGATATGCATATATGCAAACAATAGTGTAAAAGTTCCCATGAGATAATTTAGTTAATTTACTGAAATATTCAGCATTCATATTGCTTCAATGCAAGGGCTCCGTGGCTTAGTGGTTAAAGCGCCTGTCTAGTAAACAGGAGATCATGAGTTCGATTCTCGTCGGAGCCTCGCTGTTATGTTACTTGAACTAGATTTCGTAGCTATATAATTTTGAAAAATTAAAATAATAGGGCAAAAGTTCACATGAGATAATTAAGTTAATTTACTGAAATATTCTACATTCACATCGCTTCAAACCAAGGGCTCCGTGGCTTAGTGGTTAAAGCGCCTGTCTTGTAAACAGAAGATCATGAGTTCGATTCTCGTCGGAGCCTTGCTGTTATATTACTTGAACTAGATTTCGAAACTATTAAATTTTGAAAAATTAAAAATAATAGTTGATTTAGATATGCATATAAGCAAACAATAGTGTTGAAGTTCCGATGAGATAATTTAGTTAATTTACTGAAATATTCAGCATTCATATCGCTTCGAAGCAAGGGCTCCGTGGCTTAGTGGTTAATGCGCCTGTCTAGTAAACAAGAGATCATGAGTTAGATTCTCGTCGGAGCCTGGCTGTTATGTTACTTGACCTAGATTTCGTAGCTATTTAATTTTGAAAAATTAAAACAATAGGGTAAAAATTCCGATGAGTTAATTTAGATAAATTACTGGAATATTCAGCATTCATGTCGCTTCAAAGCAAGGGCTCCGTGGCTTAGTGGTTAAAGCGCCTGTCTAGTAAACATTAGATCATGAGTTCGATTCTCACCGGAGCCTCGTTGTTATGTTACTTGAACTAGATTTCGTAGCTATATAATTTTGAAAAATTAAAATAATAGGGCAAAAGTTCCCTAGAGATAATTTAGTTAATTTACTGAAATATCCTGCATTCATATCGCTTCAAAGCAAGGGCTCCGTGGGTTAGTGGTTAAAGCGCCACTCTTTAAACAGGAGATCATGTGTTCGATTCTCGTCGGAGCCTTGCTGTTATATTACTTGAACTAGATTTCGAAGCTATTAAATTTTGAAAAATTAAAAATAATAGTTGATTTAGATATGCATATATGCAAACAATAGTGTGAAGTTCCCATGAGATAATTTAGTTAATTTACTGTAATATTCTGCATTCATATCGCTTCAAAGCAAGGGCTCCGTGGCTTAGTGGTTAAAGCGCCTGTCTAGTAAACAGGAGATCATGAGTTCGATTCTCGTCGGAGCCTCGCTGTTATGTTACTTGAACTAGATTTCGTAGCTATTAAATTTTGAAAAATTAAAACAATAGGGTAAAAATTCCGATGAGTTAATTTAGTTAAATTACTGGAATATTCAGCATTCATGTCTCTTCAAAGCAAGGGCTCCGTGGCTTAGTGGTTAAAGCGCCTGTCTTGAAAACAGGAGATCATGAGTTCGATACTCGTCGGAGCCTTGCTGTTATATTACTTCAACTAGGTTTCGAAACTATTAAATTTTGAAAAATTAAAATAATAGGGCCAAAGTTCCCATGAGATAATTTAGTTAATTTACTGAAATATTCAGCATTCATATCGCTTCAATGCAAGGGCTCCGTGGCTTAGTGGTTAAAAGCGCCTGTCTAGTAAACAGGAGATCACGAGCTCGATTCTCGTCGGAGCCTCGCTGTTATGTTACTTGAACTAGATTTCGTAGCTATATAATTTTGAAAAATTAAAATAATAGGGCAAAAGTTCCCATGAGATAATTAAGTTAAATTACTGAAATATCTACATTCATATCGCTTCAAACCAAGGGCTCCGTGGCTTTGTGGTTAAAGCGCCTGTCTAGTAAACAGGAGATCATGAGTTCGATTCTCGTCGGAGCCTCGCTGTTATGTTACTTGAACTAGATTCCGTAGCTATATAATTTTGAAAAATTAAAATAATAGGGCGAAAGTTCCCAAGAGATAATTTCGTAAATTTACTGAAATATCCTGCATTCATGCCGCTTCAAAGCAAGGGCTCCGTGGCTTAGTGGTTAAAGCGCCAGTCTTGTAAACAGGAGATCATGTGTTCGATTCTCGTCGGAGCCTTGCTGTTATATTACTTGAGCTAGATTTCGAAGCTATTAAATTTTGAAAAATTAAAAATAATAGTTGATTTAGATATGCATATATGCAAACAATAGTGTAAAAGTTCCCATGAGATAATTTAGTTAATTTACTGAAATATTCAGCATTCATATCGCTTCAAAGCAAGGGCTCCGTGGCTTATTGGTTAAAGCGCCTGTCTAGTAAACAGGAGATCATGAGTTCGATTCTCGTCGGAGCCTCGCTGTTATGTTACTTGAACTAGATTTCGTAGCTATTAAATTTTGAAAAATTAAAACAATAGGGTAAAAATTCCGATGAGTTAATTTAGTTAAATTACTGGAATATTCAGCATTCATGTCTCTTCAAAGCAAGAGCTCCGTGGCTTAGTGGTTAAAGCGCCTGTCTAGTAAACAGGAGATCATGAGTTCTATTCTCGTAGGAGCCTCGCTGTTATGTTACTTGAACAAGATTTCGAAGCTATTAAATTTTGAAAAATTAAAAATAATAGTTGATTTAGATATGCATATATGCAAACAATAGTGTAAAAGTTCCCATGAGATAATTTAGTTAATTTACTAAAATATTCAGCATTCATATCGCTTCAAAGCAAGGGCTCCGTGGCTTAGTGGTTAAAGCGCCTGTCTAGTAAACAGGAGATCATGAGTTCGATTCTCGTCGGAGCCTCGCTGTTACGTTACTTGAACTAGATTTCGTAGCTATATAATTTTGAAAAATTAAAATAATAGGGCAAAAGTTCCCATGAGATAATTTAGTTAATTTACTGAAATATTCTGCATTCATATCGCTTCAAACCAAGGGCTCCGTGGCTTAGTGGTTAATGCGCCTGTCTAGTAAACAGGAGATCATGAGTTCGATTCTCGTCGGAGCCTGGCTGTTATGTTACTTGACCCAGATTTCGTAGCTATTAAATTTTGAAAAATTAAAAAATACGGTAAAAATTCCGATGAGTTAATTTAGTTAAATTACTGGAATATTCAGCATTCATGTCGCTTCAAAGCAAGGGCTCCGTGGCTTAGTGGTTAAAGCGCCTGTCTAGTAAACAGGAGATCATGAGTTCTATTCTCGTCGGAGCCTCGTTGCTATGTTACTTGAATTAGATTTCGTAGCTATATAATTTTGAAAAATTAAAATAATAGGGCAAAAGTTCCCATGAGATAATTTAGTTAATTTACTGAAATATTCTGCATTCATATCGCTTCAAACCAAGGGCTCCGTGGCTTAGTGGTTAAAGCGCCTGTCTAGTAAACAGGAGATCATGAGTTCGATTCTCGTCGGAGCCTCGCTGTTATGTTACTTGAACTAGATTTCGTAGCTATATAATTTTGAAAAATTAAAATAATAGGGCAAAAGTTCCCATGAGATAATTTAGTTAATTTACTAAAATATTCTGCATTCATATCGCTTCAAACCAAGGGCTCCGTGGCTTAGTGGTTAAAGCGCCTGTCTAGTAAACAGGAGATCATGAGTTCGATTCTCGTCGGAGCCTCGCTGTTATGTTACTTAAACAAGATTTCGTAGCTGTATAATTTTGAAATATTAAAATAATAGGGCAAAAGTTCCCAAGAGATAATTTAGTTAATTTACTGAAATATCCTGCATTCATATCGCTTCAAAGCAAGGGCTCCGTGGCTTAGTGGTTAAAGCGCCAGTCTTGTAAACAGGAGATCATGTGTTCGATTCTCGTCGGAGCCTTGCTGTTATATTACTTGAACTAGATTTCGTAGCTATATAACTTTGAAAAATTAAAATAATACGGCAAAAGTTCCCATGAGATAATTTAGTTAATTTACTGTAACATTCTGCATTCATATCGCTTCAAACCAAGGGCTCCGTGGCTTAGTGGTTAAAGCGCCTGTCTTGTAAACAGGAGATCATGAGTTCGATTCTCGTCGGAGCCTCGCTGTTATGTTACTTGAACTAGATTTCGTAGCTATATAACTTTGAAAAATTAAAATAATAGGGCAAAAGTTCCCATGAGATAATTTAGTTAATTTACTGTAACATTCTGCATTCATATCGCTTCAAACCAAGGGCTCCGTGGCTTAGTGGTTAAAGCGCCTGTCTTGTAAACAGGAGATCGTGAGTTCGATTCTCGTCGGAGCCTCGTTGCTATGTTACTTGAATTAGATTTCGTAGCTATATAATTTTGAAAAATTAAAATAATAGGGCAAAAGTTCCCATGAGATAATTTAGTTAATTTACTGAAATATTCTGCATTCATATCGCTTCAAACCAAGGGCTCCGTGGCTTAGTGGTTAAAGCGCCTGTCTAGTAAACAGGAGATCATGAGTTCGATTCTCGTCGGAGCCTCGCTGTTATGTTACTTGAACTAGATTTCGTAGCTATATAATTTTGAAAAATTAAAATAATAGGGCAAAAGTTCCCATGAGATAATTTAGTTAATTTACTAAAATATTCTGCATTCATATCGCTTCAAACCAAGGGCTCCGTGGCTTAGTGGTTAAAGCGCCTGTCTAGTAAACAGGAGATCATGAGTTCGATTCTCGTCGGAGCCTCGCTGTTATGTTACTTAAACAAGATTTCGTAGCTGTATAATTTTGAAATATTAAAATAATAGGGCAAAAGTTCCCAAGAGATAATTTAGTTAATTTACTGAAATATCCTGCATTCATATCGCTTCAAAGCAAGGGCTCCGTGGCTTAGTGGTTAAAGCGCCAGTCTTGTAAACAGGAGATCATGTGTTCGATTCTCGTCGGAGCCTTGCTGTTATATTACTTGAACTAGATTTCGTAGCTATATAACTTTGAAAAATTAAAATAATACGGCAAAAGTTCCCATGAGATAATTTAGTTAATTTACTGTAACATTCTGCATTCATATCGCTTCAAACCAAGGGCTCCGTGGCTTAGTGGTTAAAGCGCCTGTCTTGTAAACAGGAGATCATGAGTTCGATTCTCGTCGGAGCCTCGCTGTTATGTTACTTGAACTAGATTTCGTAGCTATTTAATTTAGAAAAATTAAAACAATAGGGTAAAAATTTCGATGAGTTAATTTAGTTAAATTACTGGAATATTCAGCATTCATGTCGCTTCAAAGCAAGGGCTCCGTGGCTTAGTGGTTAAAGCGCCTGTCTAGTAAACAGGAGATCATGAGTTCTATTCTCGTCGGAGCCTCGCTGTTATGTTACTTGAATTAGATTTCGTAGCTATATAATTTTGAAAAATTAAAATAATAGGGCAAAAGTTCCCATGAGATAATTTAGTTAATTTACTGAAATATTCTGCATTCATATCGCTTCAAAGCAAGGGCTCCGTGGCCTAGTGGTTAAAGCGCCAGTCTTGTAAACAGGAGATCATGTGTTCGATTCTCGTCGGAGCCTTGCTGTTATATTACTTGAACTAGATTTCGAAGCTATTAAATTTTGAAAAATTAAAAATAATAGTTGATTTAGATATGCATATATGAAAACAATAGTGTAAAAGTTCCCATGAGATAATTTAGTTAATTTACTAAAATATTCAGCATTCATATCGCTTCAAAGCAAGGGCTCCGTGGCTTAGTGGTTAAAGCGCCTGTCTAGTAAACAGGAGATCATGAGTTTGATTCTCGTCGGAGACTTGCTGTTATGTTACTTGACCTAGATTTCGTAGCTATTAAATTTTGAAAAATTAAAACAATAGGGTAAAAATTCCGAGGAGTTAATTAAGTTAAATTACTGGAATATTCAGCATTCATGTCGCTTCAAAGCAAGGGCTCCGTGGCTTAGTGGTTAAAGCGCCTGTCTAGTAAACAGGAGATCATGAGTTCGATTCTCGTCGGAGCTTCGCTGTTATGTTACTTGAACTAGATTTCGTAGCTATTAAGTTTTGAAAAATTAAAACAATAGCGTAAAAATTCCGATGAGTTAATTTAGTTAAATTACTGGAATATTCAGCATTCATGTCGCTCCAAAACAAGGGCTCCGTGGCTTAGTGGTTAAAGCGCCTGTCTAGTAAACAGGAGATCATGAGTTCTATTCTCGTCGGAGCCTCGTTGTTATGTTACTTGAATTAGATTTCGTAGCTATATAATTTTGAAAAATTAAAATAATAGGGCAAAAGTTCCCATGAGATAATTTAGTTAATTTACTGAAATATTCTGCATTCATATCGCTTCAAACCAAGGGCTCCGTGGCTTAGTGGTTAAAGCGCCAGTCTTGTAAACAGGAGATCATGTGTTCGATTCTCTTCGGAGCCTTGCTGTTATATTACTTGAACTAGATTTCGAAGCTATTAAATTTTGAAAAATTAAAAATAATAGTTGATTTAGATATGCATATATGCAAACAATAGTGTAAAAGTTCCCATGAGATAATTTAGTTAATTTACTTAAATATTCTGCATTCATATCGCTTCAAAGCAAGGGCTCCGTGGCTTAGTGGTTAAAGCGCCTGTCTAGTAAACAGGAGATCATGGGTTTGATTCTCGTCGGAGCCTTGCTGTTATGTCACTTGACCTAGATTTCGTAGCTATTAAATTTTGAAAAATAAAAACAATAGGGTAAAAATTCCGAGGAGTTAATTAAGTTAAATTACTGGAATATTCAGCATTCATGTCGCTTCGAAGCAAGGGCTCCGTGGCTTAGTGGTTAAAGCGCCTGTCTAGTAAACAGGAGATCATGAGTTCGATCCACGTCGGAGCCTCGCTGTTATGTTACTTGAACTAGATTTCGTAGCTATTAAGTTTTGAAAAATTAAAACAATAGGGTAAAAATTCGGATGAGTTAATTTAGTTAAATTACTGGAATATTCAGCATTCATGTCGCTTCAAAGCAAGGGCTCCGTGGCTTAGTGGTTAAAGCGCCTGTGTAGTAAACAGGAGATCATGAGTTCGATTCTCGTCGGAGCCTCGCTGTTATGTTACTTGAACTAGATTTCGTAGCTATTAAATTTGAAAAATTAAAACAATAGGGTAAAAATTCCGATGAGTTAATTTAGTTAAATTACTGGAATATTCAGCATTCATGTCGCTTCAAACCAAGGGCTCCGTGGCTTAGTGGTTAAAGCGCCTGTCTTGTAAACAGGAGATCAAGAGTTCGATTCTCGTCGGAGCCTAGCTGTTATATTACTTGAACTAGATTTCGGAGCTATTAAATTTTGAAAAATTAAAAATAATAGTTGATTTAGATATGCATATAAGCAAACAATAGTGTAAAAGTTCCGATGTGATAATTCA
The DNA here is from genome assembly GCF_054372755.1 of Phalangium opilio. Classification (NCBI taxonomy): domain Eukaryota; kingdom Metazoa; phylum Arthropoda; class Arachnida; order Opiliones; family Phalangiidae; genus Phalangium; species Phalangium opilio. The sequence goes on along the minus strand of NW_028324180.1, from coordinate 6,961,264 downwards.
GTTAATTTACTGAAATATTCAGCATTCATATCACTTCAAAGCAAGGGCTCCGTGGCTTAGTGGTTAATGTGTGTCTCTAGTAAACAGGAGATCATGAGTTCGATTCTCGTCGGAGCCTGGCTATTATGTTACTTGACCTAGATTTCGTAGCTATTAAGTTTTGAAAAATTAAAACAATAGGGTAAAAATTCCGATGAGTTAATTTAGTTAAATTACTGGAATATTCAGCATTCATGTCGCTTCAAAGCAAGGGCTCCGTGGCTTAGTGGTTAAAGCGCCTGTCTAGTAAACAGGAGATCATGAGTTTGATTCTCGTCGGAGCCTCGCTGTTATGTTACTTGAATTAGATTTCGTATCTATATAATTTTGATAAATTAAAATAATAGGGCAAAAGTTCCCATGAGATAATTTAGTTAATTTACTGAAATATTCTGCATTCATATCGCTTCAAAGCAAGGGCTCCGTGGCTTAGTGGTTAAAGCGCCAGTCTTGTAAACAGGTGACCATGTGTTCGATTCTCGTCGGAGCCTTGCTGTTATATTACTTGAACTAGATTTCGAAGCTATTAAATTTTGAAAAATTAAAAATAATCGTTGATTTAGATATGCATATAAGCAAACAATAGTGTAAAAGTTCCGATGTGATAATTTAGTTAATTTACTGAAATATTCAGCATTCATATCGCTTCAAAGCAAGGGCTCCGTGGCTTAGTGGTTAATGCGTCTGTCTAGTAAACAGGAGATCATGAGTTCGATTCTCGTCGGAGCCTCGCTGTTAAATTTAATAGTTTATTTATTTCGATTCAATAGTTGTACAAAAGTAGGGTTTGATGGCCAAGTCTAGCAAGACTTATAGGCCAAACCCTGGGCTGAGCTTTTTTCTTCTTAATTTAATTTAATTTTATAATTTATCCCTTTTTTTTCCCCTTTTCCCCCTTCATAATGCCTATTCGTTCATTTAGTTCATTCGTTCAGCAGTACATATTCTTTTGCAAATTTTTTAAATTTAAACATTGACATCGCTTCTTTTTTCCTTATAAAATTATTATACAGTTTCGCGCCATTATAGAACATAGAATTAATTTTTTTAGCAGTCTTAGATTTGGGAAGAGTTATTACTGGATTTTCTCTTGTGTGTTTTTGAGATCGAAATGCCGTTTTAAATAAATTGAGTTCATCATCTTTCAGAGATTTATGTATATATACTAGCGTGCAGATATTGTATATTTGATCAAATCGTAGTATTTTTAGAGCGTCAAATAGCGGTTTGGTATGTTCTAGAAACGTTTTCTGACATATTATTCTGACAATTCGTTTTTGCAATAGGTGCAACCGTTTCTGGTTAGCTTTGCTTGTATTTCCCCATATTGATACGCAGAAGGTTAGATGAGAGTATACGATCGCATAATATAGTTCTATACATATATTTTTTGTGAAACTTTGTCGATTTTTTGAAATTAAATAGATGCTATAAGATATTTTTTTACATATCTTATCTACGTGGGTATTCCAGTTTAACTTTTCATCCAACCATATCCCTAGGTACTTACAATTTTGCACTTTCTTAATTTTATTACCTCTAATTGTAGGTTCTGGGCCAGAGGGAAGTGATTTATTGATGTTTACAAAAGTTATGTACTGTGTTTTGTTAATATTTAGATAGAGATCATTATCACTAAGCCATATGTGTATTAAATTTAAGTTATAATTTATTCTATCAACTAGTGCCCCATAGTTTAGATCTGAATCAATTAAAACATTGTCGTCAGCGTACAGGGTTAGGGAGTCATCATCGATTGCGTTGCAAATGTCATTAATAAATAAGTTAAAAAGTAGGGGAGATAGAATGGATCCTTGTGGAACACCACAGTTAATATTTGCCTCCGTAGATAAAGTATCCTTAATTTTTGTTTGACATACTCGTTCTGAAAGGTAACTTCTTAGCCATACATGTGCTGTCCCTCTAATTCCTAGTCTGTATAACTTTGCTAGTAATCTTGAATGGTTCACGTAATCAAACGCCTTCCTCAGATCTAGGAAAACCCCTACCACATAGTGACTACTATCAAGGCCATTGAGAATTTTCTGATATACCCTCGCTATTGCATTCTCTACTCCACACTTTTTTTGAAAACCGAACTGATTTCGAGCTATTAATCCATACTTATCACAAAAACCCGATAGTCTCAGATAAAAACATTGATCAAATATCTTTGCAAATACTGAGAGCAGGGTTATAGGTCTATAATTTTCCGGGCCGGCGGGATCACCTTGTTTAAAAATAGGTATGATAAGAGATTTTTTTAGTTCTTTTGGGTATACTCCTTTTTCGAAGGATTGGTTAATAATGTGAGCTAATGGCTTTGAAATTATTTTTTTATAGATTTAATTATTTTTGGTGTAATCCCGTCAAGCCCGGGGGCCGCGTCTTCGCGTAGGTTTTTTATTATATTTAGTACCTCTATTTCATCTGTTGGTAATAATAATATTGAGTTGGGAGTTGGTTTTATATAATCAAGTGATCGATTGCTAGCAGTTTTAGAAGGTATTGACGTAAAAAAATTATTCAACGCATTGGGAGTAATTGGAATTTTTGGCTGGGTGTCACTGGTTTTTGCTTTCCCTAATAGTTTGTTAACATGTTTCCATTTACTTTTTATGCTAGTCTGTGATACTATTTGGGATCTCATATAATTATTCTTAGCATCCCTAATGACCTTGTTACAGTAGTTGCGTTGTTTTTTATAGTTTTCCGTATTCCGCTCACTAGGCCGAGTTTTCGCTATTTTCCTAAGGTGGTTTTTTGTTGTAATTAAATTTTTGATATCCGCTGTTAACCAGCTTAAGGAGTTAAATTTTTTGTTATCATTTTGTGGTTTTATTGTAATAATCGGAAAGCTTTCCTCATATGCCTTACTTAATGTAGTAAAAAACCAGTTAAAACCTTCATTTGCGTCTTTTTTATTATATAACTCTTCCCAATCAACCGTGCTGATGGAACGGGTAAAGTTTTCAAGACAATTACGCGAATAATTTCTAATTCTAAGTGCGTGGGGGGGAGGTTTAGTTACAGCAATTTCCAGTTCTAAGGGGTAGTGATCAGAAATTTCCCAGTCTTTCAAAATGTTTAGTTTTAGTTTGAAATTCGCGTAGCAGTGATCAATAAGCGTGCTGGAGTAATCGGTAGTACGTGTGGGTTCCTTAACCAACTGGATTAGACCAAAGCTAGCTGTTAGATCTCTAAGGAGGGACCCTTGATTGCTTGATTTGTTAGCATCAATATTAAAATCGCCTATAATTAACCGTTTAGCGTTCAAAGGTCCCTGATCTCTTACTATCTCCTCCAGCTCATTTATAAATTGTTGCTCACTCCCCCCAGGTCTGTATACCACTGTAATGTAATAATCCTGAATTTTAATACCAAAGGCTTCTATATTCTCTGTTATTCTTGTAATATTATGCATAATTTCAAATTTTATTCCATTTCTAATATAAAAACCAACTCCCCCACCCCTTTTTATCTCCCGTCCAATTCCTACAAATGTATAGTTACTTATATATTCATAAGAGTTACTCTTGAACCATGTTTCAGTTAGGATAAAAATATCTATGTTTTCTGCATAGTTTAAGGCTGCATTGCATAATAGATAGGTAAAATTTGCCGATGCACTTCTAATGTTATTATATATTATTTTAATCATCATTTTTTGTTTAACTTATCCGGTTTTTATTACTTATAGTATATTAGACTTTGACAATTTTTTTGCTTTGAAAATCGTACTTAAAATTTTGGGTTCCAATCGCTATCTGATTTACATTAATAAATTTATATTTTTCAGGAAGTTTAGTTTTCGCGTACATTCTAAGATGGTATCTCGCTTCATCCTGATCAGGGGTGTAGTCATGCTCGATATATATACGTTTGCCCTTTAGCTTTGAACTACTTTTTAAAATGTCTAATTTTGTGTCATACGAGTCGGCCTTAAATATTATATGTCTATTTTTGTTTTTGTTAAAGGCACCCCGCCTGTACGCTGCGCTAGGATTTACATTGACATTGAGGCCTAACACTTGACTGAATAGATCACTTAATTTTGTTGTCAGAGCCGCACGAGTCTCCTGTTCATCGTCGGCCATTCCTTTAATAATTAAATTGTCCCTTCTGGCCCTTACCTCCAAATTTTCTAATTTAAATTTCACACTGTTGTATTCCTTATTAATATCTATTTTCTCCGCTTTAAAAGCGTCTTTCAGTTTCTTAACCTCGAATTCTAATGTTTGAATTTTAGCTACCTCATTTTCCATCACGTTAACTTTAGTTTCAATGGTGTTAACCAGGTTTTCTACTCTAGATATTTTCACATTTACGTCAGCGATGTTATGAGTTATTACATCAAGTCTTCTATTCGTTTGTAGGAATTGATTTTCCATCTTGTCATTAATTTTTTTAAGCTCAGCTAATATTACATCTCCACTTATTTTTTCCGACATATTTCTTATCTTAAGTTAATGGAATTTCTATTATTTATGACTTATATGCCTATATTGAAGTCGAGGCAGAGTTCATACAGAGTTACGGAACTTTTAGAAAGAAGACTTCAAACTCACCTAAATTAAATTAAACGTCCAGATTAGTATGGTGATTATTTGCTGCTGCCTCGTATGAGCTCTGCCAGAGTTCTAGATGATTAGAGATGGTTTCGTTGATAAGGAAACGTCGGTTTGTAGATAAACAAGGCACTTTTTTATCCGATTAAAGAACCGTGTGGTTTTTTGTATTCTTTAGTTCTCGTTCGCGTCAATCCGGTATTTTTATTATTATTTTTTATGTTGTTGACCAATCTTCAGCGATGCCGTTTTTTTAGGTGCTCCTTGCGGTGACAAACATACTGATCTTAAAACTACGCTGCCGAACGTTCTTCCCGAATCGATTTGAAGGGTTGTAGCGTATCCCAATGCAGGAATCCGCCAGATTTCTAAATTAAATTAAACGTCCAGATTAGTATGGTGATTATTTGCTGCTGCCTCGTATGAGCTCTGCCAGAGTTCTAGATGATTAGAGATGGTTTCGTTGATAAGGAAACGTCGGTTTGTAGATAAACAAGGCACTTTTTTATCCGATTTAAAAACCGTGTGGTTTTTTGTATTCTTTAGTTCTCGTTCGCGTCAATCCGGTATTTTTATTATTATTTTTTATGTTGTTGACCAATCTTCAGCGATGCCGTTTTTTTAGGTGCTCCTTGCGGTGACAAACATACTGATCTTAAAACTACGCTGCCGAACGTTCTTCCCGAATCGATTTGAAGGGTTGTAGCGTATCCCAATGCAGGAATCCGCCAGATTTCTAAATTAAATTAAACGTCCAGATTAGTATGGTGATTATTTGCTGCTGCCTCGTATGAGCTCTGCCAGAGTTCTAGATGATTAGAGATGGTTTCGTTGATAAGGAAACGTCGGTTTGTAGATAAACAAGGCACTTTTTTATCCGATTTAAGAACCGTGTGGTTTTTTGTATTCTTTAGTTCTCGTTCGCGTCAATCCGGTATTTTTATTATTATTTTTTATGTTGTTGACCAATCTTCAGCGATGCCGTTTTTTTAGGTGCTCCTTGCGGTGACAAACATACTGATCTTAAAACTACGCTGCCGAACGTTCTTCCCGAATCGATTTGAAGGGTTGTAGCGTATCCCAATGCAGGAATCCGCCAGATTTCTAAATTAAATTAAACGTCCAGATTAGTATGGTGATTATTTGCTGCTGCCTCGTATGAGCTCTGCCAGAGTTATATTACTTGAACTAGATTTCGAAGCTATTAAATTTTGAAAAATTAAAAATAATAGTTGATTTAGATATGCATATAAGCAAACAATAGTGTAAAAGTTCCGATGTGATTATTTAGTTAATTTACTGAAATATTCAGCATTCATATCGCTTCAAAGCAAGGGCTCCGTGGCTTAGTGGTTAATGCGCCTGTCTAGTAAACAGGAGATCATGAGTTCGATTCTCATCGGAGCCTGGCTGTTATATTACTTGAACTAGATTTCGAAGCTATTAATTTTTTAAAAATTAAAAATAATAGTTGATTTAGATATGCATATATGCAAACAATAGTGTAAAAGTTCCCATGAGATAATTTAGTTAATTTACTAAAATATTCAATATTCATATCGCTTCAAAGCAATTGCTCCGTGGCTTAGTGGTTAAAGCGCCTGTCTAGTAAACAGGAGATCATGAGTTTGATTCTCGTCGGAGCCTTGCTATTATGTTACTTGACCTAGATTTCGTAGCTATTAAATTTTGAAAAATTAAAACAATAGGGTAAAAATTCCGAGGAGTTAATTAAGTTAAATTACTGGAATATTCAGCATTCATGTCGCTTCAAAGCAAGGGCTCCGTGGCTTAGTGGTTAAAGCGCCTGTCTAGTAAACAGGAGATCATGAGTTCGATTCTCGTCGGAGCCTCGCTGTTATGTTACTTGAACTAGATTTCGTAGCTATATAATTTTGAAAAATTAAAATAATAGGGCAAAAGTTCCCATGAGATAATTTAGTTAATTTACTGAAATATTCTGCATTCATATCGCTTCAAACCAAGGGCTCCGTGGCTTAGTGGTTAAAGCGCCTGACTTGTAAACAGGAGATCATGAGTTCGATTCTCGTCGGAGTCTCGCTGTTATATTACTTGAACTAGATTTCGAAGCTATTAAATTTTGAAAAATTAAAAATAATAGTTGATTTAGATATGCATATAAGCAAACAATAGTGTAAAAGTTCCGATGTGATAATTTAGTTAATTTACTGAAATATTCAGCATTCATATCACTTCAAAGCAAGGGCTCCGTGGCTTAGTGGTTAATGTGCCTGTCTAGTAAACAGGAGATCATGAGTTCGATTCTCGTCGGAGCCTGGCTGTTATGTTACTTGACCTAGATTTCGTAGCTATTAAATTTTGAAAAATTAAAACAATAGGGTAAAAATTCCGATGAGTTAATTTAGTTAAATTACTGGAATATTCAGCATTCATGTCGCTTCAAAGCAAGGGCTCCGTTGCTTAGTGGTTAAAGCGCCTGTCTAGTAAACAGGAGATCATGAGTTCGATTCTCGTCGGAGCCTCGCTGTTATGTTACTTGAACTAGATTTCGTAGCTATTAAATTTTGAAAAATTAAAACAATAGGGTAAAAATTCCGAGGAGTTAATTAAGTTAAATTACTGGAATATTCAGCATTCATGTCGCTTCAAAGCAAGGGCTCCGTGGCTTAGTGGTTAAAGCGCCTGTCTAGTAAACAGGAGATCATGAGTTCGATTCTCGTCGGAGCCTCGCTGTTATGTTACTTGAACTAGATTTCGTAGCTATATAATTTTGAAAAATTAAAATAATAGGGCAAAAGTTCCCATGAGATAATTTAGTTAATTTACTGAAATATTCTGCATTCATATCGCTTCAAACCAAGGGCTCCGTGGCTTAGTGGTTAAAGCGCCTGACTTGTAAACAGGAGATCATGAGTTCGATTCTCGTCGGAGTCTCGCTGTTATATTACTTGAACTAGATTTCGAAGCTATTAAATTTTGAAAAATTAAAAATAATAGTTGATTTAGATATGCATATAAGCAAACAATAGTGTAAAAGTTCCGATGTGATAATTTAGTTAATTTACTGAAATATTCAGCATTCATATCACTTCAAAGCAAGGGCTCCGTGGCTTAGTGGTTAATGTGCCTGTCTAGTAAACAGGAGATCATGAGTTCGATTCTCGTCGGAGCCTCGCTGTTATGTTACTTGAACTAGATTTCGTAGCTATTAAATTTTGAAAAATTAAAACAATAGGGTAAAAATTCCGATGAGTTAATTTAGTTAAATTACTGGAATATTCAGCATTCATGTCGCTTCAAAGCAAGGGCTCCGTGGTTTAGTGGTTAAAGCGCCTGTCTAGTAAACAGGAGATCATGAGTTCGATTCTCGTCGGAGCCTCGCTGTTATGTTACTTGAACTAGATTTCGTAGCTATTAAATTTTGAAAAATTAAAACAATAGGGTAAAAATTCCGATGAGTTAATTTAGTTAAATTACTGGAATATTCAGCATTCATGTCGCTTCAAAGCAAGGGCTCCGTGGTTTAGTGGTTAAAGCGCCTGTCTAGTAAACAGGAGATCATGAGTTCTATTCTCGTTGGAGCCTCGTTGTTATGTTACTTGAATTAGATTTCGTAGTTATATAATTTTGAAAAATTAAAATAATAGGGCAAAAGTTCCCATGAGATAATTTAGTTAATTTACTGAAATATTCTGCATTCATATCGCTTCATTCCAAGGGCTCCGTGGCTTAGTGGTTAAAGCGCCTGTCTTGTAAACAGGAGATCATGAGTTCGATTCTCGTCGGAGTCTCGCTGTTATATTACTTGAACTAGATTTCGAAGCTATTAAATTTTGAAAAATTAAAAATAATCGTTGATTTAGATATGCATATAAGCAAACAATAGTGTAAAAGTTCCGATGTGATAATTTAGTTAATTTACTGAAATATTCAGCATTCATATCGCTTCAAAGCAAGCGCTCCGTGGCTTAGTGGTTAATGCGCCTGTCTAGTAAACAGGAGATCATGAGTTCGATTCTCGTCGGAGCCTCGCTGTTATATTACTTGAACTAGATTTCGAAGCTATTAAATTTTGAAAAATTAAAAATAATAGTTGATTTAGATATGCATATAAGCAAACAATAGTGTAAAAGTTCCGATGTGATAATTTAGTTAATTTACTGAAATATTCAGCATTCATATCGCTTCAAAGCAAGGGCTCCGTGGCTTAGTGGTTAATGCGCCTGTCTAGTAAACAGGAGATCATGAGTTCGATTCTCGTCGGAGCCTGGCCGTTATGTTACTTGAGCTAGATTTCGTAGCTATTAAATTTTGAAAAATTAAAACAATAGGGTAAAAATTCCGATGAGTTAATTTAGTTAAATTACTGGAATATTCAGCATTCATGTCGCTTCAAAGCAAGGGCTCCGTGGCTTAGTGGTTAAAGCGCCTGTCTCGTAAACAGGAGATCATAAGTTCGATTCTCGTCGGAGCCTCGCTGTTATGTTACTGGAACTAGATTTCGTAGCTATCAAATTTTGAAAAAATGAAAAATAATAGTTGATTTTGATATGTATTTATGCAAACAATAGGGTAAAAGTTCCGATGAGATAATTTTGTTAATTTTCTGAAATATTCAGCATTCATATCGCTTCAAAGCAAGGGCTCCGTGGCTTAGTGGTTAAAGCGCCTGTATAGTAAACAGGAGATCATGAGTTCGATCCTCGTCGGAGCCTCGCTGTTATGTTACTTGAACTATATTTCGTAGCTATATAATTTCGAAAAATTAAAATAATAGGGCAAAAGTTCCGATGAGATAATTAAGTTAATTTTCTGAAATATTCTGCATTCATATCGCTTCAAAGCAAGGGCTCCGTGGCTTAGTGGTTAAAGCGCCTGTCTTGTAAACAGGAGATCATGAGTTCGATTATCGTCGGAGCCTCGCTGTTATATTACTTGAACTAGATTTCGAAGCTATTAAATTTTGAAAAATTAAAAATAATAGTTGATTTAGATATGCATAAATGCAAACAATAGTGTAAAAGTTCCGATGTGATAATTTAGTTAATTTACTGAAATATTCAGCATTCATACCGCTTCAAAGCAAGGGCTCCGTGCCTTTTAGGTTAAAGCGCCTGTCTAGTAAACAGGAGATCATGAGTTCGATTCTCGTCGGAGCCTTGTTGTTATGTTCTTGTACTATTTTTCGTAGCTATAAAATTTTGAAAAATTAAAACAATATGGTAAAAATTCCGACGAGTTAATTTAGTTAAATTACTGGAATATTCAGCATTCATGTCGCTTCAAAGCAAGGGCTCCGTGGCTTAGTGGTTAAAGCGCCTGTCTCGTAAACAGGAGATCATAAGTTCGATTCTCGTCGGAGCCTCGCTGTTATGTTACTTGAACTAGATTTCGTAGCTATCAAATTTTGAAAAAATTAAAAATAATAGTTTATTTAGATATGTATTTATGCAAACAATAGGGTAAAAGTTCCGATGAGATAATTTAGTTAATTTTCTGAAATATTCAGCATTCATATCGCTTCAAAGCACGCGCTCCATGGCTTAGTGGTTAAAGCGCCTAGTAAGCAGGAGATCATGAGTTCGATTCTCGTCGGAGCCTCGGTGTTATGTTACTTGATCTAGATATCGTAGCTATTTCATTTTGAAAAATTAAAACAATAGGGTAAAAATTCCGGTGAGTTATTTTAGTTAAATTACAGTTATACTCTGCATTCATGTCGCTTCAAAGCAAGGGCTCCGTGGCTTAGTGGTTAAAGCGCCTGTTTTGTAAACAGGAGATCATGAGTTCGATTCTCGTCGGAGCCTCGCTGTTATGTTACTTGAACTAGATTTCGTCGCTATCAAATTTTGAAAAATTACAAGTTGGGAAAACCAAAATATTACCTCTCCGTGTCAAGAGGTCTACTACTACAAACTTATTTCCTAGATATGGAATTATTTCTTTTTTTTGAAGTAAAAATTTACGAAATATTGAAGCAGTATTCCAAACATAGCGAATGTACAGTAAAGCAGACAACATTTTACATCCAATAAGGATAAATCTTGGACACATGGAAATCAGTCAATGGGGGAAAGAACAGGAAATGAAGTCTACGCTTCAGCTGTTTAGCCTATATTCTGATAGCTACATTCACAAATGGTTTGCAGTGTAAACACTATCGTCTCGTCTCACCTCAACAATATTCTTAGTTTGCCAACATGAATGTTAACGTTAAATAACACTAAAGCTAAATTGTAGCTAGACGCACTAATAGTCAATGCGCACTATAAAGAGAATAATAAGTCTGTAGCTACTACCCGTTCACCATTAGCCCTTTTACTAATTAAATTGCCACCATGATCTTTTCTTCCATTATAAAATCTTTACATGATTATTTAAGAGTGTATTTAACTTTCGGCTCACTCTGAACCGTTAATGTCTCTTCACATTGACACGAAAATCAAAGCCACAAGTTTACTTCACCTCAGGCCTCAATTATTCACTCTTTATTTCACTAAGCCTATTGCGGATAATACTTGTTATACCCGCCGGAGTCTAGGTCTTAGTTTTCTTCATGAAATCACTAAACCAAGGATTATTCTATATACAGATGTAGTATAGCTTAAGCAATATGTAAACAGCCATTTCAAATAACAATATTAAAAAAAATCTTTGGAATATCAAAATGAAACAGAGCTTTAAAGCTACAAAAGTACTTAATGCATCATAATTACGAAAAATACTTCCACATATTCACTTTATATTATGGAAAAAGGGAATATTAAGGTTCTGTATGATTTCTTAACACATCAACACAAGGCTAACTGCTAACGCGACGCACTAGTGTAACAATGGACGGACACACACAGACACAAGGAGTATAAACCCATTAGTGGAAGCAGTATTTTTTTTCCGAAACAATCTCGCTTATGTTTATCCTCTCTAAACTTCGCTAAAAACGCATTACTACTACGTAAAATATTAATAGACAGGCAAGGATTGATACCATTAAAGAAGGAGCGCAATATTATCCATATTTTCATTTCATATACAGAGAAAAGAAATTATTATGTTTCTGAGAGGAGCTTCCCATTTTGGTTGTTGTTTTGAAAAATATATCGCAATGCACGGGCCTTGATAGATATAGGAGGCAATGAATGAAATATATCGCATGCACGGGCCTTGGCAGATATAGGAGGCGATGATAATCTCTCTCTTTGCACGAGAGGTTTATCTTTAATATTTAAATAAATATAATTATTTTTAATTATTTTAATCTTCAATAATTAACATTAATAATAGTTAAATCGTTTAAAATAAAGTTATACCTATTATCATCTCACACTTTGCTAATATTGACGTTTAAAGTGAAGGGTACCCCTCTTGCCCACTTTCTTCAAATTTTGGGGTATATATACTATTCGTTTCCATTATAATAGTAAGGAAAAAGCGCAATTGCGAAAACCTTTGGTGGCGATCCCACCTTAGGGAGGCTAGACGTTTCTCGTAACCCTAGCTGATCGCCGCGTATATCCTAAAACCAAACGATGATAATGGAGTAGAAGCTAATGATACAGATTGGTGTCTATGTGGAATAGACGGAAGACCAGTGGATGGTGGTGTTAGAAGCCAGTGTAAGTGCAGACTGGTGTCAATGTGAGATTGACAAAAAACAGAAGATGGTGGTGATTAGAAGCCAGTATGTACAGACTGGTGTCCAAGTGGAATGGACGAAGACCAGAAGATGGTGGTGATTAGAAGCCATTATGTACAGACTGGTGTCAATGGGGATGGACGAAGAACAAAAGATGGTGGTGATTAGAAGCCAGTAAGAACAGACTGGTGTTTGTGTGGGATGGACAAAGACCAGAAGATGGTGGTGTGAGAACTCAAGTAGAGGAGCCATTTCCGTGACTGTGAAAGCAGTTCGGAAATGGCGAACACGTTTGCTCCGATACGCAAACTGCGAACGCGGTCACGTGGGTGTAACAACGGACAGACAGTCAGACACACAGACAGACAGACACACACACACACACACACACACGGCCGTTACAGAACCTCTCCTGGACTACGTCACACGGAGAGGTAAAAAATAATAATAGTTGATTTAGATATGCATTTATGGAAACAATAGGGTAAAAGTTCCGATGAGATAATTTAGTTAATTTACTGAAATATTCAGCATTCATATCGCTTCAAAGCAAGGGCTCCGTGGGTTAGTGGTTAAAGCGCCTGTCTAGTAAACAGGAGAGCATGAGTTCGATTCTCGTCGGAGCCACGTTGTTATATTACTTGATCTAGATTTCGTAGCTATCAAATTTTGAAAAAATTAAAAATAATATTTGATTTGGATATGCATTTATGCAAATAATAGGGTAAAAGTTCAGATGAGATAATTTAGTTAATTTACTGGAATATTCAGCATTCATATCGCTTCAAAGCACGCGCTCCATGGCTTAGTGGTTAAAGCGCCTAGTAAGCAGGAGATCATGAGTTCGATTCTCGTCGGAGCCTCGGTGTTATGTTACTTGATCTAGATATCGTAGCTATTCAATTTTGAAAAATTAAAACAATAGGGTAAAAATTCCGATGAGTTAATTTAGTTAAATTACTGGAATATTCAGACTTCCTTTCGCTTCAAAACAAGGGCTCCGTGGCTTAGTGGTTATAGCGCCTGTCTAGTAAACAGGAGATCATGAGTTCGATTCTCGTCGGAGGTTTGTTGTTATGTTCTTGTACTATTTTTCGTAGCTATTAAATTTTGAAAAATTAAAACAATAGGGTAAAAATTCCGATGAGTTAATTTAGTTAAATAACTGGAATATTCAGATTTCCTTTCGCTTCAAAACAAGGGCTCCGTGGCTTAGTGGTTATAGCGCCTGTCTAGTAAACAGGAGATCAGGAGTTCCATTCTCGTCGGAGCCTCGCTGTTATGTTACTTGAACTAGATTTCGTCGCTATAAAAATTAAAAATAATAGTTGATTTAGATATGCATTTATGCAAACAATAGGGTAAAAGTTCCGATGAGATAATTTAGTTAATTTACTGAAATATTCAGCATTCATATCGCTTCAAAGCAAGGGCTCCATGGCTTAGTGGTTAAAAAGTCTGTCT